>NC_090939.1:503858997-504460432 GCF_040938575.1 Ambystoma mexicanum | reverse complement strand
AAGTTCTAACTACCAAAATGTCGAACTTTTAGTGGTATGTGTTTAGGTGTTTCGGTGGGGCCGGTATGGGGTTGGGGGGTGTCCCCCGCAAGCCCTACTCACAGTGAGCGGGGGTTGCAGGGGACACCCCCCCAACGCCATGCCAGAAGAAAAAATAAAGGCGTGGGCTGCGTGTTGTCCCCCGCAACACCCGGTTCACTATACTATATAGTATAGTGAGCGGGGTAGGGTGTTGCGGGGGACACCACAGCAGCTGGCCAAAATAAAAATAAAAGGACCCTGCGGTGCTGGTTCCCGATCATGGAAGTGAAAGGGAACCGGCGCTGCAGGGACACAGCGCGAAGGAAGGAAAGGTAAGTAGGGTGGTGAGGGTATGTTGTGGGTGTGGGTGGGGGTGTGATGTGGGTGTGGGTGGGGGTGTATATATGTATTGATTTCTATTGGATGTTCGCATGGGAAATGTTCCAACATTTGTAGTGCGTACATTTCCCATGCAAACATTTCCGTCGCAGATTTTTCCGCGACAGAAATATCACGCAGATCCAGTTCAGGTTTGGACTATGGCAATTCTCTATTGCTCGATGCACCTAAATATGTTGTAAATAAATTACAAATTATTTAAAATGCAGTGATACATGTTGTCATATGATTGTCTTCTAGACGTTTCCTCCACCCTAAGAAAACTTCATTGGTTTCCAGTGGCAAACAGAATTTGATTCAAAGCGCTTACATCAGTCTTCAGAGCTTTGCAAAATACTGGCCCAAGCTACCTTACTAGAATATTTCATCGGTTTTCCCATCGCGGAATCTACGTTCATTACATGCTTCCCTTCTGGTGGAGCATCATTTTAAGTGTGTTCCAGGGTGCTGGGGAGATCTTTCCCAGCTCTGGTAGCAAAGCTTTGGAACGATTCCAGATATACGGAGCAGTTGCAGCATCAAAACGTTTAGGAAGGAATTGAAAAACGCCCTATTTCCGTAACGTCCGTCCTCTCACGCTGCATATCCACCCTAGTCTTGAAACAGTGCTTTGCTGCCTCGGCCGTTAGCGCTCAGACTGTAGACTATAGACCATAATACTGGGCTCCAGGAACCTCTCTTTTATCTTGGTTTCAATGGCTGTCCCTTCTCTTGCTCAGCTCACTTTCACACAGCATCCACTCAGGAATCATTTAGGGCTTCAAGTGAACCCACTGTCTGGCGCAGCTCAGATGTGACTCTGCCTCAGCATCCCTGTTCTTCTGCTGTCTGAGTATTTTTCACAACTTGTCCTAGCTTCTTCTGCTGACAGGGTCAATGGCTAACATTTGTGTCTTGGACTTATTTCCTGGACTCTCCACTTCTTGCCTTTATATCTCCTGCAGTGCAGTTTGGTCAGTAAACTCCCCCTCCGCTAGTTTCCCTGTCCTTTTTATCCGCCACAGTGCTGTGGGGCATAACATGTGACCATGGTCATCAAGAAAAAAACTTTACATTTTGTGCTACTTTTTATCTTGTCAGGAGCACTTTATCACAGGAGGAGAAACTGAAAAACAGGAATGACAACATAGTAATCACCCTCTTCCTACTCAACACATCGTCTGCTTACAACACTGTTACCATAAGATCTTGTTCCAGTGTCTGCACTGGAAAGCAGCCTTTCTGAACAACCACACTGCACAAGTATATCTGAGCTACTACTCATGACACACCAGGACAATGAGTTTCAGGGCTGCATATGACCTAGTGCTTTCCCAAACGCCCGATCACAAAGCGAGTGGGAAAATACGACACAAGGATATTGTAGTTGATCATTCTTTGCATTGTATACATTTTTTATTGATTGTGTCTTAGTATCAAACTTTACACATTACAAAAAAAGAATGATAATAACAATACAAAAACAAACATTAATACACATCTATAAGATTCTCAAAAGTATTACACATCCATAAGACGTCAATGAATAAAAAGCATATCCATAAAATCTGAATGAGTACAGACTCCTATTCCTGTCACTCCGACTGCATAACACTTCAACTACCATCTGCTGCATGCTTGGCACCCTCAACCCTCTTCCATGTTCTTTCTGCAGTCTCACTCTGGCGTCTAACCATATCCTATATAAAGCCAGCTATTTAATCTATTGGGACACATCCGTCAGAATGAATTTGTTTTATTGAATTCATTTGATGCACAAATTCAGCTAGATACCGCATATATACATATCCCAATTTGAGACATTCCGTTACAACGTGCTTGGGAATTTCACTTGACGTACGTATCTGGCAGATACAGCAATACCCCTCATTCTTAGGGGTCCCTGCCATGCATCCTGTCACTGCCAGTATGGGTAAGTGATTTAATCTCAGTAGAAGAAAGCGTCAAAGGTGCTTGGAGAGGCATACCATCATATACAGCTGGTTAAAAAAAAATAATTAGGCCTCATTACAAGTGTGGTGGTCCGGAAACAAGGGTGCCAGTAAGCTTACCGGCACCCTTGTTTCCAGACCGCCATACTACGAATCTGCCTGCCGTGGCGGCTACGCCCGGCAGGTCTGACCCTGCTAGGCACAGCGGCCCCGGCAGACAGAGTTGCCATGGAACCACCGTCAGCGACATTGCCAGTGCTTCCGAGTCCCCATTCCCATGGAGTCCTATGGTACATCTGCTGCCTGACTTCCCGCTCCTCCAGGACTTGTAATGTCCCAGTGGCACCGGGAAGCCAGGCGACAGATCCAGTGTTACAGGGTCGGCGGCAACCCGCCGGTCTCACCGGCGGGCTACCGCCAACCTCGTCATGAGGCTCATAGTGTCTCTGATACAAAGGCATAGCTCTTCAATTAGTCATATAGAAGGGATTGGAAGCTGGAGAAGATAGTGTTGGTGGATGAGGCATTAGTGTGAAAGAGGAGAGTGAGCACTATAGGTTGGAGAGAAAGGAAGATGGCAGAAGGTTTACATTTCCTTTTAGTAATGGGTCAAGCAATTAGTGAGGAAAGGTCAGAGGATGGAAAGGAGATGGTGGTGAAAACAATTGAGTGATCAGATATGGATAGTGTGACAGTAGTATTAGTGGCTGGGAGAGAGATGAAGATGAATAAGAAATCCAAAGAGTTACCCCCTATGTAGGTAGGTAGGGTATGGAAAGAGTGGCGAGCATGGTCACTAAGAAAAGGCTGACTTTCAGATTTGAGGAGTGGTTGGAGAGGGAAGGTTAAAGTCAACTAAGAGAATGAGGTGATGTTTAGTGGAATGAGAATCAAGGAGTTGCCCAAGATCCTCAAAGAGTGGTCGAGTGGGACCAGGAGGGCGATAGATGAAGAGGATATGAAACAAGTGAGGCAGAGCAAAAGTAGAGATGGTGAATTCAAAAGAGGTAGGACATAAGAGATTTGTGAGGCATTGATGTGGGGATGTGGGTGATGTGGGTGATCTGTTGTCCGACGCCTACACCCCTGCCAGTCAGTGAAGCAGAGTGAAGGAAGGATAGTTTGGAATCATCTAGGGGCCCTAGAGTGGCAGTTGCAGAAAAGGAAATCCAGGTTTCAGTGATAGTGAAAAGGTCTAGGGGAGGAAAGCTAGAGTGAAAGTAGTTAGTGATGAAGTAAGTTGTGTTGCATACTGACTGAGCATTCCAGAGTGCAATGTTCAGTGGTTGAGGTAAGGAAGAGTAGAGAGGTTGAGTCTCAGATGAAGGGAGGTGACGCGGATAGGTGTTAGAGGAGGTATGGTTAGCTCATCAGTTTTGTTTGTTGGAATGAGGTGAAAGAGAGATGGAGCAGTGGGAGTTTCAAGTTGTGAGTTTTATGATAGGGATAGGAAAAGAGGAAGTTGTAGCTTGATTGGAGAAGGTGTAGGGAAAGGTGAGTAGGAGGAACAACAGGAGGGGCAGGATTGAATGTATATAGGCGAGGAGCACAGTATGGAGAGCCAATACAGTAATTAGGATGCTTTGGGTACTGACTGGTACATAGGAAGAAGGGAAAGAGCAAAGGCTCATAGGAAAAGAGGCAAAGAGACTGGTCAATGGCTGGTCTTCACCCATCACTGTTCTGGCCTTAACTGGGATGCCCTGGGTTGGAAACCTTAGGAAATTTAGAAGGGATGACACACACTCTTGTCACCCGATTGTGTAGTCCATCAGTGGTTGGTCACTCTGATATTGTCCATGGTGTTGCTTGGATGAGGCAATTTCTTCCTGCTTAACATTTAGTTTTAACAACAGTGTTCTACTTGATCTTATACCCAAGGAGTTACTTTAATTACTTTATTTGCCTAGGTCTACACAGAGTGAGATGTCCTAGCTCTTCTGTGCTTGTGCAATACACAGAGAAGGAGTCAGGGATCTCACTATCTACACATCATGGACCTAGTCTATCAGTGATATATGTTTTTCCAGAAGCACATACACTTTCTGAAATGTTCTATAACTTGACAGGATGCACAATTAATTTATCTATTTCCACCCTTCATTACTAACAAATAATAAGTACCGGGACGTACTCTAATTCCCTTTATAGGATCACTCCCCACAAGTTAAATTCCCTTTTAAATAACACTCACATCCAGATTTCTTTTGGCTGAATCACAGATAGGTGGGCACACCCTTAGAAGGACTAGTTCAGTTCTCCCCCTCCAGGAACAGGTGGGCATCAGCCAGTAAGATAGGATCAGCTTTTCACCACAGCCTGTCTGCTTTTTCTTTCACTGAAGAAGGCGTGGGACTTTAACTCCTTATAGGTCTCAAATTCATGGCTCTGATGGTAATCCAAAATGGGTCTAAACATAGAGAAATCTGTTTAATCTCCTTCTAGATATTATTGATCCTCCTTTGTCTCCTTCCCCATCAGTCAGTGAATGTTCTCTCCTTCCCCATCAGTCAGTGAATGAGTGAGTGAGTTTCTTCAGTGAGTGTCCGTGAGTAAGTGCCTGAGTCCCCTTTATTCTGTGTGTGTTTGACCTTTTATAGAACAGAACACCCCACCTTTAGAAGGTGTGTATACTTTCCCCACTCTAATTGGTCAATATATATATATGATTGCATAATGTTCCCAAAATGACATCACAGTGGACACACCCCTCACAGTCATTGGACATATCAATTAAGAGGTCAGTCTGATGGGAGTATCTTGTAACTTGTACACCCAGTTTCCCTCCCATTTAATATGATGTAATCTCAGAGGTTTCTGGCATTAAAATGTATCACATTCTGAAGCATTAAATTCCACCTATGTGAACACTTTAATAATTTGCTCACCAAATTCCCCTCTCTGGCACAAATCAATTGATGCAATTTTCATCATTATAGCATGAATAATTTCCAAGTTATAGATTTTTCTCAAATTATGTATCCATCTCAACATAACAGATATGCAAGTTACAAAGGCTCTTTCGTCAGCCAGGCCCTCAGCCATATGTATTTGAGCCAGGCCTGAGTCTACAAGGTCGAATTTCCAGCCCTGACTCAATAGAAAATTGACATGTTTATAGTCTTTGAATCTAGGCAGAAGAATTGTAATTGTAATGCCATGTTTTTGTATGATGAAAAGGCCCTTTAAATGTACATTGAATTGTTTATATTGCCTGTATCTCTGGAACCAAAACTCATTGAGGATTCATTTAGGTGTTGAAACGTTCAGCTGGAAATTACCTATCAGATGGATTTTTTTAAATGTAGTTTTAATATGCAAATTAGGCAATTTTGTCACATAGAAATGATGCATGCCAGTGTGTCATATATTGTAGTATTCGCTTTAGTTTTAGGGGACTTGAAAATATAACGCATTTTTGCTTACATGTGTGTTTTTCTCAAACTGCTGTGCACATGCTTTAGAGTAAATAGTGTTTTTAAAATGACGCCTTGCTCTGCATCTTCCCTTATGAATTAAATGTCCTTACAGGATGAACATCATTTGAGCACTCTTTAATGCAATGTTATAATGTTCCAGGGTCTGTGCTGTCCAGTCCTATGAGCCAGCTGAATAACAGTCATGATTTTGCTTCCTTCGTAAAGGGCCAATGTCACCAAGGGCCCACATGTGATGATCCCATGCCTCCTACCTATAGTGCTGTGGTGAAGACCAAGCACTCCTCCTCATTCCACCTCTGGGCCCTACATCACATAGTGGATGGTGGTAATGTGTGTGTAGTTTTGTTTGGTTTATGTTTAATCATATCACATGACTATTCTGCTTTCCACACGAATAACGTTTATTTCTGCACATGTCACACTATTATTTTCTTTTATCCAACATACATGGACTATATCATGTGGAGTAATTCTGTTGCATATATCGTAACTTGTAGCTGTGTGAAATGAATGTCTGGCACTGCAGGCAAGGGAAGTTAACTTCTTTACTAAGTTCCAGTGACAAGGTATATACATCAGGTAAGTCCAAGGGTAAGTAAGTAGAAAGGTACACGGGAGACATCCAACGGCCTCCACTCTCACAGGCTTCTTTACTCCAACTGACATTCATTGAACTTACAGAGGCACTCACACCACAACATTCCACAGGCAGACATTCCACCAGACATTCTCTCAAGGAAGCATTCATGCAAGACCACGGCAGGGACCACAAGACACAACATAACTCTCTGTGGCTATTTGTTTCTTATGTGTTCATTCAGATTATGCAATTGGAATTTGGAAGTTCTTGTAAGGAGAATTGGGCGAGTGATTCCTCTGGGGTCACGTTATCAGGAACAGCTTCAGCTGTGTACTTGAGGATGCGACTATGAAAAGTTACAGCTATATGTACAAAGGAAAGATTGCGATTTTGGACTTCATACAGTGGAAGCTTTCAGTACAACGTCCTTTCATCGTGGGACATTTTTTCACAGGGTTTTTTACCGCAAATTTTTTAATGAAAAAACCCATCTTATTTTTTGGGGGTGAGTTAGAAAATTATATATATGGGATGTGGTTGTTTGGGAATAGATCAAAACTGAAAGGGAATGGGGGTGGTGGGAGCCTCCCCCCCTGCAAAAAAGAAAAGAAAAATTGATGGGGGTTTTCATTAAAAAACCTGCAAAAAACATCCCGCAATGAAATGACATGGAACCAAGCTTTCTAGATGGACTGATTTATGCTTCAGAGAAAGCTGTGTTGATGACAGACGTGTCTTTATGAACTGGACAGTGGAGGGAGGCCTCCTCCCTATTTGTAACTGCTATGTTTCGTTTCTGGAAAATCCTTGAGTTGTTTTCATTGTGTAAAGAGGGCATGATCTGTAAAGTTGGAGATATGGTGCCTGGATCAGATTGTTGTGGGTTTGCTCTGGTAGAGCGAACATGTTGCCCTGTTGATTGTCTTGCAAGACAATTAAGCTGTGTCTGACTGCAATGATCTAAGAATGATTTTGTGAGGTTGGTTTCTCCGACAGTAACCAGCCTTTTGAATCAGGGTCAGGCAGAGGATTTTGTTACATCCTTTAACAAGTAGATGGGGCTGCAAGAATTACTCATAACACAGTTTGTAACACAGTTTCAACTAAATTCTACAATCCTGATAATGAGTGGCAACAGTAAACCCTCGATCATAACCAAGCACCCAAACAAGCTAGAGCATTGCATGTTCAACAGTAGCTGCTGTCTCATTTGGGGGAAAGTTAAAACTCTGCTCCTTCGCTTTCCCAAGACATCATCCATGGGCCCACCAATCACATGCACTAAGAAGACTATGAAGTTGGGTGTCATATTCAATGCACACCTACCCTACCAACCCTCAAATAAACAAATTACCAGATACACCCATTATAAGCTCCAAACCATGAGGGAAATTCTACCTCTGCTTGACTTGCAACAAAAGATAGACGTGATGGAAACCCTTACTCTTCCACTTGGACTATGGCAACCATCTTTCCACCAGCCTACTTGCGAATTCTGTAGTTACTTGGTAAATGGAATGTAGAATTGGAATGATGTGGTTGCTGGGGAAACGGGAGAATGAGGGTGGCGGTTGGATTGGAGAGGGGTTGAGGTGGCCGCTAGATGTTCATGACGCTGCTGGGCTGTTTAACTTGTGACTCAATAGATACTTGTCACTCACCCTCACCTTGGTGGTCACTTCAAATTCCATTAACCAACTTTACTTAATCCTCAACAGTGCAAGCCAGACGAGGACAGTCACCAAGAAGTACAGTACTGTTATCTCAGCACCCAGGCCTAATTTATATTACAAGTGATGGCTTCGGAGAGGTGATTTCGCAAGAAGACGAGTGTGGAAATTTCACTGCAGACAAGTCCAACAAAGCAGTGCAAAATGGACATACATAGAGCGTAGGTGGGTGACAAGGGGTAGGGTTATGGGGGGTAATAGCAGCAAGCGTGGGACGTAGGGATGAAGGATGTGAAGATGTGAGTCCAGTAAAGGTGGCGCACTGGGGGATGCAGAAGGGGTGGCGTGGAAGACAATGGCTGCTGAAAGTGAGATGAGAAGTGGCGGGAAGCGCCAGCAGTGGTGGAGTGGGAAAAGGGATGTAGAAGGGGCAGCGTGGGAGACAACGATACTGCAAGTGAGATGAGAAGTGGTGGGAAGAGCCAGCAGCGGTGGAGTGGGCGGATAGAAGGTGGGGCCTTCTAAGGGACGTCCTCCCAGATAACGGAAGTCCACACAGTAAAGGCAGTTAAAGGAGAGGCAAGGCACAAATAAATGAAGCAGCGCATTGCGAGAAGCGCACATTACAATAGTCTTTACAGAATGGATGTCCAGAGTAATGAACACATGGGACAGCTTGATGCATAGGGGCATGGCCCGGGTACCAGAGAGCAATATCCTCTGCCATCAGACCTCAAGATTAAGAGTTTGAGGTACTATGCACAGGAGATCTTGAGTGGCTTACGGAGGCTTGGCACGGTTGTGTTTCACCATCTGTAAGTTTCCAAAATGTAAATGTTTTCCCTACAATTTCAGTGCGAGCATTTAAAACACAATGGGTCTCATTACAAATCCGGCGTAAAAAAATTGTAATTACCGGCAGCCAGTGCAACCGTGTCCATGAAGCACTGCTGCCAAAATCCACAGTTGATTCCATGTTAGCGTGCACGGGCATCCTGGCATGTCGGAAACGGTTGCACCGGTATGCCGGTAATACCACCGAACCCCCCAAAATCCCCACACCGCCACCTTCGGTGCCGATGACTCTGATTCCAGCTCCACGCTACCGGAATCACTGCCACCGGTAACAACGGTGCAGTTATTACCGTGACTGGAAATAACGTGTTCGCCGGAACAGGAAATTGACCAGCGCCCATTAATAAAACACAATCCATTGCAATCCTCTGAGCAAAGGAGTGACACCCACAACCCCAACACAGATTATTATCAGGAGACATGTCTGCAAGGGTACCTGCAACCCGAAGGCGCAAGCCACGCTTCAGCGAGGTTGAATTGAACATGCTCGCAGATCCATAGTCAAGCATGCAGACCAAATATTGTGCGAATTGCGGTGTAAATTGCAGTCTGCGGCAGTCCTCTTCAAGTCTGCTTTCACTGGCTACTACTTTCTGTGGGAGGACCCACTTGAACATTTGAAGTACCTTACTGACCGCGGAGCGGACCGCGGTGCGAATTGCAGTGTAAATTGCAGTCTGCGGCAGTCCTCTTCGAGTCTGCTTTCACTGGCTACTACTTTCTGTGGGAGGACCCACTTGAACATTTGAAGTACCTTACTGACCGCGGAGCGGACTGCGGTGCGAATTGCGGTGTAAATTGCAGTCTGCGGCAGTCCACGGTGCTGCGAGCCGGGCCGAGACGATGGAAGCCCGAGGGGGAGAGTCAAACCCCTCGCAGTCGAACACCTTGCAGTGAGAGGCAGGCCCGCGGCAGGCCCGAGAACCCCGTACAGGCCCGCCTATGGAGGAAGGCATGCAGTTAAGAAGTTCAAAAAAACTTACGGACATGGACAGACACATGGCTCACGAGCCCTTAGCAGAAATGGAAGAGGCCAAAGAGGGCAAAAGGTGGGCCGAAACAGATGAAACAGATGAAAGGCTTTCACCCCCGACTCCCTGCCTTCCCAAGAAAACTACTCTGCAGCCTGTCGAGAAACCGGGAGTGCGTCTCGGAGGAGAGGCCCTACCGGAGGATCCAGGCAAAGAGCGGTTTCAGGGAGAAATGCATGGGGCGGGGGAGGAGAAGGATCGGGTGCTGGTTGATGAAGTGCCCCGCTGCCTTTACCCCGCCGCCGGCGCTTCTGTAGCCCTTATCGCTATAGATGAGGGAATTACACGGCAATCCGTCTCATTGGGGGGGAAAGGGGCCAAGGTTGCCTTGGCAAATGTGTCGCCTGTGTCGCCCTTGCCCACCCCAAACCGATCAGAAGTCTACATCCAGCTACACCCCCGCCCGTCCTTATCTGGGGCAGGGGCGTTCCATGAGCGTTGGGAAGCTCAGCAAAGCTTCACCGAGGATTCGGCTATGCCTACAGAAATATCATCTTGACAAACTAGCCCAAAGAGCCCTCAAAGTGGGTCACCAAATCTTCGACCACTAAAAAAAAACTACAGCTCCTAAAAACCAGCGTCTGCTAAAAATAAAGACAGCTCCTGCTCGAAGAAAGCGTTGTGTCCATCTCCGCCAAAAATCTGGAAAAAAAGTGTTGCACACCCTAAGCTTAAAAACGCCAAATCGACTGATAAGTCCTACAACGGCTCCCTCAAAGGGTGCAACAAAATTCACAGAAGCTAGCTCACCTGTAAAAAACTTCTTCGCCAAATTCCGCAAACGGAAAGACACAACACCAGAAGAACTCTCAGATGCAGAAATTCTGAAAGCTGTCCTCGAACAGGCTGCTCCCCAAATAGGAACACTGAATCAACAATGTGCAGCCGAGGTTCCAGCAATAGACCAGGAGGGGGGCACCACGCCCTGGACTTCTCCCTCATCAGTCATCAGGTGGCACTTTGGATCTCAAAGACCACCGGACCACTTTCAGCAGTTTGTACCAAACCCAACCCTGTGGCCCATAGTGAAGAGAGGTCCGGTGACCCCCACAGCTCTACCATTGAAAAATGCAGGAGAAAAGACTCTGGGCCCAAAGACAGTTCTCTCTTTTGCCCCCTCTCCTTCCATCGCCGTCGGCAAACAAACTGTCTTGCCACAATCTTCCGAAATAACTAGCTTGAACATTGCTACCCCTCACTCGGAAACTGGGACCGCGCCCCTAATACACCTGGAGAATGGGCGTGGGGGAGATGAGCAGGCCGTAAATACAGGCACAGAACCAGACAGTGAAGTCCTATCTCTTGGTCCAGTTCCAAGTGAGCATTGCCCCATTGGGGTTCACCTGACAAATGGGTGTGGGGTCGACGAGCGGGCCTTAAATGCTGGCACAGAGCCAGACACCGAAGATTCATCTCTTGCTCCAGCTCCCAGTGTGCACCGCCCTACAGGGGCTCATTTGCCAGCCCAGGTCGACAAGCCTGCAGGTTTTAGACCCCTTATTCTGTTAGATCAACCGAAGGGACCTCTCATGCAGAACAGTCCGCGGAGGAGCCAACGGCTAAGTGAACTACTGGCAAATACTCTTAAAGATCCTCCGGATAAAAAGCCAGACCTGATGTCTATCATGTCTACAGTAACAATTGCTCTTGCTCCGTTCTGTAAATTATATGAATCCATAAACGATACCCTAAAAGTTCATACATCAATTGCAGCTTCAATGAACAGCAGGCTGATCTTTCTTGAGGGGTATATAAACGCCCTATACAACAGAACAGAAAAAAAACTGGGAGGAAGTACCGATCCAGTCAGAAAACCTTCTCACTTCTCGTACATCACTGGTGACACTTCCACATTCAACAGTCCACCTGAAACTGCTGAAACTAGCTGCCTTTGGACGACCAGCAAAAACGAGATCCACTTGGAGCAAAGAGCAGATCAGGCAAAAATAGCCACACCGATAAAAAAGAAAAGCATACCCGTGGGCAAGAGTACAAACGGTTCCATAAACAAAGAGGTGATTATGATTCAGTCTGATTCGAATGACCAAATCAAAACGGTCTCCTTAGGCAGGAACCCCCCAACTTCAAATAAAGATTTCTTTAACCCAGCTGCGTGGAAATCAAACAACTCGAAATCAAGATCGCAGCCGGCGCTCCAAGCAACGGCCACCTCTAATAGTGAGGGGGGGCCCTGTATATGGCTCCCGACACAAGTTCAAGCAGAGACCGCACCCATTAAGGAAAACAACGTGACAACCGAGGCGAAACTTAAGATCAAGCCCATTGGCACGGCCACAATCCCCTGCTCTGCTCCTATTGACAAAGAAGCTGCCGTGGACTTCGACGCGGATCTAATGAACTTAAGTGTCTATTCAGTATCCGAAACGGCAATAACAGCTCTTCCAATTAACCTTATTGCAGAAACCGACTCCAAATTTCTAACTCTCGAAGATCGCTGCAAGAAATTGACCGTAAACTCCACCTGGGGCCCAGATGAAAGAAGTGTCTCATGTATCCAAAAACGAACTAGGGACCAACTAAATACTGAATACACTGCGTCACCAGTCTCTAAACAAAATAATTCTGAGAAAGTGAATATGCGGTCTCTGTCCCCCGTACGGCCATCTGCAAAAATCAGCAGGGGGAAAGTAAACAAACATCTCTCAAATAGAAAAGTAAAAACTCAACTTCAAGATCCTGCAGACCCCCACTCAGGAAAAGATAATCTGCAGGGCCAAAAACGCAACGTAAAAGCAAGCTACCGGAAATCGCCCTCCAGATCTATGAAGATTCGCACTTTTAAGTTAGAATAACTTCCTGACAATAAGAAATACATCATTCTAAACCGCGGCTATGTATTAAACCTCTTCAAATGCATCCCGTCCTTGAGGCGTCTAAAAACTGAAGATATTGCGTTGGTTGAACCGTTCCATGAAGGAAAGCAAGCAACCGCATATCTATACATTCTTTCTACTTCAGCAAAACTCATGATCTCGGACGCTGAAGAACACTTCCTAAAATTGGGGTTTGATCTTCTTAAACTGGACACTAGAGCCCTACATTCAACCAAAAACAAGCGCTATGAACTTACTTCCACAGAAGAGCCCAAAGGTCCAGTCTACCAGGAGCATGACATACAAGAGCACTCTTTACAAAAAACAAAGGATCACCCCCAAAAAGATAACTTAAGTGACGAATCCAGGTCACACGCCCTGGGAGTGCAGAGTCAAAGAGAATACCGGAGCTCTTGCACTTCTAAATCTTTGCAAGATGAGACATCAAGAAAGACAGGGAATAACCAAGTTTATAAAGACCCGTTAGGTAATGGCCGGTTCCCTAAAGGCCCGTTAGACATCTTCGAACGCACGATTCTGCAAGTTCCGAACCAGAGCGGCACATCTTCTCCCTTAAAAACGAAGCAGGCACCGCTTGCTCATCTTTGGTCCTGGATTCCGAAGGCTTTAACAATTAGCAGGAAACAATAGCAATGCGCCCGCCCTCTAATGGACGTTGAAACTGCAAGACCTAAGCGGAATGAAAAGCTGGCCTTAGGATCCTGGAATACCAGGGGTTTTCTCCATTTGACCAAAGAAGGCGACACAAACCTGGGCCAATTTGATGTCCTTTGCATCCAGGAATCATGGATGATGGATAAACCCACTATGGATGGATATACCATAGCTTTTGCCCCTGCCCAAAAAGGGACTCTTGGCCGCCCCTCGTCCGTACTTTTAACCGCGATCCGCTCAGGTAGCGGGCTACACCTCCTGAAAATTGTACTGTCATCTACGCATCTGCTTGGAACACTACTCCAATGGGAGCAGCACACAGACTCGAAAAAAAGACCTCGGACATCGTTGCTGGGTGTCATAAACGTTTATTGGAACCCACCTACCATCAATGATAAAACTTTTCTCCTCATGGTCGAAAAAGCCATTGATACAATGCTGGTGGACCAGTCAGCGGCAGATTTAATAATATGCGGTGATTTAAATGCTACCTGCTGCCCACGAGAAACGACAGGCGCCCAGCAAACATTTGCGCGAAACAGGGAAGCTAGAGGCAAAAAGTGGAAAAACTTAATGTCATCTAGAGCCTTTGTGAATGCAGGCGACCTTTTCCCAAGCCCAAACCGTCTGTGAGAGGAGGATCTTCTGCGGATATTGACCACATCTTTGTTACCAAGCCTCTGGCTGAGCAAGCTGTCTCCTTTGAGGTAATCGCCACTAGTGCGAGTGATCATAATCTGCTATCTTTGAAGTGAAAATCTCTTCATACCGAAAAACCTTCCATGTTGTGCCAAATTGAGTGTAATCAGCAAAGAAACCGTCTGAAACTTTCGGTAAAGTCTTTAGCGATCATCACATCACAATACCTAAGCAAACCGGAACCACGATCAGCTAACGCTGCGGCGATAGTCTCCGATTATCAGCCTCTCTTAGTCCCATTTACATCACAAGCCACAGGGTCAAAACCAATGTCAGGTACACGAAGCCACACATACTGCAAGACCCTGGTAGAAAAATAACGGGCCCTAAGGAAACTGAAGCGCCACGCTAAAGTAAATACCTCGCAAGAAACCCTTGACCAGCTGCGCAAAGTTCAATCTGATTACAAATCCTGGGTCTCGCACCACCGTCATACGCTCTATCAGCAGGACGCCGAACTGATGTTGCAGAAAATGAGCCTTCAAAACTCCCGTGAATTCTGGTCCCTGCTCAGATCCGCTACAACACCAATGGTAAAAAGTGTGGCAAACAACATTGGAGAAGAGTCCTGGGTGAATTTCTTTAAAGATCTTTTTAAGTCCCCATCAGCCCTGACTGAAACTGAAGCTGACCTCACAAAGACATCATGGATCGATCTAAGTAACAAAGACGACATAGTAGAGGTCATTCGTAGGCTTAAATCTTCAAGAGCCCCGGGACCCGATGGAGTCACAAACATCGATCTAAAGGCCCACCCGGAGGAGTGGTCAGAGCTGATTAGCGCGATTTTCAAGCGATGCGCGAACTCAAAATCTATTCCATCTTCCTGGACCACCTCTATAGTGGTCCCCATATTCAAGAAAGGCAGCAAAGAGGACCCTTCGAACTATCGCCCCATAGCGCTTCTCGTTGTAATTGGAAAAGTGTTTGGGGCCCTCCTCCTAAAGCAATTCCAGCGCTGGACACAAAACGCTGAGTGTGCGGATCCTCTTCAAACTGGATTCACTAAAAATATCGGGACCTCAGCAAATATTCTGTTTCTGAGCGCATTAAAAAATAAAATTACTGAGGGGGCACCTCACGTTTTTCTGGCTTTCATTGACCTGGCACAAGCGTTTGACCAGGTCAATAGAACAATTCTATGGAGGAAACTTCCCGAGTGGAACTGCCCACAAGAAATTTTACAACCAATCCGGGCGCTGCATGAGAACACCAGGATAAGAGTCAGGCTAAACCAAGCGGGCCTGCTATCAAAGGAAATTCCATCAAGCAGAGGGGTGAAGCAGGGCTGCCCTTTAGCGCCCGCTCTCTTCATAGCTTACATGGGCGACTTTCAGGCCACCGAATTTTCAATTCGCTCCTTTCCACCAACTATGGGATCCAGAAAAACTACTCGTCTGCTGTATGCCGACGATATGATCCTGATGGATCTTACCCCTATCGGCCTTCAACGCCAACTTAACAACTTGGGAGAATTTATACAGTTCAACGACCTACAAATTAATGTAGCGAAAACCAAGATCTTGGTACTGGAAAAGTCTAAAAGGACCAAAGAACGCTTGAGTTGGTTCCTAAACGGAACAGCACTGGAAAAGGTTCACTATTTCAAATATCTTGGTGTGATGCTTGACTGTACAAAAAACAACAAAGCAGCACAGGAAGCTCTCCTGAACAAGGTTCGGAACTTAGCTGCACAAGCTCGAGCGGTAGACAAAAAATATGGCCGATTCTCACTGGCCCCAATGCTAAGATTCTATCGAGCAAAGGTGGTGCCCTCACTGTCATATGCGGCGGAGGCCATGCCACAAATCCCAGAGAAACTTTGGATTCGGTTGGAGGGGCTCTTTTGGCGCGCTGTTTTAGGCCTTCAGAAGGGTACATCTATGCTGCTGATTCGAAGAGAACTACGCGTCCTTTCGCTGGCAGCGACCATCGAAATCCGCAGCATGATGCTTTATAGGAAAACCTGACTCCCAAACCGCCCTACCATTCTGGACATAATTAGGGAGGAAATCGAAGGTGGGAAATGTCCAGTACTGAAAACCTGGGAAACATAGTGTAAAAACAAGCTGAACGAAATCTCGCAATCAGAAGAGGAGCTTACACAGAACCCAACAAAAATAAAAAGGAAACTGGAAGAGTTAGACTGGATAAAAACTCTTGATGGAGCGGCTCAGTTTAAGTCCACCAACCATCTCCCATCGCAACAGACCAAACTGAACACAATTCCGAACTACCTAGCAAAATTCCCTAACAAGTCAGTAAGAAACATCTTTTTGAGGGCTCGTCTCAACCTTTTGGAGACAAATGAAATCAGGGCGATCAGAGGCCAATCCAGCTCAAATAGATGTTGTTTTTGTAAAAATGAAGAAGAGCCCGAAACCCTTCGGCATCTTCTACTGAACTGCCCGGGAACCCAGTCAATTAGCGAAAAATATGTCCGCCCCCTCCTGACGGCATCCTACACTCAGGAGGAAGCAATCTGGTGGGAAAGATTAATCAGTGGTGAAAAGACGGCCTGGACAATTGCTACAGCCCAAACCCTGAAACAGATTCTAAACGTCAGTCCTGAACTTGATAAGCAGTGATTTGGACTTCGGACATATTTTCTCCCTCTCTGTTTTCTTCTGATTTCTTTTGATGTCGCTGTTTGACTCATATGTTCTTTATGACTACGTTATTCTTCTTTCTTGTAAAAATCATTTATTTGATTAAACCAAGTAAATAAAAAAAAAATATTCAGCAGCGACCTCAGAAGGCAAGCACAGTTGCGCAAGAAGGCAATCTGTGCGGAGGTGGCCCAGAAGGTCACAACAGTTGGAACAACACCCCAAATTGTCTGGTACTGCCACAAAAGGTGGGACAAGCTTCATCTGACTGTATGTAAAACCTCCTGTCGGACCAGAGCACACAGGGCATGGCCACAGGAGGCGACCGTGCATCTCCCATCCACCTGCGGCCATGGGAGGACACCTGCAGCAGCATACTACACCCAGAGACCATTGAGGGAGTTGGTGCAGCGGAGACCAGAGCTGTGACATCCAAGAAGGCTGTTGAGTACCCGTAAACCCAATGTCCATCTATGTCGTGCCCAACGCCAGTACAGCCCTGCCGGCAGCCACCCCCTTCAACCTGGTTGCACACTTCCACATAGACCTTGCACCCAAACCTCATTCATACACCACTCACACAGTAAACATTACACAGGCCCCCTGTGCGTCATAAAATGCACCTGCTGGCACTCAGACACACATCCCCCTGATAGAGCCTAACTTGTGTTGTCACTGCTGTTCTAGCACAGGCCCAAAGTCACACCAGTGGCAAGCACCTCCACCACCAGCAAATGACCTGCTGCACACAGCAATGATACATGTGGCCCACTCGTTCCATCCACCACGACCCATGCCGCAAAATCATCACTGACATAGTATGTGCCATAGGCAGCAGTCACATGTGGAACACATCCATGTCACAACCAGCCACAACACCATATCATACAGCTTGCGTGCCACACCCATAACACCCTAACCGGGAAACACCAGTAGACCACGCAAGAGCCACTGAACACACCATGTAGGCACACCACACATGCACCCACACAGCATCCCCGATACAGGCATGTATGCACCATGCCAGGCCACCACCATGTCCAGGACACAGCATTGTCATCAGAAAGTACTAGCATTCATATCTGTCTCATCAATCCACACCCATCACTGATGCCCTGCCTTTCTGACTCCCTCAGGCACATGATCTGGCAATGAGGCTGAACAGTCAAGTACATCCCGAGCCACTAGGCCTCGCCGTAGACGGACCACCACCACGTCCACATAGGACTCCACAGCATCCTCTGGCAGATGTGAGAGCGCATCAACATCTGCATCCCACTAGCCACCCACCATCCCGGAGGCACCTGCACCCCTGCCGGCCACCATCCCGGAGGCACCTGCACCCCTGCCACCCACCATCCAGGATGCATCTGCACCCCTGCCACCCAGCATTCCGGAGGCACCTAAACCCCTGCAATCCACCATCCTGGAGGCACCTGCACCCCTGCCACCCAACATCCAGGAGGCACCTGCACCCCTGCCGCAAGGACGTCCACAAGGGGGTCCAGATGAAAACACTGGGGTGGAGAGTGGAACAGAAAGTGTGGAAACGGACCAGAGTACGAGGTGGCCATGGCCTTTCGTCCCGTGGCCCATATGAAACCCTAACGCCCCCCCCTTTGCAGTGTCAGGGACATTGATGGGCGCCTGTCACGAATGTAGCAACGGCAGTATTCCCTGACTTCACTTGTCCAACAGTAACTGCATGAGGCACAACTCATGCAGCAGAGTCTTCAGGCCAGTTTGTGGAGGAATGCACGGGCAGTGCGCAGAAGCACAGTGTCATCTTGCAAATGTCACGCCGTGTGGGGGAGAGCAACTGTGTAATGTCCTCCATGGCTGAAACAATAACCATGTTGGTCCAGGCCCTCGTGGACCAAAGGCACCTATCCATACCACCGGCTCCCTCCACTAGTTCCACAACAGGGAGTTCTTTACAGAGCAGCCCAAGGCATCGCTCGGAGCGGCTGTCTTGGCCTGCAGAAGGCTGCACTCCAGAACCTAAAATGGGCCGGAAATAGGGCATTGATGCATGACTGCCCTGTCTGCATACTCTGCCACTGTAGATAGTTATGCAGGACACGATATGCACATAGACAGTTTGGTGAGGGGGTGTGGGGAGGGATAGTTGGGGAGGGGGCTTGGGGGTGAGAATAGTTGGGGGGTGGGGGTGTAAGAATAGTTGGGGGTGGGTGTGGAGAGGGTCAGTTGGGGAGGGATAGTTGGGTGGGATAGTATAGTGAGTTAAGGCTTTTCACAAATGTACATCATTGTTTATCACACAATATATTTGGTGTTGCAAAAAAATCATTACTGGACATTGATCTTTCATTGTGAGTGCATTTATATCTGTACAGTGCCCAGTGCCCAGGGTGCTAGATGTCCTGTGCCGTGTGAGTGGCAGGTGCTCAGAAGTAGAGGTGTATGAGGTCTTCACGCGCGACACGTCCATCCATGACATTGCGGCACTGTGCAATAGCCAGCTCATCGTCACTGTCATCCTCAGCCTCTGATGGCTGCATGTCCATGTCAGGGGGCAGGGGGACGTTGCTCCTGATGTACATGTTGTGCAACATGGCACTAGCAAACACTATTTTCCCAACCTTTTTCAACACTCCACATGGCCTTGTAATTAGACTCTCCCAGCAGCCAGGTATGCTATGCTGTTTACTGCCCCCCCATTCAACATTCCACATGCCCTTGTAGTTAGACTCTCCCAGCAGCCATGTATGCTATGCATTTTAATCCCACCCCCAAATCAACACTCCACAAGGCCTTGTAGTTAGACTCTGCCAGCAGCCAGGTATGCTATACTGTTTACTGTCCCCCGCCCCAATTCAACACTCCACATGGCCTTGTAGTTAGACTCACCCAGCAGCCAAGTATGATGTCCACTGTGTCGTGCCATGTACCCAGGCAGCGTGGAGTTCCGCAGCACCATGGAGTCGTGTGTTGACCCAGGAAATCTTGCACAGCATAGGTTGATGAAGTGGCGACCATCTCACACCATCTGCACTTTTAGTGAATGAAAAAGCTTCCTGGTGCAGTACACTGCCTGTACAGCATGCCTGGCCACCAGCTCCACATGTGTGCAGTCCATGGCACCAATGACGTTAGGCATGCCTGCAAAGGCATGGAAGGCTATTTTTGTGCCATTTACCTGGTCAGCAGTCCTGGGTAGGATGATGTGGTCTCGTACATGACACAGGAGTGCATCAATCTCCTGAAATAGCACACAGGAAAAACAGGGCTGCGAGATCCCATGCAGCTCACCAACAGTGTGCTGGTATGTGCCTGTGGATAGAAAGTGTAGCACAGACACTACCTTCAACAGGGGGGGGGGGGGAGGACTGTGCAGATATTGATGAGGCTGACCGGGTCGTCATGGATCAGGTCCACTACTGAGGTGATGGTGTCCCTATTTAGCTGGTACAGGATGAGGATCTGACCTTGGCTGGGGTTAGATGGTGTGGCCCTTAAGCGAGGGATTGGTGGCTGCCTGCAGGCTGCAACCTGCTGGACACTGGGGATTTGATGGGCCATGATAGCCTTCCTTCTCCTCAAGCACCTCTGCTGCATCCTCTGCCTACCTGCCTCTTCAAGTAATAGCTCTGCAGGCATGGCCTCCAGCTTCAGTACAGCTACAGCTACTGCTAGCGTTGTGGTGTTGGAAGGGGTGTGGGGTGTGGGAGTGGTCTTTTTGTGCTTTGGCACAGCCTATTGGGACCATCTGTGCTGATTTTGAGCACCTGTGGCATGTTTCTACACACCAGAATCCACTTAACGCCTGGTCCGCGATGCTGGTGTTTCCGGCATCATTTTCACGTTGTTACCGGCATGCCAATGCCAGTGATTGCGTGTCTGTGAACCTCGGAACGTGCACTTCCTGACGCCATGCCAGTAGCTCAGGCACAGCTGCCGCGTCTCTCCGCAGATACTGGCAACAGTGTTGCTGGATGCGGTGGGTCACTTGCGATGCCGGTTTTACCGGCATCACAACTCGGACTATACTGGTCCGGAAAAAGGTGCCAGTACGGATCTACTGGCAACGATATTTCCGGACCGGCATACATGTAATGAGGCCCAATGTTTTCTATTGTTTGCAATGAGTAAAATGCCAAATGGTTCACTTCGATCTACGGACCTTACTGTGGGGGTCTACATGAGTATGGCATATTATTTTCTTTCTACTTTAGAAGGCCCAAAGGAGTATGGTGACCAAGGCAGCAATGACACCAAATGCATGGGTTTGGTGGAGGACAGAGAACTTCAGGCAGTCGACCAGAATGATATGGGAAGCATCACTGAATCACCCAATGAAGCTGACAACCCAGATCATGGGGGCCATTTTTATGGGTCACATGATTATAATGGCTTGCGAATTAACATGGAGATACAATTCCAAATAGATGCATGGAAATCAGGAAATTAAAAAAGCAGAATGAAAAGTGATTGAAGAACTGAAAAAAAATAAAGACAATTCACAGAAGTTCTCGGAAGCTCTGTTAACAAACAGATGGGAGCTCATTTTCTAAAAATATGAGTTATTTGGCAACAGAGAGCCATTGCGTTTGTACAGCAACGTAAACATCTCCCTTCCACCAAACCTTTGTCATTTGTACTGTGGGATGCAAATGTAAAGGGCAAAAGGTGCCTTTTGGCCTTCTTATTTGCACTCCTCACTGCAAAGTGATTAAACGATTCCTGACATGCTGGCATGACAGGCGGTGTTTACTTTTCATTGTGAGCGCAGGTTGCCAATGTCAGGCCGAAAACCCTGGGCACTGTTGGAGCCCACCCACATCGTTATGTGGGAGTCCGCCGTTGTGGGCTGTTTGGGAAAAGGGAAATGACGTTGCGGGTTAGGGAGGACCGGCAGTTGAGTTTAGTTTAATCATAATGTGAGACGTGTGAAACAGGTTCCGGCTCCTGCCTCCTCCTTTAAGGTATATGTGCTGCGTGAGTTGAGGCCATTTACAAGGGTCTACAGCTATGCTCACATGGCAAGCAGTGCTCACAGTTACAGTTAAACCCTCTTTGTCATGCACGCCACCTGCCATGTTTGTGTGGCAGGAGCGCGTACAATGGATCCCTATGGGGTCCGCTGGCTTAAAGCAGTGCATAAAGCCGGCGGACCCCACTGGGATCTACAGCATTAGCGCCAGCAAGAAAATCAACGCCGGCAGAGATGCTGGAGAATTTGTATGATGGAGAGGAAGGGAACGGCAGAAACTTGCGTTCCACCCCTCCTCCCTGCCGTACAAATCCTGGAAAATGAGCCATGACTTGAATGTAAGGCGTTAAAGCCTTACTCAAGGCTTTTCCACTGCGTGTTGATGCTCCATTGAACATGAGCCCCATTGTCATGAGCATGAAACCTCCCGCAATAGGCCATGATGACCGCCTTACTTTCATGAACGCAGTAACAGGTCTTGCCTTGTTATGTTATATTATGACTTATTTTCCATGAAAAGCATTCACATACCACAAATGGCTCTGTGGCGCTACCGTGCCGACCAACCAATACACACACCACAGTAGAGGTTTGCCAGAAGATGGGTAACAATCCCAAGTATTCAAATATTGTTTGAGTTCCCCTTCAGAACACTCTAAAACATTATAGTTTTTGAGCCAAGTTCTATGGAAAAATGTGTTGTAAAAGGAACTGTATATCCCCATGTCATGAAAACATTGTCTTTATGGGAAAAAGCCGCTCCAAATCTTCATGAAAAGGACTGGGCCTAATTATGAATCGCCTCCAAACTCTTTTACATTACTGCCACACAGTTCCACAAATTTACAGACGGATTATGAGTGGGGCAATGGCATAGAGTCCATAGGATTCCATATTGATTTGGGGGGCTTTACCACGAGCAGTAATTCTGACACGGTTTATCCTCCAGTTTTGGAGATGAAGTGGAGGAGTTACTTGGTGGGGTAAATGCAGCAATATGCTGGAGGTACTGCCTCCACTTCCAATCCAAAGTCAGAACTCAACGGTGTGGTGTAATTAATTGGCTGTAGATTTGTTACCACCAAACAAAGTGGAGTTAACAATTACCTCCAAATATTTACTGCACGGCCAAACTCGCAATTAGGCCGACTATGTGCTATTCTTTTTTTACACACCGAAAGTTCACCACTTGTCAATGAACATTGTATTGCGTCATGAAAAGACAGTGTAAGATGTGAGGGGAGGAGGAGCTTGGGAGCTTGGCAAGCATGTGAAGGTGGCACATTTGAAGCAGGGCATGTGATGGACGAGGCTCAGGAAAAGGTCGAAGTGGAATGTAATGCATTGTGATGCCAGGCCACTATTTCCCCCTGCTTGCCAAACGTTCTACCACTCTGGCTGTCAAGCATAACAAACAGTGTTTTGCTTTCCCTGAAGTGCTGACTAGCTCATGCTGGAACTAATTATTCTCTCCCTAAACTGTCTCTGGATGATTTGCAGGTGTTGGTCTAAGGGCTGCACAAAGTTGTCTGCCAGCCCTCTTTTGAACCAAGCATGGAACCTCTTATTTTAGTTCGCATCCTTTTTATTTTCTGGGGTGCTTGTGAGCTGCAGCTCTGCTGTTGTTTTAGGGCAAGAGAAGAGAGAAGATAAAATACATCATCCTTGTATTTTATGGCACGTATCAAAAATATGTACTAACAGCCACCCAAATCAAGAGTGCTAGTATTGCGTCATCAAAAGACAGTGTAAGATGTGAGGGGAGGAGGAGCTTGGGAGCTTGGCAAGCATGTGAAGGGGGCACATTTGAAGCAGGGCATGTGATGGACGAGGCGAGAAAGATGGAATGCGGAGTTGGCACTTCCGGCAGTCAAACATGTGATACTCAAGTGCTTTACGCCATGTCTCTGCACCAGGCACAGTGACTAATCCCCCGCCTATTTTGAGTGATGGTCTATTAAAGACACGATGCAAGTACAATGTGTTCATCTTTATTCATCCAGCAGCAAAGAATACAGGAATGTTTTAAGCAAAGTGAAACAGATTTCACAGACAACATGAAATGCAGTGACTCGATGAGCTGGCCCACTGTGGCGCTGCCCCGTGTGGGACGCGCACGCGGTGACGTGAAGTTGCATGTCGCCGCGTGCAGTTTAAATAAACGGGGCGTTCCTGAATGCCGCAGAGCGACCGGGGAGCCCGAACTAGATAGACATGTGTCGTGTGTGGTCTGTCTAGTGTGGGGGCTCACGGGCACGCATGGGGGCCAGGACACACCCCCAATAGTGGCGACGAGTGTAGACGGATGCCCGGGCCCGGTGGTGAAAGGCATTCCGAAATTTTTCTCCATGATACGGAACGTTTGTGAGTGTTTCGTTTCACGCCGTGGCTGCGAACCCTACACGTGACTGGCGGCCATTTTGTTTATGAGGCCGTGGAACTTCACCAGGCTCCGGTTTGGAGGGTGAAAGCGATCAGGTCCAATTTTTGGATATTCTGATTTCAGGCAGCATGACCTGCATGCCCATGCCTGATTTGTGTATTTTACTCCAGTTTTGGCATTCCTACGTCGAGTGAAAGCTAGGGGAAGGACTAATATGGCTGGACCGGATTAGTCCACTCCACCATCTCAGCTTAATTTTTGGGACATCCACACCATTGTGGGCTGCAGCAAGGTGGAAACACGGCTCTTCTTTGTTCCCTTCATCATCAGGACGCTGTGGCTTCTTCTTTGTCTCCTTCATCATCACGAGGTTGGCTGCAGTGGATGCTCTTCTTCTCGTCTGGTGGCTCGTGGTTGGAAGCGATCCCAGGTGAGCTTGGGGACTAGCCATTGTCACCTCTCCCCCAGTTTGGACTGCCATTGTGCCTGGAGAGGGGGAGGAGGTCTGGTGGTGTGGTGCTGAGGGGCAATTGAGTTGTGGCCCCCAGGACACAAGGTGGGGGTGCCTGTGCGCTCAAGCCCATGAGTGACTCTGATGATCAGGAGGTTGGGGCCGCCGCAGCTGCTGAGGTTCCTCAAGACGGTGACCAGGTGGCACAGCCTCAGCAGGCCCTACAGCCTCCAGTGCTTCTAGGACAGCAACCAGCGCCACAGCCTCAACAGGCCCCACAGCAGCCCCCGCAAGGAGGGGGTCAGGCGCCTGCACCCCAGGCTTTACCCGGGGCACAGCTAGGTGCTCCTCAAGGACCTCCCGTCATGGCTCAGGCTAGAGCCCAGGCTGCCCAAGCTGCCCTGCAGCCCATCCCTGAATTCGATGCATCGGGCCCACCTTCCAGCATGGGGCCTCGGTGGGGGAGGTGGGTTGCTCGCCTGGACATGTACTTCAGAGCTGCTCAGGTGACAGACAATGACAGCATGGTGGCCACGATGTTGTATTCGGCGGGGCCTGCGGTCCAGGAGATCTTCGAGTCGCTCACTCCGGTGGACCAGTCTTATGATGCGGCCAAGGCAGTCCTGCTTGCTCACTTTCTGCCCCTTGCCAATGTGGACTACGAAAGGTTTGTCATGTTGTCGGCCAAGCAAAAGGACGATGAGACTCTGGACACCTTTTATGGTCGCCTGCGCCGCCTCTCCCAAGGATGCGCATGGGGGATGCAGAGGACATGATGCGCACAATGCTGATTCAGGCATGCTCCTCCGGCAAACTCAGGAGGCAGGTCCTGAGAGAGCGGGGCCTCACCCTACCCCGCATATTGGAACTAGGCCGGTGCCATGAGGTGGCCGAGGCTCGCGCCAACAAGATGGAAGCGGGGTCACTCTCGATCAAGTCGGAGGAGGTGTGTGCGGTCTGGCGGGGTGGCAGAGGAACAAGAAGACCTGTTGGAGGACCCCAGGACAGGGCAGGAGGATCAGGGGAGTCGTGCCAGAAGTGTGGCTATGACCTCCCCCACCCGACAGAGTGCCCGGCAGTGGGGAAGGTTTGTGGCCGGTGCGGCCTGCCGGACCACTTCTCAAGAGTGTGCAGATCGGCTCTGCCAGTGATGGTACCGAGAGGTCCGGCCCGGACGTGGACTCCGCGCCAGAGCCGACCACCAAATGTGGCCCAGGTAGACCAAGGTGAGGAGGAGGCCCAGATGGATGAGGCAGAGGAAGACGAGGAATAGAACATTTTCTTTGTTTCGAGCGTGGGGATCCTGAAGGGGAAGAGCAGGAGGCAGCCAAGGTGTGTGGTGGAGGTGAACCACTCGCCGGTTCCGGTGCTGGTGGACACGGGGGCCTCAGTCAATGTCATGGCGAGGGGACACTACGATACCATGGACCCGCCACCAGACTTGGCCACACTGAGAGCCCGCATATTTGCTTTTGGAGGGCTGGAGCCTATACTGCTGGACGGTGCATTTGTGGCGAAGGTGAAGCATGAGGGCTCGACGATCAAGGCTCGGTTCTATGTCACCCCTGTGAGTAACAACACTCTCCTGAGTTGTGCCGCTGCAGAGGCCCTGGGGATTGTCACTTTCGCGTACTCGGTGTACTTGGAGGACATCAATGACCTGCTCGATAAGTACACTGCCCTCTTTAACGGCATTGGGATGATGACTGGTGACCCGGTCAGGCTGCATATCGACGAGTCCGTTCAACCCATTGCCCTAAAGCACCGGAGGGTGCCGTTTCATCTGAGGGAGCAGGTTGACAAAGAGCTAGACAACCTGGTGAATCTGGATATTATTGAGAAAGTCGAGGGCCCGATGCCGTGGGTATCCCCTATTGTTGTGGCAAGGAAACCGAAACAACCGGATTCTGTTCATATTTGTGTGGACATGAGGCTGCCCAACAAGGCCATCAAGAGAGAGCGGCACCTCACCCCTACTATCGATGACATTATCGCCAAGGTGCAAGGGGCCCGATTTTTCTCCAAGCTAGATCTACGAGTAGGATACCATCAGGTTGTCCTCCACCCTGAATCCGGGTACATAACCACGTTCACCACCCACCGGGGGCTGTACAGGTACAAGAGGTTGAGCTTTGGGGTGTCATCGGCTGCGGAAGTATTTCAAAACATCATACGGGGCGCCCTCGCCGATCTGGAGGGTGTCCTCAACACTAGCGATGACATTCTGGTATTTGCCAAGACGGAGGTGGACCATCTGAGGAGGCTGGCAAAGACCTTTGAGAGGCTGCAGTCGCTGGGCCTCACCCTTCACAGGGACAAATGTGAGTTCCTGCGCCCCTCTATTGAGTTCTTCGGGTTCGTGTTCAAGGAGGGAGGGGTGTCACCAGATCCAAGGAAGGTCCAGGACATTAAGAAGGCGCAGCCCCCGGAGTCGGTGTCGGACGTGAGAAGCTTCCTTGGCATGGTGACCTACTGCGGGCGCTTCATCCAAAATCTCGCCTCGAGGTCCGAGCCGCTCAGGGCGTTGATGAAGAAGGAGACCGTCTGAGATTGGGGCCCACTGGAGGAGTCGGCCTTTGAGGACATCAAGAGCGCACTAACAGCGGAAGACACCATGGCGTTCTTCGACCCGGCGCTGCCGTCAGAGATCATTGTGGACGCGAGTCCATTTGGCCTTGGGGCAGTTCTGACTCAGGTGGACCGGGATGGGAGCATTCGCCTAGTGGCGTATGCCAGTAAGGCGCTCTCGGACACGGAGCAAAGATACTCCCAAATTGAGCGGGAGGCTCTGGCAGGGCGGACCCAGGAGGCCAAGACTGGACTCGAGCAGTTATGGAAGGTGAAGGACGAGTTGTCCTTCTCGACGTCGGGCTTGCTGCTCCGAGGTGGTCGCATCGTGGTCCCCCAGTGCAAGGTACAGGAGGTGATCACTCTGACCCACCAGGGGCACCTGGGTGCCACCAAGACCAAGGCGAGGCTGCGGCTGAAGGTCTGGTACCCGGACATGGAAAGAAGGGTGGATGATTTTGTGGCGGCGTGTGTGTGGTGCCAGGCGGCTTCCCCCGTGCAGCGAGAGCCGACCATCGAGGCGATGCCCCGGGGGACCCGCCCCTGGGAGGTCGTCCATGCGGACTTTGGGTCAACGGCCGTGGGAACCCACTTCATCGCAATTGTTGATGAGTACTCACGGTACCCGGAGGTGGAGTTCATGGAGTCGGTGGCCTTCGAGCATGTGGTCGTAGCGGTGGAAAAGATATTTGCGGCCCATGGGTTCCCTCTGACTCTGTGTTCGGACAATGGGTCGCCATTTCAAAGTGAGCCGTTCTCTGAGTTCATGGAGAGCTGCGGAGTCAAGCACAGGAAGATATCCCAGTTGTGGCCTCGCGCTAATGGAGACGCCGAAAGGCTGATGCGGACCCTGAATAAGACCTTAAGGATTGCTCAGGGACAAGGGCAGCCCCTCCAACGCGCCCTTTATCAATTCCTGCGGGTGTACCGCACCACTCCACATGCCTCCACCGGGGTCGCTCCTGCGGAGGCTCTATTCAGGCGATGTCGCCGGGGTCTACTGCCCGAGGTCCGGGAGACAGAGCCCGGGGTGATTGACACTCAGCAGGTTGAGGCCGATAGGAGGACCAGGATTGACCAGGAGAACCTGCGAAGGGGCCTTCGCCCCCAGCGGCTGGAACCGGGGGACGAGGTGCTCATTCGAAACAGACACCCCCATGGCAAGCTCTCGCTCCTCTACGAACCGGAGCCACTGGACGTGGTGGCTCTGAAAGGGTCCATGGTGACGGCATCAGATGGACGATCTGCTGTCACCCGAAACGTCAGCTTCTTCAAGAAGCTGGGTGACTCCCGAACTGAACCACCCCTGGACCCTGACATGGCGGATGTGCCGGAGGACGTTGGAATCGCTGTGAGCGCCCAGAGCTCTCCAGTCCGGGGAGCTGTGACTGAAGGACTTCCCGTGCCGGAGGTAAGCGGGAGGTACCCCCAGAGGGCTGGGCGAGGGAAACCCGCTTATCTCAGCGAATACATGTTGGGACATGTGGAGAGTCAACCGGAGTGAGGGGATCCGGGCGGCTGACATTAAAGGGGCATGGGCTCATCATGGTGGTGTTATTTTGTGTGTGTGGTTTGCAGTGTTTAATAAAAGCAATTGTGTTTCCTCCCGAAAGAGGAGGAGTGTGGCGCTGCCCCGTGAGGGACGCCCACGCGGCGGCGTGACGTTGCACGTCGCCGCCTGCAGTTTAAATAAACGGGGCGTTCCCGGACGCCGCAGAGCGACCGGGGAGCCCGAACTAGATAGACGTGTGTCGTGTGTGGTCTGTCTAGTGTGGGGGCTCACAGGCACGCATGGGGGCCAGGACACACCTCCAACACCCACGACACCAGTAACAGCCAATCACAGCGGGCCACAGCACATAAAAGGTCATGCAATCAGTCTCCCTTCCTCCTTCTTTAGCGCTACACTGTACATCCGGAACCAAGGGTAAAGCAATCCAGAACGCTGTCCCCGTTTAGGCAGCCACTGTCCCTCCAACACCCGTTACTCCGGCTAGTCAGGACTCCTTCTCCACCTCATCAGTCAATGATAGCAAAGAGGAAAACGAGAATCAGATATGCTACAGCTCGATCTTGTACTATAATAGGACATTTTTAGTCTCGGTAAGGTAGCCCAGGGGCAACGTGCTCGCCCTGAAAACAAGATGATATGGAACAATACAGGTTTGATCCCCAGGCCTGCGCTTAGAAACCTCTGGGTATTAAGCACGTTAAAAATAACCAATCATATCAATATTCAGATATGTTATATTTTATATCATGGAAAGTTAGTACCATTCCCAAAAGAAAAACTAAATCGCATATTTGTATTGAAGCTCTTGTGAAAACAGGGCAGACCCGGCAGATGGTGATATGTAAGACCATTGCCTATTAGTTTCATTGATGAACATTTGTGAGATGGCATGTAAATTACAAAATACTGTGGTGACCTAGAAACATTAAAAGTTAATACATGTTCTGTTTATGCAAAGAAAGACTCATATTACATACACACATAAATATATGCATGCATACATATATACCCATATAAATACACACACACATATATACACACACACATATAGCGGCCCTGTAGTTATGGTTAAGTTGCTCAACCCACAGGAAGAGCACTTTTTGGGCGATTTATAACTTTGTCCCCCTGGACGAATCCTTACCAGACTTTACAGAAAAAGTATATTTCCCCCTCGGACTGATTCTGCAAAGTCTGGTGATGTTTCGTCCAGGGGGCAAAGTTATAGTGGGGTCCAGAAAATGTGTGGCTTTCCTCATAGATGCAATGGAAAATAAATGTTGCTCACACCTACAGCCCAAACCAATGGACGGATACATATATATACATATATATATATACATATATACATACACAGACACACACAGTAACACACACATACATACATTATAGGGCGTCGGTCAACACCGTAGAGTTACAACATGTTTGCATTGACATTTCCCAAAATGCTACAGCTAATAACTCGCTGGACATGTTTGGATGACATTTTCCAAACAAAATCTGCGGCCCTGGCCACTCCAAACTGGACAGTTTGGGACAATTCACTCAACAGTTAAAAGGTTAAGAAAACAAAAAAGCTGCTTTCAGCCTTCTCTAATTAATTTTCCCATAGAGGAAAAGGTGCGTCCATTGAACACCCGCAGCGCCTAAACAGCTGGGCGGATTTGCACCAAATAAGAAACAAGTTGGCCACAAAGTGTTGAAAATATGCCTTTTGCTGGTTTGTTGTAAATATGACCAGTCTTTTTTTTTTACCAGAATGTTATTAAGATTAGTGAACATAGCCATATGACATTAATAGTGAGTAACAATTATGCATGAGAAAAAGATTACATCTAATCACTTTGCATGGAACAGATATACATACAATATCACCCAACCAGAGTTGGTACTCATTTATCGTCCTCAGAAGGATGAAAGGCTGAGTTGGCCTTGCTGGGATTCGAACCTGCAGCCTGCAGATCGCACACAGATCACAGCAGCGAGTGCTCATCCAACTGAGCAATTTGCCGGCCTCTAATTTTGTTTGTCATTATGAATCCCATCTGTTATGTATGTGCTCATGCGCTTTGCAACAGGAGGCACGCCAAATTGAGATGATCATCACATCTCACTTCCGATGAATTTCAAGGGTTTGAGTTAAATCTGATCCTTTTAACTGTCCCTTAACTAAATAAATTTCAATTTATTTCAAGAGTTTTGTTATACCATAGTTTATTCAAAGGCCACTAGCCATGGCCTTTGGCTGTGGCCAATGGTCACGGCAGACTGTACATGTTGCACCAACAGGTTTCTTAAGGACCCACTAGCCATGGCCTTTCGCTGTGCCCACTGTACATGTTCCACCTATAGGTTTTCTTGCCCCCCCACTAACCATGGCCTTTGGCCCTGGCCAGTGAGTGGCCGGGGCTGCTGAACATGTTGCACCAGTAGGTTTCTTTGGGGCCTACTGACCAGGACCACTGACACAAAGACCAATTTCCCCATGCCTAGTAGATATGGTCACAACAGATGCCCTTTCATAAATATTTTCCCCTCAATTTCCATTCATTTGATAATCTTGTGCTATTACCGCTAAAATGCACCCTGAGGCTTACAGGCATGTAGCGCGTTATAAAAAATTAAAACAAATAAAAAATAAACAAAAAAATGCTCGAAAATTAAAAGTCCTCACAGACGCTTCCCAGGTGCTTCCTTCCTTTTCCCTAGTTCCCCTCAACCGCTTCAGTTGATTTTTACCACCCCGGCCCCCTCCCATTACTCCCTTTCTCTCTTTGCTTCATGTGATGCATTTTCGTTTTCGAGCACGTCTTGTGTTATTACCGCAGTGATCTTGCGAGATTCCCACGGTGTTAGCCCGATAATGCAAAAATGTCCAAACTGTAACTGGCTCACCAGACCACCCCCAACACCACAATTTCACATGATGTCCTGTTTCCCCACCCCAGTCCTATCCTAATACATTCTCAAACTTTTTCCTCCTCCAAATAGCTTTTTTTTTGCACTTTTCGTTTTCGCATTCACCCGATATTACCACGGTAATCACTCGTATCGAGCAAAATAAATGGTAGTTTTCATTTCTCAAAAGCCTCTCTGTTGCAAATCATATAGCTATATTTTTGGGAGCAGGGGCACCCCGTTTCCCGTCAAATATTTTAAAAACGACTGACCAGAATAATCCCAAACCTATCCTGGAAATTAAGGCAACCTTTCTTGCCAAAGTTGTGTCTTATTTGGTCCAATTCCCACCAGCGGTTTTTGTGCTTCAGCTTGATAAAAATTTTGACTTTTTCTCTATGGGAAAATGAACGAGAGTATGCCTTAAACAGCATTTTCTTGGTTTATTAATAACTTTTTTTATATAATCTTGCCCATAATTTCCAGCCTCGGGTGGTCCATGACACACATTTAGTTGGGTAAATATCAGCCAAATCCGTCATGCAAGTCAAAATATAGTTGCAATAGATTGTTTGGATTTCCTATGGCTCATGTTACTCACCTTAACTATATAGTGTGGCGACCGCCACAATATAATGTTATAGGGTGGCTGTCGCTGCCCTATAGTTAAGGTGAGTTGGAGTTATATAGGAAGTTCAAAAAATAAATTGCGAATAACTTTTGACTCATTTGACGGATTTGGCTGAAATTTCGCAGGCCATTTTTTACGTCTGAGTTCCCCCAAACTGGAAAGTTTGGAAATAAAAAAGTTATTAAGAAACCAAAAAAGACACGTTTGGCCTAGTCCCGATTCATTTTCCCATAGACAAAAGAGGCCAATTTTTGCTCGCCCACACAGCCAAAACCACTGGACATATTTGGACGACCAGGTTGGAAACAGCTTAGGCAGGAAACGTTGACTCGAGACCCTTTTGTGGTTTGAGGTTATTCCGTCCAGTACTTTTTACATTCTTTGACGGGGAAGGGGGTGCCCCTTCGCAAAAATAAATAGCTATATCTGCCTGGATATATTGCGTATCCGGGTGTTTAGGGTGTTTATAAATGAAACAGACGGCATCTTTTGTTTCTCGATGCGAGTGATAGCTGCGGTTATACCCCAAGTTATACCATAGGTCATACCCCAGGGTATCTGAAAATAAAACACAGATAAAAGAAATTTGCAGATATAAAATATGCAAATGCCATCAGGCAAAGTGAAATTTGGGAGTTGGAGAGGGGCTAGGGACCAAGTTTGCAATGCGAGGATCAAACATTTTTAACATACCCTCGGGCATAACCTGGGATATAACCATGGCTACCCAATATTTCAACTGAAACTGCATCACAGAAACAACAAGTGTTGTGGGGGGAATGGGAGCGGGCAGGGGAGGGAGGGGAGGAGGCCATCAAGGGTATGGGGAGCAGGCACACATGAGGGGGGCACTTGGTGAGGGTCTGGGAGGGCAAGGAAGTATTTTATTCACAATTTTTCCCGATAACCGCGAGTATAACTGACGAATCAACTTCCGGGGCACCAGTGGTACAGGGATGAATATCGGTTTCTAAACCATCAATCGACCCCACACCACTAGTACACCAGAAGGGATATGAACAGATTGGAAACGCAAGCAAATTATAAACCTCCTTGTCCAATTCTGGTAAAGTGGACGGAACAGCATGCTTACCTCCGAAAGGTTGTGGATGGTTGATTAGTTGCAACACAACGAAAATACAATTATTACCCAATGATAAAGGAGACTGTCCTGTTAAGGTTGTATGCACATATCTACTTTATTATTATCACAGCAGACAGTTCTACCACACTACCAGATACAAGCCACCCTGTAAAGGAATGCAGAGGACAGTCTCAAAGAAGGAAACAGGATGCACTCTGGATACTGACAGGAGCGTAGTCGGTATAGTAATTAATCACAATAGTTCAAGGATACTTGGTTTCAACACAAAGGGAGCAATGGGTCTTAAAATGACACTAGGGGCCTTTGCAGAAGGGCCAGTGGCACAGAACCACAATATACCTTGTGCTGTCTGAGTTCTTGGTGCTCAACAGGGTCGAATCAGTTTCAGGATGCTTTGTAGCTTCTGTGACAGAGTTCAAGATGAGAGACAGCTGCGGATATCAGGCGGCAGGCAGATCAGCGAACGAAGCTGGACGGATGGCTGCAGGCTACAAGGCGGCTCGGTTAGGAATCATTGGGCCTCATTACACGGAATGCGGTAAACCATGGTGCTATTAGCACCATGGTTGCCGCTGGTACCATATCGGTACCACCATGGAGGAAAGGGGAATTACCACCCCATTCCAAGGTTGGCAGGGCTGTAATTCCCCCTTTCTCCATGGCCCTTCCCCATTCCCATTTTTGCCCCATAGGGCTCAATGGGAATGGGGAAGGAGCTAATTACGGTACCGCATTAGCACCAAGGTCCCTTTGTGGGTCCCAACTTTAACGGCTGGTCTACACCAGCCGTTAAGGTCGGGTCCCGCAAAGGGACCTCGTAGTAAGGTGGTAAGGGTTTACCGGTCCCGGTGCCCTTACCGGTACCGGTAAACCCTTACCACATACCATGTAATGAGGCCCATTGTCTTAGTGCTGGTCAGTGGTTCTGAAGGACTGGTCGAGGCATCTCGGACAGCTTTAGCGACTGCGGCGTAACAACTGTCAGCGGTGCAGTCGGTTGAAGCTCGATAGACTCGATTGGCTCAAAAATGTCCTTTATGGCGGATGTCAGTAGATGCTTGTCGGTGCACTCCTCCTAGATTCTTCACTGGGCTTGTGTCGTCCTTTAAGGCTGATGTCCCAAAGCGGAGTAGAGTGTTTCTGGCAGCTGCCTTGCCCTTGGTTTGGGTTAGAGACTCTCTGGCACTTCCCACCTAGGATGTTTGCTGCAGAGCCTAGCAAGGCATGCTGTGTGCTGGCTGGGTACTGGGTCTGGAGCTGTGGAGGGTCCTCTGGATTTGGTATCTGCCTCTGTTCCCTGGGATATGTTTAGGGGAGGGATCTTGCTTCCCTCTTAGAGATCCTAGCCTTCCTTCAATGGCGGAAGATGTAAGGCAGACTGTATCTTCAGCCAGGGTCCAATCCTGAGTTCTTCCTTCTGCTTCTGGTGAAGCCTTCAGATGATCTGCCAAATGTGGGGCCTGGCCCTCTTTTAAAGCCAAATGGACCACATGGATTGGTGTAGACTAAGCCTACCTTAATGAACCAATCCTGGGTCCCTACCAACAATCCTGTATGCATGAGGTCATAACTAGAGTGCTTTGCAACAAAAAGGCAAAGGGGTGAAAACATGTAATACTAAGTCCCACCCATCTTTCCGGCTGTTGTGGGTCAAAGGGTCCCTCTGGTTAATGGAGCTCTCTGTGGTTCCTGATTAAAGCGGCAGGTCTCCCTCGAAACTGCGGCAAGACCAGACTTTCTGGCTCCGTCAAACCACATACTCGTACCTTCTGAATGGGGTCCCCCTACGGCAGAGGTCTTCAATCTGTGGGGTGCGCCCCCCTTGGGGGGAGCACCACCATGCCTGGGGGGGCGCGTGATGCCTGGCGCAGAAGAAGAGTAACGCTTTTTATTATTTTTTTTATTTTTTTTTCCTGCACTGAACTGAGCATGTGCAATGGGGAGCCACTGGCTCGCATGCACATGCTCAGCCAGTGGGATGTGCTGGGGGCGTGGCCATGAAACAGGAAATAAACGCAGCCTGGACGCGCGCTTTCCTGCACTTGGATCGCGCGTCCAGGCTGCGTTGTGGTGTCCTGTGTTCCTTGCTCCTGCTGCCGCCGCCTGTGAGAGGTAAGTGACCCTTTATTTACAACGCGGCTCCCCCGTGGCAATCTGCCACGGGGGAGCCGCGTTATTAATACAGTACCGGTCCCCCCTTCGCCTCTCTCCCCCTGCGTCCCCCAGATTAGTTGGCATGGAGGAGAGGAGGCGAGCGGGGGACCAAAACTGCTCTGCCGGTGCTGTATTAATAACGCAGCTCCCCCATGGCAGATTGCTGGAGCCAAGCAATCTGCCATGGGGGAGCTGCGTTATTAATACAGCACCGGCAGAGCAGTTTTGGTCCCCCGCTCGCCTCCTCTCCTCCATGGGGCACGGAGGAGGAGAGGGGAGCAGGGGACTGAAACTGCCCTGCCGGTGTTTTTTACAACGCGGCTCCCCCATGGCAGATTGCTGGAGCCCAGCAATCTGCCATGGGGGGAGCCGTGTTATTAATGCAGCACCGGTCCCCCAGGCACCCCTCTCCCTCAGCAACCCCCCACATTAGGGGGCATGGAGGAGAGGAGGCGAGCGGGGGACCAAAACTGCTCTGCCGGTGCTGTATTAATAACGCAGCTCCCCCATGGCAGATTGCTGTCTGCCATGGGGGAGCTGCGTTATTAATACAGCACCGGCAGAGCAGTTTTGGTCCCCCGCTCGCCTCCTCTCCTCCATGGGGCACGGAGGAGGAGAGGGGAGCAGGGGACTGAAACTGCCCTGCCGGTGTTTTTTACAACGCGGCTCCCCCATGGCAGATTGCTGGAGCCCAGCAATCTGCCATGGGGGGAGCCGCGTTATTAATGCAGCACCGGTCCCCCCTGCGCCCCTCTCCGCTCTGCAACCCCCCACATTAGGGGGCATGGGAGAGGAGGCGAGCAGGTTTTGGGATTCTGAAAAATTGAATAGTAATGCTGTTGATGAAGGCAACGCTTTGAGCGGGAAAAGCATAATAAATTCTGTTTCTTCTTGAAGCCCATCTACAAATCATTTGAAGCGCTAAGAAGTTGATTATTTACCTAAAAATCCTTACAAAATGTATGATATATTTCATTCAAATTGATCATATTGTGATGATCATTACCGCTCTGCTCTAATGATCCTTACCTCTTTCGAGAATGTACTCTGAAGAAGTATCCTAGTGTGCAGGGCACGGGAATATCTTTTATTCTTGGAGACCATTTCTTGTGACTTTTTTGTATTTACAATTTTTGTGCCAGGGTTGTTGTCTTCTCCCCTGCACCTTTATACTTCTAAAATGTCTTTACCACCTTAAGCAATACTTTCTTTTTTTCTTAACAAGTGGTGTGCAATTTGGACAACTCATTTTTTGCAGCTTCACTCCCCCGCCCCATGCCCCATGGAGAAGAGGAGGCATGCAGTGGAGTACCTTTGCTGAAAATGTTGGGGGGGACATGACATCTGCTGAAATGTTTCCCCAGCTAAATGAATGGGGATAAAATGGTGTGCCATGAAAGTTGGGGCGGGGGGGACAAACACCCCTGTCCCCTCTAAAATTACGCCCATGGAGGCAAGTGGGGGACTAAAACTGCTCTGCTCTCGCCTCTGCCTGTATTAACCTCGCCTCTGCCTGTGTTACCCTTGCCTCTGCCTCGGTTACGTGTTGTATGTGACAGCCATTTAATTTTTAATATGTCGCTGGCACGAGCCTACGCTATACACAGTGTTTACTAGTCACTCCTCGGATTTGCCGGTGTTGTGTTTGCATGTTAAAAGCCTGTCTTTAACAGTGATGCCTCCCCACCTCTGCTCTAACACCTTCTGTCCTCCCCCCAGACCTGCAGCACTTGCGCCAGAAGACCTTCGCCTTCCCATACTTTGACAGATCTTTCCTGCCCGTTGTCCGATCTTCGTATTTCCCTGGTAGGTGCCAGTGCCATTTGAGAGTAGGTAGGAAGGGCGTCTGGGGGACAGGGGTGGCAGCGCCATGCGGGTCATGTATTTGAATCAGGCATTTCAAACTTATCTATTTCTGGGGCTGTACCTATCTCTGATGCATTTTACCCAAGAGCTGGGTTTAGCTCCTGCTCATCTAATCCTAATTTGAAGTCTCAGGAAGACCCATATATTCTTGTGTAACTGTTCTGTTTTCATTCCAGCAGCATTGCTCCATGTAACCTTGACTAACTATTCTGTTTTCATTGCAGCGGCATTGCTCCATGTAACCTTGACTAACTGTTCTGTTTTCATTGCAGCAGCATTGCTCCAAGCGTCAGTCTATCAACCAAACCACCTGTTTTCCGGCAAGAAAATCCCAGTGAAGCACTTGCCCCAGTCACGCAGGTAAGGATTTATTTTCCCTGTGTGCCATTGGATGAGTAAATATGCTGATGTTTTATATCCCACCTGCAACCTAGTCCGGGGCCAGACTGCAAAAATAAATTAGAGCTAGGCCTGCATGATCTGAATAGTACTTCTTCTGAGGTTTGTACCAATGTATTTTAATCCAACTAGTGTTTCTGACCCATTTATTGTGGGGCTTCCCTCCCCCACTCCCAAACTTTTCAGACTGTTTTTTGCTGAATTGTTGCTTTTTGAAAATCGCCTGTCCTTTTATCCCCACCCCATATTTCTGACCCTTTTTTGCATGGGGTGTTTCACACCAACCCCAACCTTTTCACATGGCTCAGTTTAACTCTTTGAATGTTGTGTTTGCCATGTTTACGCTTTTTTGGGGTTGCAGTTTTACTTTTTTAAAACCGTTTGCAATGTTTCGACAGGTGCAGGCTCCTTTTCTCGATGGATCGTTTTTCTAGTGCCCAAAGATGGTAGGGATCTGAAACGTAAAGCGGAAGGAGAGAAGGGAACAGACAAAAGAAATGCAAAAACACGGAAATATGATCACTCTTATTTGGACTTTGGGTTCACATGCATCACAGTCGCTGGGGAAGTGAAGCCGCAATGTGTGATTTGTGGTGCTACATTAGCAAATGACAGTCTGAAGCCAACAAAATTAAGGCGGCATTTGGAAACCAAACATGCCGATTTAGCAAAAAAGACCAGGGATTTCTTTGTACGGCAGCTGCAAGGCAAGAAAAAGCAAAAGGAGACCGTTAAAAGTGTGGCATCTGCACCTGCAAATGCTTTGAAAGCATCTTACCACATTGCGTACTTTCTTGGCAAAAACAAGAAGCCTTTTACAGATGCTGAGAAAGTGATTCTCCCAACCATTCTCGCCGTCAACCGGGTAATGCTTGGTGAAAGTGCAGCAGAGAAATGCAAAAGTATCCCTATGTCAGACACAACAATTTGCCGCCGTATTGCTGATCTGTCCTCTGATATCAGTACAGAATTGATATTGCGCTTGAAAGACAGCCAGTTCGCCCTACAGTTGGATGAGGCCACTGACATATCAAAAGAAGCTCACTTGATTGCCTATGTGAGGTACTGCCATGGAAAGGAGATGTTGGAGGACGTTTTGTTTTGTAAGCAAATTAAGGGCAGAGCAACTGCACCTAAACTCTTTGAAATTTTAAACAACTTCCTAAGTTCCAACTGCCTAAAGTGGGAGGCGTGTGTTGGTATTTGCACGGATGGTGCTCCTTCAATGTGTGGTGCTAGAGCTGGGCTAAAAGCAAAAGTATTGGCAGTAGCTCCACATATTGTGTGGACACACTGCATGATACACCGAGAAGCTTTGGCTGTGCGCAATATGGGGCATGAACTGACACAGGTTTAGACTTCTGTTGTAAAGATCGTAAATTTTATTAAGATGCACCCCACAAGAGCCCGTCTGTTTGCCACCTTATGTGCAAAAATGGGAGCTGACCATGATGCTTTGCTGTTTCACACAGAGGTCAGGTGGCTATCCAGGGGAAAGGTTTTAAATCGCATCTATGAACTCAGAAACAAAGTGAGACACTTTCTCCTGGAGTTAGACCAGACAAAAGCAGAGCCTTTGTGTGATCCATGCTGGCTTATACTGTTGGCTTACCTTGGCGACATCTTTGAAAAGCTAAATTTTCTAAACCTCTCCCTGCAAGGCACAGAAACCACATCATTTGCATGAATGCAAAAATATCGCCATTCAAGAAGAAGCTGGAGCTTTGGAGGAGGAGGGTTGATATTGGCATAGCCGATGCGTTCCCATTATTAGAAGATGCTCTTGAGGAGACGGAGTATGATCTTTCATGTGTTTCTGAAGTAATTGGAAACCATTTAAATGCTCTCAGAACCAGTCTCGAAAAGTACTTTCCTGACGACAATTGCAACATAAATGACTGGGTGGTTCAGCCTTTCCTAGCTGACGTAGGGGCCCATCTCCCAATACAACTCCAGGAGGAACTAATGGAGCTCCAAAGTGACCACCTACTAGAGAGCCAATTCAGAAAATTGTCTTTGGGTGCATTTTGGCAACATGTGTCTGCAGAGTTTCCAACTTTATCGAAATGTGCAGTCAATGTACTGTTACCTTTCAGCACCTCATACCTGTGCGAAATTGGGTTCTCTGCACTTGCAGCCCTAAAGACAAAATATCAGTCAAAGCTGGAGGTGGAAGAAAGCCTGCGGTTGGCTATTGGAAAAATTGAACCCAATATTGACAGGCTGGCTGGTGAAAGGCAGGCCCACCCTTCACACTAGTTCTCCAGTATGCCACTGCCCAACTTGCAAGTGACAGCATTGACAGTACGTTGTTGTACTTGAGAAACAAATTGTTACAGCACTTGCATAGCAAATGTTACTACAGGACAGCAATATTGGGTGTTTTCGTTTTTGTGAAATAAATATCCAACACTATTTTTAGTTGAGTCCTCTCTATTGCAGCAAAATCGGAATGCTTTGTTCACAAATATTTGTCCTCTAATCTGATTTGAATCATTGCAAGCAATGATTTTGAAACAACGTGGTGTTTGGCATTCACTCCTTCGTTAGGGGCACCATTCTACTCCAGCGCGCGATAACCGTTCGCAACCGAGTACAATTTTGGAGTCCATGTTTATAGGGGGGGCCTGGGCCGGAGAAATTTTTCTATGGGGGGGCTCGGGGTCAAAACGTTTGAAGACCACTGCCCTACGGGGATGACTACTGTAAACACGCAGTCCCAGACATGACATTTCACTGTCAATCGATACTGAGGGCAGGAGCTGGCTTCAGATTGGCATGTTGCATATGAAAGAGTGTTGCAGTTCCCTGTCTCCTTTGTTAGCCTCTGTAGCCAGGCCCCTTGAGGGCCTGTTTGAATTAAACTCTGACTAGTATGCACATGCTGCCACCAGCGACAGGGCTCAACAAAAGTACAGTGCAGATCCATGGAGCTTTTGTTAGTTAATTAGGCTTGCCATGGCAGAGTGATGGTTTGGCCCTCTCCCTTCTGGAGATGCATTCTTTATACCACCTGCCAGATCCCAAGTAAATATGACAGGGGGGACTGCGCCTGTAGGCCTTGTCCACCCAGATTACATGGGTCTATTCGTATGTTGTGCAGTGAGCATAGGAAAATGTGTACGGATTAGCCCCACACATTTTCCGGCGGTTGATCTACCATCATAAAATTTCATCTAAAATTTTAAAAAAGCTGAGTCGAGCGCACACCCACCATGCGGATGGTCGATTTCCACACAATAATCTGGGGTGTAACCTGAGGTATGACCTGGTGTAACACACGGCTATGGGAAAAAAGATATATTTAAAAAGAATTGTCATTGGGACATATACAGTGAGGTCAGGGGGGAGTGACTCAGTAGTGTTTTAAAGTAAAGAGTGGGCACGGGTGAGTGGGTGTGACATACAGTGGGCACAGCCAAAGGCCGTGGCCACTGGCCCTCACTGAAGGCCATGGCCAGTGGGCTGCAAGTGTTTTAAAATATGCAGTGTGCACAGCCAAAGACTGTGCCCATGACCATTGGGATGCATTCAGTGGGTATGGCCTTTGGCCGTGGCCACTGGCCATGGCCAAATGGCCAGTGGGTTGCAAATGTTTTTAAAATATACAATGTGGACGGCTGAAGGCCTGTTAGTGTTTTAAAAAATACAAAGGCCATGGCTAGTGGTCTGCTAGTGTTCTAAAATATACAGTGGGCACGGCTAAACGCCATGACTAGTGGCCTTTTAATGTTTTAAAAAATACAGTGGGCACTGCAGAAGGCGGTGCCCAGTGGCCATAGCCGAAGATCATGACTAGTGGTCTGGTAGTGTTCTAAAATATACAGTGGGCACGGCCGAAAGCCATGGCTAATGATTCCGAAAAAAATAAGCTGTAACAAAACGTCTGGTATTGTTTGAAAATATACAGTGCCCACGGACGAAGGCCGTGCCCACAGGCCATGGTCGAAGGCCATCTGGTACTGTTCTAAAATGTACAGTGGGCACGGTCGAAAGCCATGGCCAGTTGTGTGGGACAAAACAGTGGTCTGGTAGTTTTGTAAAATATACAGTAGCCACAGACAAAGGCTGTTCCCACTGGCCATGGCCATAGGCCATGGCTAGTGGTCTGGTAGTGTTCTAAAATATACAGTGGGCACGGCCAAAGGCCATGGCCGCTGGCCATTGGCGAAAGCCATGGCTAGTGGCACGAAAAAAGGCTGGTGTAACAAAAGGTCTGGTAGTGTTCTAAAATATACAGTGGTCATAGATGAAGGTCGTGCCCACTGGCTATAGCTGAAGGCCATGGTTAGTGGTCTGGTAGTGTTCTGGCCATGGCCAGTGGCTTGGAAAAAACTATGGTATGAACCTTTGAAATTCAGGGAAAAACGTTAGTTGCAGGGACATTAAGGTGAGAACCTAATGCTATAAAACCCCTGAAATTCAGCTAAAGCCACCTTACCTTTGCAATCCCTTGTTGCACAGCCTATGACCACAATGATGACATCACTGGTGACATCCCCAATAAAAATCATATATGACATATGGCTGTGCCCAAAGGAGTCGCATGCCGCATTTAAGTTGGATAAAGCGCATAGAGGCTCAAGCCAAGCTGAGAGACATTCTTTTCAAGCTGCTTTCCTACTTTTTGAAGGAAAAAATGCTGTGCGTTGCATGAGCAAAGGGGCAGTTCGATTTTAGAGGCTCGAGAATCCAACTCTTTCAAGATTTGTCAAACACCACACTGCAGAAAATTAGGCTACTCAAACCACTAACAGAAATATTGCTGAAGGAGAAAGTGAAGTATAAGTGGGTTTTCCCAAATGGCCTGCAGTTTGAGTGTCATAACCAGCACCACATGGCTCAATCCCTAGAGGAAGGATGCACATTACTTGGGCTGGCCATTCCGGAACAACCTTGCGACCTCAGAATGGGCCCCAGTACAGATACTGATGGGCTAATGTGGAAAAAGGAAGGCCCTAGATCCACGAGGATTAAAGCGCTGACCTGACTGAAAGTGACACTAGGTGTGAGGTAATGATGAGATTGCCAGTGGAGATCTGGTGGTGCCTTTTATTGGTGTCAATGAGCAGAGATATGGTAACTTGAACATGAATTCAATGTGATCTGGAGGTGAGAACCTTTGGAGTTTGCAAAGCTATTACATTAGCTGGAGGTCCTACTTCAGGGTTGCCCGAGAGATGTCCAAATTGGAAGGGCCTAGGCAGTGGAGTCTGCTGATGAAAAGTGGACCCAAAGCCCCCTTAATTTGTTTATGTGATATAGTTGGGGAAGAGAGGCTCAGGGGGGAATGGGGAAGGAAGCATGAATCAAATCAATAGGGGGAATGTCACCAAGCAAACACATCTGCCTGAGATCTGTACTGGGCATGTCGCAGGGCTGGTTTGGTTTACAGGTTCAGTTGTATCTAAATGTTACATGTTTTATCGTTTAATGTTAAGGGAGTAAATTCCCCAGTTAAAGGAGTGCATCTTTTCCATCTTTTTACTAAGCTCATGGTAGATGTGGCCCTTGTACAAGGAATGCATTTGTTGCAGAGGGACTGGCGGCACATGCGGCATAGGAGTTATGGTATTCAATGTTTCACCTCCACACAAGCAAAAATAGCAGGGGTGGCAATCATCTGTAAGAATGGCCTCGGGCTGCGAGTGGGCACATCCCAGTCGGTCCTAGATGGTAGATACGTCCTGGTCAATTGTAAATTAGGCAGGCACTCTCTGACCTTAGTTTTGATATATGCCGCCAATACGGGCCAAGTGGAATTTATGACACGTCTGACTCAAGAAACTGCCCGCTTTGCGAGAGGGGACCTTATTATAGGGGGAGATCTGAATATGTTGATGGACAAGCACCTATATCTTTCAGAGGGTTTTGAGGGCACAAGGAGTGCACACCTCTGCAAAGCTGAAGCCAAACTTTGATCTCCTGGGAGTCATTGATGTATGGCAAGATTGCCACCGGGATGAAAGAGATTTCTCTTACTTTTCCCATGTTCATAGGATCTATACAAGAATTGACTATATCTTGATGTCTAAGTGTCTACAGGAATATGTGGTAGAGTCAGTTATTTGGGCACTACACACTGTCTGATCATGCCACGATCTAGTCCTCCCACACTAAGAGCCTCTGAACGCATATAGACACTGCCAAAATATTTGTTGACAGATTCTATTGTCAGTGAGGAAACAGAAAAACAAATCGATGAATACTTTGAATATAATGAGCTTGAAGACACATCATATAACAATAATTGGGATGCACTTAAAGCAGTGCTAAGGGGAACATTTCTATCCTTGAGATAGAACAAAAGTATAATATAAGGAAAGTGGCTAGACGCGTAGTTAGTAACGCTGAGAGGACAACTAAATACGATGGAGGTTAACAGAGCAGAACAATCTTTGTTGAATCTGAAGAGTACATTTTACGAGCAGTCTTACAAGCCCAATAAACTAGTAGCTAGAGCGTTGAGGACAAAAAAATCAGAATGGCTGATTAAAGCGTTGACAGACATAGTGGGGGCAATATAAGTATGACGCAGATGGCATTGTTGAAGTTTTGGTACTTTCTACGAGGAGTTTTACGATGCAGAGTATATAGGGACGGCGGCGCTGAGGCGAATTACTGAACAACAACGCCAGGAGATGTAAGGCCATATTAAAGTGGAGGAAGTTATCCGTGCAATTAAAGCTTTGAAACTTAACTAGCCCCCGAGGCCGGACAGGCTGACAAACGACTTCAATAAAACATTCTCAGGGTCGTTGCTCAAACCACCTGACTGACCTGTTTAATTCCTTCTTGACATCTGAAGTCATCTCGGATACGATGAACCAAGCCCGATTAGTGTAATCCATAAGCCGGGAGAGGACCCGGAGAGCTGTGGGTCCTACTGCCCCATTACACTCCTTTCGATGAGGCTGGAGGGAGTGCTTCCAGATTTGATTCACTTGGATCAGACTGGCTTCATAGCGGGGCGTCAGACGTTTAATCACATCAGGAAACATGCTCACCTTATTGATAAAACCACTAGGTTTAGAAAGGATCATGCACTACTTCTCTCTTTAGATGCCGAAAAGGCCTTTGATAGGGTGAATTGGACTTTCTGAAAAGGGGTAATGGCCGGGATGGGGTTGGGCCCCAACTGGATCCAGTGGATACAGGCCGTTTACAACAAACCCACTTTAAGAATCTGAGCTAAAGGTGTCCTCGCTGCACCATTCGTATTGGGTAAGAGAACTAGAGAAGGGTGCCCATTCTCACCCCTCCTCTTTGCGATGGTAATGGAGCCGTTTGTGCAGAGAGTGAGGCCGCGGACAGATATCCAGGAAATACATTTTAGTGGGACTGAGTATAAAATTGCTGTTTTTACAGAGAAGGGGCCTCGTTACGAAGTCGGCGGAAGAACCCGCCGGATAGGCTGCGGCCTACCACTGACCCCGTAACACTGTTTCTGCCGCCCGATATCATGAGCTGCGGTGTAACGGTAAATCCCCATTTCCGTGGAGTCCCAATTTGACTTCACGGGAATGGAGTCACTGAAGCACCGACACTGTTTCTAACGGTGCCGGTTCTTCAGTGAAAACACTGCCTGTAGGGACCCAAACTCCCGGCAGGTCAGTGGTCTGGAAAGGGTGCCGGTAGCACTGGCACCCTTATTTCCGGACTTGTAATGATGGTCAATGTCATTCTCTTTCTGCGTTACCCCCTTGTGTCTCTGCCGGCAGTAAAAGGGGAGCTTGTGAGATATGGGCAGGTGTCTGGGTTTAAAGTAAATCAGAACAAGTCTGAAATTTTAAATGCAACCACGGCTCCCCCAATCTGTAATCGGCTCAAGGTAGACTTTCCATTTCGATGGGCTAAAGATAGTATTAAGTATCTGTGAGTCTGATTAACTGCCAACCTAGACAAGCTGTATGACATCAACTGCCCCATGTTACTGGCACAAATAAAAGCTTACCTACAAAGATGGAGCAAAAGTACTATCTCTTGGTTTGGGTGTATTAATGTTTTTAAAATGAATGTGTTTCCCCGTCTATTATACTTTTTTTCAGGCCCTCCCGGTTAGAGTCCCCAGGGAGAAGATCCAAACACTACAAAGCAAAGCCACATTGTTTATTTTGAAAGGGAGGAGAGGCAGACTAGCTAGGTCCTTAGTGAGTGCAGGAATTGGATGAGGTGGACTTCCAGCATAGTTAAGAAAAAGAACCCCTCTCCTAAAGATAAGGCATTATTCAATGCTGCTGCCTCTACTTACAAAAAAGCCATCATCAAAACCAAAAGCGATACCTTCAACAGTAGAATCCAAAATGCCAACTCCAATGTCAACTTTTCACCATACTCAAAGAATTGGAATCGCCCATACCTCCCCTACCCACTTGTGACAAAGACGCTACTTGGTGCGCCAACATTCAGAAGGCATTATTAGATAAAATAGCTCTACTACAGGCCAAAATAGAAACTAAAAGAACCATTTTAGCCACCAAAGGCACAACCAACTCCAACCAAACCCAAACACCTTCACACAAAAACACTGAACTATTCAAATTCTCCCCTGTCACCATTAAACAGGTGAAAGCCATAATTGCCGGACTCAAACCCTCCATATGCCAAGGGGACATTTGTCCAGCCTCCATCATCAAAGAAGGTGTTAAAGAATTTGCCCCCTTCATCACAGCATTTATCAACTCCACTTTCGCCTCCTGCTCTGTACCCAAGAATCTCAAAGACACATAGGTCAAGACACTTATCAAAAAACCAGCACTAGACCCAAGCATTCCTACAAACTACCGCCCAATCACCATTGTCCCATTTATGCTAAAAATCCTAGATAAAGCACCATATATTCAAATTCAGAACCACCTCCAAACTCACAACCTACTAGGCCTCCGCCAATCAGGCTTCAGACCCAGACATGGCACTGAGACAGCCCTGCTAGATTTGAAGATCCAAATGGACGAGGCCAAATACAAAGGCCACCCCTCCCTTCTCTTACTCCTGGACCTCTCTGCTGCATTCGATTTTCTCGACCACAGCATTCTAACCTCTAACCTAACCTCATCAGCCTCCTTCTCATCCAACGCAGCTAAATGGATCCAATCCTTCCTCTCTGACAGAACCATGAGGGTTTTCTCAGACACTGCCTCAGCAGAGCCATCTCCCATCGCTTGCGGAGTCCCTCAAGGCTCATGTGTCTCCCCCACAATGTATAACATCTTTACTAAGATGCTATTCGACCTCGTTGATGACATGGAAGTCCCTTATACCATGTACGCTGATGATACGCAGATCCTCATCGCGCTCTCAGGCTCCTACGAGAAGGACTCCACCCTAAATGAAATCTACAGCAAAATACAAGACTGGATGACAAAGCACAGTCTTTGTCTAAATGATGACAAAACCGAGCTCCTACTCATTGGCTCCAGACAACACCTCAATAAACTAAACCCACAATACAATTCATTCAATATCAACGGTAACCTTATGAAGGTCTCCAAAGATGCCAAAATGCTGGGAGTCTACTTCGACTCAACCCTTTCACTTTCAAGACAGGTTAATGCTACAGCATCCTCCTCGGCCTACACCGCAAAACGTATAACTGCCTGTAGACCATTCTAATCCACCCAGACTTGTATCATACTAGCCAGAGCTCTGATACTATCAAAATTAGACTATTGTAATTCCCTCTATCTTGGCACAAGCAAGCAAAACCTCCACAAATTCCAAATTCTGCAAAGTAATGCCCTCCAAGCAGCCCTAAACATTCCACACTCCAACCATATCTCCCAAGCCAGACAGAATGTCAAATGGCTCCCCATAAATGACAGAATCACCGTCAGAACTCTCATGATAACCCACAAATGTCTCAACAACACCGCCCCCAGATACCTGGCTGACAAATTCTGCAAAAAGACTACCTCAAGGCCTACCAAAGCATACTTTGCCCACTGCCTCACCATTCCCAAATATAGACTCCATGATGTTTTTATTTGAGGAGCCTGCAAAGATGGCATTTCAGTAATCGATCCTGGAGAGGATTAGAGCTCTTGCCAGGGTAATACGGTTCTCTTCGGTGAGATATAGTCTACAGGCCGTAATGAGTTTAGCTGTGTAGGAGGATGCCGAGGTGCTGGCATTGACTTGCCGTGAGAGGGTAAGTGAGGAGTTGAGATAGACTCCTAGGGTCTTAACCTCTTTGGCGGTTGTGATGAGGGTTCCATCAATGTTGAAGGATTGGTACAGTGGTGACAGATTTTTGAGTTTAGCTTGGCTGCCCATGATGAAGATCTCGGTTTTTCATCATTAAAACATAACTCTTTCTGAGCCATCCAGGCTTGGATCGTGAGATAGATTGCGCTTAGGGCATTCATGTCGGAGATGTAATCCCCCGTTATAGGAATTAGTATTTGGGTGTCGTCAGCATAGTTTGTGTATGTGACACCCAAATTGTCCAATTTATCGAAGAGAGGTTTAGTAAAAGCGTTGTACATGGTAGGTGAAATGCATGAACCCTGTGACACTCCGCAGGTGACTGAGGTGGGGTTAGCTGCTGCGGCAGCAGAGAAGACTCTCATTGTACGGTTTGACAAGAATGATTTGATCCAAGCTATTGTATTATTGGAGAAATGGGCATCGCTAGCTAGGTGGTGGCATAGGATGTTGTGATTTACAAGGTCAAATGCCGCCGAAAGGTCCAGGAGGAGGAGAATTGCTAAATCACCTCTGTCCCTAATCTGGTCCATTTGCGCTTTAATGTCTACTAAAGCCGTTTCCGTGCCATGGCTCGGGCAGAAGCCTGATTGCCGGATGCCCAGCAGGTGGTGTGTTTCTAAGTATTTTTGAATCTGGACATATGCTACCCTGTCCAGATTTTTTAGCAAAAACTGTACCGTCGTGATAGGCCGGTAGTTCGTAGGTACGTTTGGGTCTAGAGTTGGTTTTTTCAATAAGGGCATCACCCAAGCTTCCTTGAGGTTATCCGGTACTTTGTTGGAGGCAAATTAATTGTTTATAAGTGAGGTGATGAAAGGTGCCAGGTTCTTTGCACAATCTTTGATTAGGGTCGTAGGGCAAATTTCGCCTTGGCATCGTGGGGGTTTGAGGCCTTTTATGATTTTGGTAGTATCCTCTATTGTAACAGTGGAAAACTCAAATTTAGGGAGTGGTTTGGGTGGAATGAGTTGGATGGTGGACTGCTGATATGTGTTTAGTTTCAACTTTTTATTATTAATTTTGAGCTGTAGTGACGTGATTTTATCCATTAGAGCCTTTTGAATATTTTTAAACCAGGCTTGGTCTTTGATGCATAGGTCAGGGGTCTGAGAAGGGGATTCTAATTCTCATAGGACTGAAAAGAGCACTTTAGAGCTAGAGTTAGCATTTTCTATGCACTCGTGAAAAGCATTGCTTTTGACCTGATGGGTGGCTTTTCTGTAGTCAGAATCTAGGGAGGTGCTAGGGAGGTGTATTGTTGTTTGTTAATGATTGATGTATTTTTTTCTCCAGTTGTTTTCTGCGTTTCTTTTTTTCCTACGTAAATCTTTAAGTTCAGGGGTGAACCACTGGTTAAGATGAGCTTTGGGTTTAGCTATGCAGTTACCCAGAGTGGCCACTGCATCTAAGGCTGTGTCCATAACTTGATTATAGGTAGATACCAGGGAGGCAGAAATTGATGACAGAAACCAATACTACTAAAGGGCTCATCTCCAATATTTATCGCCTACATCTCGAGGGGGAGAGATGGAAGAAAAGGGCTTCATGGTTGTGTGGGAAAAGACTTGGGCAGGCAAATCTCCAATAGAGAATGCAAAAGTATTTGGTGGAAAACTAAAAAGATGACCTCTGCAGTACAGTTGAAGCAGGCTTCTTATAAAGTGCTTTTGCGATAGTATTGACGGCAGATAGATTTGCAGAATATCTATCCTGATACTTAAGGGGACTGTTGGCAGGCATGTGGGAATAGAGGGACAATGATATAGTATGATATGATATATGATATGATATGATAAGGCATTTATAATGCGACTATACACAAGTGTTTCAAGGCACGACGAGGCAAGGGAGGGGGACAGAGGGAAGACAGAGACAACGATCCTACTAGGCCAGGTGACATTTAGATCATGCAAGTGCAGTGGAGCGAGGGAAGGGAAAAGTGCAGGGGTAACGTGGAGGTGGCAGTGCAGTACATAGGATAATAGTAAAAAAAAATGAGACAATAAATAGAAGTGCGGCCAGCTGGTGGTAAGTGCAAGGGTAAGTGCAGACATCAGATGTCAAGTGCTAGTAGGGGCTGTAGGGATACAGAAACAGTCCCCGAGTGCAGGGATTGCCAGAAGGGCAGTCCAGATGTGCAACTGGCGGGGAGGGCACCTGGGACGGAGATCAGAGGGTAGCCAGGTAACCAGTGCAGTATCAGATTCAGCCAGGAAATCAGCAGGGGAGAGAAGGAGAGAAAGCAGAAGCAAAGAGGAAGGTCTTGAGGTGTTTCTGGAACCAGAGATGGTTCTCCACAAGTTTCAGAGAGGCAGGGAGGCTGTTCCAGAGAGATGCCCTAGCAGAGGAAAGAGATCTACCACCAACTCGCTGCTTGGAGAAGCGACTGGCCGAGAGGGAGTTGGAGGAGGATGACCGAAGAGCTCAAGAAGGAAGATATTTAGGAAGAGAGAGTTGAAGGTATTGAGGTACCAGGCCTCAGAAGGCCTTTTGGACAATGCAAAGGGTTTTTAACTTAATCCTCGCCGCCACTGGGAGCCAGTGTAGAGATTTCAGTCCTGGAGAGATACGATCCCTGGGTTTGAAGCCAAGGACAGGTCTTGCAGTCCTGTTTTGGATGAGTTGCAGAGGACGGAGAGTAGAGGCAGACAGATTTAGAAAGAGGCTGTTGCAGTAGTCCAGCCAAGAGAGAACCACAGCTCTGGATACAGTGAGCTACTGCAGGAAGGAGAGGAAAGGAAGAATACCTCTGAGGAGGTGCAGCTGGTAGTGTGACTTCTTAGAGACGTCAGAGATGTGAGGAGAGAAGGAGAGTGCAGAGTCGAAGAAGACCCCAAGGTTTTTAGCCTCACAGGTGGGAGCAGGAAGAGGGCCAAGAGAGGCCAGCCAGAGAGTGACAGGAAAAGAGAAAGCAGGAGTGCCGATGAGGAGAATCTCTGTCTTACTGGCATTAAGGCAGAGATCATTGGCGGCCTACCACTCCTGGATGGCAGACAGAAAGTCAGAGATGAGAGAAGGAGAAGAGGTGGCAGAAGGGAGCCTGAAAATTAGTTGAGTGTCATCCGCATAGCACTGAAGGTTGGGGCAGAGAGCAACAATATGGTGGGCAAGAAGTGCAAGGTATTGCTTGAACATCCAGGGGGAGAGGTTAGACCCCTTAGGAACACCACTGGTAGAGATAGAGATAAAAGAGAGGAAGGACCCAAGTTGAACCTGGGAGGGTCTGTGTCCGAGAGGAAAGAGGTTAGCCAAGCCAGGTCCTGATCAGTGATACCCAGGTTATCACGGAGACGGTTGAGCAGGCTGGCATGGTTGCTCGTGTCAAAGGCAGAAGAGATATCAATTAAGATGAGGACACAAGGGGTGTTGGAATCGAGGTTGGCAGGCAGGTTTTCATGGATGTTCAGGAGAGCAGTTTCCGTGCTTCTGGCAGCTCTGAAGCCAGACTGATGGTCATGCAGACAACCAACAGATTCAGTGTGAAGATTAAGCTTTTCCAGGAGTTTGCCTAAGAAGGGAGTGATGGAGATTGGGCGATAGTTAGCCGGGCAGGAAGGGTCAGCAGAGGGTTTCTTAAGAAGAGGGTGCACAAGGGGGTGCTTCAGGGGGAGGGGAAGAATCCAGTGGCAAAGGAGTGGTTGCAGAAGTCAGCCAGAGCAGGAGTGTCAATCTGATCCTTGATTGCTTTGGAGGAACAGGGGTGAACCTGTTTTGACAAGACTTTCATAGATCAGACTTGTCTAGAAACCTTTTCAGGGGAGAACAGGGGAAATGCAGAGAAGGAGGGAGGAGGGGTGGCCAAAGAAGGGCTAGAGGAAGAGCAGGGAGTAGATGGAGGGGGGAGAGAGGAAGAGAGAGAAGACAGGATGTCCTGAGTTTTAGAGATGAAATGAGAAGCCAGGGCTGTGCAGAGGGCCTGGGAGGGGACAGGAGAGGCAGAGACTGCAGCAGGATTGGCCAGCTCCTTGCAGATTTTAAAGAGTTTGGCCGAGTTGTTAGATACCACAGAGACGCAGGCTTGGATATGGGCTCTCTTCTTGGTGCGGACAGAGAGCCGGTATTGCTTTTGGAGCAGGCGGCAGGCCAGTTTGGCAGAGGATGTACCAGAAGCACGCCATTTCTTCTCAGCCATCCTGCACTTGCGTTTAAGGACTGAGTCATACCAAGAGTTGCACTTGGCTTTGGGCTTCAAGTGGATCCTCATGACAGGGGCAAGAACATCAATTGTATCAGATATAGCAGAGTGGAAAGCTTGGAAAGGGCTGTGTCATAGTGTGAGTCAGCCAAAAGGGGAGGGGGAGCCGGGAAAGTGGTGGTGAAAGCCCCAACTGACCCACGCTTCATGGGTCAGATAACCGAGAAGGTAGGTGGCAGTGCTGGAGTTGGCCTGGCGTGAGGGGTAAAGAGGGTGAGCTGGCAAGAAAGGAGAAAGTGATCACTCAAGGAGACAGGAGTGGTGAGAGGGATCAAAAGGGGGAGGTCTGAAGAGATCAGAACATCCAGTGTGTGCCCTGCAGAGTGAGTCGGGCCAGAGGGGAGAATAGAGAGTGAGAGAGAGTCGCAGAGGTCACGAAAGATTCCAAAGGAAGGACAGGAAGCATCCAGATGGCTGTTAAAGTCTCCAAGAAGGAGGAGTTGGGTGGTCATGACCTGGAGGGAAGAGGAGAGGTTCGCCCACTCTGAGCGGAAGGAGGAGATTTGACCAGGTGGCCGGTAGATGGTAGCCACAGTAAGGGAATGGCTAGGAGAGAGAGAGAGAGAGAGAGAGAGAGAGAGAGAGAGAGAGCCTGCAGACGAGGCATTCAAAAGAGGAGTAGGCCTGAGTAGGAATGACAGAGGCACGAGTTCACTCAGGGAAGATCAGGGCTACACCCCCTCCAGAACGGTTGAATCTGGGCACAGAGGATCTTGTAGCCATCAGGGAGGAGAGTGTCAAAGCTTGTGACAGAGCTGGCCTCATTTTGAATTTGGATTTTGATTCCCTTGTGTGTAGATGGGCGTCCGGAGGATTTCGGGGGGAGAGATGGAAAGGGGAGGAATGAAGTTTTGTTTGTGATTAAGGAGTATGTCAGAACTGTTCAACTCATATATATGGTTGTTTCTTTATTGTGTTTTGTTGCAATTCCATGTTAGTTTGCTTTGTCAATCTTAAAATCAATAAATGGCTTTGGGGAAAAAAAGGCGAATGAACCGACCTATCTGAGGTGATAACTCTCCCAAAAATTCAACCTTGGGAATTCAAGTTACAATCTAAAATGTGTTTCTAGCTCCCCAGAGAATGTCGCGAGGGAAAGAGATTTTGGGAGATTGTAGCATAGTGAAATAGTTAACTGTATGTAAAATTTGGGGACACTGACGTTTATCATTTTTGAGTAATTCACGTAAAACTGTCATTCAAACCTGCAAACATGTGCAAACACAGGACTCATTTCATGAAGTCCGGCATGATCAGACAAACCCAAAAGTATATATTATAGGATGCTTATTTGTAAATGAAAGGTTTTTTTTGCCATGTTGTCATTTTTTACTGCATATTTGAAACTATAAAAATACAATCCCAGATTGGTGGAGTCATAAATTCACGGGGATGATACCTAGAAATTAAAGGAACCAATGAATATAATGGGGGTGGTCAATAGATGTACAACCAAATCACTAACGAATGAGCTGGTACCTGATAATTTCAATAATGTGGGGAGTGGTTAAAGATGTATAAAGGGATGCACAATGGGGATCATGGAGTGATATCTGACATCATCTGAGTAGGACTACTAAAAAACTGATGTAGAACCCCGATTGCCTCGGGGGTGGAAAACCAGGGATAGACAGAAGCTGGGACCATACAAGGAGAGGAAAATCAAAAGGGATTGATGCTGGAGGTATTTATGACGGAACCTGGAGAGGCCATCTGACCAGATAACTGCACTACACCCAGCGAAATTATATAATAATGTAATTAATTCCCCTATAGACAACTAACGCAGGGTGATGTTGTTGAAATTCGAAATCAACAACATTACTACCAGTGTGGATAAAAATATAGTCTGTTAAAGTATTTACCTAAAGGGAAAGGGGTAGACATCAAAACGAAATTCCTAACTGGTCACCATTGCTCAGACCCTGCCTTAAAGCAGAGGAGTGCTAAATGTAAACTGAATATCTGGGTTTTTGTGATGGTGCAGAAAAGTGTCTTGCCATATTAAATAAAGCGAAGTCCCTGAATGAAAAAGCATGCTCTCTACAGAGAGTGGGAAAGCGACTCCTTGTAGAAGCATTCTGGTGAAGGAAGAAGGGTTCTATATATATAAAAAAGTGTTTTGTTTTTACAAGCCTGTTGTGCTCCAACACTGCTAGCATCTCCAAGTGCACAGGAGATAAAAAATGCAGAGTGCTGTGTGTCTGAACTGAAACTGCTTTTGCCAATAGGAAAGTAGGTTATTTAAATTAAACTAAATTAAACTTCATGTAAAGTGTATTGCTAAGTGTATGATCCAGTCATGTTTCAAAGTGCAAAAACAAGGGGGGTTCTGGGAGTTTCTCTACCGACCAATATCCCGGGTTAGAGTCTCAACCAGAGTCTTTAGCTCACCATCCTTTCCCAGAACCCCCTTGTTTTAGCATGTTTCAAAGTGTTACATGTTATAAAGTAAATCCCATGCAAAGTATACTATGGGGTTAAAGAGTCTGTTATCTGTGTTATCCTAAACCAACTGGTATTTTCAATTTGTTTAAAACGAGAATTGTTCGGAAAGAAAAGCATTTAGGCCACGGAGTGAGGTGGTGTGATTTGTGATGCGTAAATTTACTGTTTCCTGATTAATTCATAGATATATATTCTTTCCATACGCCAGCAGGTTCTTGGCTTACGTGTTGCTAAATGGTGAGGTACCTATGTGGTTCTATAGGAATCACAGATAGGACTAGATAGAACATAAAAGGAATATTGGTGTGGCGCTTTTGATTGGGGTGGGCAACTGTAGTGTGCTTAGTGTGCGTGTGGAGTGAATGGAATGTATGTGGTCTGGGGATTCTGGAATGTAAGGGAGCAGGTGAGGAGACAGGAGTTGGTGTGGCTGAATGAGGATGGCTGCCCCAGCTGCACTGCTAATGGGCTTCATGCAGTAAACATAATAAATACCTGCAGAAATCACCTACTGCTGCCTCCGTGTTCATACTTCACTTTGGTGACGAGCGCCCATTAGCAGGAGCCCATGCTGTGTGTAATTCTTGGGTTTGATGCATTGGCCTGAGTTTCCTGGAAGGCTGCCACCCTTCGTTACATTTATGCTGCTAAGAGGTTGGAGCAGTGTTCGTGAGTAAGTGCCCCTGCACTATTGTAAAAAAAAAAGAAAACAAAAAGCTATTTTCATAAAGAAAGGCATTTTTCAGATTCCACCGAATGCGCACGAGCGCAACTGTGAACATACGAGCAAAGGACCTGCCAGCATTATCATAGTGTGTCATTCCGGGTATTCCTTTCTTCAGAGCATTTGCACCCATTTCCACCTTACATGCATGGAGCTCACATGACTCTAACGTTGCATTGTGGCCTCTGCTGTTAGCGTTTCCCGACTACTACGCCATGTTGATTGAAAGAGGTCTTACACTGAGTCAAGAGAAATGCAAGTTCAACCAAGAAACAATTGAATACCTTGGACACACTGTATCAAAGAAGTTAGGGGACAACATGAGGAATGTAGCAGAACAAAGTAGTAAGGAGCAACTATGGTAATTTCTTGAAATGGCAGAATTTTCTGTGAGGTTTATAAAAAATTTGCAGATAAAACAATTGACATAAAATCCTTGTTAAAGAATAACGAGCCATTTGAGTGGACTGTACAATGTGCATCGGAATATGAAAACATAAAGATTGCACTTGAGAACACGCCCTCGCTACAGAACTTTAAAATGGGGAGGAAGACCATTATTTCTACTGATGCAAGCAATACAGGTCTAGGGGCTGTGTTCAGTTCACACAGAAGAGAAGGAAGAATGTATGATTGCATTTGCATCGTGCCTGTTGAGGGGTGCGGAATTGAACTATTCGACAATAGAAAAGGAGTTATTGTTAATAAAATGGGTCATTGGAAAGTTTAGAACTTTCCTGTGGGGCTCAACTTTCAAGATCAAGAAGGATCACAGACCATTGAAAGAAACACTGCAGAAAAAGGGGTTAGATGGAGTGTCGACGAAAATAAGGAAATGGGTTGTTGCACTTCAAGAATACTGCTTCTATGTGGAATATCTTCTAGGGGACAGGAATATCCCTGTGTATTGTTTGTCCCGGTTGACGACCAATAAAGATGAGGAAGAAGAGGAGGATGAACCAGACTGTGGGCCTCATTACAAGTGAGGCGGTAAGGGGTTAACAGCGCCGGTAAAGGTGCCGGCGCCGTTAACCCCGTACCGCCTCATTATGAGGTCCCCTCGCGGGACCCGCTCTGGACGTCTGGCCAGACTAGACGTCCTTTGCGAGTCCCGCGAGGGGGCCAGCATGCTAACAACGGGCCCGTCATTAACGGGCCCGTTGTTAGCATGCTCCCCATTCCCATTGAGCCCCATGAGGGCTCAAATGGGAATGGGGATGGTCCAGGTCCGGGTTCCCTGAATGGGGAAATACCAGGCCCTCCAAAGTCGAAATGGCCTGGTATTTCCCATTCAGGGACCACAGACCCGGTCCCGAGTTTGGAGGCAGCCATGCCCTTATTAAGTAATCATCCAAACTCGTAATGAGGCTGTGTTACTAGTTGAACAGAAAATGATTGCTAAGGATGAATGGGATGAGTGTATGGAAACTTATGTAAATTTAAGAAGAGTGAAGGCAGTAGCTCCTCAACAGTAGACTACGTTATGGTCTTTTCAGGGCTGGTACATATAATTTCAAACACTAAGATCCTTTCTCAGACTCTTTCAGACCACTCTCCTGTATGGGTCCGTTTTACCTGTCTCCCTCAACTTCCTAGACAGCTCTATTGGCTATTTAGAGCCCGGACATTGGACGATGCTGTCTTTTGTGAAAACATTGCACAAGACATTCAGAACTTTTTCCTCACAAATGTAGGATCTGTCCATTATAGCAGGGTAGAGTGGAATATCTTTAAGGTATTAATTAGGGGTTGCTGTATATCCAGAGAAGGGGGACTTCTGAAAACGATTTGTAGGACCATAGCTACCCTGTAGAAGGGAACCAAGGACCTAGAAATGCAACAAGGCACACAAGACACCCTGTGATATGTGGATGGCTGAGGGAAAAGAACTAGTTACTTACCCTTGGTAACGTTCTTTCGACTGAATGTTCCTCCCGCGTATTCCTCATCTTTGACATGTAATATCCAGCTTTAGCTGCTTCAGCAAAACATTTCAGCAGAGGGCGCTGTGCGTCGATGGCGTCGAGTCAATGTCCCTCGAAGGCCATCAAGGGTGATGTCATCAAAGGGTATATACAGATCGTGCAGCGCACATTGGCCTCAGTTCAGTTTTTCCCTCCTCTTTCAGCAGAGATGCCCATAAATACGGGCATGACCGTACTCGGACTTGGTGGAACGGAAGCTGTTATAGCACAGGGAGGAACATCCAGTCTAAAGAATGTTACCAGGGGTATGTAACTAGTTCTTCAAATGGATTGTGTCCTCCCATGTATTCCTCATCTTTGACAGACTCCCAAAGCAGTATTATGTTTGGAGGAGGGTGTAGAATTACAATTTAAACATTTTCAAGGGCAGAGCATAGTACTACTTTGCCCAACGTACCATGCTGACCTTGGGAAGCATCCAGACAGTAATGTTTAGTAAAGGTGTGGATGGAAGACCACATTGCAGCTTCACAGATATTTCTAATTGGAACAACCCTTTAAAGGGCTGTAGATGTCGCCATGCCCCTGGTAGAATGATCTCTCAAACATTCAGGAGGGTATTTACCTACAATCCTCTACCATTCTGATATTGTGAGAATTATCCATCTAGACAAGGTCTGTTTGGAAACAACCTGACCTAACTTGTGTCCTGTGTATCCGATAAAAAGTTGGCCATCAACTCGCAATTTAGACATTCTGGAGATGTAAAAGCTTAGCGCTCTCCTAGGGTCCAACCTATAGAGTCTTTCCTCTTCCTTACCAGGGTGAGGTGGATAGAAGGAAGGCAGAACAATTTTCTGACTGAAATGAAAGTCCAAAATGATTTTTGGCAAAAAGGAGGGTTTGACCCTTAAAACAACCCTTTCCTTGTGGAAGACGGTAAAGGGTGGCTTGGATGAAAGTGCCTGCAACTTGCTCACTCTACGGGCTGATATCAAAGCTACCAATAGGATTGTCTTGAAGGTTAATAACCTTAACGGACATGTGTGCAGAGTTTCAAATGGAGCACACATCAGGAATTTTAAAACCAGATTGACATCCCAAACCGGAACCTGGAAAGGAGATGGAGGGAACACTTTTTTGGTTTTTTTCTCTTTTGGTTTTGATCTTATATGTTTTCTGATCTTAAAAATGTTAAATATTTGTAATGAAATTGTATTTTGTCTTAGTTTTGCTGATTTTATGTAATGAAATTGTACATTGTTTTAGTTTTGCTAAATGTTTTAGTCTGACTTTGTAAATGTTTATTTTGTATAAACCAGATACAAATTAAAAAAGAATATTTGTGAGCCCTTTCAGGAATTGAGTCACCAGTAGAATTTTGAAATAGGAACAGTCCTCTGACGAGCTCTTAAAGATTGGCAGCGCTGCCACTTAGCCTTTAATGGTACCAATCTGAAGGCCATTATTAGCTAAGAATAGCAAAAAGGATAAAACATCTGGAGTTTTACACAGCAAAGGATCAACATTCTTTTCTTTGCACCAGTTGCAAAACATGTTCCAACGGCAACGGTACAGAGACTTTGTTGCTGATCTTCTGGCCGAAAGCAACACCTCCATTACGTCATCCAGGAGGTCCCAATCCTTCTATCTCAGCGTTTCAGAAACCAAGCATGAAGGTTGAGAGTCATGACCTCTGGCTGGAGAACCCGACCCTCCTCTTGTGAGAGAAGTTCCTCTCTTTGTGGAAGACGAATTGGAGGACAGATGGACATGTCCAGATGGTCCAGTTACCACGTCCTCCTGGACCAATGCAGGGAAATTAGGATCATGTATTTCCTGAACCTTCCCAACCTCCTGATTACATGAGGAATGACGGGGACCGGAAGGAACGCGTACAGGAGTGGAAATTCCCAGTCAACTACGAATGTGTCTCCTAGAGTTCCTCTTGGAGGAAATTCCCTTGAGCAATATCTTTCGCACTTCTGATTAATCTCGGTCGCAAATAGATCTACCTGAGGGGTTCCCCAAAGGGTGAAGATCTCTTGAAGGACTTCCTGAGCTAGTTCCCACTCGTGGGAGACTGGGCTCTGCCTGCTCAGGGTGTCTGCCGCCGTTTTCTCCTCTCCGGCTAGGTGAACTGCTGATAGGGAGATACCTTCTTGAATTTCCCAGTACCAGAGCTGCATTGCCTCTCTGCACAGTGGTAGTGACCCTACACCTCCTCTATTGTTGAGGTAGCACATGTCCACTGTGTTGTCCGTCATTATCAGGACATTCTTTCCCCATACAGAGGGCAGAAAACCCTTCAGAGCTAGTCTGATTGCTCTCTGCTCCAAAAGATTGATGTGTATTTTGGAGTCCAATGGAGACCAACAACCACTGATTGTCAGATCGTTGGCTTCCCATCCTGTGAGTGAGGCGTCCTTCACTACTGTAATCTCCGGCTATGGTTACCAAAAAGGTTCTCCCTTCAGAATATTTTCCTCGCAGGCCCACCACAGAAGATCCTGTGAGACTCTGGTTGGAATCTGAAGTCGGTCTGACATCTTTCCTGAGAACTGGGACCATTGTGTTCTGAGAGCCCATTGAAGGGATCTCATTCTCCGGTGGGCCTCTGGCACCAGAATAATGCAGGATGCCATGAGGCCGAGCAACCTCAAAAAATCAAAGGCCGGAAGACTCTGGGCGCTCTGAAATTTGGTCACCATCTAAAGGATGTCGTGAGCGCTCACCTCGGGTGACAAGCTCTTTCCCAAGGATGAATCTAGCACAGCTCTGATGTACTGGAGCTTTTGGGAAGGTGTCATATGGGACTTCCTGTAATTGAGGGAGAAGCCAAGTCTGTGAGGAGAGTGGCAGGTGACTTTGAGATGATCTAGGATTTGTTCGGGAGAACGTGCCCTGATCAGCCAATCATCCAGCTAGGGGTAGACGTGAATCCCCCCCCTCTCCTGAGACTTGCTGCCACTACCACCATCAGTTTGGTGAAAACCCTTGGTCGGAGGTCAGCCCAAATGGCAGAACTCAAAATTGATAATGAGAACCGCCAACTGCGAACCTCAGGTATTTTCTGTGCTTGAGGTGGATTGACACATGAAAATAAGCATCCTGAGGTCCAATGGCACCAACCAATCCTGGAGTTGGAGGGCCTGAAGGATCTGAGAAAGTGTGACCATCTGGAACTTGTCCTTCCACAGGAACTTGTTCAAGTATCTCAAGTCCAAGGTGGGTCTCAGTCCTCTGTCCTTTTTGGGGATCGAAAAATATGGGGAATACCAACCCTTGTTCCTCTCCACAACAGGTACTGGTCCTATAGCACCTTTCTCTAGCAGGGTTAAAATTTCCTGCACAAGGAGTGGATCCGGAATCATCAAAGAGTGGTTCCCCGGTGGATTGTTCTGAGGTCTTCTTATAAAAGGAAGGCAGTAAGTGGGCTGCGGTTTCCAGAGCCCAAGCATCCGAAGCAATGTCTCACCATTTTTCTAGATGCTGAGACAGTCTGCCCCCTCACCGGTGAACTGTGACTCAAGACTTCAGAGTTGTTATGTGGCGGCTGCTGCAGAGGCCGATGGTAAGGAGGCTGCTGCTTGAGCTGGCTTTGCACCTCTACCCCGTCCACCACGAGGAAATCTTCCCTGGCCTCTTTGACTGGCCATTCCTCTCGCCCTTCCAACTGAGTAGTAGTGAAAAGATCTACCCTCCAACATTGCCCACTGGGGAGAAAAGGCTGAGGTTGCCTAATAGTGGCACCTAAAGATTTGGCAGCTGCCTTTGAGGTCTGCAACTTCTCAAGGCTCTCATCAGCCTTGTTGCCAAAAAGATGAGACCCACCAAAAGGCATGTTGAGAAGCCTAGCTTGCACATCCAGTGCAAAACCCGACTTCCGCAACCAGCAAATCTGTGCATCACGGAGCTAGTAGCCATGGATCTGCTGATGCTATCTGCAGAACCCAATCCAGATTTCAGGGACTCACACATGGCTTCTTAGCCGTCCCTAGTAATAGCTAAGAAGCTGTCCCTTTCATCCCCTTCAGGAATATGCTCTGCCACCGTGGAGATACAGTCCCATAGAGTATACAAAAACTTTGCGAGGGCACAAGTGGAGTTGGCAGATGTTAATGCCATGCTCCCTCTGGAAAATACCTTCCTCGCCAATCCATCTACACACTTGTCGTCCCTATCAGGAGGGATGGTAGGGTAAGCTGCCTTTTTAGAAGTAGCTGTAGCTGCCTGCACCACCAGACTCTCCGGAGTGGGGTGTTTCAAAAGCTAGTTAGGGTCATTACTGAAGGGGTGGTGGTCAAGTTCTTGTCGACTGCCGGATTAGATTCTGGAGTCTTCCAGTTCCTAACCACCCTTTTTTGCAGAGCCACATGAAAAGGCAAAATGGGATCAGCTTGTGGACCCTTGTCCAGAATATCTGTGAGGTCGTCTTGGTGATAGGGCAAGGTGGCCTGCTCCAACCCAAATATTCAACCACTTTTGACATAAGCTGTCTATAAGAAGAGTCGGCATGTTCCCCTGGGTCTGGCTTTCCAAATTCAAGTTCAGGGGAGGTATCAACCCTGCTTGCTCTTTACAAGTTTTCATATAGGTCTTACATTCTATTTTCCTCAGAGATAAAGCTCTCTGGTAGATTGGGTGTACCATACTGCAAGCCAAATGGGGCTCCTTCGTTGTCAGATTGCTCTTCCTCTTCAAATATAGAAATAAGAGGCTTAAAGAACTCTTTCTTCAAGAGTGGAGCATATATTTTTTCTGGCTCTGTACCCAGAGGCTTCACCTTCGTCGAAGTCGTCAACATTTTCTTTGTCGGCGCCGATTTTGAAGGGGTGCTTGGCTCTGATGGCTTAGACCAATGTGGCACAGCTGGCGTTGAAGAATTTCGGCACCGACATTGACGCCGACATTGAAGACTTAGTAGGCGTCGTGGGCCTGGCGGGCCTCAAAGGCACCACCGGCGTCGAAGGAGTCGATGGCGTCGAGGACCTCGACTTCTCACCATTTCTCGAGTGATCCTTTGATTTTTCAGATCGACGCCACAAGGGCTCTCGATGTGGATCAGTTCTTTTACCCCAGCTCGAGGGACGAACAGGTTTTCGGTTGAGACCTCTCCATTGGAGCATGGTTTTGCTTGTCGAAAATCTTCAACCTTTCCAGCCTGAAGTCTTCCCATTCAGCCGCTGTTGATTTTATTTTGTAGGGCATGCAACCCTTTCAGGGGAACCGTCCAATGAAGAAATCGACAAAGGCGACCTTCGGTGCCTCCTCTTCGATGATGACGAGGAGTGGATGGGAACCACTCCTGCACCAAGAACGCTTGGCCTTCGACCGACAAGTCGAGAGGCAACTCTCCTTGGAGGAAGAAGGCCTAGCGGGTCGGGTTTAGGTGATTTGGGGATTTTCCTTCCTTAAGTTTCCCCTTTCGTTCCCCCAAGGCTTTTCCCGTCATGGATTGGCACTTGGAACAATCGGTGGTGGCATGGTCCTCACCGAGGCACCAAAGACAGACGCGATGCAGGTCTGTTGGAGAAATCTTCGACCCACAATCTCAGCATTTTTTTAAACCGGACTTCGGTGGTGTCGAAGAAGACAGAATTTCTCAATAAAGTAACACTACGTCACAGATGAGGCGTGCCGAATTTCACACAAAGCAAACGCTGTTTGCGGAAAACAGAACTGAGGCCAACGGGCGCTGCGCAAGCTATATATAACTTCGATTACATCACCCTCGATGTAGGCCTTCGAGGGACATCGACTCGACGCGATAGACGCACAGTGCCCTCTGCCGTTTTTTTTTTTTTTACGAAGCAGCTGAAGCTGGAAATTACATGCCAAAGATGAGGAATACGTGGGAGGGCACAATCCATTCGAAGAGAGACGACCTGCATCTTTTCATGTGCAGTGAAGAGCGCTTCCTTGGGGACCCCATTGCAGCGACAGCATATGGTGAGGGCGATCGCCCCAGCTGCACACTGGCCTGGGCGATTAAACAGTAGCAACACTGTGGCAACATAGTGGAAATTGAGGGCCCGTAGCGGACGTCCTTAAGGGATCCTGGGGGGATTAATGACATATTCAAAAATTATTATGAGCAGCTATAGACATTGCAGTTCCAGGTGGGGCGAGACTCCAGCACCCAACATATCAATCAGGTTGACTTCAGGTGCATTGACAGTCTCAGGATGAGGATCTGAATGCCCCTCCCACGGAGGACGAAATCCGTACAACAATCCATTCTCTTCCCAATGTTAAAACCCCAGGCCTGGATGGGATCACGGTGGAGTAATACAAAGAATATATAGACCTGATAGTCCCACACCTCTGTAGTGTGTATGAGTCTGCAATGACATTGGGCGTCTTGCCTGTGTCTACCAGAACAACCCTAGTGATGATATTGTTGAAACCAAACAAAGACCCCCTAAAATGCTCCTCCTACAGACCCGTGTTGCTTATTAATATGGATTTTAAAATGTTGGCCAAAATACTAGCTGATTGTCTCCTCCCACATATGCAGTCGCTGGTTCTTCCCGACCATGCCGGTTATATCCTGAGTAGATCCACACAAAATATTGCTAATGCATGACATTAACTGTGCAATTCCCATAGCGGTAGCCGCTTTAGATGCAGAAAAAGCCTTCAACTCTGTCAAATGGCCCTTTGAAGTCCTTAGGCGCTCCGGATTGAGGCTTGCATATCTTTGGTGGGTTGACTTATGGTATACTCCATGAGGGCTTCAATATACACAAATCGGATGATGTCTAAATATATTTCCCTTACTCAGGGCATGAGGCAGGGCTGCCCCTTGTCACCTATTCTTTTTGCACTTGCTATGGAACCGTTGTATGGGCTGGCAAACAGGCCAGGATACCATACGATACCCTGATGTTGCTTTATGATAAGGTTGGCCTGGAGTATCCAGACTTATTTATGTATTTCCTGGCTGCTCAACTTCAATATTCAGTATGGTGGTGGTCCCCCTCCTCCGAACTTCCACACGTTGCCCTGCAAAGGTCCCAGATTACCTTAGAGGACTGTTGTGGGGGGTGAGGGGGGGGTGTCCAGCTGTGGTGGGCGCGCTGAGATCCAGCCGCTGCAGATGATTTGTAAGGCATGGAAGCGCGTGGCAGGCATTGTCAGTGAGGGCCCCCTACGTTTGCTGTTACTGGGGTCTGCGGTGTACCAATCACCCATGAAAAGATATTCTGTATCCATTTTGAGAGGGTTGGGATTCATTTGCTGGGTGATCTTTTGGAGGAAGGGCACCTGGTTACTTGAGAAGCCTTAAAGAATAGGGGTGAATGGAATGCAGTGACAATGTTTTTGTATTTTCCGTGCCGTAATTTATTCAAATCCAAGTAGCCAGATTACCCCCAGACGCCCACTGTCTCTCCCCTGTTACAAAATATTGTTACTCCATTTTCCCATAGGAGGTTGGTTTCCACAATCTACAAGGATATTAGGATGCAAAAACCGTCGCAGAATAGTAACTTCAGGATTTAATCGGAATCAGTGATATGTAAGATACTGTCTGATGCTCAGTGGAAGGTGGTCTGCATGCAGACGCGATTCATTTCCCTAAATAATCGCCTACGGGTGACCCATTCTAAGTTCCTTGATCAGGCATACTTCTCACCAGCCCGGTTACCCCGGTTCTACCAGTATAGGCCATCCAGCTGCACTAGATGCGACCAAGACATGGCAGATTTCCTCCACATAGCTTGGTCCTGCTCGCAGATACAACCTTTCTGGGCAGCAATAGAAGCAGCGATGTCCACCATGATAAACACCCCTGGGCAATACTCACCCGAGCTCTGGTTGCTAGCATTGATGGAGGGCGGCCCCAGAAGTGATAAAAAAACGTGTTGGTATGGCATCAGTAGTGGTTAGGAAAGTCATTGCCAAGTCACTGACCTTCCGGTAATGGCTGAATGACATGGTTTTGTTTGAAAAGAGGGAAAGGCAATATGCTGCTTCACTACCAACAGGCAGTATGCCACTGGACTATTGGGTCTCCTTCAGGTCATACATGTCAGCCGATGTGGACGACTCGTCCCCACCTCGTCAACAAGAGTCCTATGAAAATTGACAATCTGGCCGACATCAATGACATAGTTTGGGGAAGTTGGATGGTCTTTGTGGAATACATACCTGTTTGTCCATATTCAGAAAATGTTATATTTCATATGTCTGATGACAATCACATGAACCTCCTGCACAATCCTATTGTGCTGTTCTGCCTCAGGTTTGTTCTGGGTTTGGGTGAGGGATGGGGAGAAGGAGTGCATATTTTGGTTATGGTTGATGTACGACAAACAATAAAAAGAGTTTAAAAAAAAAAAGAAGAGTGAAGGCGGAACTGGTGGAAAAAGGGATGATTACGAGAGGTTCTGTGATTGGTTCGGACTTATAAGGGATATTGATGGTAAAAGAGGAATTGCATATGAATGGTGACTTTGAAATGAGGGGGGACAGGATTATTCCCCCGAGTGGTGTAAGAAAGAGGATTGTTACATTTGCCCATGAGGGGCTTCAAGGTATCACTAAAAACAAACCAACGGTTCGTGCTGAGAACTGGTGGCCAGGGTACGATTTGCATGAGGGACGAGCTGGAAGGAATTGCGTGTCATGTTCATTGAGTGAGAAGAGTTTGGTGGATAGTCCCAGCATGCCATGGGAAACAGTTGGAATTACCGGTCCCATATTGGATAAAGGTGTGCAGAAGTACTGCATAGTACTCATGGACATATTGTCAAAGTGGGTAGAGGTAAAGATTACAAGATGTATTATGACTAACGAGGTGATTGGGTTTATGGAACTGGTGTTTAAGCAAAAAGGATATCCGTGCACACTTATCACGGATAATGGAGTCCAATTTAATTCCAAAGAGATGTGTCAGTATCTTATGGAGAATGGTATTGATCATAAATGTACCTCTATCGCCCACAAGCCAATGGTGCGGCTGAAAGATTCAACAAGGTCATCAAGGATTGTATAAAATGGGTGTGGGCGAATGGTGAAGACTGGGAGAGTCTGGTGATGAACAGGAACGAGGCACATCAATTCTCCACATTGTACGACAGGTGTGTCGCCCTTTGAATTAAGTAGAGGGAGGCGAGCAATTTGCAAGTTGTACCCCCCTTGGATGAAGAGAGCTAGGTGGACGTGGGACAGTGCTCTACAAGCAGAATTGAGGAGATGCAATTGGCTAACAAGAGCATCTACGACAGAAGGAAAGTCCTCAGAGAGGGTTGGGTGAACATTGGTGATGTGGTGAGAGTGAAGTTACCTGCACAGTTGAGGGATGGGCCATTGAAGCGGTTGGAACCTTGTCAAGTGGTAAAGATTTTTCACAATGAATTGATGACTGAGGATGATAGAACCTGGAGTAGGAGTAGAGTGGTGAAGGTTGAGGAGCAGTGTGTTCCTGAAGTGATGGATTGGGATAAGATAGAAAAGGTAAGGGACGAGGAAAGGAAGTCATTGAGAAATTAAAATAGTCCCAGGAAGTTCAAGGATTATGTGATGGGTCAATGTGGGTAACCCGCCCTACTAGGTGAGGACACAATAAAGGTATATGAGGTGTGCATGTGGAGTGAATGGAATGTATGTGGTCCTTGAGTGTGTAGGAGGGGGAAGTGTGTAGTGTGCTTAGTGTGCACGTGGAGTGAATGGAATGTATGTGGTCTGGGGATTCTGGAATGGAAGGGAGCAGGTGAGGAGACAGGAGTTGGTGTGGTTGGATGAGGATGGATGGTCCAGCTGCACTACTAATGGGCTTGATGCAGAAAACATTATAAATGCCTGCAAAAATCATCTACTTCTGCCTCCATACTTCAGAAACAATTCCCTGCATTGACAGTTGCAGCATACATATCTCCAACAGCTGCTGCCGCAACCTATCTATGCCAGTAATGGTCACTTTAAATAGCATGCATTAAGCTGCTGGCACGACCTATCTATGCTACAACCTATGTATGCCAGAAATGGCCACTATATCACAGGCATTAAGCTGACACAGCCTATCTATGCCAACAGCCTCTGCAAGGGATTTACAGTGGCCAACCTTGCAGACACATGCATACGCACTAATGCCCAGACATGTACGTACACACTCTGTTGCTAGCATACACATACATACACTCATAGCCACAAACTGGCTCAACTAGTCTTACACACACACACACACATCAAACACTTAATATGCATTACATTCAAACAAACATGCAATCATACATACACTATCACAAAACACACACACTTAGAAATCTTATTCCAAAGAAAGCAGTTGAAAGATAACAACTGTCATTACTGTAACAGTTTGGAGTTTGGAGACCGAAACAGTGCGACACTTACTCCTCCACTGTCTGGGTACAGATAAACTCAGAACAACTTACCTGCGACCACATGGACTCAAACATCTGACCACAAGTGAAGAAGACTGGTGGAATAAGTTAATGAGTGGAGACTCCACGATCCTTACCGTGGCAACAGCTAAGTTATTTGAAAGCTTGGAATTTGAAGAAAAGTCAACTGGGAACGAATAGAAAACGGATGATTTTAAAGATAGAAAAAGCACATACGAGAAGCGTATCAGAGGATACAAGCAAGTCAGAGGAAACTTTTACTTTTACTTTTCCCTTAAACACGCAAATAAGAGAAAGTTTTTGTAAAAATTGTAATACAATTAAACGCAAAAAAAAAAACACAGACACACACTTACCTTACCTTAGGTCTTCTTCTTTTCTGTCTTCCCATTAGGGGCAGGGGCACGGCTAGGCAAACAACCGCACCATCACTGAGAGAGCGGCAAACCGAAATAATTCAGGTGCACATCGCAGGCGTACCCCAGAAGGTCTTGAATACCCGGGACCCGATAGCGCCATGCCATTGAGCAACATGATGGCCAAGTAACCGTGTGAGAGGCGCGTTGTGGCGCACTCGTCTGCATGCATGCTTTTCACCATACTGGAGCTATAGGGGGTGCCCCGGCAGCCAGTGAGGGAGACCGCCTCCCCTCCCCCGCCACTGGGTAGACAGTGGGCAGCAACGGTGGGGAAAGTGGGTGACACTGGCAGTCTGTAGCCAAGGTGGCACCATCAAGTGATGCCAGAGACTGCAATGCTGACCTGCTGTGAAACATTTTGGCACATATTTTTTTTAACTAGAGCACAGTTTGGGGCCAGGTTATGTATGGGGTAGTTAACAATGCAGCAGGCTCACCACTTTTAATCTAAGAACATGTGTAAGTATGAAATAAAAAGAACATTACTTCACAGCGATTAAAATAGAACATTGGCAAACATAAGCCTCGATGGTGGTCACAACATCATGGGAAGAGTAGGGAGGTACTACCGGTTTCGTTTTTCATTCTTTCAGACCCAGTTCACACTCTGGCACAGTCTTCGACTGGTCTATAGCGCTGCAGAAAGACAAGCACCTCATATTCTGGTCAGGCCGGTACAGAGTCAGACACATCACAAAAAAAACTGACACATGCCAGTGACTCTTCCAGAATCCCACTGGCCTGTCAGACGCACTGAACTGACATAATGGAGTCTTCCACAGACCCAAACAATCTGCTCTACTGACTACCCCATCGCCACTGGCCTTTCAGGGGCACTGGCCTTGACGATTTGTGCTGCCCCAAGTGTGATCAACCTCCCATCACAATGGCCAGGAATGGCGTCATGGCCTTTCAACTCTTTCAGTGGAAAGAGGCCTCCGACCTCGGGCTGCGGGGTGGGGGGCAATACATTCCTTTCTATATTCCTTTTGTTCCAGGGCTTTAAATGCCAAATCTCTCGGGATATGCAGAAGTGTTATCACCTTGTTGCCTTTTTAAGCTGGTTCCTCCACATCAACCACTTGCTGACAAAGGAGGATGTATAGCTTTTCAGTGGGCATTTGGTGTTTCAGCTCCCTGCTAGCCGGACATCTCATGATAATCAGCGGCTATTAACCCTGGCTATATTTCTTTGTCTCCATTATAGCGTTTACCCCCCACCCCCACGGTGACTCAGCAAGGGGGGGGCAACCATCATGCACCTTCAGTCCACATGTTCCCCATGGGCCAGTCCATCCCTACGTATTGCCACAACCCACAAACCTGATTGTCATTTCCTAATGCTCCAGTCAAAGTGCCGTACCCTGGGTGCTCCAGGGAACAGCGCATTCCAAGCACGTCCCCGTGCAGCTGATCAGCAGATGCGCCAGCCCACGCAGGGGGCGCTAGAGGCGCAGCTCACATAGCGGGCCGCCCCTCTGGCCGCCCCCTGCGTGGACTCGCCTCCTCTATGGAGGACGCAGTCAGGGTGCCCTGGGGGGTCCAGCCGGAAACGGCCTGCACCCCCGGGGGTTTAAATAGCCATGGCTGAGAGAGCAAGTCCTCTCATACAGCCCTGGCAGCAAATTGCGAAGGGCAGCAGAACAGTCCAGCTGCCCCACTTGACTACTGTCCCACTACATGACAATGAGGCCAGCCGGTGGGAAGTACCTCTTAATACACAGAGACGGGTCTCCACTGACAATGTTCCAATTCCGGGTACTGGCCATGGCTTTTAAAAAAGCAGGGTGTCATGGGGAAGGATGGTCCACGCATGGTTTCCGGATAGGGGCAGCAACTACAGCATTTCAAGCTGGGATGCACGGCTCAGCGATCCAGAGGTTGGGTAGATGGCAATCCAACAGGTATAAACTGTACATTTGCCCAGGTGGGCAGGACAGCCCAGCCCCTCCAGTGGAATAGGTCATGTCCCAAGGGGGACAACAGAATGGGGGTGGGTGGGTCTGGGGGGTAAGAAGGGTAAAAGGTTGAACAACTATGCATTTTGATTTATTGCAGCTGGGAGTACCGTCTGGAGAATGGGCCACTCGTTTATCAGCAGAGCGGAGAAATGCGCCCGCACGAAGCCGGTGCGGGGGGCCAATTTGGGTTTTCGGGACACCGAGCTGGTGTGGCTAGGCACCCCAGGCATGCTGCGCTGGCACTCACTTCTCCCTGCGCTGCGCAGACAGATCACCAGGAGGTAGTGCACCTTGGGGGGAATGACCTTGCAGATTTGGGGAGGGGCAGATTAATGAGAGTAATGCAGGAGGGCATTAGGATCTTAGCAAGAATGCTGCCTGCAACGGAAATAGCTTGGTCTGAGCTGATCCAAAGGAAGGTATGGCGGGGAGCAGAGTCCAACGCTGCAATAGAAAGGTCTAGGAGGAGGGTGAACAAGAGAATGGAGCGCTTCATGAAGCAGGAAGGGCTGGTTTTTGTCAGACACCTGGAATTATGCAAAGGGAAACCAATAGATTTTGCAGCAGATGGAGTGCATCTGTCAGAGCACGGGATGGGCCATTTCAATTTAGGACTATGGGGACTGATGGCAAGAACTGGGTGTAAATAGGGATTGGTGAGGATTAGCAGGAAGAGGAATTTGGTGTGGGGCATTTGGGGTCGCGGGGGGGGCACCCCAAAGCGTGGCGGAGTTACGAGGGCGGTCCTAGAGAAGGAGGCACGCTGCGGTCTGGTCCGTGAGCTACAACCACTGGCTGCTTCAGGCAGGATGGGGTGACACGGGCGCTGATTCCACTAGGGACGGTTGGGACTCCTCAACAACCGATGCAGTGGCCTTATTCGCTCCAGACTCTCTGGAGGAATGACTGAGCTGGCAGTGGAATCCAGGGCGGGCCGTTCTCGCAAGAACAGAAGGGTGTGAGATGGCTCACAGGCTTTTTGGACATGGGACTTTTGTAAGGCGGGATTGGCGGAGCCACCCGGCTAAGGACCATGGTTGGTTTCAGGCAGTCATAAGACCTGAGCAGGGATGGGGGGGGGCGCCCTCATAAGATGACTCCAAATTATGCAACCATATGTTTTTCCAAATAAAATGTTATATATGTTTCCAACTTTCAGAATGTCTCATTGGGGCAAGTAAGCGGGAGATGTTATGTATTTTACCAATATGATGTAAGGGGCCAAGGAGTAGGGGTTAGCCGCGCTAAGTGGGAGTTGCTACACGGTGGAAACTTTCCTGGAGCCTGCGCACATCCCCTGATTAGATCCCCGGCGGCAGCAGCAGCACGACCACAGCGAGCGATGAGGGGGGGGCGGGGGGATGGGTATTCACCGCCTAGCCTTCTGTATCCTTTCACATACTCAGCCTACACAGAATCGTGTTCATTGTTTGTTTTTGTTCTTTTTTTAATCTTAGCTGGAACGCTTCTGGTAATCCCACACATGGCTTCCTATTGGCTGAGGAAACCCGGGGCTGGGCTACATTCCTCGTGCACAGGCAACCCGTGGCTCCGCGAGCACTGGCCGAGCAGGGTTTAGGAGGGCCTCGAGGGGATGGGCGGGGGCAGGGGGGCCTTGGGGGCCACTAACAACCGGCCGATGCGGGTTATGACTGCAAACCCTAACTGCTGAAATGAATACACCATGTTCCCAAAAAGATTGCATTCTCCCGAGTCTAACCGAAAAAAATAGTCGAAAGTATGACACGTGCACTTTAAACGCATATCAATAATAAATACAAATGACTTCTGTGACTAATGACATATAAACATTGGTTAGCTTTCGCTGCCCAAGAGTCGCAAGAACAGGTCATCCAAATATGGTACTCACAGTTACAGGCTGCGGCATAGTTTAGTCGATGGTATGAGGCGGGCTGCGGAGGGGTTGTTGTAACCTAAATTGTTGTTATTTCCATTAAACGACCAATCACAATGGATATAGCCACGAGGAACGTAAGAGGTTCTTCAGCCAGTAGCGTGCACTATATAAATGATCAATATTAACATTATATACTTTGCAACACTGTTCTATGTTAAACTAGGCATGCGTGAATGCACACCATAAAAGCCTCAAAGAATCGCTTCTGGGTGACACCATTTTTTAACAGTTTGGGAAACTAAGGCAAAGTGGTGTAAAGTGATTTGGCCAGGATCAAATATTGGTAAAGTGGAGAAGCTGGGATTTGAGGCCAACATTCCTAGCTCTAAAGTGTTACATTCGGAAGCAGACTATCTTCTCCCATAACATCTTTAGTTTTGCATGCACACACTGCTTTCTACAATTGCAACATTCGGAACCGGACATTCCAGCACCGCCAGTTCGGCGCAGGCGTTTTGCCACAGGAGCCAGTTTTGCAGGGCCAGTTCGGCGCCAGTTTAATTAACATTGTATTGCAATTGCTAGTTAAAAAAAGAATGACTATAGATTTAGGGCCCTCGAACCATGGCCTGCAGGGTTGCAAAACTGAGCAGTTAACCGCAAGGCCATCGCGATCACATTGATTTTATCTGCAACAGTTACTTATATTAAGCATAACGTATTCGGAATGACCCATGTTAATATAAATAACAGGAGCAGTTGAAACTGATAACATCTCAGTAGACTAGTGGTTAGCTCGTTGCTGTCGTATCCCTGCAGGCCAGAGTTCGAGAAAGCATCCATGCATTAGTTCTTAATTCATTATTTCTTACATTTGCTGAAACATGCTGGCGCCAAAAGATCCCTGCGCAGGACTGTGTCGAAATAGGTGTACCAGATTGCGCGGAGGGCCGATATTGCATTAATTGCTGCCTGGTCCTTATCTCTACAAGAGGGCTGTAAATCACAGCGTGATGGAAAACAGCAATGGGGAGCCGAGCGCAGGAGCTTTGATGAACAAAGCGGGGGACACCATCATCACAGCTCTGGTCTTGACACACACCTTCAGACCCGAGGAAGGTGGACTACCCCTGTTTACATGTAGGCCCAAAAACAACCCACACAGCACAACCAAAGAACTGGGGGTTCAACACCAGGAATTAAAAGCATGCTGCCCCACAGCACAACCAGCGAGCCAATGACTAAACCTGGGGGACTAACATCAGTCATGTCCTCGGCACAAGCATTAGCCTGAAACATGTCCCCTCATGCAGCCCAGGTACGGCGCCAGGGATTCGACCCAGGGGCTTAACCTCACCATGTCCTCCTCACACGAACAACCAAAGAGCAATTCAGGGGTTGAACCTCCAACATGTCCTTAAACAGCAAAAGCAGAGTGCCAGGACTTCAATCCGATTAACCGAAACAATGTCCCCCACACAGCGCAACCAGAGAGTGGGGTTCAGTCCAGGGGATTAACCTCCAACAAGCCCTCACTCAGCAGAACCAGGGACATACAATGTAGAGGCTTAACCTCCATCCAGTCCTCACTTAGCACAACCAGGGAGTCCTGCAATTTCGAGGCTTAACCTAAAACAAGTACTCACCCAAAACAACCAGAGTCAAACAATTTAGGGGGTAAACCTCAATCAAGTCCTCACTCAGCACAACCAGAGAGTCCTACAACTTAGAGGTTTAACCTCAAACAAGTCCTCACCCAACACAACCAGAGTCAAACAATTTAGTATTAACCTCCATTAAGTCCTCACGCAGCACAACCAGAGAGTCCTGCACTTGTGATGCTAAACCTCATAGAGCCAGGAGTTCAATCCGGGGAATTAACCTAAAAAGGTCACTGCACAGCCTAACAAGAGAGCAGAGGTCCAATCCAGGGGGTTAAACCCCAAACATGTCCTTCCTTATACAGAACAACTTGAGAGCTGTGTAGTTCAGGGGCTTAAACTCAAATGTCCTCACACAGCAGAATAAAAAACACCCTGACAAAGCCATCCGTTTTGGCTTTGGTGTAGCCATGGGATCAGAAATCGTCAAAGCACTCCCACAATGGTACTACCTGACAGTGGTGGAAATGGAAAAAATCTGGTGGGGGATCCCACAAGGCCTGGGCTGGGGTGGAGTTTTTGGGGGTGGATGGGGTCTGAGGAGGCAGGGTTTAGAGGGGGCGGAGCTGGCAGGTGATCTCCAATCAAAGGAAATGTCTAAAATAATAGTTTAAAACAGCGCAATTTCTTTCATACTATTTCTTTTTCAAGCTATATATCAATTCCACTTTAAATCACTTACATGGCACTGGTGCACCCAAAATATGATAACATTACCACTTGAAAAGCGCTTGGAGTCCCATCATCTGATGAGGTGTGAAGGCAAGCAGCAAGCGCTGGGGTAGGGCTTCCAGTCAGGATTAAGGACGGAGCCACGCTGAGCGTCGCAAACCCTTTCAACTAAAAGAATTGAAAGGCCCTGCCACTATACCTGTGTGAAGGCTAGCCAAGGACACCACCTACCTTGACCCACTGATGCCATGTCCCGGGTGATTGGAAAAATTGGTGCCAGGCAAAAAAGTTGAGGCTACGGTTAGGGAGTTGACAACCCATGATGGTGTATGGACCAGACAGACACTGTTGCATGGGGAAAGTCTGCCATGCCCCTGGACAATCCTAAGGGGCTGAGAGAAGGATCACTGGGGACAAACACAAGGAGCCCTGTTGTTGGCAATTGCTTCCCTGCACTGGTAAGCAAAGTGCCCTGTTCCGACTAACTCCAGCGGAGTCAGTGCTAAGGAGAGAACAGGAGACAATCATAAGGCTGGAATACACACTGCCTGCAATTACAAAAGCTTTATTTATTTTCTCTTTTCTTTACTGCTTGGCTAATATTAGTATTGGCAGAAAGTAAAAACACCCAGCAATCAGTGGTCAAAGTGTACGAAAATAAGTAGTGGAACTATGTTCCCTTCTGGCCTGCACCGCTCCCCACAAACCCCACCGCCACCCCCTCCCCCTCCCACGCACAATACTAACCCCAAAACACATGTGCCTGCTCTTTAGGGAAACGTTCAGTGCAGTACACTGAAAGTGCAAGTTTCAACTTCATCCTACACTATTTTAAAATGAAACCGTTCTGGAGCGGTTTCTTTTTAAATGAAAGCATAGGAACCCTGAATTTTGCATTAAAAGCAATGCCCCGTGCAAGCACTGAGCACAAAGAGTAATCTGCTCTGTGTGCAGTGTGCTCACACAGGGCAGATTAGATCTGCCGGGCCCACGAATGTGGGCACTGGGCTGCTTGGAGCAGACTGCTCCGAGCAGCCCAGCCCCCACCTACGCGGGCCTGGCAGCATAGTCTGAGTGGATGCATTGCCTGCATAGAACTTACCCGTAGTGACGGTGCAAGCCAGCCTTCCTTAAGAAGGCCTGTCCAGTTGTCCTGCTGTTAAGTACACGTAGGGGGACGGAGCCAGAAGAGCGCTCATGGCGGCAATGAGCTGCTCCGCCCCCCCTACGCCATGCCACTGCGTGAATTTTTTTTTCCTTTTCCTCAAAACCCAACTGGAGAGCATGGGTTTGGGTGGCTGACTCTGGCTGGAACCCGAGATCTGGCTTCACAGAGCCGGCCAAATGACCAGCACTGCTACCTGGCCATAAACTGGCAACAGCCAGAAAATGGTGTTAGTGCCTGAGCATATTATGAAAGTGGCTGGCAAATGACTATTTAATGCCTTTAGGAGTCAAAACTGTTGGCTTTGCCAATGCTTGTTTTAATAGGAACTAAGCACAAGGAACAGATGCAAGGGCACAAACACGCTGCATATAACTCTATGTGCTGCCCAGTGCAACATTGTTATTACCGAGCTGCTAGTAGAAGCAGGTATGTGCTGGCGCTGGTTAGAGACCACTGAGTGTTCAGCGTTTTGCTGGGGACAATGTATCCTTCTTGGCAGAATGCATCACAATCCTGTGATCTCTAAATTGAAGTTAGAGTGGATTGTAAGAAAACAGAACCAGGGTGAAAGCTGAAAGCAGCAAACTATTTCCTGTGCAACTTGTGCAAGGTGTTGGCTTCACTCCTACTCTGCTGTAGCCGATCGCGTCTTTCTACCGCCCCAGTAGAGAACCTAGTAACGCCTCATGACAGGGGATGGGCACACAAAGCCCCTCCCACCCCCAACTCTACCCCCCACCCCCCGCCCCCGCCTCTCATGCAAACAAATCATCTATCTCATGTTGCACGCCACTCGCTTTATCCTGACGCGCAAATTGGCCGCCCCATTCAATTATTTCCTGGGCCGGTGACTCCCCGAAGAAAGCCGCTGCTAATCTGACATACTCGTGTGCAGCTTCCTGGGTAGAAATGTAACAGGGAGTGGTGCATTTGTATGAATGTGCAGGCTCGGAGTGGCTGTCCACAAAGAGGCGGAGGCGGCGACCTGGTACTTTCGCACTCTAGAAAGTTATCAGGAAGTGCTTTGGGGAAAACTCAGACGTGCTCTTATTGCAAAGTGACTTTGCGGACGGAGTTAACGGGCAATGGTGCAACAGTGACATCCAGTGGCCTGCCTGAATACAAAACGGCAGAAGCAAGCTGGGCTCCACCAGTACACGCTTGGGTATATATGAGTCGGTGCTTTGGGTGACCTCAGACGATCCTGCTGTACACACTGATTCAATGGAATGGATTGGGGGTGTTGCTGAGTATAGCGGGTATAGTCGAGCCACAATTTACTGTATCAGCTGGAGATGAGAGGATATGTGGGCAAGTCTAAAGTGCACACTGTGCTCAAATCCCGGCTTTCCATCATAACACCGTGATCCAAGGGAAAACATTGTATCGCACTGTGCAGTATGTTGGCGCCAGGTTTACAGTTCGTGTTGTGGTTGTCATGCAGGGCGACACGTTTGATTCTAGTGTGTAGAGAGGGGAGGCATGATGACAGGTATGGCTTTGTGTTTTTGGAGGTGGGGGCTAACGGACACCTGTTATCGGTGTTGTGTTGTGGACACTGGAGAGACAAGACGCCAGGCACATGTTTGGGTTGAGGGGGTGAAGAGGGGGAATGCCAGGTATGGGTCTTGTGTTGTGCGAGGCAGGACAACAGACATATGTCTTTTTCTGGTTCAGTTGGTGTTTGGCTCTTTGAACCGAGCCAGACCTAGTTGTTTGGCTAGGGTGACCAGACGTCCCGCCTGGACCTTTCGGGCTGCTTAGTAGAGCCTAGCCAACCACCTAATTCCTAGACCGGCAAAAATGCACACATGCCTCTCCTAATCTAAACTTTTAGAACTTTCCAGCACATAGACTACTGTCACAGAGGCGTTCCAACCCAGAGAAAAGTGCATTGAGGCCATACAAATGGGGAAAGAGCGCTACATAAATAACCAAATACAATACAATACAACTGTGACCAGGAGATTGATGGTGAGGAAATGTTTGTGTGGCATAGCGTTCACTGATGCCCACGCATCACCTCACACGCCACCTTCAGTGATTTTCATTTTACACTTTGTCTGCATTTATCAAATCTTCCTCCCTCCCCCGCCCCTGCATCCCAATACTGCTCTGCTGACATGAAAAAAGGTTTCTATACATTGCCCCCCTCTTGTCCATTTGCACCGCTCTGGTTTTGGGGTAGCCAGACCATGGGTCAGATGCCCCCGTGGAGATTGACATTGTGACCAACAGACCTTGGCAATATGGCATAATTTACCACAACGGCTACACGCTTCATGCCTTGCTGGACAGCGTCCCTCATGTGAAAAGGGGCTGCCACGTTAATCACAGGAGTTTGCCACAGCAAATGGTGGTCCCTGTCTGCTGGAGCCTGGGCCACACTTCCTGCGCATGGCTGAGGTAGTGCCTCTGAGGGCATTGACATTTACTGCCTCGAGAGCGTTTGGGATCTGAGACAGGGCCCTGCTGGGGCTCCCTAAAGTCCCATGGTAAACCCAGCCCACACGGCCGCTGGAAGACGAGGCCTTTTTTCTAAAGCTTGAAGCACTTGCAAAAAAGCAAGAGCTTCAAGCTTTAGAAAAAAAAGCCCCACCTTTTCTTTCAGAATGTTGTGCTGACTCCTGCCAGGTGTGGCGTTGCCCGCAGTGACGGGCTTACGCGGCGGCGTGACGTAGCACGCCGCCGCCGAATGTATAAATAAAGGGGCGTTCCCGGCCGCGAGCAGAGCGACCGGGAAGCCCGAACCGAAAGGCTGTGTCAGTGTCTCCTTTCGGGGCTGGGGCTTACGGGAACGCAGCGGGGGGGCTCAGGACCGCCCCCCAACAGTGGCGACGAGCGAGTGCGGATGCCCGGGCCCGGCGGTGCAGGCTTCCGAATTTTTTTTTCTGCATACACGGAGCGCCTGGATGCTCCGTGTTACGCCGTGGCTGCGGCTCGTACACGCGGCCGACGGCCATTTTGTGTGACAGGCCGCGGATGTTCTCCGAGCTCCGGTTGAGAAGGGGAAGTGAATCCGGGCCTAATTTTTGGCAATTCTGCTTGCAGGCAGCTTGATCTGCACACCCATGTTTGGATTGTGGATTTTTATGTAGTTTTGGTGTAACTACGTCGTGTGAAAGCCAGGAGAAGGGTTAATATGGCTGGACCTGCTTAGCCTACTCCATGCTTATGGCTTAATTTTTGGAACTACCAAGATATTGGTGGTTGCCAGTGGATGGAGACTGCAATCTTCTTCATCCCTTTCATCATCAAGTCGCTGTGGCTTCTTCTTCGTCCTCTTCATCATCGGGGAAGGCTGGGATTGGGAGCCATTCACACCTGTATGCTGTGGTAGTGGTCTTGGGAGCTGGTGCCTGTCCCAGGTGTGTACTTGACATCGGATGTGACTGTTTAAGGCACTCATACTGTGGGTGGTGAAGCGTGGCTGAGTTGCGGCCCCCAGGGTAACTGGTGGGGGTGCCTGTGCGCTCAGACCTATGAGTGACTCTGGAGACTCGGATGACGGGGCAGGGGCTGCGCCAACTCCTCAACTGCTTGGGCAGCCTCCAGTGAGTCCAATGCAACAGCCGCCACCGGCTCCACAGTTGCCCCTGCCAGGACCTCCCGCAGTCCTGCCAGCTGCCCAACCTGGAATCCCCATCATGGCTCAGGCGAGAGCTCCTACGGCCCACGCTGCTCTGCAGCCCATTCCCGAGTTTGATGCATCAGGGCCACCGTCGAGCATGGGTCCCCGGTGGAGAAGGTGGATGAGTCGCCTGGACATGTATTTCAGAGCCTCTCAGGTGACGGATGATGACAGCAGAGTGGCCACCATGCTGTATTCCGCAGGACCTGTGGTCCAGGAGATATTTGAATCCCTCACACCTGCTAATGCCTCCTATGATGCGGCTAAGGCGGCGCTCCTTGCACATTTCCTCCCCCTTGCTAATGTGGACTATGAGAGATTTGTCATGCTGTCGGCCAAACAGAAGGACGATGAGACACTGGACACCTTCTATGGCCGTTTGCGCCGCCTCTCCCTTGGATGTGCATGGACGGACGCAGAAGACATGATGCGTACGATGCTCATCCAGGCATGCTCATCCGGCAAACTCAGAAGGCAGGTCCTCAGAGAGCCAGGCATCACTCTGCCCCGCATACTGGAGCTCGGCCGGTGCCATGAGGTGGCAGAGGCTCGGGCCAACAAGATGGAGGCAGGGTCCCGGTCAGTGCGATCGGAGGAGGTGTGTGCTGTGTGGCGAGGCGGCAGAGGCATGAGACGTCCTGGTGGAGGACCCCGTGACAGGGCAGGCAGAGCCGCAGAGTCGTGCCAGAAGTGCAGATACGACCTCCCTCACCCGACAGAGTGTCCGGCGGTTGGAAAAACCTGTGGTAGATGTGGATTGGCCGACCACTTTTCGAGGGTATGCCGTGCAGCCCTGCCCGTGATGGTGCCGAGAGGCCAGCCAAGGACGTGGACTCCACACCAGAAAGAAAGGTGGATCAGGGAGAGGTGGATCCCCAGGTGGAGGGTGCCGAGGAGGAGGACGAGGAGAACATCTTCTTCGTCTCGAGTGTGGAGGTTCTGAAAAGGAAGAGCCGGAGACAGCCCAGATGTATGGTGGAGGTCAACCACTCCCCAGTCCCGGTGCTCGTGGATACGGGGGCCTCCGTGAATGTAATGGCCAGAGGACATTATGACAAGCTTGATCCCCTCCCGGGTCTGGACGCACCGAAAGCTCGCATCTTTGCGTTTGGAGGGCTGGAACCGATACCACTGGATGGTGCCTTTGTAGCCCGTGTGGAGCATGACGGCGCACAGATTAAGGCTTGCTTCTATGTTACCCCGGTGAGTGACAACACCCTGCTCAGCTGTGCGGCCGCCGAGGCCCTGGGGATCGTCAGCTTCGCCTATTCAGTATACTTGGAAGACATCAATGATCTCCTGGACAAGTACGCAGCACTCTTCAGTGGGATCGGGAAGATGACGGCGAACCGGTTAGGCTTCACATTGATGAGTCAGTCCAACCGATCGCCCTGAAACATCGCAGGGTACCGTTTCATCTGAGAGAGCAAGTGGACAAGGAGTTGGACAGTTTGGTAAACCTAGACATCATCGAAAAGGTGGAGGGCCCAACCCCCTGGGTGTCTCCGATCGTGGTGGCCAGAAAGCCGAAGCAGCCTGATTCGGTCCGCATCTGTGTCGACATGAGGCTCCCCAACAAGGCAATAAAGAGGGAGCGGCATCTCACCCCCACGATCGACGACATAATTGCGGAAGTGCAGGGGGCGAGGTTCTTCTCGAAACTGGACCTCCGAGCTGGTTACCACCAGGTCGTTCTTCACCCGGAGTCCAGGTACATAACGACGTTTACCACCCACCGGGGGTTGTACCGGTACACAAGGTTGAGTTTTGGAGTGTCATCTGCAGCGGAGGTGTTCCAGAATATCATCAGGGGCGCCCTGGCAGATCTCGAGGGCGTCCTCACCATCAGCGATGACATCCTGGTGTTTGCTAAAACGGAAGTTGCTCACATGAGGAGGCTGGGCAAGACACTGGAACGACTCCAATCTCTGGGCCTTACCCTGCATAAGGAAAAATGCGAGTTCATGCGTACTTCCATCGAATTCTTCGGGTTCGTGTTTAAGGAAGGAGGCGTATCGCCTGATCCAAGAAAGGTCCAGGACATCAAGTCGGCACAGCCCCCAGAGTCAGTTTCAGATGTGAGGGGTTTTCTGGGGATGGTGACCTACTGTGGACGTTTCATCCAAAACCTCGCCTCCAGGTCGGAACCACTCCGGGCACTGACAAAGAAGGAGTCAGCGTGGCACTGGGGCCCACTTGAGCAGGCCGCTTTCGAGGACATTAAAGCAGCCCTCACAACGGAAGACACCATGGCATTCTTCGACCCAGCCCTGGAGTCGGAGATCGTTGTTGACGCCAGTCCTTTTGGCCTGGGGGCCGTGCTGACTCAGGTGGACAGCAACGGGGGAGTTCGACCAGTGGCATATGCCAGTAAAGCACTATCAGAGACTGAGCAGAGGTACTCCCAGATCGAGCGGGAGGCCCTGGCGGTGCTGTGGGGCTGCAGACATTTTCGACTCTATGTCCTGGGTCGTCCGGTGACGGTGGTAACCAATCACAAGCCGTTGCTCCCGATTCTGGTGGGGTCTTCGTCAAAGCCGCCGGCAAGGATTGAGAGATGGATGCTTGCCCTCCTTGAATATTCTGTCACCCTGGTGTACCGGCCTGGGGCCAATAATGCGGCAGACTACCTGTCCCGCCACCCGGGGGTGCGCGGGGGAGAGGGGCACGATGCCTCTGAGGAGGAGGCTGATAGCCATGTGCAGATGGTGGTGGAGGCGGCCACACCAAACGCGATGCCGCTGGCGGAGCTGGAGGCCGCGGCGGCCCAGGATGAGTGCTTTCAAGTATTAAGGCACTCGATGCAACACGGCTCCTGGAAGTCCGTCCTTGAGGCGCTGGCCGGGCGGACACATGAGGCCAAAACAACGCTTGACCAGCTGTGGAAGGTCAAAGATGAGTTGTCGTTTTCGGAGTCGGGCCTTCTGCTCCGCGGTGACCGGATTGTCGTCCCCCTGTCAAAAGTGAGGGAGGTAATCACGCTGGCACACCATGGACACCAAGGCGCGGCCAAGACCAAGGCACGACTCCGGCTGAAGGTCTGGTTTCCCGAACTAGAAAGGAAGGTTGATGACTTTGTAGCGGCATACGTGTGGTGCCAGGCAGCCTCTCCTCTGCAACGGGAGCCCAAAATAGAAGTGATGCCTCGAGGTACCCGGCCCTGGGCAGTCGTCCACGCGGATTTTGGATCGACGTCGGTGGGCACCCACTTCCTGGCCATTGTCGACGAATACTCTAGATATCCAGAGGTGGAGTTCGTCGAATCTGTGGCGTTTGAGCATGTGGTGGTGGCGGTGGAGAAGATCTTTGCAGCCCACGGGTTTCCCCACACCCTGTGCTCAGACAATTGGGCTCCTTTTCAAAGTGAGCGGTTCTCCGAGCTAATGGAGAGCTGCGGGGTGCAGCACAGGAAGGTGTCCCCGCTGTGGCCCCGAGCCAATGGCGACGCAGAGAGACTCATGCGGACTCTTAATAAGACATTCCGGATCGCCCAGGGACAGGGTCAACCCCTCCAACGGGCCCTGTACCAATTCCTGCGGGTGTATTGAACCACCCCGCATGCTTCAACTGGAGTGGCTCCCGCGGAAGCGCTGTTCAAAAGATGTCCCCGAGGTCTGCTCCCTGAGGTTGGGGAGAAGGAACCGGGAGTGATTGACGATCAGCGGGTTGCGGCGGAGAGGAGAATAAGGATTGACCAGGAAAACCTACGACGGGGTCTCCGGCCTCAACGGCTGGAGCCGGGAGACGAAGTTCTGGTCCGCAACCGACACCCCCACGGGAAGCTCTCGCTCCCCTATGAACCCGAGCCCTTGGATGTGGTGGCTGTCAAGGGGTCCATGGTGACGGCCTCGGATGGGCGGTCTGCCGTCACCCGGAATGTGAGTTTTTTCAAGAAACTGGGTGATCCCCGGACTGACACTCCGGTGGGTCAACCTGACCCACCAGAGGACCCCGGCGCTGGAGACTTCCGGGACGAGGTCCCGGACTCCCCAATCCGGGGAGCCGCAGCTGAGGGACACCACAGGCCGGAGGTAGGCAGGAGGTACCCCCAGAGGGCTGGGCGAGGGAAACCTGCTTACCTCAACGAGTATGTTCTTGGACACTTAGCGTGTAAATTGTGAAGCAGGGATCCGGGTGGTTGACAATAAAGGGGCGTTGGGTGTGCAGTGGAGTTTTATAGCATAGTTGTGTGTCGAAAGATAATGATCATTAAAAGGACTGTTTTGTGGTTCCTCCCGAAAAAGGAGGAGTGTGGCGTTGCCCGCAGTGACGGGCTTACGCGGCGGCGTGACGTACCACGCCGCCGCCGAATGTATAAATAAAGGGGCGTTCCCGGCCGCGAGCAGAGCGACCGGGAAGCCCGAACCGAAAGGCTGTGTCAGTGTCTCCTTTCGGGGCTGGGGCTTACGGGAACGCAGCGGGGGGGCTCAGGACCGCCCCCCAACACCAGGCACCACTTTAATGTAGTGATCATCACCATTGCACCCCAGGTGAGAGGGTGATGATCGATGCAATGGGGTGCCTGGCAGGGGGTCGGCACCCAATTAATAGGCAACACTTACATAAATACTGCCTGTGTGGCCACACCATTTGCAAAATCGAGCGGGGGGGGTGTTTCTTTACAGGGGGGTTGTGGGCTGTAGAAGAGGGGCGTGCCCTGTGACACTGACCCCTTGCCAGGCCATTCCCCTTTTTGCCCACGCCCCCAATAAGAGGCCTAGCTCGATTTTGCATGCCACCTAAAGCACTGTATGCATGAGTAGCCACCTAAAGCACTGTATGCATGAGTAGTTACGGCACTACATACACTGGCGTAACAGGGGCCCCCGCAGCCCCCGCGGTGCGGGGGGGCCCGCGGTGTGGGGGGCCCCACCAGCACATGGCTGGGAGGGGGCCCCAGTAAAAAATAAAAAAAATAAAAAAAAAAATAATATTTTTTTCTAAAAAAAAAAAAAGTTTCTTTTGAAATTCACTCTGCATTCATAAAGAACATTTCTGTAACAGAAATAATTTCTTTATGAAGGCAGAGTGACTACAAAAAGAAACTTTCGTTTTGAAGTCTGAGGGCCCCCGTACCCCATGACATGGAAGACCCTAGGCTGGAGGCCTCCATGTCATGGGGTGGGGGGGGGGTGGGGAACCCTATGCCTTCAAAAAGAAATTGTTTGTTTTTGAAGCAAGCCACTCAGCCATCATAAAGAAATTATTTTGATTATGGTTCGGTCCTTAACTGAAATAATTTCTTAATGAAGTTATAGTGACTTAAAAAAGAAACAATGGGGCTCATTCTGACCATGCCGGTCCGGAAACAACGGTGCTGGTAAGCTTACAGGCACTGTTGTTTCCGGACCGGCATATTACAGGTCTGCCTGGTGGGGCTGCCGTGCCCGACAGGTCTGACCCTGCCAGGCACAGCAGCCACGGTAGGCAGACCTGTCACGGAAGCACCGGCACCGTTAACAATGGTGCAGGTGCTTCTGTGTCCCCATTCCCGTGGAGTCTGGGGTTTAACGAAATTACCGGCACCTGATTTTCCAGCCGCCGGACTTGAAATAGCACGGTGGCACCGGGAAGTCAGGCCATAGTAATTTTTTATGGGTCTGGCGGCAACCCGCCGGTAGCACCGGCTCGGTTACCGCTGGACCCGTAATGAGCCCCAATTTCTTTTTTAAGTAATAGGGCCCCCCCTCAACTCCATGAGGTGTGCGTGTATGTGTCTATGTTGAAAGGGTGCACACTCAAATGTATAGCCGGCTGCCTGTGTGTGTATGGTGAAAGGGTGCACACTTAAATGTATGGGTGGCTGTGGGGGTGTGCCTGCATGGTGAAAGGGTGCACACATAAATGTATAGGTGGCTACCTGTGTGAGTGTATGGTGAAAGGGTGCACACTTAAATGTGTGGATGACTGGGTGTGTATAAGGTGAATGGTGTGTGTGCTTGTGTACAGGGGCACAAGAAAACCTTCATTTCGGGGGGCTAACCCTTCAAATGTTGGGAGAGGCGCTAACTTCACATGCGGTGGGGAGGGGGAAACTTATTTGTGTGGGCGCATCCAAATTATTTACGCATTTTAATGAGACTATTCTAGTGCAGATTCAATGTTACAAGCAGTTAACTCTCTCCTATAAGTCTCCTGTTCCCTCTCTACCCTTCCAATCACTCCCCTGGCATGCAAGTACTAAACCCACATCACGATTTCAATCGCCTAAACAATGTGGCATTTGAATGCAGGTACTAACAGTGAAATGCTTTACGTTGGTAATTGCTGGGTTCTTGTTAACAGCAAAAACCAGGTGCTGTTTAAAATCTGTGTCCTGTTCGGTCTGGCAACTGCTCTAAAGGTTAGCCAAGTTGAGTCAATATAGCCCAAAATGTCAGGGGGGGTAGTGCTGAAGCCCAGTCAACTCAATGGTGTTGCGCTACTTACTACTTGTGTTTAATGCCTTGCTTACTCCTAGCCCTATTCTTCCTCGTCCCAGTACTTATATACGAGGCAGTACGTGTGTTTGAGGCACTCTGCCTCATACAAAAGTACTGGGAAGAGGTAGAGGTACATGGAGGTAATGCCTGATTTAGCTACCTGTAATCTTCATCACTCCTAGTCCCACTGTTCCTCATCCCAGTACTTACCTATGAGGCATGGAGCCTCATACAAAAGCTCTGGGACAAGGAAGAGGGACACAGAGGTAATTCTGGGCCAAGGAGCTGATTGTGGAGGTTGGGGTGGTGGGTGGGAGGGAGAGTGGATGTGTGGGGGGGGCAGGATTGTGTGATAAATCATAATGGTTGTCCATGTCCAGGCTAAGCAGGCATGATATGTGGTATTAGTGGCTAGAGAGGCATTTTGATTTAGCCAGTCTAGTCATTCCTCAGTTTGGTATGACTTTCTTTTAACTGGACATTTCTGATAAAGTAGTCCTGCTAACTTTAATTACCTGGCTAGATTGGCATTTGGGTGCTGCCAGTCTAGCCATTTCTTACTGCGGCATTGTATATTTTTTGGGATATCTGTGATAAAATGATATGATGTGATTCAAGTCATTTATAATGCGCCTGTACACAAGTGTACACAAGGGAGGGATGATAGAGGGAGGACAAGACAAACGATCTCACTAGGCCTTGTGTCATTGTGAGAACGAGAAGTGCAAGGGAAAAGGGAGCAGGGAAGTGCAAGTGAGAGGGGAGGGGAAAACAGGGCAGCAATGCTCTCAGTAAGTGCAGCCAGGGCAGAGCAGCTATTGGTTGTGCAAGGAGAACAATGGACTGCAGGGTTACAGTTACAGCCCCTAAGTGCATGGTAGGCCCTGAGGCAGTGCAAGGGTGCCCAATCAAGAAAGAGCCTGGACTCAGAGAGACTCTGAGGGTAGCCAAGCAGCCAGTTAGTACAGCAGACAGGTAGGTCAGGTAGGTCAGCAGGGGGGGAGAGAGAGCGAAAGCAGCAGAGAAGAGGAAAGCTTTTAGCTGCTTCCGAAACTTCAGGTTGTCCGCCTCAAGTTTGAGAGGGGCAGGGAGGCCATTCCAGTTGGAGGCACCAGCAGAGGAGAGAGGTCTACCCCCACTGTCTGCCTGGAGAAATGTCTAAGCCTTAGAGAGTTGGAGGTAGCTGAGTGAAGGGTTAGAGAAAGAAGGTATTTTGGAAGAGAGCATTGGATTTAGTGTTGGCACTGGCCCCAGAAAGCCTTGTGGGCAATGCAAAGGTTCTTGAACTTGATCCTTGCAGCCAGTGGAGAGATTTCAGGGCTGGAGAAATACAATCCCAGGGCTTGAGGCCAAGGCTAAGTCTTGCAGTCCTGTTCTGGATTATTTGCAGATGACGGAGACTAGAGGAAGACAGATTGAGAAAGTGGCTGTTGCAGTAGTCCAGCTTAGAGACAGTGAGCTTCTGGTGGAGAGTGAGAAAGGGAAGAGTCCCTTTGAGGAGGAGCAGCTGGTAGTGGGACTTCTTGGTGATGTCCGAGATGTTAGGAGAGAAAGAGAGTGTGGCGTTGAAGATGACACCAAGGTTTTTTGCCTCGCAGGAAGGCAAAGGAAGAGGGCCCAAGGTGGTCTGCTATAGTGAGAGAGGAAACACAGTGGCAAGGGTCCCAATGAGAAGGATCTCTGTCTTACTGGCATTAAGGCAGAGATTGTTGGAGGCGCACCAATCCTGAATCGTGGATAGACAGTCAGGAATGAGCAAGAGAGGAGAGGAGGATGAGGGGAGCCTGAAGGAAAGCTGAGTCATCCGCACAACACTGAAAGTTAGAGGATAAGGTAGAGATCAGGGAGGCCAAAGTGGCCAAGTAGAGGTTGAAAAACCAGCGTGAGAGGATAGAGCCCTGGGGAATGCTACAGGTAGAGAGAGGTGGCGGAGAGAATGGGACCACGATCGACCTGGGAGCGGAGTGGCGGTCCAAGTGGAAGTAGGTCAGTCACTCTAGGGTCTGATCTGTGATGCCCAGGTTCTCACAAAGTCGATTGATCAGGATGGCAATGTTGACCCTGTCGAAAGCAGAGGAAAGATGAAGGATGAGAATAGAAGGAATGCTGGAATCAAGGTTAGAGAGCAGCACAGGTGTTAAGGAGAGCAGTTTCCATGCCTCTGGCAGCTCTGAAGCCAGACTGATGGTCATGGAGACAACCAACAGATTCAGTGTGGAGAGTAAGCTGGGAGATGGCAAGCTTTTCCAAGAGTTTGCTCAGGAAAGGTGGAGATTGAGCGATAGTTTTCCAGCAGGTAGGATCAGCAGACTGCTTCTTGAGGAGTGGGTGCACAAGGGAGTGCTCAAAGGGAGAGGGGAACATTGCAGTGGCGAAAGAGTGATTACAGAAATCGGCCAAGGCTGGAGTGAGGGTGTCAATATGGGCTTTGATGGTTCTGGAGGAGCAGCGGAGCACCTGTTTGGACGACACTTTCATAGATCGGAATTGTCTAGAAACCTCGTCAGGTGTTGTCATAGAGAAAGAGGAAAAAGGAGGAGGAGAGAAGAGATGGCCAAAATGGGCCGAGAGAGGAAGAGGACATAGAGGACAGGATGTCCTGAGATTTAGCAGAGAAATGAGAGGCCAGAGCTGTACAGAGGGCATGGGAGGGAACAGAAGAGGTATAGACCACAACAGGATTGACCAGTTCCTTGCAGATTTTAAAGAGTTTGGCCGGGTTGTTCGAGGCCATGGAGACACATGCTTTATTGTGTGCTCTCTTCTTGATGAGTGTTATTGCTTTGACTGGCATTTTGCTGAAAACAGTCTAGGTATGTCTAAATGTGGCCTGGCATTCTGTACTATAATGTTATTACGTGTTTACACTGGTCTACATTGTGCAGCCAGTTGGAAGCATTAATGTTCCTGTGCACTGTTGGTGACTTGCATGTATTGGATTGTGTTACCCTACAAAACAATTGCAAACACTCTGGCTTGATAGCCAATTTATCTCAGAAAGTGTGCTGTATATTGCATTAAAACACATATTTATATCTTTTTCCTAGTGCAGTGTGCGGCATACCCCTTCAGCAGCACGTTCATGCGTATTGTGCAAGCGTGACAGTCTAGGCCGGCCCAGAGTGTGGCGCAACCCGTGATTTGTTGCCGAGTTGGGGGGCCCCCTCAGCCAGGCTCGCAGGGGGGCCCCCACATTTTGTGTTACGCCACTGACTACATAGTGCAATGCTCAAAATGCACGCCTATCATGTTCGTTTGGGCACGTTTTTTGGGGGTCAAAGTGGGCGTTTTTTGTGCCAAGTGGGCCAGTTGGAAGAGTTACTTCACTGTGCAGCTAGTAATTTTTACCAGTGTCACCCAACACATATTCTTCAAATAGCAGCATTTGTAGCACATTTTTTTTTACCAAAAGAAATGCCACTCGAGTACTAAACAGTCTGCCACTTTTTCATTGGTGCCACAGCCCCACCCTGTTTGCCCCTTCAACTCTCATAAACGGAAGGTGGGTGATCTTTGCATACAGTGGTCGCGCTCCTTCAGGTCCTTTACTCGCGTCTCTCTGGAATCTCGCCTCACTGGCGCGGTGTCAGGGCAGCAGACGAGTACTTCCGCACCAGGCGCTGCCTGTCTGTCAGGCAGCATGTGACAGCGCACCAGTGACTGGCATCAGCGCCAACCCACGGTTTACCCAGTGACGAGTCTCTGCTCATTACAACATAACCAGCGCGCCGTTCAGGTCCCGTGTACAATGTGTAGCCTGCGAAGCGAGAGGAGGGGCAGAAAAGTATATGGTTTACTTTAGCAATGGGGGCAGGAGAGAGGCCGCATTTTTAACGGGTTTTAAAAAAAAAGTCCAGGGCATCCCCCGTGGCCCTGTTTTCGCTTTCAGTAATTCCCCGGATACATATGTAATTTATTATTTTAATGGCTGCTTGTTGAGTTTCGGATGGAAATGTAATTAGCAAAACTGCCTCCCTCTTTAAATCATTAGCTAGTGCTGGCCCTCTGTACAGCTCTGGCTGTAATCACAGAGGCCCAGCAAGGCTCCCTTTACTTAATTGCATTCTCTCTCGAGTATTCCTTCCGTGTATTTGCTAAACAGATATATGGTTACTGGCCAGATATTTGTTGCAACAAAATTAAAATGATGTACTTTCCATTGTCTGAAAAGGAGTCCAAATCCATCCCAAGACCCTGCTGATCGACAACATCAAATGACAGTCCAGTTATTAAGAAACCTGTGTCACCAGTGTAAAAATGTCACCACCCTAACCCAAGTAACACGTGCATAACCAATGCAGCGCCCGGGTGGAGTGCAGAGGCCGGAAGGGGCTGGGCGGGTAGAGGTGATTGACGTGTTCCACGCCTGGGCCCCGTCTACTGCTGCTCTCTGCTTTATGAAGAAACATTGATTGTGAAAGTGCGCAGTGTACAGCACTGCAGTGCCACAGCCTGCCAGATTGGGCTAATCCCACTTCAGGCAGTGGATATTGCATCGCTCGAGGATGTGGGGGCAGGTGGTGTGGAGGCGAGGCAAGGCGATGGATGAGCGAGACGAGGAGGGGGCAGGTAAGCTTTTAATGAGTTTGTAGCCTGGCCTACAGGTAATCATAATAATTTGGTCCATGGGTGTGGGGGGAGGGTGGCGACACTCCGAGTGGACGGCGAATCTCGCCTTCTCCGTGAGCAATACATTGCTTTACAGGCCAGGTTAGGAGGAAACAATGTGGGTTCACCTCTGCCAGGTGACCAGCTCCTTGCTGCATCATGTTGTAAGTGGCTCGCGCTTTCGCGTGCCTTTGTCTTTTGTCCCACGTGCGTGGAACCTCCCCTAGTTCCACGCTCGTGGCGGCGGTTTATCTTTGAAGGAGCAGGGAGCTGGGAGGGGATTGATGGTCACGGTGTACGGGTTGAAGAATAAAAAGAGTTGCACAACTTACCCGATTCTTCCGTTATTACACTGGCGACGAGGCTTTCTTCAACCTCCAACCCACGCGCCTCACGAAGCCGTGCACCATCATCTTCTGGTGTCCTCAGCTGGTCTTCCGAGCCGCGCTCCCGGACGAGGTCGAGCGCGGCTCACGGCGGAGTATACGGCCGCTGGCTCCTGGCTGATCAACCGCTGCTCTTCGTTCTCAGGGATCTTAATCCGAGCCGCGCTCCCGGACGGGGTGGAGCGCGGCTCAAGGCGGTGTTGCAGCTGCCGCGCTACGGCTCCTCGCGCGTTGCAGACGACGGACCTCTGCAGGTGAGAGGTGGACCCTGGGTGGGGGGCACGGCCCGGTGGATCTTAATAGCCCGGGAGGGCTCCTGCAAAGACCACGGTTTTCCGCGTTTGTTCGGCTCCGCCCCCTTCCCGTGAGGAAGCAAGACAGGGGTTTCCTGTACATCGGTGGGCGTGGTTACCCTTTCCTCGGCGGCGAGGAGAGGAATGTTAACCCCTTGAGTGTGGAAGTCTCAGGGACTGCGATTCCACAGTTGGCCACATCCTCTTCAGTTAGGAGGAAAGTGACTTGTGACTGGGGACTTGCTAAAAGTGAAATTACATTGGCTGGCATTCTCCAACCGCCAACTATTTGTGGCATTCACGTTCAGCGAGTCCTGCTCTCTGAAGAGGTGATTTGGAGGAAATAACTCCTTCATTGGAGTGTGCTGTTTTTTTTTAACTGGTTGTACAGGTTAATACCTTGTGTTCGAAGGAAGTTCTCTCAATCAACCTGACCTGGTCACGTGCAAACTTCTCCATCATTCCCATCTGTGGTTGTGCTCTTCTTCTGTGACGATTTCTGTTTCTATTAGCCATGCAGTACAGTAATGCTCGCCCTCCCCCAGCTTTTCTTCCCAATCCAGGAGAGCCCCCCATTGCATGGGAGCTTTGGGTGGACACTTTCAAAGTATATCTGAGAGCGTCAGGGGGTTCCAGGATGTCTGATGATGACAAGGAAGCAACGCTACTTAATTGCCTTGGCACGGAGGGTTTGAGGATCTTCAGACATCTTCCAGGCCAGGACGTATTGGCTTTACCTTCTGGCGATGGTGATGGAGAGGGGGGGGCAGGCAGTGGTTTTGACATTTGAAACTGCTCTTAAGAAGTTGGAGACACGCTTCGGCAAGAGAGCCAACATTGTGCTGGAGAGGTATCATTTTTTCTCGAGGGCACAGGGTCCTGGCGAGAACATCGACTCATATGCGACGGCTCTGCGCACCCTCATTTCTACCTGTAAATTCACGGGACTTGCGGATGAATACATTCGTGACCAGATCATGATGAGGACTAGTACTCAAAGGTCAGGGAGAGGTTATGGACAGAAAAGGACCCTCCATTGGAGAAAGTGATTGAAATAGCTCGTGCCCTGGAGGAATCAAGGAAGAGCGTCAAGGAAGTGACAGAGAAGGCGGACATCGTACACATGGTTCAGCCACGCAAGGCTGAGGATAGTCGTGCCAGGGACAGGGATCAAAGGGCGACGTCAAATAGCAGAGATCTTTGCAAGAAATGTGGTTGGAGGGGTCATGTTGCAGGAGCTAAGGAGTGTCCTGCTTCCGCAGTTGTGTGCAGAAAATGCAAGGGAAGGGGACATTTTGCCCGCATGTGCAAGACTGCTCCACAGAGGGAAGTTGTACGCATGGTGGATCCTGATGAGGATGATAGAAATGTAACGGTTGTAGGATATGTCAGCCCCTCCCCTGCGGCAGGTGTTCTTCCCAAGGAAGGTGCGCTGTTGAGTGTGGGACCAACCAAAAAGAGTGCGTGGGATACCCTTAGTGTGAATGGAGTTCCCCTTAGTGTGTTGGTCGACACGGGTTCTCCTTATACCATGGTTTCTCCCGAGCTGTACAAGGCCAAGTTCCATAAAGAGGTATCTGATTTGAGTCCGCCTGATATCAATCCATGTGCGTATGGGCGTGTTCCAATTAAAGTATTTGGATACGACTGGGTTGATATAGAATTTCACGGCCGGAAAACCAGAGGAAAGCTTTATGTAGCTCATAAGGGTGATCCGGTTATTGGGTGGGATGAGCAGGCTGCCCTTGATATAGAGGTTCGCCCGGGTAAAGCTGTTCCTGTTTTGTGTGTGAGCAAAGGAAGGGAAGGTAGTTTGGGTCATGGTAGCTCGTTGACAGCTGAAGTTCTTCAAGAGAAGTTTCCGTCAGTTTTCTCCCCTGTCCTGGGCAAGTTGCAGGGTTTTTCACACAAGATTGTGCTTAAGAGGGGTGCCATCCCCGTTGTGCACAAGGTCAGGCGAGTACCTATCATGGCACGTGAGGGACTCAGGACGGAACTTAACAAACTCATGGAAGCCGGTGTAATTGAGGAGGTGGAGTCCTCAGAGTGGTTAGCCCTCTTTTGTCTTGGCACGCAAATCCGATGGAGGCATGAGGATGTGTGTCGATCTTAGAGATTTAAATTGCAATATCTGGATCGACAGACATCCCTTGCCGAATATAAACGAAATGCTTTCGCTTGTGGGAGGGGCGTCTTGTTTCTCCACTCTAGATTTGTCCTCTGCCTATCACCAGGTGGATCTGCACGTCGAATCACGCCCTCTCACCTCATTCATTACCCCGTTCGGAGCTTTTCGTTTCCGGCGGATGCCTTTTGGCTTGGCCTCTGCTTCTGCTGTTTTTCAGCGAGTTATGCAGAAGTTGTTTTGTGGAGTGGATGGGGTGGAGTATTTTCAGGACGATATCTTGGTTTGGGGCAGGTCACGTAAGGAACATGATGAGAGGGTTCTACAAGTCTTAGGCATTTTGGAGAGGAGTGGTCTAACGGTCAAAATGAGTAAGTGTAAAATAGGGGTGGAGAGTGTAACTTATCTGGGGCACACTCTTGATGCCAAAGGGACACATCCCAAGGCTGAATTAGTGAAGGCATTGTGTGAGGTGTCTCCACCCACCAGTAAGGACCAGCTAAGGTCGTTTTTGGGGTTGGCTGAATATTACAGCAGGTTCATTCCCACGTACTCCGACAAGACAGTTGCCATGAGAGCTTTGCTCAAAAAGGGTGTACGTTTTGAGTGGTCAGAGTAAGGATTGATGGCTCTGGTAGACCAGGCTCCATCTTTAGCTTCCTTTTCTCCCTCAAGGAAGACGGTTTTAACAGTGGATGCTAGTGAGTATGGTGTAGGGGCTGTTCTTATGCAGTGTTTTGACGGGTCGTACCGCCCCATTGCTTTCGCCCCCAGGGTTCTTAGTGAGACTGAGCGCAGATACGCCGTCATAGAGAGGGAGGCCTTGGCCGCCGTCTGGGCATCCAAGCATTTCAGAACATTCTTGTGGGGGGTGGAATACACTATACGCACCGATCACAAGCCCCTGGTGCATGTGTTGACAACTAAGGGATTGTCCCAGGCATCCTCTAGGGTGATGCGTTGGATGGCCGACATGAGGGAGTATAATTTTAGAGTGGAATATATACCTGGCGCTAAAAATATTGTTGCGGACTGTCTCTCTCGTTTCCCCCGCCACGATATATGCGTGGGAGACCCAACACAGTGCGTGACGGGTGACGAGTGTATGTTGGTGGCCACGGTGTTTCCGGCCGTCAGTGAGCAGGAGTGGTGTATAGAGTGTGGACGAGATCCGGTGTTAAATAGCATTAAAACAGCTCTCGCAACTGGTGAGGGCAAGGACAATTTGAATAAATCGTTCGGTCAGGTGTGGTCTGAGTTGTCGGATGGTCCGTGGGGCATTGCTAGGGGTGCTAGGTTAATACCGCCTGAATGTCTAAAGGCTAAGTTGGTGGAGTTGGCTCATGAGGGGCACATCGGTAGATCCATGACGAAAAGGAGGCTCAGAGAAGGGTATTGGTGGCCCAAGATGGATGAGGAAGTTGAGAGGGTAGTTAAAGATTGTGTGGCCTGTTCCATCAGCGATAAGAGCAAAACAACCTTGCCCCAACCCATTCAACCTGTGGAAGTGCCCCAAGATGTGTGGTCAAAAGTGGCCGTTGACATTATGGGTCCCCTAGACGCTTTTGGTGGAGGTTTGAGGTATTTTGTAGTGTTGGTCGACTACACCTCCAGGTGGGTGGAGGCCACGGCTTTGTCCTCAGTCACCACCGAGAAGGTGATGGATTTCTTGTCATCGGTGTTTGACAGGGAGGGTGTTCCTGCGGGAGTCGTCACCGACAATGGTCCCCAATTTGTATCGGGTGCCATGCAAGAGTTCTTCTCTAAACTAGGGATTCGTCACCATAGGGTGGCTTTGTACAACCCGGAGGCCAACGGGTTAGTGGAGCGGATGAACCGGTTCGTGAAAGGGGCTGTTCAGTTGGCCATCGCCAATGGTTTGCCGTGGTGCAGTGTGGTGTCTGAGGCACTTAAGGCTTATAGGCTTACCCCTTCGTCTTTTACTGGTTTGTCTCCGTTTGAGTTAATGAGGGGTAGGAAACCGGGGTCCAAACTCAGGATAGCCGCTCTTGGGGGTGGTGTACAAACTTGCGTCAACATGCAGGAGGTTCTTGATAGGGTACTTATTAAACAATCCCGATTTTGGGAATATCAGCTTTGCAAAAGGAAACCCCTGCGTGTGCAAGTTGGTGATTTTGTTGTCGTGAAAAATCCTAGGTTCGTGGCTAAAGGCTGTTCCAAGTTTATGCAGCCGTGTATCGTGACCAAAGTCGGTCGTGGTTATGTTAAACTACAGGATGGTACCAGATGGAGTTTGAGGCGGGTGGTTCCTGTTAAGGGAAACTTTGCGGGTACTCAGGACCAGGGTTGTGAGGGGAGCGGGGCCACAATTGGAGATGGTCTCGAGTGTGCGGCTGAGAGTGTGGTTCAGATACCGAGCCCTCTGGATGCCAGTAGTGATGTGATAGCATCTGGGCAGGCCAATGTGGTGGGTCATGAAAGTGTTGAGGTGTCTTCCCCGGGGAGTGAAGGTGTTGCGCCATTTGGTGGGGAGGCGGATGAGTCTTCCGAATGTGATTCTGATAATTTTGCTCTTATCCCGGCTGAGGTGGGGCCAGAGGATGCTGATGAATATTCAGTGTCTGTTTCGGACAATTCCGTTTTAATTCCAGCCGGGGCTGAACAAAGTGAGGATTCTTTTCCTGCGGAGGCTTTCAATGACATGAATAACCGCCCTAACAGAATGAAGAAGCTTCCAGCAAAATACAAGGACTTTGTCTTAGAGTTTACAGATATTTAACTCTTAGAGTTTACAGATATTCAACTTTATGTTGTTGTTTTTTCTTTCTGATGGTTCTTTCTTCATCATTTCCTTTTTTTTTATTTTTTCCGTTCTTCCTCTCATTGTGTTTTCCTGTGTGGAAATTATGCTCACATGTTTTTGTGGTTTACGGGGGGAGAAGTGTTGTAAGTGGCTCGCGCTTTGGCGTGCCTTTGTCTTTTGTCCCACGTGCGTGAAACCTCCCCTAGTTCCACGCTCGTGGCGGCGGTTTATCTTTGAAGGAGCAGGGAGCTGGGAGGGGATTGATGGTCACGGTGTACGGGTTGAAGAATAAAAAGAGTTGCACAACTTACCCGATTCTTCCGTTATTACACATCACCCTTGTCCTGACACAGAGGAGCACTTTAGTTGCTATTCAGTTTAATATTTAAAACTCCTCTCTTGGAAAACGGTTTACTTTTTTCTTGGCTTTGTATATTATGTACCTTGCTTTCACTTATCAGTTTTCATTTTTACCGTGTGCACCCCCCATGACTACTCTTTTTGAAATATTATTGGTATTAGTTTTGGGTAAGTTACACAACATGAATAAGAAATTCCAACAGTAATACATTCAGGGCTTGCATGTATATGCATGCTACAAGATTGAGGCGCTGCGTGATCACATTTTTTAAAATGTATTTGCAATTTTAAAGCACTCACACAGCCCGGTCTCAGTTGCGTATTTATAACGCGCTTAAAATACCCAGAGGTTTCTAAGCACGGTCCCGGGGATCGAACCTGTATTGCTTCCTGTCGTCTTGTTTCCAAGGCGAGCACGTTGCTGCTGAGCTATCCTCCCGGTACGTACATTCAATGAATGCGATTTAAAATCGGGTGTTACCAATATACTAGTCCAAATTATGGAATTGGCCTCTATAAAGTAAAGTTTCATTAGCCCTAGATTGAGGGTCAGGGACTGCAAATAGCTGATTGTGCCATCTGCTCCCAGGCGGGTATAATGTTTATTCATTGACAGTCATTTTTTCAACGGGTTTTTTTCCCGAAAAAGGGGTGGGGGCCGTATGGAATAGTGTACAGTTTATATGGGAGGGAGAGGTTGGGGGGATCCCCCGAAAAAGAAAAAGTTTGGTGAGTTAAAAAAAAAAATGTTGGGGAAAAAACATTGAAAAGAAGACTGTCGATGAAGAAGCATAGAGCCCCCAGGCGGAGTCATAGTGTGACATCATGAAAATGAACAGCCGGGACTGGCTGCAGTTGGTACGACTAACATGCGAGTCAGAAAGTGGGGCCACATTTGGTGGATCGGGGTATGTTGCTATTTAAAGTGCTGGAAAAGTCACTAAGGATTATTATTTTTGATAACAGAAATGACTTGAATCAGAGTCGAACGTAGAAAGCACTTAAAGGTGCACGTTTGGCTCCATACACAGAATGGCCTGAACCTTCAGGACACCAACCTGCACACCGAGTTTGTACAAATGCTTACAATTTTACAGTGTGTGGAATACCACCCAAGGGAATTTATTCCATGGGTGGCATACCTGTCACAATGCCATGTTTTTGCATGTACGCTTGCAGTTTTTAAGTCTAAACATGAATGTTTTTCACGAGGTGCCCAAAAGTAGGCATGGGTGGGACAGTTTGTGCAAAACTCGAACCTGTAGAATTTCCAGGCATTTTACCGGGTCAAACTTTACAGGTTTTCCCTGAGATTAGAGATATGAGGTTCTACTGGATTGAGGTTCTATTGGGTTCAACCATGTGTCTGTATAAAGAGAGGATAGTAGAAACTTGCTTAACATTTGAAGAGGATTTAGCAGCACATTTTAGTGGAGGGGATTATAGTTAGAGTAATGTAAATTAGAGTAGAATGAAATTGACAATAGGGCATAGGTAATGTTAGGGAATAAGATTGTGATTTTTTTTGTGGGAGGTCCGGTTTGGTGGTGCATGATTCCTGGGGAGGTGAGAGGTGTGTATTGTGGGTAGAGGGGCAGTACAACCCAAATGCAATTACTAGTAAGAAAACGCCAAAGCACCTAAAACCCCATGTGCATTTTCCAGGCGTAAAAGAAGGGCAAAGAATTGAGAACCCCATGTGCATTTAGCAGGCGTAGTAGAAGGACAATGCACTGAGATCCCCACATGTATTTTGTATTTGGAGAAGGCCAAACCACTGAGAACCCCACATGAATTTATTGAAGGAAGTAGTGAGTTAAATTTAGCATGTCTGAATCGGCTGCAGGACCCAAATGTGGTACAGCACAGTGTAGGGATTAGGAGAGGAATGTATCTGTTGTGCATTTTCCCCACCTACAGCAACAGCTGTTTGCATATAAGAAGCCCAGATAGCATATGGATCTCTGTGCTAGCCACGCTGGTCAATCGGTAGCCGCAAATCGCTTCCCCCTACAAAAAAAACAGGTTTATCTGTCTCAAAGAATCTGGAGCATCGGTATGAAATGCAATTGTGTATGCAGTGCCTTTGCTTATGCATCAGGTAGAAGAGGATGGAATTCAGGAGGAGAAGGGGGAAGTTGAACTGCCACCAACCAAGGTGCAAGAGGAAGATGCTTTTCATTAGATCAGCAATAAAGAGAGCAATGCACACATTAAGATGTCATTACTGGGAATACTGATTACCTTGGAAACAGATGACATTGAAGAACATGACAAAGATTATGCCCCATCAGATGATTCAAGATTGAGACTGAGACACTCTACTTGATGATACCACAAATAGCGAGGAAGACAAAGAGACAGGTGGAAGGTGTGGGCATTGACAAACCCATGCAGTTGTGAAGTACAGGTGCTGCACACAGAAAGCACGATTCAGACACTCCCCATGTGCCAATGTACAGTCTTTTCCAAAATCATTCCAAAAAACACATGCTGTTGGTAGTAACCAAGCAGACCCCAAGACGGAGGAAAGAAAAGGGCCTGTCTCCGATCATCAAAAATTCAGGAGTGTGAGTAATTTTATGGCAGAAAAGAAACTATAATCTTGCCACCTGCCATATATGCAAGAAAAGTGTCTTACAAGGGAAGTCAGGTACCAATTGGGGCACCTCTTCTATTTGTGCCAACCTGAGACGGCATTATCCACATATTTGGTAAAAGGAAAGTGAAACGGGTGTTAAGATATTTTGTGTGTTGTAATTGTTCTTCACTAAGTGTGTAGCTCTATGTTAAACCCCCGTGATATACAATCCACCCCACAATTCAGGACAAGAAACAGCCTGTAGTAGGAATCAAAATCTCATTTTATTGAAATTAAATCACTTGAAAGCTGGTCCCCTGACTTTATGCCGGGGAAGTCGCCACAATCTTTATATATAAAGCAGAATGTATGTATGTGTGTATGTTTGTCCGGCTATACAAATCCACACAGTTGAACCCACACCTACAAATTTTGCATTGATTTTTCTTTTTTCTCTGGCAATATTGTAGTCTATGTTTGAATGCAAATAATTAACTCCGTAAACTCCCTCATTTACTGATGCTCACCCCGATTCACTACAGTAGGTACTAGAAGGAGGCAATATTTGGAAAAGTGTCTGAAGCAAAATGTTTAATGTGTTGGTTATTCCTCTGACATTTATTACTAGTGTATACAGTTCCAAAGTGTTTATTGAAGCATTCTTAAAGAGAATTAAAAAATGACGTGTTTTTTATCACACCACTCCAAATATGGGAAATGGCAAGGTTACAGTTTACTTAAGTTCATTCACGAGAAGAGAGCACAATCAATCTTTCTTGGACATTTTCTTAAATGTGCTGGAGCCATTGAGTGACTAAAACATGCCTCACAAAAAGCGAACATCACTTGGAAAAGCTCCACCGGACGCAAAGTGAAAATCAATATCAAGAGCTTCTGAAACACAAAAACAAACAGTAGCACGACTTGCTGACATGAGGACAACAGCAACTTTCTCCAGGGCAAATGAGATGCCAGAGCAAACTGAAGCAAGACTTGCCGACAAGAACAACATCCTGCAGGACACATGAGATGCCACTCGATCAGGACACTGCAAACGATGGGTACACCAGCTAGTAAAATATATATATGCATTGATAGCCAGTTTACAGAAATAAGAATTGTCCTGTCTGTGCAGGTATCACCAAGGTATGATGCACACATCCAGTCATTACTTCAGTCAGGTTATGATCCGTCTAAATATCGTTAATAGGACAGTCTAATTTCTAAACAACACAATCTAAGTCCATAATGACATGGTCGCTTATCAACATGTATGTTTAAATGTTCTTTTTATCAATGGCAATTCAAAAGATTCTATTTTATTTTCTCCAATATCAAAAACAAGTATTGATGTGTGGGATACATTGACCCACTCAACGACATTGCACCACATCATTAAGCTGCATTTGCGCAAGAAATAGCAACCTGGCGGCGCTAGCTCCTGTGCGCACCAGGACCTCAAAACTGCATTTTGGCAGCAACAAAAAAAAATGGCTGCACCAGCCTGCTTAGCACACTTCAGGCAAAATGGAACAAGGGGATACACTGAAAAGGTATGCCAGTGTGTCCTGAGACATATATATGGAATCAAGTGGAAAGGCAGCACTGCTTTGCTGCAAAAGCCAAAAATTCCCATTAAAAATAAAACCCTTTTTCACCCTTCCAAAAGCTGTTGTTATGCTATTTCCATCTGTGCATTCTGAAACCACTGTGATGGAAATGGCCCTGCCAGGCCAAGGATAATCCATTGTCCCTCAGAAAAACCAGGCATAATTCCTGAATGACAGGTCCTGTCAAAGTAGATTTTAAAGAAATCAACAAGCAACTTTCTTTTCACTCACACAGGAACACACATTTATTTCTTGCCAAAATGTATCCAGGCGCAGCAGTTCAAAGAGACTCTTAACTCTTTGAGCCAGGTCAAGTGCAAATGTATCTATACTTTGGATAAAACTCCTGCTGCAAAGAAATGACTACAGCTGCAAAGACAGTGTGGGCCATCTGAGGAGCTGCAAACCGAATTAAAGAAAGAAAGGCTAGCAGTTTTTAACACATGTGGAAAAACGGGCTGTGCTGACTGAAGAGAAAAAAATGCCAGTTTAAAACTCAATTGTTAATGAAAGCCTGTTAACTTAGCAATATAAAGGGATCATGTTAGTGGTGATAATACACACATAGGCTATCTTCTTTCACAGGTTTAAGTCAAGACCCAAAGTAAAAAATGAAACAGTTTAAAACACATGGGATGGATTTTCAAACTCTCAGAAAAACCTGTCATTCCAGTTGCCAGCCATGAAACTTCCCAAAGGAAGGGAGATACACCATAAATCCAGGACACGAAGGTGCAAATTGCCAGCTTGAAAAACTTTGAATGAGACAGGACAATGAAAGTTCACACGCTCGTCAGACATTCGTCTGTGCTCCAGGCTGGGACAATAGCAGTCCTGGGACACTCGCCTGTCAAGTGTGAAGGGGCAAGAAAACCCTCAATTAAGACTGGAAACCCCCTTGTCTGGAAGGAAATGACAGCTGCTTGCGGTTGGAGGAAGAAAAAAAAACAGGATCTAGTAACAAAGGGACTGCCTTGTGGTTACAAAAACTATGTTATAAAGAAACGTTAAAGACTTTTGTTTCTATAGCAAGAATTAGCAAAAAGTTAAAAAGCTTGCAGTTTTAAATCTAATTTTGTGGGCTATCTTTTAAAACTTGGTAGAACTCATTGCCGCATGGGGAACAGAAGTTATGAAATATGACAGATTCCAAGGAAAGTATTAATGTGGCAAACATACAATTTTGTACATGCATCCCTGGGGACAATTTGCATTTGTGTATAAAATTGCGGAATTTTAGGCCAACTCTTTAATGTGTAAAATTACCAAAATGTATCAGCAAGGCGAAACAAGGTCGCACAGATCTGAGTATTGGACTGATCTGGGCTGCACATAATATGTAACCTATGTGTATAACTTGCCAAGAGATTGCAAGTGAAGAAATGTATCTTTCTGGCAAAATCAGATTTTAAGCAAAGTAAAGGTGGGCGTGTTTGGACATTGTAAACCTCACCTCATAAATCTGACATCATACCCTTAGAAATCCAACCAACTGAGAGCGAGGCGGAGACTAGCTCCCCTGCTCAATCCAAGTAGTTTAGGGGCAGGCGTAGTTAACTTTGCCCAGCCACTACCTTGATGATGTCATTTTGCATTATAAATAAGGGTCCCTGACAAGACCCTGGACAGATACTCTTCTTGATTTCCTGTGCTGCGTTCCTCTACCTGTTTCATCTCTCAGACTCCAGACTCCAACAACAAGGCCAAGCATTGCTGATCCTGCTCCAGCAAGGCCTACCCTACAATATTAAAACCAACTAATCTCCCAGTAACCAAGAGAAACTGTGGTACTTTTAGCGTCCTAATCCAGCTTGGCTTGCCACCACTCACTGCATGCTGCTTCCATCCTGTTACCCTGCTGACCTATAGTATCCAGTAACCAGAATTGCCAGTCCAGAAGAACTATCCTTTGGTATCCAGTCCCTGCCCAGCTGATCCTGTCCCGCTGATTTTGTCCGGCTGTCCTTTGTTAGACCAGGCCTGTGTGGTGACCAGACCGCTGACTGTCCAAAATCCAAACTAAAAAGTGGACTGTGAGTATCAATAGGAACCATAGAAAACCATAGTCTACCTTGCATTGCCTTGTCCTTAATTAAACTCTCTAAGTCATCCAATCCTTATCCTGATAATTTGTAATATTGTCAAAAATCATTCTTGAAACCTTGCCTTTGATTTCTTGTGCTAGCGCCAACTTCTTTAATAATTTTGTCTTGTGAAATCCTAAGCCCTTAGTCCTCTTTCGAGTGATCAGACTGTTTTCCGCCAGGGCGGGCGCAGAGGTGCTGGGGTTGAATTTGTGAGTCAACCCTGAAGCTTACTGTGTCTTAATCTGGTAGCCTAGCCTGAATGCTCTAGTGTAGAGTAAAACTGTCCTTGTCAAAATTGATTTCTTTTCCTTTTTCACGCCTTCATTTTCTAAAAACGCACTTCACTAGATCTTGCAAAACTCACTCAATTTACCAGCTAGGGACCTAATTTCACTTGCATATTGTACATATGATCCATAGCTACACTCCAACACAACAAAACAATAATTCACCCATTTTTATTAAAAACCGTTTTGGTAAATTCAGGCGGGATTTGCAAAAGTGTGTTTATTTTACAACGTGTCATTTTGATTATAGGCTGTTTTCAATCTTCCATTCAATTTCGAATTGTATGCTTTTGCTCGATCCATTGCTTCTGATTGCTAGTATCTTTCCAGTGTTGCTCCAGTAAAGAATTGTTTTTGTTTCAAGAGTTATACCCATTCATTCATTTATTCATCCATTTCCAAGTGTCAATTTAGCATTGCCTGGGTTTGAAATCCGTTTTTTCTATCTTGTTTGGGTTGAGAAGGTCGGATTTCCATTCCGTTGTCCATTTGTCATTCCTTATTACCTGCTGCTTCTGGTTATCCACTTAGAAATGATTATTTGTGGGTTGAGGGAACATTGCAGGGGGAAATTCTAACTCAAGTGATATCTTACCTAAAATCAAAAAATGCTCCTATTCCCTGGTGTTTTGTTGTTGTGTAAATAGAAGGTTAAATTAAGTGCATTGCTTCCATTCCTATTGTTCTTATCACCCATTGGTGATTGCTGCGCAATATTAAAAATTGTATGATTTCTTTTGAATTTTAAAATAAAGAAATATTACATTTTATCAACCAGCCTGGTTCATGGTCCACTGTGACCCAGGGTATTTGTAAAGGGTGTGTGATATGAGTGGTGTACCATCTCAATACTGAATCTAACATTAAAACATAAGCATTTCAATCGCACGCTGCATACTGAGCCGAGACTAAGGTGTGCAAGTCGCCTGATTGAAATTCTTAACAGCTATGAGAGAACATCTGCATAGAAAATGAATAACGTTCATTTGAAACACATTTGAAATTAATTCCCCCTATGTGTAGAAGTGGTGCTGTGGACTTTTGTCCCGACCAATAACACTACGCTATTTGAAGAAAAAATATGTCTTCATCGACTTCTTAGAAAATTGAGACTTAAGATTTTCTTTAACTCAGATGAAGATATGGGAACTAGGTACTCAGAAGGTGATAGATTAGAGATTCGACCCAAAAGCGACTTTGACCCGCATGTTCAGAACTCGATCCTTAACCTGTTTGAGAAAAATGTCCTTGCGGATCTAAAACGGATCAACTACCAGATGTCTACACCCCACAATGTGAAGAAATGTCAACTAGACCATGTTGAGGCGTTGGCTAAGGACGAAGAACTTACCATAAAACCAGCAGATAAAGGTGGAGCGATAGTCATAACGGACACAATGGATTACATTAAAAAATGCTTAGAACTCCTTAATGATTCCAATACATATATGAAGCTGGATGGAGACCCCATCATTAAGATACGTGCATTGATCGTGAGATCAGTGGGAGAAGCTGTAGAAAATGATTGGATCAGCATTAAAACAAGTGAGTTCCTTATTAATCAACATCCTATCACACCAGTGTTCTACGGACTACCAAAAATCCACAAAAACCGGAATGATCCTGCCCTCAAACCCATAGTGGCCGGAACAGAGAGTATATTTGGTCCTTTGGCGATATACATTGATCGTTTACTACAATCACTGATCCAAGTGATTCCAACTTATCTCAAAGACACCACTGACTTCATTAACTGTATACAAGAAGTTAGAGCATTGAGTGATGATTGCATACTCTTTAGCATGGATGTCTGTAGCTTATATACTTCTATACCGCATGATGAAGGGATTTTGTCTGTAGAGTGGCTACTTTTGAATTCACAAGCAACTAGAGGAGATCCACAGTTTATCATGAATTTACTGAATCTAATTCTCAAGAACAACTATTTTAGATTTCAAGGAACTTACTATTTACAAATTAAGGGGACATCAATGGGGTCAGCAATGGCCCCAGTATACGCCAATACATTCATGTATAAATTTGAACACACTCACGTCCTGGAAAACATTGATTGGTCAGACAAGATACTGCTATGGAAACGTTTCATCGACGACATCTTTGGTATTTGGTGTGGAACACAGGAGGAATTAACATCATTCTTCAATTATCTTAATATAATACATCATAGCATTAAGTTCATCATGGAAATAGGGGCTCCGTCTCTACACTTCCTAGATGTCTGCCTAGAAATTAAAGACAACCGGATATCAACGAATGTCTACCATAAACCAACTGACGTGAATAATTTATTACACTTCTCAAGTTTTCACCCGAAATCAATGTTGGACAGTCTACCTTATAGCCAAATCCTAAGGCTTAAAAGAATCATTTCCGACCCAGCAGGACTTGATGTGGAGTGCACTAAACTTTTGGATAAATTTGAGAAGAGGGGTTATCCTCACTCTGTTTTGACACAAGCTAAAGAGAGATCTTCTGCCATAAGCAAAGAACAACTATTGACTCCCAAAGTTAAAAGCAAAGAAACACCGTTACTCTATATCTCTAAATACTCCCGACAGAGTTTTCAAGTGGGAAGATGTATTAAGAAGCACTGGGGTATTCTCCATAGTGATCCTCTCTTACAAGAATTATTCCCAAAAACTCCCATGATGGCATTCAAAAGAGGACAAAATCTGAGGGATAAGCTAGTGAGAGCTGAGAAGCCTCCGAAAGAAAAACAGATGTTGTTAAGCTCAAGGAAAAAAGGAACATATCCGTGCTTAGCCTGTACACACTGTAACAATGTAATTAAGGGAGAATTTGTAACACACCCCTTGACTGGCAAAAAATATAAACTGAAGGATTTTGCCACCTGCATTTCTACAGGAGTGGTATACGCCATTAAATGTCCATGTGGTAAATTATATGTTGGTCAGACCTCTAGAGCAGTGAAAGAGAGGATAACGGAACACAAGTCCAACATTAGATGTAAAAATGTGAAATCTCCTCTAGCCAGACACTTTTTACAATCTTCACACACAGTAGCCCAAGTGAAGTACATGGTTTTGGAGGTTGTCAAGAAATCGTATAGAGGGGGTGATTACCAATCAACCCTATCACGCAGAGAAAAATATTGGATATATCTCCTGGACACTCTCAGCCCTAGAGGACTCAATGAGGAGTTTTCCTTGAAATGTTTTACTTGAAATACATGTGACTGATTATGTTTTCACTTTTTGTTGAGTTTTTATTAATTACACTAATATTACCTTACTGTATTTGTTCACAAATGCATGCAGTTCGTATTGGCATCAACCATCAATGACTGTGCACTTGATGTTGACATTAATTTTCAGTGGAATACCTGTTAAAAGTAGTTAAGTCCGGGAGTTGTCCACCGGCCCGCTGAATTAATGGTAGGTTAAGTTGAATTTTGCTAGATATTTCATATAAGATTCACTCTACATTGGGTCATTCCCTTATAACACCAACAATTATATTGACAATGAGTGTCAACCTGCACCGTCCGTCATTGTGACCACTTTACAATCTTTATTTGGTGCCTTTTCACCCCATATTTTGCTTTACATTTTATCATTTTTGATTTGAATCATCCAATCAATATCACTACTAGGGAACGTCCATTGTACTCACTATTCCATCACTCATGGTTACAACTTCGTCTCGATACATGGATTGGTAATGGGTTTTTCTACTCCATTCCATGATGGCGCTCATGCACCATACCGATCTTTGAATTACTTGGTTTGTCCTCGTAAAGATTATAGAGTCTGTTTTCCATTTCTCTTATTTTCTCACACGTGTTCATTGCTTGCAGCCCCCTAGATACCAGTTCGTAGTCTGGGTTGGCTTCCCTAGCGACAGCACAGCCCACCTACACTATTGAGAAGGCACGCTTCGCTCGCATCTGTCCACCCGCGGTCGGTGCCTGTAACCTGTGCATTGTTTGATGACTCGGCTCACGAGTGATATTTTAAGACGCAGCCTTTGAGCTGCGTGCCCCGTGCACTCTGGATCACCTACTTTTGGCCCCGCTCGAACCTTAGTATTAGGTAAGCACCAGACCCTCCGCGCAGCACCTTATTATAATCTGCTAGTTCTCTTAACACCACACTCATTAGCACAGTTCACTATAATAAACGTGACAATTTATCTCATTTTAGGCTGTGCTCACTATAGCACTGGATATTCACATGTGTCTGGAGGACTTTGGTACAACTGGGCACCACCTTCAGCCCACAACATATTCAAGAGCATTGTCACGATCTTGTACCTTACAACACGTGTAAGGAGAGGTATGCCTTCTATTTGAGTTTAACTTTCCGAGTTCGATTACACCCTTTTTTTTTTTTTTGCCTTCGTTTCAACTTTACAGTGCTTTACCAATATATCTTAGAGCCTTTACTTATTGACTGCACTCTGTAAGTGACGTTCTGTTCCCATTAGTTCATATGTCATTAATACAGCATAAGTTTGCTTTTTATACATTTAGATCACCGTCTTGACAGGGAAGTTGTTTATTCAGTTTGAAGCTCGAAGTCTGTTCCCCACACATCACGTCCGTGAAACAGTTACTTTGCCTTTTCAAGTACACTTCCTGAGGTAGGTTAGTATCTACCCCTTCTTTTTATTCTATGTCTTGCAACTACACTGGGGTACCCCCTGTGAAGTTCTCACATATACAATTAAGGTGTCAGATTACCTCAGCTTTGCTAGAACCTAGTTAAATTGACTGCAAAGATTGTTTATTGGTCACTCTGTCAACTCCCTCTTTGGGAGAGGTGCTTCTTGGTAAATATGTTATCGACCCAGTACATACAATGTATATTGTGGTTCTTTATAAACCAAAGGATTTCATGTATTTTAATATAATGAATGGATCATGCCGTTACCCTAGTACATGCTTTGTGAACACTTTAATCTATGAGTATTTACCAGTCAAAATACCTGACATACGTTTTGTTCATTTCATTTCTCTTATAGTTTGCAATCCACTTGGCTCTAGAAGAAGGGACAGGATCCCGAAACGCGTCAGCCATTTTTTAGTTGTAATTGTATATATACTTGGTTTACATTGTTCTAAATAATTTGTATATTGTATATTATTTGACATTTATTTTTGGTCTCAGCATCAGAAGATTTATTGATGTATATAATTTTTTCAAGAAAACGGTTTTTCACCATTAAATTCTGTAATTTGAAACGCCTTGTAGATTTGGAATTATATTACTAATTATTTACATTACTGTATACCTATGCTTGACTTTAGATTTATTATTAACCGTTAATACACGGGATACTAATAGTGTGCAGGGGACGGGAGGGCTCCTACCTATGGATCCTCTTTTTTTTTTCTCAGTACGGATAGGTACTTGTGATCCTGTGCCAGGATTACGTTTCCTCCCCCGCACCTTAAAAGGTTACTTAAAACTATTTATAGTCTCTTCTCATAATATTCTTAATACAGGTGTGTGCATCTACAATCCCTTTCACAGACTTCTGGAATGTACACATGACTGAAATATAAGCTCTAGTGTGTTGCACCAAAATATACAAGCTTCAGTTTGGGGAGGCTGTGCTATCAATTTCATCCCTCCCGCATACCCCAATGCCCCACAAGCAGATCGAAAGCTGAGCAGACTGTACTGATTGCAACCAAGCAGTCACACATTGCTCCCCCTCCTCTTCCCCAGGTCTCTGCCGGTACACCGATCCTACTCTTTACAGCCTTCCCTGCCCAATCCCAACCCTGATCTAGCACTTTTCTCATCCACCAAAAACCCTGGCCTGACCATTGCGCCTACCAATCGCCCACTACACACTCAGACTACCAAACCCCCTGCACAACCTCCTCCCTCTCCCAATGCCTACCACAGAACAGAACCCTCTTCTTCTATCATGCATACTCATCAAAGCCAGATTGGTCGCCAAAAATAAACATTTCTGACCTCATCTCAACAGAGAACCCTGACTTCCTATTCATAACTGAGACCTGGTTCTCTGATGATTTCCACCACACTGCACACAAAGCCTTTCCTCCCGGCTACTCCCTGCTCGTACACAACAGGCCCAACAGAGCAGAGGGCCTAGTCATCCTACACAAAACTCACCTGTCAGTAATATCCGCGGAGAGCCTTCTGGGCGACTCCAAATGCGAATCCTTCCTCACTAAGTTCTGACTCAGCCATTCAGTCACCCATAGTTTCCTTCTCCTATATAGATCTCCCGTCTAGGATCGTCACTTTGCTGATTCTCTCTGTGACTAGCTCTCCCCCACGCTGAAGCAGCATCCTGCACTCACTATGTTAGAAGATTTCATCATATGGTTTGATGTCGCTGCCAACCCCATGACGCATTCTCTCGCTGACAATCTGGAAGCTCGTGGCCTGTCACAAATGATCTCACACTCGACCCACATCGCAGGACACACCCTTGATGCACTTTTCTGCACATCTGATCAGGTTTCCCTGCTCACGCCTCGCCCTCTCATCTGGTCGGATAACAACGCTATCCCTTTCACACTTCATTCTCTTTCTCATGCTCCTCCACCCCAAAACAATCGCTCATCCACCCCTGCCACCGTCCCTCTTTGGAATAAAATCATCATTAATCCTGACCTGGCAAATTCCCTCCTTCTTACTCTCCCTGACCTTTCCCGCAAGGAAGGACACTCCTCCATTGAACTCTTTGACTGTTGGCTCTGCAAAGCTATGACCCCTCTGACAATCCTGTTGCCCCTCCCTACGATCGACCACAACTCCAACTCCAAAATCCCATGCAGGGAACTCCACAAAATCCTAGGGGAATTCAATTCCCCCAGCTGTCTGACCTCCACCCTCCCCAAACACACACTCTCATAACATTGCACTTGAAAGACACCACAGCATAACCTCAAAACTAGCTCTGATCCCGCCACCGACATCTGGACACATCTATAGCTCTAAACCAGCCCCTTCGCCTGACCCACTTTCTTATCCTTCACCCCCCTTTCTGCGACTGATTTCTGCAAACCTACTAGCACTTAGCCAACCATCAGGCTCGCCTGGAGACCCTTTCCCTCCCCCCTTCTAAAAAAGTTCCTCTCATCCACCTGTGCTGGCAAAGTATCCTGCTTCATTCTAAATAACTCGCTCACATCAGGCATTTTCCGAGAGGCCTTCAAAACCTCTCATGTAAAACCGCTTCTCAAAAAACCCAGCCTCGATCCTCTCCCTTCATCTAACTACCGTTCAATCTCGAACACTTGCCTCATTTCCAAACAAAATGTCCGCACGACGTATAAGCAACTTGGCCTCTTCGCACAAACCAATAATCTCCTCGACCCTGCCCAATCGGGATTCTGACTCCTTTGTGGAATGGAATCTTCTCTGGTCTCCATCTGGGACAACCTCAAAAGACCGTCGACTCAGAAGGGTGTGCCGCACTCATCCTCCTGGATCTGTCCGCGGCCTTTGATACAATCGACAACACAAAACTGAGGAACCGGCTCCTCACCCTGGGAATCGAAAGAATCCACCCATAATTGGATCGCCTCCTTCATCTCCAACCACTCACAAATCGTTCTCCTTCACCCTTTCTCCTGCGCCTCCCACCCAGTCACAAAAATGGTGCCACGAAGGAGCCTCCCTCTCACCACTCCTTTTCAACCTCTACCATAGCCCTCTGCCAGCCCTCATCCGCTCACACATCTTTACCTGCTACAACTATGCAGACGATACCCCAGATCATTTTTAAAATCCAAGCCTCGCTACTGCTTGACCTCGCCTCTTGTCTCTTAGAGATCAATGACTGGATGACCACCTAATCCTCAATCCGGGCAAATCAGAGATCCCAACGCCTCCTCCACTGCAATCAAACACATAACACACATAGAAGAATCTGGCATCCTGTGGTCGATTTGTTGGAACATAGACTGTTGTTGCTGCTTACGATTTGTATCAAAGCCGCAAGATCCAACAGAAGAAGCCAAATACCTGAGCGGTGCCCCAACATCAAAGCGCCTCCAATTGGCAGCAATGGTATATATGATACACCACTCCACTGGCTGCAGGCACGGCCAACCACACACATCAGTATACAGCAAGGACTAAGACACACATTTGGTCATGCTGTTCACATAAATTCTCTGCCTACCTACACCTGACTATGCCTCACAATTTCTTGACAGCAGAATAGGTGCAGTCCTACGATAAATTCGGGCACACTGAACACATAGCGAGTAACTAGCACTGACGCCACCCCTATTCTTCTCGGGACATTCATCCACCTACCTGACTACATGGGTTACTTTTCTACCGGAGTCTGGCCAGCCTGGCGAAGCCTTTTCTTTTGGGGCAAATGCACACACGCATCATAATCGTGCCAAGGAACTCCAACACTCTGGACTTTGGTCCTCTGAGGGCGTTCCCACTAATGGCGCATTGAAACTATAATAATGGTAAAATTAGCGCTATACAAATGACAAGTACAATACAATAAAAATCCACAGAATATTTATGTACGTGCATCCACCCAAAAATATAATTTTTTGAAAGGACATCTATTCCCCCATTTCTCTCGGGTGATTTGGGTATATCTAATTAGGGTCCTCTCACTTCAACACAAGATCATTAGTGAAATTTGACTGTTCATTGGGTAGTGCATCTTTTCTATGGAAATGCTAAACTGCCTTTTACCACAGTCTCTCATTTTAAATATTTATGGCTTACACAGTTATTAATTTATACATTCTCGGTGAGGCTGTGAAGGGTGGGGATTGGTACATGGCCTCAGTTCTTGACTATTCCTCTGAAAAGAATGAAGGATTCAGTTTATTTGGCTAAACATAACAAAATGCTGCACTCAGCGCTGGGCAATGTTCTCTGTTTTACACTGCACACAAGGCAAACTGCTATTTGTTCTTATTCAAAAATGTAATTTTCATCTACTTTAGGTACTGTGAAAGCAGGATATAATTCACACTAGCAAGCTACAATATCCTAATCCCATTCTGTTGGTGATAGCCATTGCACAATGTGTGTTCTACAATAAGTCAGATTTCAATTGGTTTTAATTATAATGAGCAAGTAGTGCTGCATTTCACACTAAAATATGAAAATGTTCTCTTTGGAATGAGTTTCCCCAGGCCCCCTGGTGGCATTTACCTCCCCAGTCTGCAAACACCTGGGACTTAGCAGAGAAATATTTTTAGTGGACTGTAATATATTGGGGAATTGTCATACTCATTTTTAAATAACTCTTTAAGGCACATAGCCTGCTTGGACCCCCGCAGAGTTTTAAAATAATCCCTCAGTTCACTAGAAAGTCAGGACAACCTCGGGTACAGACCTCCTCATGGAAAAGGCCCAATAACCTTAAGATAATATCCAGGCTCAGCATTTATCCATTTGGACCATGTGTTTCTTTTTCTACAGCCTTCACAATCCCAGTTCACCTTCTCCCCTGTGTGTTTTTGCTTATGTAAATATTCCCTCACTATGTCATTATGATATCATACGTTTTAATTAACAGGCTGACACTCCCAAGAAATGCACCCCTTTGTTTTAAGAGGTTGATCCTATTTCTGAACATATGAGAAGGGTGGGACTGTATTCTTTGGACAAGGTTGAGTTCTTAAATGTGTTCCATGTATCCTCGTAGATACATCAATCTAATATGAATTTATAGGTTCCCTTGACCCCCACAAATGCATGGACATTTGTGTTTCATTCATGCAATGAAATGACTTAGTTGTTATTGTATATAATTTTATGAATTTTATAATAAATCTACAGATAACGTGTTTAGACTGGTTTTGTAGAGCAGATTCTCATGGATATAAACACATTTTGTTTTTATTCTAAGTCATATGATAGTGGGGTTTTATCCACAATAGTTTTTAAATGCCTTTCTAATGCTAATTCAAATTAGTTTAATTTCCTTGAATTGTGAAACCTTGTGTTAGCATCATGAGTCATGTAAACAGCTCACAGAGGCCCCTCAGTTTGATCTTTCATTAACTGGGCACGTGGTGGACTTTATTACTTAGCTGTTGTCAAAAGGATACCCATTAAGTGCATTTGGTGCTGTTGGAAGCCCTGGGCCTGGAAAACCGGGCTGGTCATCATGTGACCAGTCCACATTTGTATAAGACCCAAGGACCACCTTTTAGGCCTTCTAAGAATGTAAAGATATATACTTTCTTAAGAATATTTCCCTTGAGATGAGCCATGTGGGTGGGATCATCTCATTAGATAGAGACTGTGAACAGATGGGTCTTTGCATTAAAGAATGTTATGTGTTTAATTGATTACTTTAATTATATAGGTCTGTTTTCTCCAGTTGTCCAAGCTAACCTACTGGGATTTCAACCCTACCTCCACTCAACAATGTCTGCAGGGTTAAACAGAAATATGTTTTTTTAATGTCATGTTCCCTAGAAAATCAGCATTGGCAAAGCCACATTAGAAAAACAATGATTTTCTATACATGAAAGGCTTGTTTACATCTGTTGTATTGACCATGTACTAGTCAGTTTTTATAAATACCTCACAGTAACTTCTTTGTGTTCAACATATTATGAATACACAGTACATTGCAATTTATAACTATTTCATTTTTCTCTTCTAGCTCAAAATTCAAGGGTGCTCCATTTGAAACACACTAAATGTGACCTTAAACATGGTAAGAGGGTTTACTTTACTAGTGCAGTTACATTTGCAGTACGTTTCAATAATGCAAACTATGTTTTCTTCTGTTCTCAGCAACATTTCTCACATGTTTATTTTCGCAATAAGAGGGTTACGTTTCTTATATGTACATCAAGCAGGAAATAGAATATTTTTATTTAGAAAAGAGGTTTTCGTGCATGTTTACCTTAACAATTGGGAATGTTCCTGGTATGTGGCAGAATCTGCATCATAGCTCGGTGCTGTCCCTCAGGTGAGCAGGTAACTAACTACCTTCATCCCATAAATGGTTTATGGTAATGGAAGAACACATGTGAAGTAACAAGGCAACATTCTGGCACACCTCACTTTAGCTTCAGGCAGTCTACATTTTCCCCGACACAAGCCAGCCCCCATCCCTGAATGGCAGTCAATGTGCTGATTTGCATCACTGCCCTGCACCACGGCTCATTCCTTTGAAGACCATGCAACAAAGTCCTGAGATGAAGAAGATTGATGTGCAAACCAGCTAGTCACAAGAATGGAGTGGAATGGCAGAAGGTGATGGAGACTTTGACTCTGACAGTAGTGGTTGGTTGTATTGCCAAAGTACATTTTTAGCCTTTCCTTCATCCTATATTTATTTGGCTCTACCAACCAGCAAAGCCACTGTCTAAGTCCTAGTAGCACGGCCACAAATGTGATGTCCTGCCACCATTTTTAATGCACTACCAACCATCAAAGTCACTCTCTGAGTACTAATGCCACAATTACAAACTGGAGGTTCTGCATACATTTATTTGGCTTTACCAACCAACAGAGTAATCATTGCATTGTTCTGCACCCTACCAATCTACCATGCCTTTTGGTTTACTACCCTTATGCCCAGTCATCTAGAAGAGGAATGGGTGGTGCAGGAGAATGTGTCTTTCCATGAACTGCACCACTAGCTAGTCATACATCTCTCACCAATTGACATAGGTTAGGCAATGCATGCAGAGTGTGCCTGCATTCCTCATCACTCTGTTTCACAACTGTCTCAGTTCTACCACCATCCACAGGGGGCTGCACTTCTAGGGGTTGTAAAGTTGCCCTTCTAGTCAATTGTGCCACTGGGTCAGGCTGTGCTAGGCCAGATATAGGAGGTCGGGGGAGACAGTTGGGCTGGCCCAGGGTCAGGAAGGAAGGAGGTGACTTGTCAGGGCGTGAATAGTGACAAGCTGGAGTGAGGTTTGACACTCACACATGCTAAATGTCACTGCTGCAGGAAGATGCTGCACTAGATGCACCTTTGGCACATAATGTGTGCTCTTTGAACACATAATTGTTCCCAACTATAGTGCTTGTTTAGGCACTCTTATGTGGATTAACCTAATGAACTGTCTTCTTGCTGAGATTGCATATTTCACTGACAGCCTCAACCATGACATTCATACCCTCCAGCAAGCTGAAGTAGTCCCACACCCATGACCAAATTGTCAGTGATGTCAGGGGAGGGGATGTCTTCTGACATAACGTAAACCTCTTGAGAAAAGCCTGAGCCCACCTTGTTCCGTCTACATGGGCAGGCAGTGGTGTGATGTTTTCAGTCTCCTCATCCTGAGACATATGTTAGGGACCATCACAAGCTCAACTGCCTGCCTCTCTTCAGTCTTCTACAGCGCACCATCTCTTTCTCCTTTCCCATCTGCCCTTCGTCCGCCTGCGCCTCTGTGGCAACCGATCCCTGCTGCTCCTGGTGCACCTCTTCCCTGATGACTCCAAGGTCAAGGTACTCATCCACCTTCTCCAGGTACCCCCTGAGTGACTCTGCCTCTACCGAAACATCCTCCAGATTGGTAGCCACATCATTCTCCTGATGCTCCCTCTCTCCCTCCTGAGCCACCGTCTTCCCATCCTCAACCACTGTTTGCCCGTCTTGAACTATTGTCTCCCTCACCTCACACTTCGTCTCCACTTCCATATGTCCTACCTCATACTCTGTCTCCCTCTAATGGCTGACTCCCTCAACCTCTGACACAAAGGGGACGGAGTCCACCTCCTCATCTTCTCACCCAGGAGTCCCTCCAAATGAAAGGTCATGTTCCCAAAGGTCAGTGGCATAAAACAAAGTGTGGGGGGCATACAATCCCTGAGGAGGGGCCCCAACCCTAAGCTCCTTGAAGAAGCATGGGCCTCACCAGATTCCCGGACTTGCCTGGCTCACAATGCATGGGCAATGCGCATGATGTTACCACAAGCAGAGCACCAAAGAGCGGTCCTCCCTGCAGTGCAACAACAATCACACGCCAAATAAGAACTCAGACATTGACTGTAATTATAGCAGGCCACCACTGCCTATGGATGTCGGGCTCACAAACAAGAATGGGTTGGGGCTTAATCCTCCTTTTATGTGTTTTCTTACCTGTGATCCCTTCCCTGGGGAAAAGGAAGACCGGTGTTGGCCCGGAAACCAGGTGAGGGGCCTCGCCTATAGAGAGGTGTAACGCGTACATGGAGCCTTGCAGGAGTGTCTGGACTTCCTGTAGAGCTGAGGGTTACACACCACTCCTACCCCCCAAACACATACAGGGGGAGTGAGGGACACTGTCGTGCTGGGAGTGGGAGGGATTGGAGTATATGTAGAAGTACTGGATAGAACGTGGTGAGGGTTCCCCGAGTATAGCGTAGGGACCTAGAAAAAGAGGGAATAGTCATGATTGTGTAGCAGGTGAGCCCTTCCCCTCTCTCAATGTACACCCCAGGGAATGGCTGGACTCACCTGTTTATGCTCTGGAGTAGTATGCTGGTTTACGCCAGTGACCAGTTCATCACTGGTCGATGCATGTCCAGTCCTGCTGTGACATGCTCGATGTCCAGCTGAGAGAGGTTCTGTACAAATGGAACTTCTCTAATGTCTCTTGCCTTTAAGGTGGTTGTACTCTTTTCTCTATGTCCTTGGGGACCTTTTCCCCTACTTGCGAATTGTGTTACGGTCTTGGATTCTGATGGTGCTATCTCATAACATTGCTGCAATGAGATTCCTGCTGAACTTGATATTGGTGTTAAGCTGCATTGAGGTTATCTATTCCTATGTTAATGTCCTTTTTGCAGTGTCCTGATGTGAGTTGTGACCTCGAAACAAACAGTGCCAGGTGCGTGTTGTAATTGTTTTTCCTTGAGCTGTTGAGCTGCCGCCGCTTCATTTTTCAAATTAACTTTCAAGCGCTAATGCCTTCTTCTTCGTTACTTTGCAGATGGTGAGTTCCAGTAGATACCTTAATAGCCGGAGAGCGGCACAGGAGGGTGATTCAGGAACAGAGAGTCCGGTTCTTAGAATGAGGGCTACAGCTGACACGGGTCTTGGAATGAGGGATAAGATCTGATGCAATGTCCTGGAAATGAGAGATAGAGCTAACGTGGTAAGCGTTAAGCTGCTGCTTGTACAGGGCAGAACCAACGCGAAGCAGGGAGTGGACCCAGGGCGTGGTTTTTATAGCCTTGGGCCACTCCCTGTTAAACTAGAGTTCCAAGCTTACAGAAAGTCTGAGGGCAATCAACCGACCATGTTGGCGGAGCATGGTCACAATCACTACCTATGCCAACAGCGCATTAATGTGGTCCAGACTTCCCCAGTGTGAGTATGTTTCCCTGGCCTATATTTTTAGTTGCATATCCTCTTCGGGGAGGAAAAGCCGGTTTCTGACAATGGAAGACCTTTTCAATTTTCTAATGACAGGTCTAAGCCAACCCATGCTTGTAGCTCTTCAGGTGTCATTGCTTGTGTGATTGCTTCTTGTAGGGATTCTGCATCGGGGGTACAGTGTTCAGAATTCCCAATAGCTTATGTTCTGGAACTATTGCCTCTGGATTGGGGGGGTGCATAGGCATTGTTTGCTTCTTCACTGCACCCTAGTCGTGAGAAGGCATCAGCCTTCCCATTGCGTACTCCAGACCGGTAGGTGACTACAAAATCATATTAGCTGAAAAACAGAGCACACCTAAGTTGGCGGGTTGATTGTGCTTCGGCAGATAGGAGGTATTTTAGTTTCCGATGATCTGTGATTACGGTAACGGGGTGTCATGCTCCTAAGAGGTAGCGTCGCCATTCCGTGAAGGTAGCCTTGATGGCCAATAGTTCTTTGTCCGTTATGGCATAGTTACGTTCTGCTGGCGAGAATTCGTTGGACCAAAATGCCACAGGGTGTAGTTGGTTAGTGGCTGGATTTCGTTGGGATAGGACACAGCTCCCATGGCTACATTGGAGGCATCCATTTCCATGGCGTATGGGAGTTCAGGTTTGGGGTGTTGTAGGATTGGAGCTGTGGTGAATCGTTTCTTGAGGGTGTTGAACGCCTGTTCAGCCTCCGGAGTACAGGAAAAGCTTTGGTTCTTACAAAGAAGTGATGTCATAGGATGGCGTACATTTGAGAAGTCGGGTATGAACCGCCAATAAAAGTTGGCAAACCCCAAGAAACTCTCAACGGTCTTGGCGGAGGTAAGGGATGGCCACTGGAGGATTGTTTCCACTTTACGATTGTTCATCCGAACCCCCTTGTGGCGTCAGGATGAATCCCAGAAATGTTACTTCGGATACATGGAAGGAAAACTTTTCACGGTTCGCATAGAGCTCATGTTGCTGCAATTTCCCCAAGACTGCCCTGACATGTTGTACGTGGTCCAGCGGTGAAGATGAATAAATCAAGATGTCGTCTATGTAGACGATTGCACAAATGTCTAGAAGTTCCTGCAGCACTTCGTTCATAAAATATTGGAATGCAGCAGGGGCGTTGCATAAACCAAACGGCATAACCGTGTACACAAAAAGCCCATAATTGATGTGCAAGGCCGTTTTCCACTCGTCACCGGCTTTGACCCGCACCAGATGGTAAACCCTCCTCGGGTCCAGTTTTGTGTAGATGGTAGAATCTTTCATCTGGTCTAGGAGCTCAGTTATCAAAGGCAGTGGGTAACAGTTATTTACAGTGATCTGGTTTAGGGCCCTGTATTCAATGCAGGTTCTTAAGTCCCTATCCTTCTTTGGGCGAAGAGCAGGGGCGAGGCTGCCGGTGCTTTCGATGGTCGTATAAATCAGTTTGCCAGTTACTGGTCTAGATAAGTACGGAGATGTTCATTCTGTTGTTCTGTCAGGGCATAGATGCAGCTACAGGATATTTGTGCCCCCGGTACAAGGTCTATTTGGCAGTCATAGGGTCGGTGTGGAGGCAGGGTATTAGCTTGTTCTTTCTTGACGACGTCCTGATAATCCTCACATTCCGTTGGTAACGTGCCCATGATGCCCCACACGATTTCTGCTTGTTTGGATGGCACTGCAGACATGGGTTGCACACCCTCCGAGAGCATGTTCTAGCAACTGTTTACGCAATCAGGAGAGACGGTCAGCATTTTGGCTCTCCAATCAATGCTTGGGTTGTGAGATTTGAGCCAGGGTATGCCCAAAGTGAGCTGGAAATGCGGGGTGTTAATCAGATCAAACACGATCCGTTCTCAATGCCCATTCTGGCAGAGGAGTACAACCTCTTCTGTACATTGGATCACTGGCCCAGAGGTTAATTCTGTGCCGTCTACAGCTACTACATTTTCCACAGTAGCTTTCTGTTGTAACAAAACACGTATATGACGAGCCACAGTGTAGTCCATGTAGTTGCCCACAGCTCCGCAATACACATAGGTTTCCAGGGCGTGCAAGTTCTGTGGCTGCTGGGAACAAATGAGGACAACGGGTACAGCTAGATGTGAGAACGTAGATGCCTTCCCTTTGCTCAAAAAGCCGTCCACTATTCTTAACGGGCTATGAGGTTTACCGAGGGTTTTGTGATTTTGACAGTGGTGTCCGATGCCTCCACTGTCCTTCAGGGTGGTTTAACAGGGCAATCCCTCAGAAAATTGCCAGGTCTGCCACAATACAGGCATAACTGTTGCATTTGTCCCTTTCCTCCTTCGACAAAGGTCCCCTTATGCTACCCCAACTGCATTGGTTCTGGTGGGTTCTCTGGGCGTAGGGTGCTATCTCTGGGGCTAACATACACCGGTCGTGCCTCAGAGCGTGACCGGTCAGTCTTACGCTCTTGCAGCCCGTGGTCTAATTGTACTACCAAGTCTATATAATCAGGCCAACTGTCAGGCGGATTGACCACCTGGGCCAAAACATCCTTGAGCCTCTGATATAAAAAGCATGGCCCGTTTCTCCTCAGGCCAGTCTGTCTCTGCCACTAACCTGTTGAAGGTGGTGTTGCAGTCCGAGAGGTCCTGTGACCCCTGACATAGGGTTAATAGCTCCTTATCGAGGGTGTGTCCTTGTGTTTTGCGGGCAAAGAGTTTTTCTAGTTCTCGTATAAACCCTGGAAAATTACATAACAGAGGGTCGTACCTGCTTGAAAGGGCCCCTAGGGGTCCCTTACGTCTATGGAAACAAGGCGAGTCACCACACATGATAGATACGCCAGACACAAAGTTGTATTCCCAAAGCTAGGGTTTATTGCAAAGCAAAAGTCTCAGTTGGCCAACTCGGTCTCACGCCCCGCGACGTGTATCTCTAGACCTCGAGGGACGCAAGAGAGTGAATTACGTACATCAGTTACATATATACAAAATGCATATCAAACAATCAGCTAGACATGTTTAACACCCCCCTTTATTGGGTTTCTTTGAACTTGGTGTGATGATGGACACTTTCGACAACTATGACACCTACAAATATCTATTCTAGTAACAATTTGCAATTTTGAGTGCGGAGGCATCTTTCAGTTGTTGAACGGAACACAGCGCTTCTGTTCTTGGACGCGAGCTACATAAGGGGGAAGAGTTGCATTCCAGACCTTGCTATCTATGAGGTGCTATTCGTGTCCTGGGAGCGGACACGCTCTAACAGGGCTCAGCAAAGGGGGCCGTAAGAAGAGCATAATTCAAGCCTTTAGCTGCTTTATTCTAAAATATTCTACCAAATAACGAGACTGACTGGCAGCTACGAAATGATTAAATGCCCTGCAGCTCTGCTTCAAGGCTACATTCGGGAGGGAGCCGGGCATTCTTCCTGGCACTGCCTACGTTGTGTTTCAACGAACTTTAGTTATCCTCGTGGCCCTGCGGCCTTGTCCTTTCACGTGCAGACAACAATGTTTTACAGTCGAGCAGTGTAAGCAGAAAATGTACTGCGAAGCAATAAGAACAGAAAGCAATGAGCAATGGTTAAGAAACAAAATGGCGATTCTTGTTACATCAAAATGGCTGTTAATTGGAAAACTCGGAAACCTATATTCTGTCATATCGTGCATGAGACGGTTGGCTCACGGCCATCAAAATACGTTTGCGGTCACATATGAGAGGTATCCATTTTTCTAGACTGACATGCTCACTAACGGAACCGTCCAGGTAGCTGCATGTCCCTCCAAATATGTTAGTATGAAAGCTATTTTAGTTTGGTCATCGGGAAAGACCCCTGGCCTACAAAGGAAATGGAGGTCGACACTGGTTCATGAACACTGCAAATGTATTTGGGTCTCCAGTGAAACACTCGGGTGGGGCTAACGGGATGGAGGGTGGTGCTACCACCTGATTAGGTGCTGGTTGGGATATTTGTGGTATGGGGTCTGCGGGTAGTGCGGCTTGGCCAGCTTGTGCCTGTGTGAGTCTCTGGCTAATTCTTCAATGCGGTCTCTATTGATCGGCAACTCGATCCTTAATGCATTATTCTCTGCTCGAGCTATGTGTACCTTAGCTCTGAGCTCCCGTAAAACTGTGGCTAGCTGGTCTACGTCCGAGGACTCCATGATGCTCAGGCAGGGCGTACAATCGTGGGCTTGGCGGCCTGTAACGCATACCTTGAGCCTTATTTATTTATTTATTTATTCACATTAATAAAGCGCTCACACAGCCCGGGGGCATCGAGGCGCTGTTACAGGAATATGTCTTAGTTGTTTATTTATAACGCGCTTAATACACAGAGGTTTCTAAGAACGGACCCGGGGATCGGACTGTGTTGCTTCGTGTCGTCTTGTTTCCAAGGCAAGCACATTGCCACTGACCTATCCTCCCGGGACGGGAGCATCTGGACTTCCTGTGGAGCTGCATGTTCCACACCACTCCTACCCCCCCCCAAACACATACAGTTGTCGGAGTGACACTGTCGTGTTGGAAGGAGGAGGGGTTGAATTATATGAAGAAGTACTGGATAGAGCGTGGTGAGGCTTCCCCGAGTATAGCATAGGGTCATAGAAAAAGAGGGAATAGTCACGATTGTGTAGGAGGTGATACAGGTTATCCCTTCCCCTGCTCTCTCAATGTACACTCCGGGGAATGGCTAGACTCACCTGTTTATGCTCTGGAGTAGGATGCTGGTTGACACCAGTTACCAGTTTCACCACTGGTCGGTGCCTGTCCAGTCCTGCTGTGACATGCTTGGTGTCCAGATGAGAGAGGTTCTGTCCAAATGGAACTTCTCTAATGTCTCTTGCCTTAAAAGTGGTTGTGCTGTTTTTTATTTGTCCTTGTAGACCTTTTTCCCTACTTCCAAATTCTGTTACAGTCTTGGATTCTACTGGTGCTATCTCATACCATTGCTGCAATGACATTCCTGCTGAACTTGATATTGGCGCAAAGTTGCATTGTGGGTATGTATTCCTGTGTTAATGTCCTTTTTGCAGTGTCCTGATGTGAGTTGTGAACTTAAAACAAACAGTGCCAGGTAAGTGTTGTAATTGTTTTTTCCTTCAGCTGTTGAGCTGCTGCTGCTTCGTTTTGCCAATTATCTTTCATGCGCTAATGCCTTCTTCGTCGTTACTTTGCAGATGGCGAGTTCCAGTAGATACCTGAATAGCCGGAGAGCGGCACAGGAGGGTCATTCAGGAGCAGAGAGTCTGGTTCTTAGAATGAGGGATACAGAAGACGCGGGTCCTGGAATGAGGAATAAGAGATGACGCAATGTCCTGGAAATGAGGGATAGAGTTAACAAAGCAAGCGTTCAGCTGCTCCTCGTACAGAGCAGAACAAAAGCGAAGCATGGAGTGGACTGAGGGCATGGTTTTTATAGCCTTGGGCCACTTCCTGTTAAACTAGAGTGTACGCTTACAGAAAGTCTGAGGGTAATCAGGCGGCCATGTTGGGGGGAGCATGGCCTCAATTGCTGCCTAGGCCAGCAGCGAATTTATGTGGGCCAGCCTTCCCCAGTGTGAGTATGTTTCCCAGGCGTATGGGTGTGGTATGTGGTCCTAACCCCTGTTTTAACCCCTGTGATCATGACAAGAGGGATTGGGTGGATAAAAAGTGGCACAGAAAGGTGTGAGTTGTTCGGGTGAGGTCAGAGGAGGCAGAGGTCGACTAAAAGGAGGAAAGATGGTGCAGGAGAGCGTGGAAAAGGGTTACTGAAGGAGTGTACAATATGAGGTATTGGTCAAAGCAGTCAACTGACCCACGACTCGCGGGTTTAACCCACAGAAAAACAAAGCCTTGTGGCCGCCAACAGTGTCAGGAAACCCGCAAGCAGGGCAGGCTGAGAAGCAAAGTCATCACTTACTAAAGTGAGAATCCTTTGACATGCAAAGCAAGCCTTTAATCTCCGGGTAATGGCTTTATTGAGGTCTGTTTCTGCCTTTGACCTCCTAAAGCTAGCAGAGTATGCAGCCAAGAAGTGTATAACCTTGCTGCCGCATCTCCAAAAAAGATTTAAGTGCTTTGAAGTCAGGCACACTAGTTATTGGTGGGGATGGGTTGCAAAAAAATGCTAATTTCTGAAAATAGATCATGCACTGATATGCAAGTGTTTACACTTGGGTTAATTGTAAGTCCAGATAATTGTTTGCCCCATCACTACATATATTAGTTACTGATGTTTCAATTTGTCACGAAAGCCTCGGCTAGTAAAGACACATTGGCCCTCATTACAACTCAGGCGTTAAGGGTTTAACGGCGCCGTCGGCGCCGTTAACCCTTAATGCCTGATTACAAGTGTCCCTTTGCGGGTTGGTGTTTAACGCCTGCTTTTTAGCAGGCGTTACAAATCCAACCCGCAAAGGGACTTTGGAGCTAATTACGGCACCGTAATTTACGGTGCCGTAATTCGCGCCTTCCCCATTCCCATTATGCCCTATGGGGGCAAAAATGGGAATGGGGAAGGGCAAATGGTGAATGGGGGATTACCGCCCCACTCACCTTGGAATGGGGCGGTAATTCCACCATCCACCATGGCGGAATCGTAACCTTAGCGGCATGGACCATGGTGCTAACAGCACCATGGTCCTCCGGCAAGGTTGTAATGAGGGCTATTCTCTGAACAGTTTTACCCAAGATCACAAGGCACTCCAGTGCAATCCTATCACTTCTAATGACCTATTAAAGGGTAACTCAAAATTACAATGCAGTACACAGGCTAAGAGATGCAAATAAGATAACGTCTGTGTCTTTCAAACTAATCACAAATAGTTGTCACCTCTAATTGGGGCAAAACACTTATCTATGCTACTAAGCACTATTACAAAAATGTAACTAAAAGGGAACTGTGCTTGTTCCTAAATGTAATGGAATTGTTCTCAGTGTTGTGGGTTTTCAGCACATTTTGTCCTTTTAGTGAGGTGGGCGAAGCTGTACAAATTATGCAACCATTTGGAGTGCAGGCCATGGGAGTGGGAGCAATGCACAAGTGACCCTTGAGCCCACTTTGAAAAATTGACATCTATAGGTATTGGTCGGTGAGTGAAAGTGGTGCTTGGGTTTCAGTTGGTAGGGGAGAGGAGGAAGTGAGAAGGTAACCGAGAGTGAAAGGAAAGGTATTGAGGAAGAAGGTGGGGTGGAGTAGTTAAAGTGGTGTGCAAAGGAAAGAATAGTAGTGTGGAGGTGGGAGAGTATCAGTGGTGTAGATACAGGAAAGTAGTTGTGTAGAGAGGGGTGAGGAGTCATTTGTTGGAATAGAGTAGAAGGAGTGTGTAGAGTGGAGTAGTGGTGTGGAGAGGGGTTGAGGAAGAAGATCGAAGGCTGGAGGTAGACATTAGAGAGAGAGAGAAGAAAATCAGAAGGAGGTGATGAAGTGTCAGGGAGAGAGAGGAGAAGACAGCAGAAGAGTTGGAGGAAGGAGAGAAAGACTCAGGATAAGAAATAAGGGGCCATGGAGGTAAGCGGATAAGGGGGGCCTGAGTGTTTCAAAGGCACCTATTATTTCAGACTACTTTTGGGAGACCTCGGGTTAAAGACCTCCTAGATTTTTCCCAGAGGGGAGAGATACAGTGTTTGCCTTTAGGCCATGACCATACGACAAACAGATATTATATGTTGGGTGTTACCAATGTCTAGTGACAAGCCTGCGGTTGAGGGACTGAAGCTAGGGAGGGCCTGTCCATTCCTAGGTGAGATAGAGAAAGACGGTCCTTAGAGAGCCCCTAGATGAAAAATCAAATACAACCCTTGGGGAGTTGATGTGTTCTTTAGGCCATCTGTGACACAGAACACTGTGCTCATCCAGTAGGCTAACGTGGTGGCTGCCGTATATAATCACAGAGACATGATGCTACATGACAGCCATAGTTGAAAAGGTGCATGGAACATAATAGAGGAAGCAGGGATATTACAGTCCTCAATGCAGTGATAATACCACCTCTTAACTGTGCTTAATATTTTCCACCTCACTAATTTCCAGCAAATCAGTTATTCTAAAACTAAAATGATGCCCTATCGGAAAGGGTGTCAGAAATGGGAATTGAAAAAAGGGTCACTTTGGATCAAAAGATTCCAAAGTATCCATACCTGGGAGTTAATTTTGACAGCAAGTTCTATAGGGAATTCTCGTTTTGATCATTCAAAGACTAAAGCTTTTGCTCCAGTTCCAGGCTCATTTGTTGCAATGAAAGATTGGGCAGCCATTCTCTTTTCATGATATCCGCGCCTGCAATCTAATGATGGGCCTTTCTATGTTGTAGAGGGCACCAGAACTTTCATTCAACTGAGTGGAGCAGCAGAAATCAATTCGAGGGGCACCAGAACTTTCATTCAACTGAGTGGAGCAGCAGAAATCAATTCGAGGGGCACCAGAACTTTCATTCAACTGAGTGAAGCAGCAGAAATCAATTCGAGGGGCACCAGAACTTTCATTCAACTGAGTGGAGCAGCAGAAATCAATTCGAGGGGCACCAGAACTTTCATTCAACTGAGTGAAGCAGCAGAAATCAATTCGAGGGGCACCAGAACTTTCATTCAACTGAGTGGAGCAGCAGAAATCAATTCGAGGGGCACCAGAACTTTCATTCAACTGAGTGGAGCAGCAGAAATCAATTCGAGGGTTTTCTAATTCAAGACAAGTGCAGACTAGGCAGCCTGTAAGTAGGAATGATTCTGATCATTTACAAAACCAAGATAACTGGTCCCCGTTTATGTTTTTGCTTTTGAATAGATACAATACTCGCTTGGGAACATGCCTACTTTAAAATTGCACAATTCTTATGCATAATCTAACTTGCAGACACGGTTGCCAAGGTCTAGAATTTCCCCTATTTACCACAATATATTGGTCCTACAGAAAATGTAACTGGCTAACAAAGTGTGATACCTCTATGCCATGCTATCACATAATGTGTTATCATTTAGTGCTGTGTGTGCGTGAGTGTGTATATGCGCCCCTTTAATCTAAAATTGATGTGCACTGTTCTTGTTATGATATATGTGCCTTGTTTACAGAAACCCTATAAAAACATACAAAATTAAACTTTAAAAACGTTTCTCAGCAAAAGGTGGTCTTTATGGTAAGTATGGGTAAGGCTAGTGTAGATTTTTGCTTTGCGTCTGATCGTCCCACTCTTGCACTCATATCACCTGGAGTGATTAAAATACTGATATGACATGTACAAAAATAAGTTTTCTCTTGCCTTTTTCATCGATGTCAAAGTAGTTTGCTGCAACTAATTCATCAACAAAAAAAACACCACGCAATAGGAAGGATCAGTTGTGCTGTTTAAGGGGCAAAACACACATGTAGGTTTGTGTCACCAAGAACTGAAGAATACCACTATTTAGTGACTAGTGGCCATTTGTTTAAAAAAGACTGATAAAGCAACTATAAACATTAGGGATGCATGAGGTTGTGAGACCTTAGCTACACACACTTCATTGCAACATTTTTTGCAAGCACCATTAAACAACCAGCAGTTGGGTGTTGTGGGTTTCTAAGTGTGCATATGTTATAATAGAACAATAGGTAGTGCTATGTTTTCCCTGCTGCAGGCAGCTCTAACCGAAGAACAAATTCTGCCTACATACACACCAAATGAAAACAGGGATAGTAGAGAAATATTCCTGGAAACATTATTTGGTGAAATTATTTCTCAACTAATGAATTCCGAGTCAAAATGATGAAATGTACTGCAGGCAGCAAGCAGGATAGAGAGTATACCATTTCCACTTCATTTGTTTCTCCTTGGGAGTGATGGTTGATGACATCGTTGTGGGTGGAAGAATCTGGATGCATCATTTGGTCTGTGTGATCCTTGCTTATTAAATCACAGCAAATGGCTAATTATATAAATGTAAACTAATTCGTTCGTTTTTCTTGAACTTTCTTTGTTTTTGTTAATTTCTTAGGAGGAATGGTTGATGAGGGGTGGAAGTGAATTTAATCTTATCTTTGCAATGTACAGTTTGTGAGCGTGCAATGCATTACATACAAAATGCAACAGAGAAAACAAAGGTAGATGGGCAAAGACCACAGGGTGGAATGGCAGGGGGAAGGGGCATACAGTACTGAAACTGCTGGAATTTACAGCTGTTTTGGTGTTTGTCCATTGATTTTGTTCATTGTGCTAGCAGGGTAGTGCAGGTCCTTTGGGGAGTGTGGGGAGGCCCGATGGCTTGAAATTACAGTACAACATTATATAAAAACATTAGAAGTTATATAACAACTATACAAATAATACAGGGCCTCATTCCGAGTTGGGCGGTAAGGGTTAACGGTCACCGGTAAGGAACCCGGTGTCGGTAAACCCTTACCGCCCTTTCGGTCTGACCACACGTCCTTTGCAGATCCCGCTAAGGGACCAGGGCGCTAATAACAGGCCCGCAATTTACAGGCCCGTAATTGGCGCCTTCCCCATTCCCATTGAGCCCTATGAGGGCTCAAGTGGGAATGGGGAATGGTTGGTTGAATGGGGACTTACCGGGTCCGCACAGGTCGGAATGTCCCAGTAAGTCCCCATTCAACCAGACCGGGCCCGGGTTTGGAGGCAGCTATGGCGCTAATAGCGCCATGGCTGCGTCCAAACACGTAATGACCCCCATAGTCTTTAAACCTTTGCAATGATTTAACCATGTAAAAGAAATAAAAAGTGCAATACATTCATTTTTTTAAATTGTGTAAACATTTCTAATATATTTGTATTATTGTCACAATTATTCTTTATTTAGTTATTCATTTGTTTATTTTTGCAATTCAGTTTGAATAGTATTACCTTGATGTTGATCCTTTCTTAAACATTTACATTATTGCAATCATGTTTTATCTTTGCTATTCATTTTCATTATTTTAATGTATGTTTGTATTAATTATTACTATATTGTTAATTGGTTAATCTCGATTATTATGTTTTTGCTAAAACATTTTATTGAAGGTACCAGCGAGTTATGGAACATAATAAATCAGCAACTCAGTTATCAAGGTCATTAAGAAAAGAAGAGACTATTAAAGTTATGGGATATACGTCTCCTTCGAGAAAGGCCTCGCTTATGACAGCTGTGTTCATAAGATATGGGCAAAGTTATTGAATTAAAGTTCCCTATTCAAATCCACCATAACGTAAAGCAACAAGCAACCCACACAGGTCTAGCCAAGCACAATATGGAAGTATAAGGGTTAAACCCAATAAATTGCTCACTTCCAGTGATGCATATAAAAGAAATAAGAGTAAAAACACAAGGAGCATCCAGATAGAACACACCATAAATTGCCAAACATAGGCAAGGAACCTTTTTCAGGCTCCGTGAGACAATGCTACAGATACTAGTCTGGTAGTATCAGGTGGGATCCCAGTCGGAGCACAAAGACGCCAGGAAACGTCTGATGGCCTTTGTGGGGTAATTCTGCCCCAAGAGACAAATTAATTGCCTCTGGTTGAATTAAACGCAAATGGTGCAGAAAGATGAAAACACTGTAATTCTGAACTATCAAATAACTGAATGTTGGTTTCAGAAAAAGGAAAAAAAAGTATGTGGCCTCTGTGTTTGAATGATAAAGCCCAAAACTGGAGGCCCAATTCCCAAAACATGGGCCGATACCTGAAAGTGCAGCTTTGCTAACACCAAGAGCTAACATGGAGAAATGTGTGTATTCTGCAGCATGAAAATGTACATGTACAGGTGAAACTCCACTGCAGAAGTCAAAGGCAACCATCAAGGAAACTGGTGGCTACAAAAATACTGTTTTAAAATGAGGTGCAAGAATGAAGATGGAAGCAAAATGCATCTTATTGGATGCAAGACATTGAAGTCAAATGTATATTTGGAAAGAAAACTGCATTTTAAAAGCACAATGTTTTGTCATTAGAGCTGACTTTAAAATGTGTATTTAAGTCCAGAGACCTTCCCCATTTGATTCAAAGGCCCAAGCACTGCTCACCTCCCCCTACACTTAGCAGACATCTGGGAATGTCCTTGAAGCTTCTGCAGAGAAAGTAAAGAGTAGGAGACTGTGCCTAAGCAAAGTTTTATTGTGATGAACAGATGACCACTCAGTCAACAAAGACCCAGCTAATGGTTGTGAACTCTGAATAATAGTAAGAATTTGTGGTCTCTCCCTGAGCACAATGACAATTGGCATTTTACTGGATACTACCACATGATGCCAAGGGATGGGATTATACCCATCTGTTGAAGAAGATAATAACACATCTTCAGGTCCTGGCCTTTGAAAGAATGTTAAGTGCTTCTTTGTAGGTTCCGTCAACAAGCACGGAGACAACCAGGCCTGGACACAGATCTTGGGGAAACAATAATATGCCAGTTAATTGAAGTGAAAAGTATGTATATCATTAATTATTATTGCACTGACAGTATATGGGAAATTATATTTTGTCCAGTAACATAAGAATCATGACACTTACAAAAATGGTTCAAATATGTCCAAAAGGCATATGAAAAACTTGATCGGGTGATACAACTCACCTCAAAATTCGACCTTGGGAACCAGAGATATAAGCTAAAATGTGATTACAGCTTCCCGAATAAATTACGGATGGGCTATTTTGGAATATGGTAACTTATGGAATCCAATACCTGTCTATAAAATCTTTTGGTCGTGACATTCATTTTCTCTCTAAAAATCATGAAAATCTGCCATGCGCACTTGCAGTCACGTGACAAAATGGGACAGAGTGCATTACGTCCGGCATGATAAGACCAATTAAAAAATGCATAGTTTGTGACTCTTATTTGTAAATTGGAAAAAGATGTCATGTAGATTTTTGGAGTTCTTAACTGGAGTATTCAGAAAGGCTAATGCAAACAGGTGGAGTTAAGATGGTGCCTAGAAACCTCAGGACCAATCAGGGGGAAGAGGCAGGGTCTTGTTTACCCCTTTAAGTGCTAAGGATGAATAGACTTGTCCTTTTTGCATAGACTTTATTAAAGCTCAGCAGTTAAGTGGTTAAGGGCAAGGGAAAAAAGATGTCCAATCTGAATCACGTGCCAATAAGCTGGCATCTCATAATTTAGATATTTTGGGGGGTGAATATGGATTTAAAAGGAGATGCACAATGGGAAAGTCGATCTCTGTCCAAAATGATGAGCTGTCTGAAATGATCTGAGCTGTCTTAGCTGACTGGAGCTCTATAAAATCGCTGGAATGGAGACAGAAAGAAGGGGATGAGACCACGAGAAAGACTAAAATCTGGAGGGAACCTGGTGAGGCAAATAGAGGGATTGATTCTCGAGTCCTCCATGACTGAACCTGGAGAGGCCATCATACTAAGTCCATATGCTTCAGATCAGGTGTTCCAGGATCCCTGATTATTATCCCTGTGCACAAATTCCTGCGTGATTTAAAGTAAGTACCTAAGACAAACGATTGGTGGGGTTCTAGTTGAATTAGTATCTTTTCCCATATAGATATTCACGGGGAGGGTAAACAGGAGTAGATTGGTAGCAAATGTGATTTATTAATATAATTAATTCCCACATAGCCAAATGATACATGGTGATCTTGGAGGAATTCGAAACCACCAACCTATCTCCCAGTGTGCATAACGATATAGTCCTATAAAGTAATTTTGGGACCAGCTATATCCCCTTTGCCAACCCCAAAATCCCCTAAAGGGAAGGGGTGCAATACAAACTGAATATCTGGGTTTGTGCTGGGCGGAAAAGTGTCTTCCAGGTTAAACAAAGTAAAATAACTGATTTAAAAGCACACCCTTACCAAATGGAGAGAGTCTTCACTGCATAGCGGTAAAGGAAAAGATTCAATATGATGAGAAAAGTATTTTGTTAAATAATAGTTGCGTGAGTACATGGCTAGAAATGAAGAACGCTGTGCGTGTCTATTCTGTTGCCAAATAGAAAAGCATTACATTTCATTTAAAGTCAGATCATTCAAAATCTATATGGTAAAGCAAAACTGCTATGTCATGGGTTCAGGCGCTGCCTAAATTAACTTGATATTAAGAGTATTTTGTGAGTGACCAAATATATGAAGTATTCAGTAGACTTCTGTTTCTGTGTAACCAGGGTGGAAAAGAAACCACGAAGGAAAACTTTAATTGTTTTTGGGGTAAAGAGTCTGTGATCTTTGTTATCCTAAACCAACTGGTGTTTTCAATTTGTGTGTAAAGTGAATTGTCAGGAAAGAAAAGCTCTTGGGCCAAGGAGTTAGGTGGCATGTCTACTGATCATTCTTGTGCAATATTGATTTTGTCTACTAAATAATATGTATTCTTTCTGCACAGTAGCCTGATTCTTTGTTTGCCTATTGTGAAGGGTGAGGGATAAGAGTGGTCTTAACTGAGTCAAAAACAGTGTTAGCGAAGACCCCAAAAATGTTTAGATATTGGTGTGGTGTTTTTTTATTGAGGGGTATCTGCATTCATTGTTGTCTCATAAATATCTCCTACATCAATAGGATGTGTAGAGTAAATACAAAGATAATTTGATTTGGCACTGAATGTTGAAATCGAGCAGGAACAAAGTGCAAGGTTTTTGTTCCAATGTAGAGAAAGTTTATAAGGTTGCCAAAAGCCACTTTTAAAATGATTGCCATTGAAATGGAAGGTGCCAGAAAAACATCTTCTAGGCAATTTTTATTTGTGCAGACTGGCCTGAGAAGGCCAGAATGCTCATGGAAGTTACATTAGTAGGCACTGACATTTGGCATGAAGGTGGGATTTTAAAGAAATCTCTAGTAGACCTAAAATATCTGCAGGAACAAATTAAAATGACCCAACTCACGGCTCAGTTCTATTTACATTTGAAATTAATAGAATAGTGATTGCAAAATAATGGTGCTAGTGTATTACAAGCCCAGCAATTGCTCATACAATTAGAAGATAAATTACAGCAGAGCCAAATTCTTGAACTCAAACCCGAAAACCTCACTGAGCAACTTCAAAATGAGTTAGAAACCCACCTACAGGCCAGTGCAGAGCAGGAAATGAAGTTCTCCGTGCTGCAGGACACACATAAAGAGAGTTTAGAAACCTTACATTGGCTCTCATTACGGGTCTGCCGGTAACCGTGCCGGTAAAACCGGCAGGTTGCCGCCAGACCCGTAATGAATTACCAGTGCCTGACTTCCCAGTGCCACCAAGCTATTATGACTCTGGCGGCCGGGAAGTCAGGCGCTGGTAATTTTGTAATTCCCCATTCCCATTGAGTCCCTAAGGACTAATAATGGTGCCGGTGCTTCCGTTACGTCTTGCTTACCGTGGCCATTGTGTCGGGCAGGGTCTGCCCTGTCAGGCACAGCGGCTCCGGCAAGCTAACCCGTAGTGTTTCTGGACCGGCACACTCATAATGAGGCCCATTGACGTCAACACAAGTTGAATGGGGAAACTACTTACAATAGTGCATTGTTGGAGATATTGTGGCCTTCAAACAGTCCATAAATGAACTAAAACATGAAAACAGTTCATTATAAAAGATATTGACCCACACCAGGATTTTGATAAAATGCATCAGGATTTAAATTTTTTGAAGCAACAGAAATTACAGCTGATCAAAGAGAAATATACCTTAAAATTGACAATGGATGTAGAAAAAGGTCAGCCTGATCAGGAACTGGCCATAATCAGGGAAGAACATATAGAACTGGAATAGAGCGCCTGAGACAAGCAGAGGCTGACCAATTTCAGGCAGAGCATTGTAAAGATGCTCAGGAGAGAGACCTTTTCATTTTAAATGGAAAATGCTGTGAAAATGCAAGGCTCTCGGAGGGGTAACAAAATCCTCCAAGAAGAAGTGCAGAAAATAAGGGACAGATTAGTGGCTAAGAGCAGTGTGCTTGAAGCCATCCAAATCTCAGTGTCAGATTTCAAAGCTCAACTCTCTGAATGTAAGCAGGACATTCTGGCAGAGAGAAACATGTGTGAGAAATGAAATAAGGAAATAAAAATATATAAACTGCCACTGAGACAGTCAGATCAACCAGAGTATGGGATAGGGTCCTATGATGGGTGAGAGCAGCCTTTCCCATCAAGGCCATTATGTCATTTACCTACCGCCTCCCATGTAACAACTGGAGCGGACCTTGTGGATGCCACATAGAGAACAGGGAGACATGAGGCAGGTGGGCTTGCCTATCACTAGCCATTCTGATCAGGAAGGCCAGTTCTTATCTGATATTGATGAGTATTCACCATTACCAAAAAGCAGGGAAGGTCGCATGACCGGTGTGTCATGGGAGGTCAAAGATTAAAGCTAGTCCTGTGAATACCTCTCAACGAGAAAATACAATTGATGAAAAGATCAGAGAATTAGACTTACAGAAAATGATCTTGCAAAGAGACAAGCTAGCCTGCTTCTCTGAAAGAGAAAGGCAAAACCTTCAGCCTAGGAAGCACATTTTAAAAACCTCCACACATTCAGGTTATGATATGATATGGCATTTATAACGCGCCTATACACAAGTGTTTCAATGCATGAAATTGTATTTGTATTTATATCTATACGCCTTTGGTGGATCTAGAACATGACACCATTGAAATATTGGTGGATACAGCAACCACCAAAGTATTATTTTGGGTGCAGACACCTCTATAGGAATGGCAGTCGATGCCCAACACTAGTATGTTGACTTAGGTATTGAAATCATCAGACCAATTCCAAACAACTGTTTCAACTCCAGTGATAGTATTCCTCCGGAAAAGGTTTATACCGGTCATGAGGGGAATTTCTTAGTGTACTCTTCATGCTCTTATGCGGTGGAAAAGGTAACCTGTCAGGAAGGATGAGGTGGTATTTAGAGTCAACAACAAACCTCAAATCCATGGAACCTCATGTCCAGGTAAACACCATTAAAAGAGATTTCTCCACACACAACTGGAGGATACCACTTAGCTTTCCAAGCCCAAGGTCTTTCCAGATTTCAGGCAGATGGTCAAGGAATAGATCAATCTAGCTGATGCCTGTTGGAAGAGAAACAAAGACAGAAACTGAAACAGGTATTCCTGAACTTCCAGGATATCTTTTCAGTAGATTCTTATGACTTTGGACGCATCCATTCATTCAACCACCATACCCACGGACCCAGAGATGGCTCCAGTATTCGTTAAACAATACTGGTTACCTCCCGCATCCATAGAGTCACTTGCAGAGATTATCAAGAACTTGGAATCCTGGGGAATAATTTGTCTGATCCACTGTACCTTTAACAGCCCGTTACTGGGGATACTAAAACCCAGTGGTCAATGGAGACTATGTCCACATGTCTAGATGGCTACTTCCCTATATCGATCAAGGGCTGGTGCAGCTTGAAGGATCAAAAGTGTGCACAGCCATTGATTTGGCCAACTGTTACTGGACATTACCTGTGAGTAGGGAAGACCAGTACAAGTTTGCCTTTACCTTTGGGGGCAGCAATATACGTGAACCTGAACACCCTTTGGATATATAAACTCTGCAAATGAGTTCAATATATTCCTTCATAAGGCCATGTCGGACTTGGGCAAAAAGGGAAACCTGGCCTATGTGGATGATGTTTTGATAAAGAGCTCAACTGTGGAAGAACATATTGCAGAAATTCGACATGTTCTGTCCCATTTGCAGAAAGATGGAACAAAACTGCCATTTCAGAAGGCACAATGGTGTAAGACCAGAGTGAACTTTCTCGGGCACGAAATCACCCCTTAGGGTCTCAACCCCCAGGCGAATACAGTGGATGCATTATTAAAATTAAAAGAACCTACCAATTCTTTGGGAATTTGAAAAGCCTTCTTTGACTCACTAATTGCAGTAGAAAGTTTATTGAAGACTACGCAGAGGTCACTCAACTTATATAATAATAATGTGTACTTTTATAATGTGCTTAATACCGGAGACCATTTTCTAAGCGCTAGACTGGGATTCAAACCAGTGTTGCTATGCGTTGACTTGCTTCCAAGAGAAGCATGTTGCCCCTGAGCTATCCTCCCTGCTCAACCCCTTGTCCATTTATTGAAGGCCATAGTCAAGTGGGACTGGGCTCCAGAACAATCCGAGGCAATTAAACAACTGAAAAAAGCCTTTCTCAAGCTCCTTGTTTGGCTTATCCCATGAAGAATAAAGAGTTATTAGTGACATGGTTTTCAGATACCTGCCTGACAGCGGTATTGTATCAAAGTACAACAAGGTCAACAAAGTTATTTCTTCCATGAGCAAAACTTTGCCATTCGTGGAGGAAAAATTCAACAACTGTGAAAAGGCACTCCTTGCGACAGTATGGGCATTGAAAAACTACTGCCCGTTTATCTGGGGGAGCACATCATTGTAGAGACTCCTCACCAACCATTGCAGTATTTACAAAGTGACAGAATCCAGGCTGGGAATGTAAGTAATTCCAGAATTAACCCCTGGATTCTGTCCATGCAAGGCTTTCCTGTGAAGGTCAGGTATGGCCAAAACAAGAAGAGTCCTCTAGCGCAAGGATTGGTGGACTTAAATGATTGTGCTCAAGAAACGGTCTTGAGGACAAAAGTCTAATAACCACAGATAATATGGAGGTGTGCCTAACTTCCCCACACTAGATCTATGAAGAAGACACTTGTCAGGGGATACCCACAGTTTATGTGGCCGGCCAGCACAGGGAATGGGCTGGAACATGGCGGAGCAGGGCTCTGGCAAGACGTGCCTTCCCAGAACTGAGCTTCGGCAAATCAGGTCATGCCGCCCTGTGTCCAGACCCAGCTGCTTGCCCATGACACTGGCACCCGCAGTACAATGAGCAGGTGGCTTTCAGAAGACTCTGCAGCACTGCAGAGACTTCTGAAAGCAGTCTGCTCGATGAAGTGTGGGTTGCTTCTGTATGTGACAGCTCAGAGACAGAACAGGATGTATCTGCCCTGAAACTCAGTTATCACATGCAAGAGTAACCCACATTTCAACAGACACTTGCAGTAGACTCGGCGTGAGCAACTGAATACAGAAACAGCCAAAGCTCCATATACTCGTTTTAGCTGTCCAGACTAATAAATATGTCCTGCACTGTAGAGAAATGTTTTCTTAGGGTGAGAAGTGTGACCAATTAAAACTGCAGAGCCCAACTTCCATTATTCGCTCAAAAGGGTTTCTTACTGAATCAAAATAAGACATGTTTCACATTTAAAATTCTGGACATACTTATGTGCCCATAATGCTCTTTGCTTTTATGCATATCGCCAGGTTTGGGTTCTATGAAGAGATAATGTATTGCATGACCTGGCCTGGTACCATGGCCCACAGTGGAGTAAAGACATCCCGCATGCAGATTTGATCACTGCACAAAAAGAGGACCTGATTATTGGAAAATTCTATCAACACATTGAAGACCCAGTGAGTTTTCTTCTAACGTAACCGGATTATACCATAAAAGAGGATCTCCGGGTGTTGAGGAAGTTTTCCAAGATGTTTCGAATCCAAGACGGTTTGTTGGTAAGGAGATCACTATCTAGGTGTGACCAATGGGTGGTCCATACCACATTCCAGAGCCTGATGTTCAGCCACACCCATGATGTGGCTTCTGCCATTCATCAGGGTTTTCAAAAGACATTCAAAATCTCGCGAGGTTGCATAATGACCACACATGGGTCAGAATCTCAACATGTATCTAAAAGGGTGTCTTGTTTGTGCACAATTTCCACCAAGGTATCACACCCACAGAGCTCCCCTACATAAAAGGGAAATGACACTGCCTTGGCCAGATTTGCAAGTCAATTTCATCGTGCCAGTGATTCGCTCCTCTAGACTCTAGAGGAAACAAGTAAATGTTGAATGTAAAATGCTTCTTTACAAAGTGGCCAGAATGTCTACCTGACCCAAATTATAAGGCAGAGACAGCTGCCGTACTAATGATCAACCACATATTCTTTCATTTCAGCCTCTCGCAAAGGATTGAGTCGAACAGCGGAAGTCATTTTACCAGTGAGGTGATGACCAAGATGTGGGAGATTCTAGGAATAAAAAGAAAACTCCACATCGCTTACTGCCCAGCATCGAAGGGAGGGGTTGAGAGATTCAATCAGACCATTTTGAGAATTCTGAAGAAATTTGTGGCTGACGCTGGACCCAGCTGGGATATTTGATTACTGCTTGTTCTGATGGCTATTAGGTATACACCATCTTCTACAGCCAAGATGTCTCCATTTGAACTGACTACTGGACAACAAATGGTGTTACCTCATCAGCTGCTCTATATAACGCAGGCGCAGATGCTAATAAATGCATCCACCACTCATGAGTACATTGAGAACCTAAGGAAACACTCCAGTATGCTTTTTCTTATGCACAGCACAACTTAGAGAAGTCGGCTGACGGGATGAAATCATACTATGATTTGAAGACCACGAAAAAGGAGTATGAGATAGGTGATAAGGTCTATCACTACAATTTTAGAGAAACCAAACCAAAGAACTGAAGTTTCTTCCATCTTGGCGTGGTAGTTTTGAGATTGTGGATAAGATCTTGCCTGTTGCCTATAAAATCTGCATCCTGAAAGGAGAACAGACGGAACAGAAATGGGTCCATATCAATCTGTTAAAAAGCTGTCATCCCAGACTAGCTTTAAGAGTGATTGAGGAGCCCACTGAAGTTAGGACAGAGGAACCATCTGAGGAATGAAAGGTAAAATCAAAACCACGGATGGAAACTAAACTATATAACAGGTGAATAAGTAAATTAAAGTTTTATCTGAAATGATTGATGTAAAAAAATGACATGTTTCAATGGTAAATCTAAATTGGGAAATGTGTTTCAGAATTGTATGCAATGTTATCTGGGGCAATAAGGTTTAAACAAAAATGCATAACACATCTTTGTACTTCTCTCTTTACAATTATTAATGTAAATTCCTTCCAGCCTGGGCATCGGGAGAAGTGGAGTCCAGAAAGGGCCCAGGAAAAGGGGAAAGGAAGGGGCAACCCGGGAACCCAGAAGCTGGATGGAAGCACGACCACCCACTACCGGATAAACACATAATGGGTCATTCAAACCCCACTCTCCATTGCTATTTCGCAGTAGTAAGACGTGAGAGAAGAGCCTGAGTGGATTTCTGTGGGGTAAATTCAGCCCCAAGGGACAATGAACTGCCTTTGGCTGAGTTAAGTTGAAAAGGTGCAGAAAGATGGAAACACACTGTTGGCAGAGAAAAGGACAGCATGTAATTCTGAACTATCAAGTAACTAAATGTTGGTTTCAGAAAAAGGAAACACTTAATTAAATGTGCCCTGTGTTTGAATGCCATAGTGCAAAATCAGAGGCCTAATTTCCAATACATGGGCCCGATACCTGAAAGTGCAGCTTTGCTCAAACAAAGAGTGAACATGGAGAAAGGTGTGCATTCTGCAGCATGTAAATTGACATGTACAGATGAAACTCCACTGCAGAAGTGAAGTCAGAGGCACACACTAAGGAAACTAGTGGCTACAGAAAAACTGTTATAAAATGAGCTGAGAATGAAGATGGAAGCAACATGCATCTCATGAGATGCAAGACATTTGTAGCAAAATGTATATTGGGGAAAGAAAAAGGTAATAATAATAATTTAGTGATTAATATTGAACTTCATCTTGGATTCCTTTGGCTTCTTAGTTGCTGCAATAATCGGTGTCACAGTTTTATTACTCACTCATGGTACTCAATTCATTGACCTGGGGGTGGGGTGAAGGGCTGAGTCTGCAGACCAGGGTATAGAACACATGAGCACAGCATCATCCTTTTTCCAAGGCGAGCACGTTATGCTTCAGCTCTCCACCTGGCAGTTACTGGAGCCTCCAGGAATTCTAGTGGGGGCACAAAGGGATCTGCATGGGTGGGGGGATCTATAATGAATGATAGCCCTACAGCACAAATAATGAAATAATCATTAAACTATCACTCATTTCACCTGTAGGGATTCAGGGGTCACCACGTCCAGATATAACACCTCATGTTCTCTATGGCTCTTTACTGGTTTCTGACTGGCACAGCACCAGCCCGCCAGTCCCAGAGGCATTTTTTTTGTTGCCAGACTCACTCCAAGCCAGCCGTACCACCCCTGTGAGTGCCCTTGTCCTGTGTAGGGTTTTGTCCTTTCAACATCATATGTAGTGGAACACAATCTCAACAGGGTATTGGACCCCAGCCTTGTAACACCAGTCTTCACAGGTTGTGGGGTATGGTTATATGGCAACAATTAATTGCAGAGAGTTTGTCCCGTCCCCCCATTCAAAGCGCCACACTCATATACCTGTGGATACAATACAATCTTGCCCTGTCTGTGAACCATATACCACTTCTGTCTCTCACCCTTAAGCAATAAATAAGCCTAGAATCAGGCCAGTGTGTAGAAAGAATATATATTCTTTACTCCATGGCACAAAACAAAGCTTCAATACAAATAAGTAGAAAACCACTTGCTTTTGTGGGTTAACTATAAATCATAGAATCTATAGCACAATCACATATTCAGTTTGCATTTCAGGTCAAATAAACACTTCAACTTCTTTGGTGGTTCCCAAAAATCCCATTATGTCAAGAATGATGAAGTACCTTGAAACATAACAAAATCGTATATTTGGTAGTATTCTTTTCATGGGTTTTAATTTCACTAACATGCAATATTTTTCTGTTGGTAAAAGAAATTTGGCATGCACAGAGCTCTTTGTTTTTATCTACATGCGCACTTTGCACTGCTAACAGTGTTCTAGCACAACCAACCTTTAATAACAAAACACTTCTTATATAGATGAAACCCTTTTTCCTTCACCAGCATGCAGTGATAAAATCTCTATTCTATCAGGAGTCACTTTCCCACTCTCTGTAGAAGGTGTGTTTTTAAATCGGGGACTTCGCTCTATTTAATTTGGCAAGGTACTTTTCTGTCCCAGCACAAACCCAGAGATTAAGTTTACTATGGAAACCCCTCTGCTTTAAGTCAGGGTCCGGGGAATGGGTAGCAGTTGGGAATTTAGTTTTTTGTATGCACCCCTACACGTTAGGGAATTTTGGGGTTGGCAAAGATTCAACATAATCACCCTGTGTCATTTGGCTATAGGGGAATTAATTCAATTATTATTTGATAAAATAATGCTACGGATCTACTTCCATACCCCATTCACTAAATAAGTGGACGGTATTAACTCAAACAGATCCCCAACATACTTGGTTCTGTTGGACAAGTTTTCTTACATCGAACAGCTCTGGGTCTTGTGCTCGGGAAAGGACATCACCTCATGGGTCATCTCACGGTAAAGGGTAGGGACCTGGTCAGACTCCAAAATCAGTCACAAATAGCCTCCAGCATCCCTCAATGTGTCTCTCATTGTATGGATTCCAGCTTCTGTCTCTTTCCCTGGTTTCCTCCACCTCCCAGGCAATGTTAGTTCTCCGGCAATTCTTCCAGCAATTCCCACTCAGATCATTTCAGAAAGCTCTTCTCTCAGATCATTTCAGACAGCTCCCCTTTCAGATCATTTCAGACAGCCCTTCCTTTTCCCATTGTGTGTCCCCTTTTAAAATTGAAACCGTACCCACAATGTCTAAATTATCAGGTACCAGCTTATTGGCTCTTGATTTGGATTGGACCTCTATTGTCCACCAGCACTGCAATGATTGGTACCTTTGGTTACTAGGCACCATCTCAGGGGAGTTTGAGTCCACTGCCTTGAAATGCATTTCTGACCACTGCAGTTAAGAACTTAAAAACTACAAAATGGTAACTTTCGCCAATTTACAGATAAGCATCATAAAATATATATATATATATATATGCATTTAGAGTTCAAATACGCTCAAAATATGGTTGTCTTTTCAGAATGAATGCGATGCACTAAGCGTATATTATCCTCGAGGTAATAACATCGACAACACGGGAGTTCAATAATTATTCTTATTTTCATTCCACTCTTAAGCATGTGTAAATAATAATTGCAAATATCGCTTAATAATGTGACTTGCACACAAAGGGGTACCTTTTAATGTGCACAAATGTTGCAGCAATAACCAAGTTTTTTATACATGTAAAGATGTCTGCCTTTGAACTGTAGCAAAAGCACTGTGTTGTGAATGTATACACTATGTCCGACATGGAGATCAAAGAGACTAAGTATCCTATTTCAAGTCACCTTGTTTATGTTTGCACTTTGAACGTGATCAAGCGGTCTGTGTACCGTGAAACGCGTCGTTTTCTGGTTTCTTTCCTTGCCATGCTGACATAAGAAATAAAGCATTGTCAGTCTGGTAAAACTGTGGATTGTGTTTTGCCTCTGTGCAGAGAGTCACTATTGGCTTTTTCTGTTGTTCTTGGGAGTGCATTCCGCTGGCCTGCTTTTCCCGGTTCCATTGCGGATCTGGGAATTTGGTTTTCTTTTTTGAATATTGACACGCCGCGGAAAAACGGTGTTGGAACTTTGCACCCACCCGACATTTGGAAGCGCGGCACGACATATTTTCTTTTTTTCTTCAGAGTCGCCGTGCCCAGCGCTCCGGAACTTCCCGGACCACATGGAGTAGTGAGGCAACAGACAGGCACAAGGTGAGACTTTGCAGCGGGTTCCGTTGGAATGTTCTTTCGCACCGGAGGGTGAGGAGTACTTCCGACTACCGCGCTTGTCCACTATTGTTGCTGTCTGACTTAGACTTTAAAGCTACACCACATAAGGGAAGTTCCGTTATAGGGAGTTGTATGAACCTGTGATATCGAAGGTTCACAACCACAAGAACGGACACTGTTTTTCAGGAGAGGAACACACCAAAGCCGGACTACCCTTGAAATACAGACAATATGATGTCACAAAAGGACAAGGAAATTGCCAGAAAGGAACAAGCAGCTTCCCTGTTTTGCGAGAAGCAAACTACCACGGATGTGGGGAAACCAAAGGGACCGCAGGTAGAGGCATTGCCCAATACAGAAATCAAATTATTAAGAGAATTGGAAAAATTGCAGCGCCGAGAGATTTCGAAATGGTGGGAGGAGTTCTCACTACAGAATTATATAGACGTAGGGAGAGTGCTGAGAGGCCTACGTATCCTCACCACACCTACATTCGATGAGCAAGATCCTGAAATGCTGCAAGAATGGGGAGAAGCAAGCGGTTTGTGTTCCGTTACTTTTCTAAAGATCCTCATCAAGTATGCAGGAATTGATACAAAGAAGATACTGTCAAAAATACAGGAAGTGGAGGACCAGCTTAAAACCATTGATCCAAGTGAAGAGGGGGAAGTCATGAGAAACAGCATGGAAAAGGGATACAAAGCATTTGAGGATGACATTAAGTTGCGGAAACAACGCAAATTTATACGCGACGAGGATGATTATGAAAAAGGAAGAGTATTTACCTTTGCCAAACGCTTTGATACCCTCAGACTCAAACTACCCACTGGTCCCAAATCAACAGTAACGGAACTTCCGGCTGCATGCTCATCTTCGGAAGTGGACACTACAGAAAGCGAAAGTGAGCAACCCACACGCAAGCTGAATTTTTTAGAAGAAATGCAGTTGCTGGGGATGGATACACAAAACAGCAACAAAAAACCAAGAGGAAGAGGCCGAGGCAAATCGACGGGACAGAGAGGAGGAAGAAAACAAGGAGGAGCAACAGGTTCAGACATCGGGGACAAGGACCAGTCAGTGCGGAAGACCCGCTCTGGCACCAAGAACTTGTAAAAATGTATATGGAAGAACAAGATATGTCCATTATCAATCTCTCCTCATATCCTCTCTCACATGACCAACTCAAAGTATTAAAACTTGGCCTAAACTTCTGCCCAACAAGCCATTACAACTATGCAGAAACACGCATAGATTTTGACAAATATATGCGCATGGTCAGGCTTAAAAAGTCTTTTGCTATTAATCCGTCCAAACAACCAGCTCCAGAGATGTTAGAAGGTTATACACCAGTTTCCATTGAAGACATGACTACGTTTGGTAACCTTATAAGCCTGGGATCAGGAAGTGCAGCATCTGATGACAATATTGATCAAGACTGGAACTCCATGAATATACATACCGATTGGCCAGGGACCAGTCAACTCAGGTGCAAATCAAGATTTAATCCCATGTTTAATCCGAGAGGACACATTGAAGCATTCCAGGACCTAGTTATTAATGATCTGAGAAAAATCAGAAAGATCAAATGGAGTTATAACGACAACCTCACTCGTCATGAACTTAATGTCTTGAAGGATCTCAGTACATCATCAGATTGTATTATTAAACCATCAGACAAAGGCACTAATATTGTTGTGACGAACCGTGTCGATTACATGAAGGAGGCGGCAAGACAACTCAACGATCCATCCTGCTACTCTAAATTGGGAAAGGATTCCACTGCAGGTATGAATATGAAACTTTTTGACTTGCTGAATACACATAAAGATCAGGGACTACTAGAGGATGATATGTGCAAGTACTTACATCCGAAATTTCCGGTGATGCCGACCATCTACTTTTTGCCAAAAGTACACAAGAATATGAGGAAGCCCCCTGGACGCCCTATTGTGACACTCTCTGGGGCACTATATGAGAACACCTCAAAATTTGTAGATGAGACTTTGGTGTGCTTTGTGATGACACTCCCCTCTTATCTGAGAGACACTAAAGATTTTTTGAATAAAATTGATGGCATCACCTGGGAACCCACATACTTGCTCACCACCCTAGATGTGGTTTCCTTATATACCTCCATAAGACACGATGATGGGTTACGGGCCTGTGAATATTTTCTTCATACCAGGTCAATTAACTTTTTATCACACAGTCGCATGATACTGGACATGATTCACCTTTGACCAATAACTGTTTTATATTTGATGAGGAGTTTTATGTAGAGCTTCAGGGCACAGCCATGGGGACAACATTCGCTCCGTCATACGCCAACTTATTCATGGGTTGGTGGGAGAAGTTTGTTGCGTGGGGCACAGAGTACAACAGTTATACATCTAAAATAGTACTCTGGCTGCAGTATATAGATGATTTATTCATTATCTGGGACGGAACAAGCTCAGAGTGGTTAGATTTTGTTGAGAAACTCAACACCAATGAATTACATCTTCAGTTCACAGAGAGCCACAACAAGACTGCTATCGTGTATCTAGATATTCTTGTTAAAGTGGCTCATGAAGAACTTGTGACAGAACTATATAGGAAACCGACAAGTTCAAATATACTGCTACACGCTAAAAGCAACCACCCCACTTCCCTGAAATGGTCTATACCATATGGCGAATTTATCCGCATAAGAAGGAACTGTTCTAAGTTGGAGACCTTTGATACAGAATGTGGGTATATGGCCCAGAAATTTAAACAGCGAGGTTACCCAAAGAAGATACTTGAACGAGCTTACCATAAAGCCAGGGACCAAGATCGCTCCTCATTATTAACAACTAAAGTGGTGCCATTATTACAGGAATGTCAGAGTGAGACACGTCTCATCCTTACCTATGGCACGAATTCTCAGAATATGCGCCAAATCATGCGAAAACATTGGCATGTTCTGCAACTGGATGAACACTTAGGCGCGATCTTGGGAGACAGGATGAATATTACATTTAGACGTTCTGCCTCACTTAAAGATAACCTTGTCTCTAGCTTCATGAGTGCATCCTCGCTTTCAGGAGGCTCTTCTTGGCTTCATACATCAAATACAGGCTTCCAAAACTGTAAGAAATGTAAGGCCTGCCAGTTTGCAAAAAATGTTTCTAGCTATGACCACCCTATCTTGGCTAAAAGTGTTCCCATCGCATCGCGAATCACCTGTGACACAGAGAACGTGGTTTATGTGCTCACATGTCCTTGTGGTAAGTGGTACGTTGGGAGTACCATAGGAAGGCTCAAGCTGCGGATGTTGAAGCATATTCGAGCTATTAAAAATGTTGATGTAACATACCCCATGGCTTTACATTTTAAAGAAATACATGACGGAAAGCTGGATGGCTTTACATATTTTGGCATTCATACTATAGCCAAACACCCAAGGGGTGGGAACAGAGAATTGGCACTGAGACAATTGGAAACCAAATGCATTCTTGATCTTGATACGAAGAAACCAAGAGGTCACAATTTAGATGAAGAACTCTATACCTTTTTAGGGACTTAATTATAACCTTTTCTCTAATATAATGCCATCTAGAGTTATATTGTTGTTCTTCCCTCTTGAAAATACATACGGGATTCAGTTTCCTTCTTGTGCTCATCCCTTTATTTTCATTTTCATTTTCCTTTCCCTCCCTTCCTCCTTTTCAACATTAGCCATTGCAAGAGTTCTTTCCTGTTAAATGTACTTCATTTGCTATACCTGAGATTACATGGATACTCCTTTTGATAAACAAGCACAGAAATAGTTTGAGATTATGGAGTTGACTGAGGACTTCCAATTCGATTTACCAAGTTTGGTGCAAGATATTTTCATATGGCATTTGGATATGGTATTTTTACATGGTATTTTTATATGATCTTTTTTGCATCTCTCCCATTGATTCTTTTCAGCTAGCTCTATCCTCTTAGCTTTATTTCTATCGCTTCTTGCTACACTTCCCTAATTCTATACCCCCAGTGGTCACTAGGCTTCCCCTTAGGGTCTGTGGAAATGTTTGAGTTTGCACTGTTCATGCATTGGGGGAACCTTTATGGTTCAATATATAGATCATTCTATAGGGCTCATCTGAGTGTGACATTATTGCCCTACCCCTGGCATAACAGAGGAAATACTTCTGTTTTTAGAATTGTGATGTATTGTTTTTCATCAAATTTTATTCTAACTTCGAATTTTGTTTCATGAAAGTGCGCCACGGTCACATGTACAATAGGATATCATTTATTCTGTCTCTTCGCCGTCGTTCCCCTTCTTTTTCTGTCCTTTCATATATTCCTTCCGAATCTATAATTAGGATTTTTGAATTTTAGACTCATAAGTATCAAATGTTGTGTAATAATGCTGTTCTCTGTTATGTGGTGTTTGTGAATTATTTTAAGAGACTGGACTTTAGGTGCATTATGGATATCAACACCTATTTTTTGCTATTTTGCGCTAGTCAAATTTTTACAGGCACTATGCACTTTATAGCTAATCATGCACTTTGCACTTTATAGCAAAAAGGCACTGAGCACTTTATAGGCTAGGATTAGTCTACTCGGAGTTATGTATCCGGGACGTTGCTGCTCTGCAATTTTGCACGAGGTAGTCTACTCAGTTTTAATGTCCAGCTTAACATCATAGTATATATCTAATTTATGAATGCCAGTAACAGCCTTTGTTCACTTTTTGACAACAACTTCACACAGCATTTGGGTCTGTGCCAACATAATAATTACCGCAATAGATTTCAAATGCGGATGTTCGAGTAGCTAACATATAAAAGCTACTGGTGGTTTGAACTTGTTTACGGAAGGCTCAGGGCAGAATTGTACGGTGTTTGAATATGCAGATATCTTTATGGCTGCTAAAATGGTCACAGAACCGATGAGACAAAAATGGCATGCATTTAGAGTTCAAATACACTCAAAATATGGTTGTCTTTTCAGAATGAATGTGACGCACTAAGCGTATATTATCCTCGAGGTAACAACATCGACAACACGGGAGTTAAATAATTATTCTTATTTTCATTCCACTCTTAAGCATGTGTAAATAATAATTGCAAATATCGCTTAATAATGTGACTTGCACACAAAGGGGTACCTTTAATGTGCACAAATGTTGCAGCAATAACCAGGTTTTTTATACATGTAAAGATGTCTGCCTTTGAACTGTAGCAAAAGCACTGTGTTCTGAATGAATACACTCTGTCCGACATGGAGATCAAAGAGACTAAGTATCCTATTTCAAGTCACCTTGTTTATGTTTGCACTTTGAACGTGATCAAGCGGTCTGTGTACCGTGAAACGCGTCATTTTCTGGTTTCTTTCCTTGCCATGCTGACATAAGAAATAAAGCATTGTCAGTCTGGTAAAACTTTGGATTGTGTTTTGCCTCTGTGCAGAGAGCCACTATTGGCTTTCTCTGTTGTTCTTGGGAGTGCTTTCAATTTGCTGGCCTGCTTTTCCCGGTTCCATTGCGGATCTGGGAATTTGGTTTTCTTTTTTGAAAACACAGCAGAGGAAAGAAACCGCACTCCAGACATGAGGTGCTACTGGTCCCAAAAAATGACGAACTTGAATCAGCGTAAAGAAACACGTTTTAATGATGGTAAGAAAATAGGCAACACACACACAGCAAACAAAGCAGGACGCCGAGGATGGGGCTTGAACGTTGCGTTTCGCGCTTCCATGAGCGCTTGGTCACATTCTATATATATAGGTCTGATCATGCTGGACTTAATAAAATGCGTCTGACGTTGGCACAATATATTGTATGTGTGAATGGCAGATTTTTGTAATTTACCCAAACAGGACAAAAGTCACTGTCACAAGATTTTATATACAGGTATCTAATTCAATAAGCTATCATCTCCCTGAATATCCACTTAGTGACTTTTTCTGGTAAGCTGTCATCACATTTTAGCAAGGTCACATGTTTAGGGGAGTTGTATAATTAGATGTATCTGTTAATTAGCTGCTCAGTGATATTTGCATTATTTCAGTGAGAGTTACAGTTCCAGAGAAAATTGACAACATATGATCCTCCATATAAACCTATGGCAATCTCTAATAACATGCATGGTTTCAACATTAACCTGACATTTATTTTCTAGAAGAAACTTCACAAGTAACCTCAGCCATATGTTCCTTTGTTGACCTATGCTGCTATAAACCCATTCACATTCTTACCCAGTCAAAGGCCTGAAAATGTGTTCTTATCTTCCTGACCAGAGGAAGACCACCCCACCCCATGACTCATGTGATGGTTTTCTGTTGCATGTCATCTGTCAGTCAGACCAGGGAGGGACCATGAATCTATTTCTTGAGGATTATTCAAAGTTCACAACTGTTAGCCTGGTTTTTGTTTGCACAGTGGTCATCTGTTATACCCTAATAAAACCTTAGTCATGCACAAGCACCGTCCCTTTCTTGGCTCTGTGAGCCACAAAGACATTTTCTGATAAAAGGAGAAGGCAGTGTCTTGGTAAATGTAGGGGGGGAGGTCTTTTGGCTATGTACAGCTTCACTTCATGCACAGACAATGAGTATTTTTGGATGTTGCAATTCCTTTACACATGAAGCCTGCTTTAATATTTGACCTCATATCATGTGCAGTTTTCTCCTGCACCATGCCATCAATTTCTTGAAATACAAAATACATGTTTCTCCATCTTCAGTCTCACAGTTTCTTTGAAAACAGTTTTGACAAGCCACCAGTTTCCTTAATGTGTGCCTTTGAATTTACTTCTGTCAATTGGAGTTTAATTTTCCATGCGTTCATTTCCTTCCAAGTTGCAGAATGCACACATGTCTCCTTGAAGCCCTGTTTTAGTAACTATACTCAGACCTGTTGGTCTAGTCATTTGAATAAAGGCCCCATTTAATTAAAGTTTTCCTTTTTCTGACAACCCTGTTGGGGTATTCGGCAGTGTTGAAATTTACATGCCGGCTTTTCGGTCTGCCAGTCAGTGTGCTTTCAAATTACAAGAAAGTATTTCTGCACTTTTAAGGCCTCAGTCATCTAGACATACCCGACAACGTCCAAGGCCTAGCCCTTGACTGATTGTCCCCCGTCTCTGCCGGCCTTCCAGATGCACAGGCCCAACATGTAGATGACAGTGCTGCCACCGATCTCACAAAGGCATCCGCCTGACTTACGGCATACTCTATTTTAACCTAATCAGCCTTTAGAGGCAATGACCGGATATGTGATCAGCAGTCTGATTGATTTTCAAAATGAAATTGTTCAACATGAGACTGACTGTGTTTCCTGTCCCTAGCTTAAACATAGGTGGGCATAGCGGACAGCAGACTCAGATCAGCTTTCAACAGGTTTGCTCGTACCATGACTGGCACTACCCAACCCCATCATGCTTTGCAGTCTTTCTTTATTTCCCCTGCCCTTACATCACACACTTGTTTTAGCCTAATTAAGCTATCAACTTGTCCTTTTAGGATCAACGCTCTTTGTCTTTATGAATAAAGCATGCCACTTTAAAAATGAGGTCTACAGGTATCTCATGGAAGCAAAGAAACTGATTGGGTTAGGATTTCTATACAGACATGTTTCGAGCGGGAATGAGAGTCACACCAGTCACACTTAAAGTGACACTAATTTAAGACTTGTGGATATTGCTCCTTAAAATATTGGGTAGCCACACCATTTAGGATAACTTGATTCTGGGGGGTGTGTTTCTTATTAACACAACACAGATTATTACAGTGTTTGGAAACAGGAAGAATGCAGCATGGAACACTTCATGGAATGATATTAATATTATATTTTTCATTGCTAAATCACTGAAGGGGACAGGAGAGGGTGGTGGTGGACATCACATTTCTTTTTAACTGCAGATTGGATCAAGTGTAGTCAGAGCGGATAGCTCACCAGGGGTTCAAAGAGGGACACCATTCGGGGAGAGTTAAAGTTTCATATGGCGGTGGAAGGGCTACCCACAGAGACTATGTGGGGTTGTCACAAATTACTTGCAAGTACTCCTTCCCATTCTCAACACCTAGTAACGTTTGCAGGAATTAGCGTCAAATTAGCAGAAAATGGTGCAATTTAAAGGACATTGGGCCAGTGAAATTCCCGAACTAGTATAAGATTAAAAGACAAAATGCACATTTTAATTAGTACCTGCCAGGAGGCAATGATGTTGTTGTGGTGTTTGTGTGTCATGCTTCGTCAGTTGTTAGTTCATGGTGCATTTCCATCTGTATCATACCATAATCCCATGTAAACCCGAGTGGCTGTACGGTTAAAGTGTCTTTGAGGTGTCAGTGGGTAGCCAGAAGGGTGGCCCCAGGAAGTTGACTACTCATTTTAGGCCCTTAATGTGTGGCCTGGTGTAGCATTGCCTGATATAGCATTACTTAGCCTAACATCACATAATATAATCAGGCAACGTGTAAAAGCTGGAGGAAAAACAGAATGATTTGTGTGAATCCAAGCAAGTAAAAGAGGTTTCTAAAGACAAAAAGGTTATTTTCCGTTGTTATTCATTAGGTGGTCTGCTGGAGAAAGTATTGCAACAATAACCAGTCTATGAATCCTTCTACCTCCCACCCTGACCGACAACCCATGGCGACCCCGAAACAACACCTAGACATGTGCCTACATTACATTTCCCTAACCACCCCCAAACCACAACAGACCAAAACAACTTGTCAAGATCTCCTTCGACACCACTCTGCCAGGCACCACACACAACCACACAGCACATTAACCAGTGCTGCCGACAACCTGTGCAATATCTAAAAAGGTGCACACCACACAGAGCACCACCTTTTCAGATCTGCATGCAGCAACATTGCCACAAAACAACCTTGCCCTGCTCCCTCTATTCTTCTGTTTGTCCACCATCCCTCCTCTTACAGATTCGTAAGCACCAAAATACCGTGGAAATAGACATGGTTGTACTATGCAATGTGCAAAACATAAAATAACAGGGCCCAGTAAAGATGTTCGACCATTCTCTCCTATGGCACTATGGCAGAGCTGTGCCCAGCTGAAGCTACTCCTGAAGATGGCAGCAGCAGGGGAGGAAATGAATGTTGGTGTTGGTGCGCTTACTTTAATCACTGTTCCAAACATGTTGATTGGCCTAAGGGCAGAAAATCATGAAGACCAAAGGCGAACATGAAATGCAATCTTGTCGAAAGCCTCGATGCCAATATTTCTGTTTGTCAAAAGAGAAGAAAACATGCTAGGATGCAAATGAATGCAGCCTGAAAATATCCTGTTTTACAGCATTATCCTTTCAGCACTTACATTTTAATATCACGCTGGAAGTTTGTGCCACACAATTACTAAATTACTAGTGGCACTTGACCTTATCACAGAATTTCTCTTATTGTGTTTTGACTGTTCACAAAAAAGCAAACTAGATTTCGCATGTTAAACCATGTGACATTATGGTTGTAAACTAAGAGGCCGATTCATGGAATAATTAGCGCGGCGCAAGTGGGCAAAAACGTGCGAATCGCAGTGGAATAGCGAAAATCGCAGTGCAAGTGTGAAAATCGCACAAAAAGCAGCGCACGTCGATTCATGGAAGTCCGTGCGCGAGAAAACCAGCGGATGTGCGATAAAAAAGTGCGCGGCGCACGTTGGCGAACAGGCCATCTAACAGCGTGCGCCAGGTCACAGCGAAAATCGCACAGGCCACAGCGAAATTCGCACATAGCACGGCGCACGCAACAAAAGTAGGCGGAACACGGGCGTAACACTCGGAATGGGGAACAACTTGCCAAAACGTGGGCGTCACGGGGGAAGTACAGGGCACAAGTGCGCGGAACGCCCACACGCTCGCCTACAACACGTATTCATGGAATAGAATAGGGCAAAAAAGCGTACGCTCAAACCAGCGCACAGGCACAAACACGACCGCCACAAGAAAGCAGGCGGTAGCGTCTCTGCGGCTGTAAGAAATGTGCGCCAAAAGGTGCGCCAACAAATAGCACCTATATACTGCCATGATGAATGTCCTATACTGTGGCCCTCCAGGACAAATGACGTGCAAAGGGGTACCCACAAACACGGACACCCGCTGACAAAAAATACGTGTGCGTGTATACCGGGGTGCGCGGGAAGTCTCACACGCGATTTCAGCAGGGTACGTGTATTTCAGGGGTGCGCGGGAAGTTCCACACGCGATTGGCCCAGTGCGAGCAGGGTACGTGTATTTCAGGGGTGCGCGGGAATTTCCACACGCGATTTCAGCAGGGTACGTGTATTTCAGGGGTGCGCGGGAAGTTCCACACGCGATTTCATCAGGGTACGTGTATTTCAGGGGTGCGCGGGAAGTTCCACACGCGATTGGCCCAGTGCGAGCAGGGTACGTGTATTTCAGGGGTGCGCGGGAATTTCCACACGCGATTTCAGCAGGGTACGTGTATTTCAGGGGTGCGCGGGAAGTTCCACACACGATTTCATCAGGGTACGTGTATTTCAGGGGTGCGCGGGAAGTTCCACACGCGATTGGCCCAGTGCGAGCAGGGTACGTCTATTTCAGGGGTGCGCGGGAATTTCCACACGCGATTTTAGCAGGGTACGTGTATTTCAGGGGTGCGCGGGAAGTTCCACACGCGATTTCAGCAGGGTACGTGTATTTCAGGGGTGCGCGGGAAGTTCCACACGCGATTTCAGCAGGGTACGTGTATTTCAGGGGTGCGCGGGAAGTTCCACACGCGATTGGCCCAGTGCGAGCAGGGTACGTGTATTTCAGGGGTGCGCGGGAAGTTCCACACGCGATTTCAGCAGGGTACGTGTATTTCAGGAGTGCGCGGGAAGTTCCACACGCGATTTCAGCAGGGTACGTGTATTTCAGGGGTTCGCGGGAATTTCCACACGCGATTTCAGCAGGGTACGTGTATATCAGGGGTGCGCGGGAAGTTCCACACGCGATTTCAGCAGGGTACGTGTATTTCAGGGGTGTGCGGGAAGTTCCACACGCGATTGGCCCAGTGCGAGCAGGGTACGTGTATTTCAGGGGTGCGCTGGAAGTTCCACACGCGATTTCAGCAGGGTACGTGTATTTCAGGGGTGCGCAGGAAGTTCCACACGCGATATCAGCAGGGTACGTGTATTTCAGGGGTGCGCGGGAAGTTCCACACGCGATTTCATCAGGGTACGTGTATTTCAGGGGTTCTGGGGAGTACCACACGTGAATTGGCCGTGTGGGCCCTCCCAGGTGTACGCTCCAAAACCTCCACGGACCCTGCAGGCAGCCCACACCACGGGGGACTACCCTGCACCCATGCTCATGTCCCGCAGGCAGCCCATCCACCATGGGCATGCCCCCCAGCCAACCCACATGTCACCTTGCACTACTGATCAACAATGCATGTCTCCCACCAGGCCCCCACTCATGTCTCCCACCACCCCCACCCCCCTGCCACCATGGGCAGCCACCACCAGGCCCCCACTCATGTCTCCCACCACCCCCAGCCACCAGGGGCAGCCTCCACCAGGCCCCCACTCATGTCTACCACCACCCCCACCCCCCAGCATCCAGGGTCACCCTCCCCCATGCCCCCACTCATGTCTACCACCACCCCCACCCCCCAGCAGTGCAGGGGCAGCCTCCACCAGGCCCCCACTCATGTCTCCCACCACCCCCACCCCGCAGCATCCAGGGTCACCCTCCACCAGGCCCCCACTCATGTCTACCACCACCCCCACCCCCCAGCAGTGCAGGGGCAGCCTCCACCAGGCCCCCACTCATGTCAACCACCACCCCCACCCCCCAGCAGTGCAGGGGCAGCCTCCACCAGGCCCCCATTCATGTCTACCACCACCCCCACCCCCCAGCAGTGCAGGGGCAGCCTCCACCAGGCCCCCATTCATGTCTCCCACCACCCCCACACCCCAGCAATGCAGGGGCAGCCTCCACCAGGCCCCCACTCATGTCTCCCACCACCCCCACCCCCCTGCCACCATGGGCAGCCTCCACCAGGCCCCCACTCATGTCTCCCACCACCCCCACACCCCAGCAGTGCATGGGCAGCCTCCACCAGGCCCCCACCCATGTCTACCACCACCCCCACCCCCCTGCCACCATGGGCAGCCTCCACCAGGCCACCACTCATGTCTCCCACCACCCCCACCCCCCTGCCACCATGGGCAGCCTCCACCAGGCCCCCACTCATGTCTCCCACCACCGCCACACCCCAGCAGTGCAGGGGCAGCCTCCACCAGGCCCCCACTCATGTCTCCCACCACCCCCACCCCACAGCATCCAGGGTCACCCTCCACCAGGCCCCCACTCATGTCTACCACCACCCCCACCCCCCAGCAGTGCAGGGGCAGCCTCCACCAGGCCCCCATCCATGTCTCCCACCACCCCCACACCCCAGCAGTGCAGGGGCAGCCTCCACCAGGCCCCCACTCATGTCTCCCACCACCCCCACCCCCCTGCCACCATGGGCAGCCTCCACCAGGCCCCCACCCATGTCTCCCACCACCCCCACACCCCAGCAGTGCAGGGGCAGCCTCCACCAGGCCCCCACTCATGTCTACCACCACCCCCACTCCCCAGCATCCAGGGTCACCCTCCACCAGGCCCCCACTCATGTCTCCCACCACCCCCACCCCCCAGCAGTGCAGGGGCAGCCTCCACCAGGCCCCCACTCATGTCTCCCACCACCCCCACCCCCCTGCCACCATGGGCAGCCTCCACCAGGCCCCCACTCATGTCTCCCACCACCCCCACACCCCAGCAGTGCAGGGGCAGCCTCCACCAGGCCCCCACTCATGTCTCCCACCACCCCCACCCCCCAGCAGTGCAGGGGCAGCCTCCACCAGGCCCCCACTCATGTCTACCACCACCCCCACCCCCCAGCAGTGCAGGGGCAGCCTCCACCAGGCCCCCACTCATGTCTACCACCACCCCCACCCCCCAGCCACCAGGGTCACCCTCCACCAGGCCCCCACTCATGTCTACCACCACCCCCACCCCCCAGCCACCATGGGCAGCCCCCACCAGGTCCTCACAATCCCCAATCATGTGCGTAATGGACAGCCTCCACAGCCAAAAAGCCCTACCAAGTAACCCATTCACCCACATGGAAATGGAAATCACATGTTACACCCCCAATGTTCATTAAGCTAATGAACCCATGTCCGTCACACACAATGGTTGCAATTGAATGGGAAAACACACAACATGACATGCATGAAACCAATGAGATGATACCACACAGTGAAGTATGGAAACAAAATTGTATTGAATAAAATAAAGAATGCTAAAGAAAGAAAACAAACTACAATGTGAATGAGAAAAAAAAAGCTGCATGTCCGTATAAAAACACAAAACTGCAAATCAGAATCCAAAAAATATTTGGCCAAAGTCAAAAGTTAAAAAAATCTCCATGCAATAAAGAACTATGTAAAAAACTACCAAGGGTCCATGAGCCCAACTGAACAAAGGAAACCTACTAAAAAACCTACCTAAAAATCAACTATATACAAAAAGTGGAGCAGTGTCCGTCGACTCCAAATCATAATAAGAAAGAAAGGAAACCTAAAACTAAAGAACTATATACAAAGGCGGCGGGCAAGTCTAGCGGCTCACTCCTGTTCGATGTCCCGGAGGCGGTCCAGTTCCATGGCCCCGAGGGTCCGCAGGGACGATGCCGTGTCCTCCTCCAACCCCCTGCGGATTGCCTCGAGGCACTCGGCCCGCCTCAGGGCCCTCCGCATGGAGTTCTCCGCCCTGACCATTGTGAGCCGCGCCTCTTCCGCCCGCCGCCGCTCCGCACCTAAGGTGTGGCCCAACCGCTGCCACACGGAAGACACTCTCTGTCCTGGGTCCCCCTGCCCTCCGGCCGATACCTGCCCCTCCGATGTCGAAAGCCCCGAGCCTTCATGTCTCCCACCATGTTGCTGCTGCTGCTGCTCTGCCTCTGCCCGTGCACTGCCTCCTGCTGCCTGCACATCCTCCGCCGGCTGGGGTGCAGTTGTTGATGTGGCCACCCCTGCTGGACCTCCGACTCCCGACTGTGGCAGGGATGCCTCCTCCACCAGCCTGGCCGCACCGTCAGAGGCAGCTCCACAGGGCACCCAGGTGACTGATGGGTGGGAAGATGGCACAGAGGACGACTGGCGCGTAGGGGGTCCAGTTGAGGAGAGGGTCGGAGCAAGCCCCATCAGACGGAGGAATCCGGCCTGGGTGACCTGTCCCAGCAGGCTGACGTGGTCAACAAGCCATTCGAGATGACGTGCAGTCTCTCCATGAAAAGACTGGAGGTCACCTCGCATGGCCCGTTGACGCAACCCCACACCAGCCAGGACAGGCTCAACCCGGACCTGGATGGCCACGTCCGCAGGCAGAGGAAGGCCAGTTGACGTCAGCTCATCCCCTGCCTGAAAACGGGTCTGGACGTAGGCATCCCTGCTGGTGCAAGATGATGCAGGGACAGGATTGGGGACAGGATTGCACACAGGCACCTCCGCGGCCGCCTGTGCTGCCTCCTGTCCCTGGTCCTGCACTGCACCACTAGCACCAGTGGGATCCCCACCTCCAGACCCCGTCTCTGGTGCTTGCACGGCCCCCTCCTCCACCAAACCCCCCACCAACCTGGATGACTCCGTGCCATCTTCCCCTGTTGGGCCCTGTGGGGTCCCAGCTGCCCCTTCTGCTGCCGAGGAGTCCAACTGCAACCTCCGCCTCTTGGACCTCCTCCCGGCAGCTGTGGCCTGGGACGCGGCACCGGACTCCTCACTCCCCGACGAGATGACAACACGGGAGGGGAGCCGGGCCTTGCGTCTCCGGCTGGCGGTCGGATCCCCGCCGCTGTGCTCCACAGCACCTTCTCCGCCCTCTTCATCAGTTGACGCTGCAGACAGGGAGAAACAAAACACAGGCATCAGGGCACTGTACAATGGACACATACACGCATGACAGTTGCACATGAGTGGCATTGGCAAACCTCAGACATGTCATCACAATCCCCAACACACATGTCATTGCAACTCACACACATGAGCCATACCACAGCCATATCGCAACTGCCACCACCATCCCTACACATACAACAGCATCAGCAGCCAAAGGGGAGCCAGACATCACATGCAACACAGGAAGTGCACCACACATGTACACACAGCACCACACTTGCATGCATGTCTACACCTCTGCCAAGTGTTGCACTGTTCAGACGGGCATCCATGTCACATCTGTCAATCAGGCTTCCACATACCGCTGTCACATGCATCCATGTTGCATCACTGTTGCACCCTTGACAAATACACACACATGCACATGTACACAGTGCTCATACATGCAGCCGAAAACAACATACATGCCTGACATCACGGACATGTCTACTTACATACACATTCATCCAAACATGTGTGCACGCACAACTGCATTTGCCATGCAAGCCCACACACACAAGCACCATCCATGTCTCACACATTACAGCCCTCGCATGTGTCAGACCCACGGCCCTGTACACCCCCACCCATACTCGACCCCATACAAACAGATGTGCAACCGGCACAATGCCGAATAATCACCACACGCACTGCTCACAATCAGGATGCATGTACACTCACCACTCGACTCCAGACGGGTCTGCTTCTCTAGGACCTGGACGTGGAGCGCTGGGGATATGCGTTCCAGGACCCCCATCTGTTCTTCCGACAAGTGGCCCCGGCGCCCCTTGGCATCCGCTGCCTTCAAGAGGCGCCGGGCCTTGTTCAGGGTCCTGAACCTGAAGTCCTCCCAGCGCTTCCTGACATGTTGTAAGTCCCGGACTGCCACCCCCTCCGCGTTGATGGCAGTCACGATGTCAGTCCAGATCCGAGTCCGTCCTTCCTTGTCGGCGCGGGAACTTCCGAAGAGGGCATCATACTGCCCCAGGACTTGCTCCACCAGGACACCAACTTCGGTGGCACTGAAGCTGGTGCCCCTCTGCCTCTCTGGCCGGGGGTTGTCAGTGGTCACAGATGGTGTTTGCCCCGACATGACAACCCCAGAGGCAGGAGTGGGTGGGCAACTGGGTCCTGGGGCTGGGCTGTGGATCGATGGAATTCCAGTCGGGAGTCTTCGGTTCCAGCAGGGGTGGTCACAGCAACAGCACCCCTGGCTGATGTGCAGGCAGCAAATGGCAGTGCACGTGGGCAGCAGGCAGTCAGGCAGCAGCAGATGGCAGGTGGAAGCGTGCTCGGGGCTCTGGGGGGCAGTAGTTCGGCCTTCTGGGCAGGAGCGTGGTCTTCCGTGTGCTTACGCGTGGCCAGCTTGGTACGGAGTGATTTGGCACGTGAAAATCCTGCACGTCAGCGTGAAAACCGAGGAAAGGCCCTTAGCGCGTAAGTGTGTCAGCACGCATACGCGAATCTATTGGACCAAAGGCCCTCAGCGCGTAAGCGCGTCTGTGACGTGACCCGCACAGGTGTTTCCCACACAGCACGTGATGACAGAGCACACGTGGAAAGACTGCACGTCAGAGTGTCATCGCGTGTAATTGGACAGCACGTCAGAGTCTCATCGCGTGTAATTGGACAGCACGGCAGAGTCTCATTGCGTGTAATTGGACAGCACGGCAGGGTGTCATCGCGTGTAATTGGACAAAAGTGCGCGTACACGCGATTGGCCTATATACGTGTATATCAGGTGTGCACGGACACTTACACACGCAAGTACGTCAGCGCACCTGTATCCCGGTGTGCGCGGGAATTTCCACACGCTATTGGACTGGGTACTGGATTTCAGGGGTGCGCGGGTCACACGCTCGCCTACAACACGCGCAACGCATTCATTTGCGTGCTAAAAAAATAACAAGCTCAGACCCAGGATGAACATACCGTTCCTGGCAGCAGTGGGCGTGGCCTACCAAAGGAGGAGGAGGAGGAGGATAGTCAGGGCCAGAATATTCACACCCAGAACCAGCCTTTTCGGGATGCCTGATGACCAGGTGCATGGGAGGTACAGGTTTCCACCACACATCATACTGGACCTGGTGAGTGAGTGGGAGGATGACCTCACATCACCCACCCTGTGCTCCCAAGCACTCAGCCCCCTGGAGAAGGTCCTCAATGTACTGCACTTCTTAGCCACTGGATCATTTCAGCGGACAAGTGCCATTGTGGGTGGTGTATCACAGGCCACCCAGTCACGCTGCCTACACCAGGTCTTGAACATCATCACTGCACGCCCATCAGTCCGCAGGCACATATAGCTGCCCAGAACCCCTGCAGAAAGGCATGCTGCCGCCCTGGATTTCTACGCTGTGGCACGATTCCCCAAAGTGCTAGGTGCCATCGACTGCACCCATGTGGCTCTACGTCCCCCCAGGGCATCTGAGCACATCTATAGGAACCGCAAGCACTGGCATTCCATCAACGTGCAGGTAGTATGTAATGCCAAGGGAATCATCACCTCAGTATATGCCAACTATCCCGGTTCCACCCACGACAGCTTCATTTACCGAATGTCCACCCTAAACCGGGACCTAGAAGCTGGGCGGCATGGCGATACATGGCTGCTTGGTGAGTATGAATGCCACTGCACATGCATGCATGTCAGATACTGAGCAAGGTCACAACCCCACCAATGATACCAATCACCACCTCCACAGGGGACAGTGCCTACCCTCTCAGCCCCCACATGATGACGCCAATTCGGAACCCCACCACGCCACCCCAGGTAAGATATAACGCAGGCCACATTACAACCCGGGGCATAGTGGAGCGCACATTCGGAGTGCTGAAGTCACGCTTTCGATCCCTTGACCGTTCTGGCGGGCAGCTGTTGTACGCTCCCCCAGTAGTGTGCAGGATCATAGTGGCAGCATGTGTCCTGCACAACGTTGCAACACGCCGGGGCCTGGCCGTGGACATGGTGGTGCCCCCCCCATCCCCAACCACATGCACAGCCGCTGCGCATGGGAGGGGAAAGGGCACGGGGGAGGCAGCCCGTACACAGCTAGTGGCTAATTACTTCACATAGAAATCACACCCCTGTGGAGTGCACACTGCCCTGGCACATTCCATCTGACAATCAATGATGACTCAACCTGACACTGACCCTGAATGTCTGGAGAAAGAACCGTGAAAACCATATCAGCCTGAGATTGTTCACCTGGAAGTGTCACAATGTGTGCATCCCTACCCACACAGACACCACCAATGCAGTTTTGTGAAGTTACACATTCAAGCAGCTAAAATGAATACCCACTTGCAAAATGCAACAAGAGGACAGTACCATGTCAGCCAACCCAACCCCAGCACCGCCACACCACACACCGTGCCATGTCATGCTATTTGCAGGTAAACAAAGTAATCCCCACAACATGACACTAGTGTCACAATGTACAGTGTCCCTATTAGAAACTTGCAACACCTGAAATGCTCACAGTAATGCCGGACCAACAACAAACCTGAGCACGTACTACCATCAACATGACATCACTAATGTTAAATATTAGTAGTCTCACCACCTGGAAATGCCTGCACTCCCACCACTACCAACTGTGCAGTGTTGGCGCCATGTAGAGTTGTAGGTGCACTGCTGCCAACATGGACCACATCTCCAGACTAGAGGTCCTTGTGTAGACATGAGGAAGGGACCTGCAAATTGGGAGGTAGACACAGAAGATGAGTTACACATCAATGCAACATGCAGTGTACAACACAACAGCAATATGCACTAGGAATGTATACACAGTATTGACTACAGACTGCCCACACAGCTCATGGGAGTCCAACGTCACTGTGTAATTCACTGTCACTTGGGCACACCCTTTGCAAGCCCATGGAAACGGGAAGCAGGAGGGGTGTGTGTGACTCAAACCCAAGCATCTGAACCAAATACATTACAAGCCTGCATGTGCCCAGCCACAATGCAGCGTATGCCCACAGGAACCACGGAAGCCAACAAATCGTCCCAAAAAAATTGGGAATAAAATAAATAAAAATGAAAATAAAAATAAAAATAAAAAAAAATCAAAAATGGCCATTGAAGGTCCCGGGGGGGTTGGGGAGGCCACCCAGGAGGTCCGAGGACAGGATGCACACCAGAACTCACCTGCGTGGATCCTGGGAAAAAAAAACACCTCCATGGGCTCATGGCCCACACAGCTACCCTATTGTGGGAGTATCACTGCTGTCGCTATTATCACCCTGTGCAGCTGCATCCGGAGGTGGTTGCACTAGGGGAGGCAGCCCACGCAAGGCCCTAGTCTGCTCCTCCATGGCTGCAAGCATGCGGGTGTGGTAGGTCTGGTTCTGGAGGATGAGTGTGCGGAGGTCCCCATGCAACAACTCACGGGATGCCCGGACCTCCGCCCTCGTTGCCTGCATCTCAGCTGAGAGCGTACGGGTGAGACGCTCCAGCTGCTGTTCTGTCCTTTGGTGTGTTGAAGCCTCAAGCTCAACAAGAGTCGTCCTGAGGTGAAGGAGCTCCTGCCTCAGGGCTTCCCTGTGGCCCTGGGACTCAATGGAGATGGCCTCCTGCAGAGTCGCCAGTGCCGCCCGCCTGTCCCTGTTGGACCCCAACATGTCCTCCCTGTGTGACTGGCAGATGGAGTCGGTTGCCTGCTCTAGTCGCTCCATCAGCCTTTCAGGGGGGACAATGGAAGTGGCCACCCTATCCATGGCCTGAGCCATCATCTCGGATGATGCTGCCTGTTGGGTTGCCATACCGTAAATGGATTGCTCCCATGCGGTATTGCCAGGTGGCGTACGGCCACCACGTCGGCGGGCACCACACCTGTCTGGGGCAAGGCGAACTGCGCCTTGCTGTGCCGGCACTGCCTGAGGCTGCAGGACTGCATTCCCCCTCTGATCTGCTGGCCCAGGTACAGGATCAGATGTCGCGGAGTGTGACCCTGCATCCGTAACCACCAAAGGCGTAGCTGCCAACATTGACATCCCCATTGAGGGTTCTGACCCTGGTGCAGGTGGGTGAGACAGAACAGAATCCCTCCCTGGAACACTCACCTGCGACGGCACGTAGGTCTCATCCGAATCAACACCTGAGTACAGCTCGGGGGAGGTGCAGCCAGAGACACCCCTTGAGAGCAGGACCTGCAGCACTTGTGGGTTCTCACCCACCACCACACCACGTCCCTCACTGGTGGTTGGTCGGCCCTCGGACCCCTCCTGGGTCTGCACCATCTCCACAACCCCAGCAGTATCAGGTGCGTCTTCCCCTGCAAAGACATAAAAACAAAGAAATGGAAACAGGCATTAGCACCATGGCACACAATGAGGGCTGAGAACCAAGAGAATCAGTACTTGTTTGACACATGTCCCACATGACTAAAACCCTCCCATGCATGCACCCTCACTGCGTATGAAGGGCAGGCAAATGGCACACACTGATGACACCAAGATGGAAGATGAACACATTTTCTGCATGCTGCCTGGCAGTGGCATCACACATTGGCCTGTGATTGGCAGGTGAAACACACATGCCATCACACAGATGGCATGTACCATTGCTATTGAGTGAAGATGGAGAGGAGGGCAGCACCTATTCATTCAGTCCAGTTCCCGCATGTAATAGCTTTTCTAATTCAAACAGGTCAGATTCTTCACCTGGAGCTGCCAGTCCGAAATGGTGCAATTGCACAGGGACATGTTTGAACAAATGATATCCAGGTAACAAAGTCACTCCACTTTACCATAGCCATGTCAGACATGTGACTAGAGGACTGCGACATGCCTAGTAATAGTGGTGGAATGCAAACAATCTGACTAAATGAACAGTGAAAAATCAAGCAACAATGTTGTGGCAAGGTGACACTTCAAGGGCAACTGGCGTGCAGTTGGGCTAGATGTCTACTGTTGGCAGAAGGGATACTGCTATGGCCAAATGCAGCTGCGCAGGATGTATTGCATGAAGCACATGGCTGACCCATACGACTCAGGCGCACACACTCTCACCTGTCACACAAACAGAAGCCCTCACACACACCATGCACATGGATGACACACACATGCATGTGCACTCACCGGACAATGCCTTGTAATCAGCCAAATCTCCCACGCCTTGGATCTGTTCCTCCGTGACGTAGGTCCCAGCGACTGACTCATGTGGAGTGAGTTCCATGTCTACTACTGGAGACCCACCTCCAGTCACTAGAGTTGCGGCATGACTTGAGGCCAGCTTACTCTTTGCCCTGCGCTTTAGGTCATTCCAGCGCTTATAGCAATCATTGGCTGTGCGCCTCACGATTCCAAGGGCACTTACGATGTCCGCAACGGTCTGCCAGTGTGCCTGGCGTTGTGCAGGTGTGGTCTTGGATCCTGCAACAATGACCATCTCGTTGTCATGTGCGGACACATACTCGACAAGTGCATTCAGTTCGTCATCCGTGAAGCTGGGCTTCCTGGATGGGCCGGACTGTGTAGCCGTGTCTGGGGCATCAGCCTGTGCCGGACGAGCACTCTTCCTCTTCCGCTTGGAAGGTGGTGGTGATCCTGAGTGTCCTGCGCCGCTCTGGACACTAGGGGCAGGAGCTCTGGTGGACTCTGTATCAGGAGTGTGGGATTGCACACTCAGCATGGGAGTTGGTGCAGGCATTGGCTCTAGTGTGATGGTGTCAGGGGGAATGTCAGCAGCATGGACTTAGACCGACACTGTCCGGGCTGGGTGTGTGAGGGCTGGGGTGGATGGAGCCGCAGCTGCCCCTGCAGCCTCTCCGCCCTGCCTACTTGGTGCAGCAGATGACCTTGCTGCCCCAGATGCACGTGGCATGGTGACATCAACGTGCACCAGCGCACGTGTCATAGGCCTGCTGACCTGGAAGTCAGCCATGGAGTCAGCCAGGTCTGGTGCCACAATGGGCTGGTCCAACAAGGGCTGAGCATGGATGGTGTCAGCCACATCAGCCTCAACGGGAGGGGGGGGGATTATGGGTGCCCTTGACTGGTCCTCCACACATGGGGGGACAGGCTCACCCTGCAAGTAACGACCACGTCCCCTACCGGATCCACCACGGCCACCACTTGTGGCTCTTCCACCTTTGCCACCCTTACGGAATCCTCGCCTCCCAGCCATGGCACTGATGTTAATGTGCGTATGGGAGTGGCTGTAAAATATTGTCCTGGGCAATTGGGAGTTAAAGGGGTTGGGTACCAGATGGTAATTGTACCCTAGTGCTCTTGCAAGGCTGATTGTAACCCCTGGGGAAAGATGACGGGTCACGCTACGCACAGGAGCCCCAAAAAAGGGAGATGACGTACACGCAACCCCTCCCAGACCACGTGTGCAGAAAGAAAAACCTGCACTACGCTGTGGCACCCAGTAACACAAGAATGAACGTATGCGTGTCACACGCAGCCTAGAATGACCTCTGAAGGGGTAGGCTACACACGGGGCAAGCACAGATGTTAGATACGTGCGTGACTCACCGTCTGCCAGGTAAAAGAGCGTGAAAAAGGAGCGCGTTTGGTTGGCAACACCCCCGCCAAAAGAAGATTTGTACGCTGTCTGAGGAGACAGGACAACAGTAGAAGGGAACACTGTTTGAGGGAACAGGCCCAGGTAAACCAGTAAAAGAGAAAAAAGAGAAAAAGCTGTCAGAGGTAACAGGGAATACGAACTTGAAACGCCGTGAAGTAAATCGCGTGTGAAACGACAAGAAGTACAGAATTCACCCACTCGCTCTCCACGAAAAGCACGTACAAGGAAATGGTGTTCTACGCGTACCTTTTATACAGGCCCACATGTCCAGCGTCACTTACGCGGCGTGTACGCGCTAGGGCCATTTCCACCAATTACACGCTTTGTCACTTATGCATGTAGGGCCATTTCCACCAATTACACGCTTTGTCACTTCTGCGTGTAGGGCCATTTCCACCAATCACACGCGATTACACTCTGACGTGCAGTCTTTCCACGTGTGCTCTCTCATCACGTGCTGTGTGGGAAACACCCGTGCGGGTCACGTCACAGACGCGCTTAGGCGCTGAGGGCCTTTGGTCCAATTGAATCGCGTAGGCCTTTCCTCGGTTTTCACGCTGACGTGCAGGATTTTCACGTGCCAAATCACTCTGTACCAAGCTGGCCACGCGTAAGCACACGGAAGACCACGCTCCTGCCCGGAAGGCCGAACTACTGCCCCCCAGAGCCCCGAGCACGCTCCCACCTGCCATCTGCTGCTGCCTGACTGCCTGCTGCCCCTGCACTGCTGGGGGGTGGGGGTGGTGGGAGACATGAGTGGGGGCCTGGTGGAGGCTGCCCCTGCACTGCTGGGGGGTGGGGGTGGTGGGAGACATGGGTGGGGGCCTGGTGGAGGCTGCCCCTGCACTGCTGGGGGGTGGGGGTGGTGGGAGACATGAGTGGGGGCCTGGTGGAGGGTGACCCTGGATGCTGGGGGGTGGGGGTGGTGGGAGACATGAGTGGGGGCCTGGTGGAGGGTGACCCTGGATGCTGGGGGGTGGGGGTGGTGGGAGACATGACTGGGGGCCTGGTGGAGGGTGACCCTGGATGCTGGGGGGTGGGGGTGGTGGGAGACATGAGTGGGGGCCTGGTGGAGGCTGCCCCTGCACTGCTGGGGGGTGGGGTGGTGGGAGACATGGGTGGGGGCCTGGTGGAGGCTGCCCCTGCACTGCTGGGGGGTGGGGGTGGTGGGAGACATGAGTGGGGGCCTGGTGGAGGGTGACCCTGGATGCTGGGGGGTGGGGGTGGTGGGAGACATGAGTGGGGGCCTGGTGGAGGGTGACCCTGGATGCTGGGGGGTGGGGGTGGTGGGAGACATGAGTGGGGGCCTGGTGGAGGGTGACCCTGGATGCTGGGGGGTGGGGGTGGTGGGAGACATGAGTGGGGGCCTGGTGGAGGGTGACCCTGGATGCTGGGGGTGGTGGGAGACATGAGTGGGTGCCTGGTGGAGGCTGCCCCTGCACTGCTGGGGGTGGTGAGAGACATGAGTGGGGGCCTGGTGGAGGCTGCCCCTGCACTGCTGGGGGGTGGGGGTGGTGGGAGACATGCATTGTTGATCAGTAGTCCAAGGTGACATGTGGGTTGGCTGGGGGGCATGCCCATGGTGGATGGGCTGCCTGCGGGACATGAGCAGGGGTGCAGGGTAGTCCCCCGTGGTGTGGGCTGCCTGCAGGGGCCGTGGAGGTTGTGGAGCGTACACCTGGGAGGACCCACACGGCCAATTCACATGTAGTACTCCCCAGAACCCCTGAAATACACATTCCCAGCTGGTATCGCGTGTGCAACTTCCCGCGCACCCCTGAAATACACGTACCCTGCTTGCACTGGGCCAATCGCGTGTGGAACTTCCCGCGCACCCCTGAAATACACGTACCCTGCTGAAATCGCGTGTGGAACTTCCCGCGCACCCCTGAAATACACGTACCCTGATGAAATCGCGTGTGGAACTTCCCGCGCACCCATGTAATACACGTACCATGCTCGCACTGGCCCATTCGCGTGTGTAACTTCCCGCGCACCCCTGAAATGCACGTACCCTGCAGAAATCGCGTGTGGAACTTGCCGCGCACCCCTGAAATACACGTACCCTGATGAAATTGCGTGTGGAACTTCCCGCGCACCCATGTAATACACGTACCCTGCTCGCACTGGGACTATCGCGTGTGGAACTTCCCGCGCACCCCTGAAATACACGTACCCTGATGAAATCACGTGTGGAACTTCCCGCGCACCCATGGAATACACGTACCCTGCTCGCACTGGCCCATTCGCGTGTGTGACTTCCCGCGCACCCCTGAAATACACGTACCCTGATGAAATCGCGTGTGGAACTTCCCGCGGCACCCATGTAATACACGTACCCTGCTCGCACTGGCCCATTCGCGTGTGGAACTTCCCGCGCACCCCTGAAATGCACGTACCCTGCAGAAATCGCGTGTGGAACTTGCCGCGAACCCCTGAAATACACGTACCCTGCTGAAATCGCGTGTGCAACTTCCCGCGCACCCCTGAAATTCACGTACCCTGCTCGCACTGGGCCAATCGCGTGTGGAACTTCCCGCGCACCCCTGAAATACACGTACCCTGATGAAATCGCGTGTGGAACTTCCCACGCACCCATGGAATACACGTACCCTGCTCGCACTGGCCCATTCGCGTGTGTGACTTCCCGCGCTCCCCTGAAATACACGTACCCTGATGAAATCGCGTGTGGAACTTCCCGCGCACCCATGTAATACACGTACCATGCTCGCACTGGCCCATTCGCGTGTGGAACTTCCCGCGCACCCCTGAAATGCACGTACCCTGCTGAAATCGCGTGTGCAACTTCCCACGCACCCCTGAAATTCACGTACCCTGCTCGCACTGGGCCAATCGCGTGTGGAACTTCCCGCGCACCCCTGAAATACACGTACCCTGATGAAATCGCGTGTGGAACTTGCCGCGCACCCCTGAAATACACGTACCCTGCTGAAATTGCGTGTGCAACTTCCCGCGCACCCCTGAAATTCACGTACCCTGCTTGCACGGGGCCAGTCGCGTGTGGAACTTCCCGCGCACCCCTGCAATACACGTTCCCCGCTTGGCGTTTGCTGTTTGCCAGCCCGGTGAACTGGTCCAGGGTTAGCGCAGCCCTTTGCGATGATTTAGCGATTTTGATGGCTTTTCCTTGCGCGAGGGCGTTCTTGGGGGCGTTACTGGCGCTGCTGCAGGGTCGCTGCGATTCTCTGCGCCACGGCTGGTTTGGAAGCCTGAAATCCATGAATACGCTGTGCGCGGAAATCGGTTTTTGCGCACGTGCCTGGCGCAGTCAATCGCACGCGGACACTCTGCGCCAGCCGCTTGCGACACTTTTCTGCGAAATTCTATGAATTACCCTGTAAGTTTTAAAATGTGAGTTTTATTTTGTCGCTCACTTTGTCTAGCATGCAGGCACAGATTTGGTAGGTAACTGGAGCTTTTTGTGTGTGCATCCAGATGGAAATATCCCATCACACTATCAATCATCTAAATAGTATCACATTGCAAAAGGCTGCCAGAATATGCACAAAAAAAGCAATTGGCAGGTCCTTCTTTTTTTAAACAATTTTATTTTCATTCGGCAGTTAAGACATTGTACATAAAACAAGTACGTCAACATATAACTCATAAAGAACTGGGCTACATTCTTTCTTATTGTTCTTTGGCAGGTCTTCATAAGGTGAAGGCCCTGCAGCAGTAGTACAGGAATCCCATCCTCCTGAGAAAAGATCCTCAGGCAAGTGGGCTCCTGACAGTCCAGAATGGCTCTGTGTGTGTGGGCTAGCTAAAGTCAAAATAGCCAGCCCTGTCGTGTTGCATGCCTATACCTGAAGAGGTAAAGACTCATCTTTGACGGTTCTGACAGGGCCCGAATGAGTAAGAGACCAGTGTGGAGAACTTTCTGGGTGACAATCCAAAGAGCCTTCAACTTGACTGTTTTGACAACTGGAAGTCAATAGAGGCTGGAAGGTAGACTCAGGAAACTATCATAATTTACAGACTCTCAGAATGAATCGGACATCTATGTTCTGCACCTTATGCCGTCTGAGGCTCGTGATTGTCAAGTTTCTTTTAGTGTGTTACACATTCTCTTCTTCATGGCGATTGTGTATATGAATGGCAGAATGTCTAGAGGCCTCAAATTGCTTCTGTACAGATGAATGGTGATAAAAAGTGGTGCAGTATGCCAAAAATTCCAAAGGAGCTGCTTTCATTGCACCACCGAACCATGATAAGGTTCTTGACCATCTCCTCAGGGCTTACCCTTCATGGGCCCTCATTCACCCTCTATTCCAACACATAATTAAACTCATAGCTCCCAGTGTTGCTCCATATCTTACTTCCCTCTCCAACTCGTCTATTGACAGTGCCACTTGCCCATCATCCTATAAGTCGGCTACTGTCATCCCCATCCTTAAGAAACCTGGCCTCGATCCTAACTGCCCTGCCAATTTTCATCCTGTCTCTCTTCTACCTCACTATTCCAAAATCCTAGAGCGTGAAGTTTTCAACCGACTCGCTGAGCTCCACGACACACACAACCTCAAGCATCCCCTTCCATCTGGCTTTCGACCTCTGCACTCTGAGTCAGCTTGCTTCAATGTCAGCAACTACATCTCTTTCGCTGATCATGCTAACTGTTAATCTATTATTATTCTCAGGCCTTCTGCATTCTTTGATACCATCAACCATTCTGACCTTCTCTCAACTCTCTCTCTCCTAGGCATCAGGGACAAAACCTTCACTTGGTTTGCTTCAAATCACATCCCCAGACACTTCCAGGTTTCCTTGAACAGCCTTACCTCTCCACCCACCCCCTTACTGTTGGTGTTTGCCAAGGGTCTGTCCTGGGTCCACTTCTCTTCACTCTGCATACCTCTGCTCTTGGCACCTTGATCTCCTATGGCTTCTCCAATCAACTCTATGCTGATGATGCACATATTGTCTTCTCCTTTCCCTCCTTATCTGACAAGCTATGGTCACACATTTCAAACTGTCTCTCCTCCATCAAATACTGGATGGCACCTCACTCGCTTCTGCGCAATTCCACCAAGACTGAACATCTCTACTTCCCATCCAAACAGGCTATCTCTTCCTCTCTTCCTCTTTTATTGTCCTTTCCTGGCTCCTACTCTGCTTCTGCTTGTAACCTTGTGTCATCTTCAACCCATCTCATAACCTCTTGCTCTTCATCTCCAAATCTGCCACGGTGGCCAGACTTTATCTCCTCAACATCAGAAAAATAAGACATCTTCTTCCTTTCAACACTGCTAAGCACCTAATCTCCTCTTTAGTACTCTCCTGGTCTGACTACTGTGCCAGTCTACTCTGTTGCCTTCCCATTTATGCTTTTCCACCACTCGACAAAGTGTTCAACTTTGCTGTCCGTACACTCTTCAACCTTTCCCACTTCACCCCCACCTCCCCAGCCCATCGACAGTTAGGCTGGTTATCTGTGAGGCAGAGCACAAAACATACACTAATCCTAAACATCTTCAAAACTATACACGGACTTGCCCAACCCTACCTCATCGGCTCATCTCACTCCTTACTCTTCCTCTCGCTCTCTACATTCCTCCTCAGCTAACCTCCTTGACACTTCTCGTGCCTCTTGTTTCCCCTCTCTTCCTTTCTGCGCTGCCTTACTGTGGAATGCTCTTTTGCTCCCTCTCTGCACTACTTCAACTCTATATTTATATCCAAACTCCTAGCTCTACTCTTTTCAGAAGAAAGACTTGCATAGCATTCTACACCACCACATGTACCTGTTCTCCTCTCCCCCTACCGCTCTATAACCACAGCACACCCCTCACCAATTCATCCTAAAACATAGCACGTCCTCCACTATCCCATTCCTATATCATGCTCTAATGTCCTTGTTCCTGGTTCATTTTTCTGCCTCCCCTGCATCATCTGGTCTTATATCCACACCCTCTCACCCACTGTTAAGGACACCAGATCTCTGCTCTGTAAATCAATGTAAAAATGTTTTGTAAGCATTTTTTTATGCCATAAATGTATTGTTTTCCCTATAATTTTTATAAAATAATAGTTCAAAGATGATCTTGGCCCACATGAGCATGGCATAGAAATCAACCTGATTTAATAAATGTATCTTTTGTTTGTTGAGTTCACTCCCTTCCCCGACCTAGGCTCACATGTATTCTGTGTAGGCCCACCCTATTGGGAAATTCTGTCTAAACTATTGTTAACACTCCCACTGTATAACATTTCCATGCTGCTGTGCCCACAAAATATTTCACCAGCATTCATGCTGCTGCACCCACAAAATAGACCATTGCTACGGTAGCACACTTTTATAATTCTTTGCCCACAACATTTGCCAGCATTGCCACTGTAAAACATTGTCATGATGCTGCACCCACAGTATATGCCAGTGTTCTCACTGTAGCACACTTTCAGGATATTGCAACCAAAATATGCCAGCATTCTCAATGTAAAGCACTTCAATGGTGTGGTTTGTGTGGCTCCTCCAGTCCAAACAAACACATGAAGTTGCACTTCCACAAAAACACACACACACACACGTGTGTTAACACTCATTCTAAATCATGCCCAGGAGTGGGTTAGAGTGTTTCTGGTCCTTCTGAAGTGGCAACAGTGAGGCAGCACCTCAAGACTTTTTCTTTCTTTACTCCGGTGCAGAAGGTAGAGCCATCTATAAAAACACTTCTCCGGAGGAGGGGGCGTAGCGGGAGTGAGCAAGAGTGTATTTGGTCCTTCTGAAGTGGCAACAGTGAGGCAGCAGCTCCAGACTGTTTCTTTCCTCTGGTGCAGGAGGCTGAGCCATCTACAAAAACACTTTCCTGGATGCGGCAGCATAGCAGGAGCGAGAAAGAGTGTTTTTGGTCCTTCTGAAGTGGCAACAGTGAGGCAGCACCTCAAGACTGTTTCTTTCTTTACTCCGGTGCAGAAGGTAGAGCCATCTATAAAAACACTTCTCCGGACGAGGGGGCGTAGCGGGAGTGAGCAAGAGTGTTTTTGGTCCTTCTGAAGTGGCAACAGTGAGACAGCAGCTCCAGACTGTTTCTTTTCTTCTGGTACAGGAGCCTGAGCCATCTACAAAAACACTTTCCTGGATGCGGCAGCATAGCAGGAGTGAGAAAGAGTGTTTTTGGTCCTTCTGAAGCGGCAATAGTGAGGCGGCAGCTCCAGACTGTTTCTTTCTTTCCTCTTGTGCAGGAGGCGGAGCCATCTATAAAAATATTTCCCAGGACGCAAGAGCGTAGCAGGAGTGATCAAGAGTGTTTTTTGTGTTTGTGGTGTCGGGTGGAGTGCACCTCTGTCCGAATCGAGCTGCAGCTGGAGTCTGGAGTGCACCCGACTCCTGCCTGGAATCACTGAGGAAGAGGCAGCCAACCCGACCTCGCAAGAATCTAAGACCGTGACAGTGGAGATTGAGTGGCTGTCTGAGACTGTCTGAGGGAGCCGCTTCAACAGCCCCCAAGACGCTCGCTCAAGGTGGATCCTTCCACGGCTACAGGGTCGGCAACCAAAAGGACGAGAAGCCAAATGCGGCTCGTGAAGACAACACTTCCTCTGTGTCTTGGAAACAAGGTGAGATCAAACATGGGCGGAGGGGGGAGCCACAGGGGTTGCCTCACAACATCAAGATTGTGACTGCTATTGCTGCTGTTTAGAGCGTTATAACACTGATCCCCACTAATGGGGAAGGAGCTGGCGCTGTGGGCACGTGCCCCTCGCCACCTCTTACCTGTACCTGTTACTCATGACCTTTGCAAGATTACTGAGACTAATGAGCAGAGCTCGTTGTGCCTACCCCAAGCTGCTGTTGGCCCCCACCTGGAACCAGCTTCACTCACTCTTCCTAACGTGATGGAGGTACCAGCTAAAATGGATACGGCAACTCTTAGTAAGAGCTTTCTTACTACTGCAACGATTCATAATGGGTATCAAGAGGATACTTCTATGAAAGTGGCCTTGCAACTGCCGTTACCCCCTCACCCGATCCAACGCCATCGACTTCATCCGTATCTGAGGTCAATTTAAGTTCTACTCCCCTAAGTGTCCCCCTACACTCTCCTGGGTGAGGGGCACATTGGCACACAGCCTTAAGCCCTGCGTTTCCTTTTTAGGGGGAACTGATCCATCTCTTCCCGGAAAACTCCACCAACGAATCTCGGGATGCATATTAAGGGAACACCTCATTTGAAATTTCCTTGAATGAACCCTCAGATAAAGCTTTGCTAGAAAATGAGCAGCTATTGGAACTCTGCTCTCAACAGACAGAGAGTTCCTTGGTGAAGGGGACTACTCCATCTCCTCCCTTGAGTCCTGCAATACTACCCCATACTATGGGGACACATATCCCATTTATGGGAAGCTTAACGCCCGACTCTAACTCTATCTTGGCACAGAAAAAAAGAAGATGTGTAGTGGACATCAGGGACGCCGGGAGAGCAGCACCCACTGCGAACTCCGGCGCAGCTGCACCCTGCTCTGCTAATGAGAAAGAAGAGAAAGAAATCAGCACAACAAATGCCAGGCTGATCAAAGACATTGCCTCTCTATGGGTATTAAAAGAAAACAGACAGAGAGACCAGTTGAGAACACGGCCTAACCCAGTCTTATAACCAAAGGATACCCAGGTCCTGCGCTCTCCCAGCAAAAAACCTTGTCAATATGCCACCCCTATCACTAACATCCCTGGGAGAGAGTTAGGTGCAAATGTGAGCCTATCCAGAAATACGACTGAGTTGGATTCAAACTCTTCATTTTCTTCAGAGCAGCTACAACGCCCAGGCTCTTATACAGCTTCAAGGCAAGCACAAAAAAAGAGGAGAGAACCCAGTGTACTGGGAAGACCCCCGGCTGGCCCATAGAGCCGTGGTTTGCTCCAGAGTACTTTAAGACGAGATAGCTGCACCTTTGAGATGGATGTGGGTGCAGGTTTATTACTCTAACAACAATCAATAAGGACGACTCAATGGTTTGGCAAAGGGAGTCAGTTTAATGACAAGTACAAAAAACAGAGAGTCATGGAAATCAGCAGTGATGCGATAGTCTGTCTTGCTTCAACTCCAACGATCTTCATACAAACAGTGACATTTATACTCAAAACTCGTCATAATTGACGTGTAACACTCAAAAGTTAACATGCATTTCTATTGGTTAGGAAAAGGTAACTTTAATATAGGTGCTATATCTGTATATGATAACGGAGTGAGGGGATTAGATAAACACTATCAGGTGGACGTCTAATCCTTCCCTTCAAACACGACTATTGTAGACGTCACTAAGAGTACGACGTCCCATTGGTTCTGCTATCTATAGGACCCTAGATTATTTAGTCCATTGTGATTGGGTTGGCATCAACCCCATGCATAAATTTCCACTTTACTTAGCAGCACGCAGAATGGTCAGCCAGGTGCAGGGCGCCCCTTGATTCACCCTGCCTTTCTTCAATCAATCATTACTTTAGTGGCTATGTGTCAATTAGTTCACTATGGTTGGCCTCGAAACTGCATCTTCTTGTCTTAAAAAGTTCTGATATCTCTGTCTGGGCGGATGCCAAGCGTAGGTGTGAACCCGTGCTCCTTCTCGCTCGGATGGTCACGTGCTACCCTCACCGTGAATTTTCCAAGTTTCTCTCAATTTGTGAATTTAATTCTTATTCGACTTGCCACCTGCCTACGCCTCCTTATCTCGACCTTCCAAAGACAGGATATTCTGTTCTTAAGTTTCAATTATGGGAAGCTACTGTTCGTTCCTTCTATTGGTCTGACCTTGGCTCTTCCTGGCGCAAGTTGCATCTGCTGAGTTTCGATTCAGCCGTCTCTTCTCGTTTAGCTAGAATACGAATCTTGTCCTGTTTGGCCTCTAGTAACCTGAGTTGATTCTGCTTTTTGTGTAAAGTGGACTCGCACTTATAACACTGTGCTTTGTTTTGAGGTAGATTATGTATAATGGTGCTTGCTGCTCTATTCTTCTACTTAGCATAGCAAGCCGCACTGTTTTCTCAGCTTTCTTGCGGTTTCATGCATATGTACAGGCGTTAGCTGATTGAATGTCTTCATCCTGCTTACAGCTTAAGCCTCCTTGTATTTCAACATTGTTCTCTTCTTCTAGGTCCATGGTATCCTTATCCATGGCATTTCGTCTCTGTGTGTAATTTTTTGGTTGTCATTTCTTCCATCTGTGCATCTGTCCGGGCCTTCATGACGTCACCATTCGTCTTCCATCAAGGCCTTTTTGGTTTCTTCCGGGACGGTGCTTAAGCAATCTTCATTTCGTCTTATTTGCTGGTAGGGTTTTCTCAATGTATACCTTACTGTCCATGGTTTTCTGGGTATCAGTACTTCAACAGGTGTTGTTCTTCTGATAGGCACTGGGCAGAGCCCTACTGCGGCTCTCTGCTGGTTTATTTGCTCATCATACGTCACATATTTTGGTGTGAACGTTCCTGGTACTTCAAAATGGGTGATGGGAGTGCAGGCTTTGTTTGGGACCTCCTCTACACTCCCCCCTCTGGGCGATTCATCAACCACTTCCACCTCCTCCTTTGGACTTATCTTACTTTGTTCCTCTGTATTCATCTTCACTTTGTCGTCTGAGTTCATCCCTTCTTCATCTTCTGGGTCTGTACATGATGGTTTGAAGAAGTGTCTTTTTGGAGTCCATATCTTTAATACTCCTTTTAGATTTCCTGCTGTCCTTACATGTTCGTCTGTGTTCCATGTCATCAGTTGGCATTGTCCATTTGGGCTGCAGTAAATCCATCTTCCCACATAATTTCTGCATTTCCTGGGATAAAGAAACTTTGTACCTTCTGGCGCATGCCTGCTGGCCTTCACAAAGTCTCTTATTTCTTCATCAGTTAGATCTTTGGGCTTCCATCCTGGCTTGACATCAATCATGATCTTCATCCCTATTTCTTTATTTGCAATTTTCTGGCATTGCGAGATTATTATCTTGATAACGCAAAATCCTAGTAATATCATCATTAGCAGTGCTCCTAAGAACTTGAATGCATCTGCCATCCATCGTGGAACCCATGAAAACAGTTATCCGAACCAGCTGTCATCATCAACTTCGTCTGTTTCCTTGATCATCTGGTTCTGCAAGTTTGTCAGCATACCTCTTGCTTCTGTTAAAGTTCCATTTTCCTCATTGTGAGATGGTATGGATGTGCAACACGATTCTCCAATTTTTGCACAAACTCCTCCATCCATAGCTGTGATCATGTCAAGGACATATCTGTTCTGGAGAGTCATCAGTCGGATTGCTCTTAACTCTTCCTTAATCGCATTGAACCCTTTTATGGTCGTGTTGATCGTCTGTAGCAATTCCCATCTGGTTATTTGCAACCATTTAGTATTTACTCCAACTTGGATTCTTGGCACAAAGAGCATCGTGAACACTGATGAGGTGAGGCTAAACAGCCTTTGTTCATATGGGATCGCATGAAATGCTTCTTCTGATTTGGAAGAGAAGTAATTTTCTCTCTTCATTCGAGTTATCAGTTCCACAGATCTCTTCTTTCTCAGGTGAGCATCTGCTTTTGGGAAACTGTCAATATTCAGGTCACTCTTCGGGATCACCAATGCTGGACATTCACTATGGTGCATATGCCTCCCCAGTTTTTTGGCAGTCTGATGTATGCTTTGGATCCACATGCCCAATAATGATCCATGATCACTGCAGTTCCATATACCATTCCTGGGGCATCAAAGATTTGTCCACAGTTCTGATTCTCTCCCATCTTCCTTGTGCCATTGTTTCTGAAGCACAATTTTGGGCTTTCTAGTGGCACTATCTGCAAGGGTCCTCCTCTGTCTTCGACCCATTTCAGCAGTTTTGCAAGTTTCGGCCATAATGGCTTGCACAGTCTTTGTGAATTTTCAATTGCTTCTTTGCAGGCTCCGAGGACCATCCATGCTGTGCAGATCACTACTCCTTTCTCCCATCTCTCTGGTGAAAGCACTGTTCCCCAAATCTGCATTTGGCCTCTATTTTTCCATATTAGAGCCTCCTCCGGAGTTTTTCCTTGAACATTTAGTCTCAGGTTTACTTGCCATCTTATTCCTGCTCCTTAACTCCAGGCTTCTCGTACCTGATCACATGATTCCTGGTATGAGCTCTGTTTCTAGTCTTAATGTCTTGGACATAATCATCTTCATCGGGATAAGCTGTTTCAGTTGCCCATATCAGTGAGGTATCACTTCCCATGAACTGGCCTCTGGTCCTGAGACACTGTGCTGTTGGAACATCAATTTCTACAGCTACGAAGATCTTGGACTTCTGCATGCTGTACGGTAGGAGTGCGCAAACAAAACATTCTCCTTCAGAATTTCGTCTTCCAACTTCCTTCATGTGCTTGTACCAAATGTTGTTTCCCAGATGTGCTGTGCTATCCAGGTAGTCATTCAGTTCATTGTCATCTCCATGCATACTTCTCTTGATTCTTAAAGTTTTCATGTAGTTCGTTATTATTACATCTCTGAATGCGTCTGTATGGCTTCTTCTTGCTGGGGGATTCTCAGGTATTCTGGTCCATGGTGAAGGCCTTCTCATTTGAGCCATTTGAGTGGACAAGAGTCTGGCAGCTCTTTCCCGCTCTTCATACATCTTTCTCTGCCGGGTTATAAATGTCCGTATCCATTCTGGCATTGGTCTAGTATACGGTTGTACTGTGGAACTAGTACTTGTCCTTTGTGTTGGAACATATATGCTTGGCAATACAGTCTGTGCGATGTTATTCTTCAGTTCCTCTTGTAGTTCCCTAGCTCGGGCTATGTGCGGAACAAATGAGTCTACTATCATTTGGTTATTTACAGAGAGTTTCTCAGTGTTGGCTCTTGTTTTCTTAAGAGTTTCTGATCTAACTGCTCCTGTTGGTTTTTGTTTTAATTCTTGTTTTCTCACAACATCTGCTGTGGAGTTTCTTATGGCAGGCAGTCTCTTCTTCTCTGTTGCTTTTGTTTGTGGTTCTGTAGTCATTGATACTATGCCTGTTTGGTGTGCATTCAGTGTTTGCATGTGTGTAGTTGTCAGTGATGTTACTTCATTCATTCCGTGCCAACCCTGTCTCCGGCTTTCCTTTTCATTTGTTACCACAAGAGTGTGTGTATCATTGCTAATCACATCCATTTCAAGTTCATTCACTCCACCATCAGACCATCTAGGGACTGGAATAACTATATAAGGTCTGGGGGCGTTTGTGAGTTTCATGCGTACATCATTAGGTGGGTGTACTGAAATTGGAACGCTTTGTGCACCAGTAAAGAATGCAGTTCTGACCATTAATGACAATAAAATAATGATGAATGTGATGCATAGGTACATATGATGCATAGGTACATCATGGTTCTATACGTTAGGCGGCAGCATTTTCTTCCAGAAAAGCAGGGGTGCCTCTCTTCTTGCGGGAGGACCAGGTTGCTGCTCTGGACCCCCATCTCGATCACTTGCCAAATGTCAATGCTAGTATTCCTTTACCCAATATCGTCTTTCAAGTTCTGCGTTTGAGAGTGTCAGGTGTTTCACAAGTATTACCCTCTTATGAGTGACAATTGTCTCTTGTTTTCAGGATACAGTTCCTTTGCTAGACTAGTGAGTCCTCTTTACTGTACATGTTCAAAGTAGGTAAGCTCCCAATCCACTCCCCTTATTTGTTCAGTCCTGAGGACATGTTGGACACTGATCAGTATGAAGAAAATAGGAAAAAATAACAACAGGTACAACAAGTGAAGTTCTTTATTCAGCTTCCTTGATCTGTCCCTCGGTGGAAGGCCTTTTAGAATCTCCTCAGATAGCTCCTCCAGTGGTTAGAAAGTTCCACTTGAAGTACAAATCCATGCAGGAGCATTCCCATCTGTGTCACATTAGCTGGATCTCTGATGAATGTGAGGACGTCAACATATATAGGTCTCCCCACTAGCTCTGGAAAGTCGGTGACTAGGCAAAAAAGGACATTGTGTGCCAATCTGCTGTCTTCTGGTGACAGGGACATCTGTCCTGTCTTGCTGGGTTCAGGATTATATGTTTTGTCCTTGATGTAAACAATGTCTGCACTGTCCGGTCCCGTGCAGTGCAACTAGAATGATTATCTCATTTAAAAGATGGCTTAAATGTTCTGTATTTGCTGGATCCCGAAGAAACGTGAGTGTATCCATTGTTCTCCCGATAAGAGTTGGACAGTCTTTGATTATGCGAAAGAACAGTGTGTTGATGAGCTCATCTACCTTGAACTTGGTCTGTTGTAGTGTCTCCTTCTGTGTTCTGTGCTGCGCTGCACCCTTTTCGTCGTCGCTGCAGCTGGTCTGAAATTACAGTAAGGCAAGATGTCATGCAGTTCAGATAATTTTGCATTTCAGACCCCAGAATTTCTCCAGTTGATTGGGCATCACATCTGGCTCAGGGTGTCAGAGGAGTTCTCATTCTTCTTCCTGTGGCTATCTCATGTGGCGTAAGATGATGGGCAGAGCCTGGTTGGTTCCAAAGTGCATACAGTGCCAGTGGAAGGCAGTGCAACCATCCCTTCCTTAGAGTAAGCTCCAACTTGGCTCTCCTCTCCTTTAACAAGCCATTGAGCTTCTCACAGATTCCATTAACTTGCGGATGATACGCCGACGAGAACTTGTGCTATAGTCAGTAGCTGAACAGAATCATGCCTGCATTGCTCTTCTGTTGTGCTGCAAATTAAGATGTCATCCACGTATTGTAGGACGACAATTTTTAGTGCAATATTGCTTAAGTCAATCTGCAGGACTCTGTTGAAAATAGACAGAGACTTGCAGTACCCCTGTGGCAGCCTCGTGCTTTTCAGACGCATTTATCTGAATGCGAATGACGTCATATCTTGAGAGTCACGGTGCAACAGGATTGAGAAAAATGCATTTTTCAAGTCAATCACCGTGAACTATTTTGCCTCAACAGGTATGTTACATAGGATTGTAGACGGGTTAGGAACTAGAGGGAACTCGGGATCAACAATATCATTTATTGGCCTCAGGTCTTGCACTAGCCTCCAAGACCCCCCTTTACTTTTTTTCACAGGGTACACTGACGTATTACATGGTGACTCTGACGTCACTAAGATGCCCTGGTCCATCATGGCAGAAATTGTCTTATAAATCCCCTCATCTGACTCTCTGGACATAGGATATTGTCGTGCCTTGGGTAAAATTGCTCCTGGTTTCAATTTAATCTTTACTTCTCCAACCCCATTAAAGAGGCCTAAATCATAGGGGCCTGTAGTGCATACTGAAATGGGCACCATGGCTGTGTCATCATCAAAATATTCAGGACTATTTAGTGCCAACATCATTCTCTGAGGTACCTCTCTCTTAATCATTTTTACCCAAAAGGTGAGACTCACGTCCACCCTTGTCTCTCCCATATCTGTTTGTTCATCAAATAGCTTGTCATCGGTGGCGTCAGTCAATCGGTATCCTTCAATGGCGATCACTGCGCACCATTGTTGGCCCTCGTCGTCATAACCATCAATCAAGGCCACTCTTCCTTTCACTGCAGCTGTGTGTATCATCAAGGGAAATACTTGTCCCTCCTCCTCATGCATTGGTATTCTTGGTCTAAATAGAAACTCATCAGGGGTTCTCATGATTTTGTCTGCGAGGCCTGGCAATCCTGCCATAAGCACACGCATACCATATGCAAATATTTCTGGCTCTAGTGGTATAGCCCTTATGGTTGGGTGTCCCGTGTATGCTCTGATTATCTCGCATACGTTTGAATAGTGCATTCCTGGAGTTGAACGTACTATGCCCTCCTCCGTGAATGAGATTTTCATGTTTAATTTTGTCATCAAGTCTCAACCCAAAACGTTTACTGGTGTCTGACGTGAGTATAATAAGGGCACATTCATTTCACACTCTCCTATAGAGACTGGGAGTGCATTTGTAAAGGGAACACGACTTGTCGCTCCTTTAAAACTCTGAGTATTTATGGTCTCGCCGGACAAGGAAAACCTGCCTTCATGTGTGCACGAGTGTGTTGCAACCGTGTCAACCAAGAAGGAATGTTCTTTATCCCCTATAACGACATCCACCCTAGGTTCCCTGCGAGGGTCTGGTGTCACTGATAGGATAGAACACATCAGGGTTCCCAGTGAGCTGTCCTAGTCCATATACAGCTTCGGCCCACTGTGCACTTGTGCAATTCCCCCATTCCCATTGTTGCTTCCCATTCCAGGGTTCGTGGTCTGCCCTGTGCTCATCATCTGTGATAGTTGCTTCTGTGCCTGTTGGGATTGTCCTTGTGGAAAATTCCCCATGCTTTGCGGCGGCACCCTTTGTTGCGTTCCTGGCGCTTGTTGTTGCACCGAGTGATTCTGTGCACCACCCTGCTGTAAAAATACAGGTGGATTTGCCATGCCTGTTCCTGTTCCTTGGCCGCTCTGCATCATGCTTTGATTTCTGCATGTGCGCGCCAAATGCCTTGTCATTCCACACCAGTGGTCGGATCATTTGCCCATTTGACATATCTTGGTTACCATTTTGCATATTTTGAAAACCTCCTTGATTCTTTTGGAAACCTCCCTGATTGCTCTGGCATCCTCTTCCCCTTGGATAAAACCCATATTGCCCTGATTGTTCTGCTGTGGACTAGCCACCTACTGCATGCTTGATTCAGCTGTGCTAGTTATCATGGCTCCCTCAAGAGCATATTTTGACAATTTCTTTTGCACCAGTTTCGCTTCCTCACCTTTTCGAGTTGCTTCCTTTTTGCGATTCTTTTCCTGCAACAGTCTACAATAATGTGCGATGGTCAACTGTATTTCAGCCCAAGGCTTGGCTTCAATTCCCACCAATTTCTTGAGTTGTTTTTGCACCGGCTCTGGCAGCCCTTGGCTCAGTATATGGTAAAACACAGGTATAGATTTCGTCCACGATTCATGAGTCTCGAGCATCCATGCATCTTGGAAATTCTGTATATAAATTAACAGATCTTCAGACTCCTTCATTTTTAGAGTCATTATAGCTCCCATATCGGACGTATGTGGGTAAAGTACTCATAGCGCTTTCCAGACTGCGGCTCTACAATTGTTAAATGGAGGTCCATCATGCAAGGTATTAATTGTAGTTAGGCCCGGGTAGCCTGCTCGCGCCCACACATCGTCTGCTCTCTCACCAAGTATGGCGATCAGGAGACCTTTGATGTCCCCTATAGCTAACTTATGTATCCCCTTAACGGCTCCCGATGTCAGCACTGGAAGTTTGTTTTTCAGATTTTCTCGATCCATGTGTGGCCATGGAATATATTGCGGTCTTATTCCCCCCTTCTCGAGCAACAGAAATTGGAACAGGTAGCCCGCTCTCTCTTCTCTCATTGTTCTCCTATCTATTGTAGGGGTTATATTCCTGCATCGCCGTCTACCTGGTAATGCCCTTAGTCTGTACACATAGGGCGGCAAAGACACCCCTCTCTGACTGTGAGATACTTCTTCATATCGGTGAGGCTGCGTGGCTGATTCTGATGCCCTCGGTGCAGATTCGCTAGTGTCTGACCATCTTATTCCTTTCTCTCTTGGGAGTCGTCTTTCGCTCCGTCTATCTTCGTCATTTTCATCGCACTCCTCCCTTTCGGAGTCAGGCATTGTCTGTCCCCAACTAGTGCAACTTCTCGTGTCCTCTTTGTTCCTACTTATTTCTAATCTATCCAGAGATAGCTTTCTATTCCCACTACTTCGGGAGACATCCTCAGTGTCATACAGCTGAGTGCTCTCCAGGCGCTTGTCTTCCCCCTCTCCTTGGGGTATTTGTTCTAGCCCCATTTCATCATATATTCTATTGATCGTTTCTCTGATGCTTCTGGTGTCGAAGTCATCCTCGATATTTGCCCTAGACGTGCCTGGTACTGAATCGTACTCATGAAAGAATTCTTCGATGTCTTCCCAATCTACAACTGGAGCAGGTTTTTTAACCTCTCTCCCCAGATATTCAAGATCACGTGCTCTCTGTCTTCGCTTACATTCTACATCGTCATCAAATTCTGTGTTTCCTCGCCTCTTCTCTGACCCTATCTTCTTCCTTACTCTTTTCATTTCTACGTTCATCTGCCCTTCGAATTTCCTCATCTCTTCGTCTTCTTATTCTTTTCTCACATATCCTTTGCTCTTCCTCCAACCTTTGCTGTTTCTGTCTGTCTTGATCGTTGGATGCTCTTGGGTTGCGATTGAGCTGTCTCTCTTGCTCTTCGCGATATAGCTGTTCTCGCCTTAGCCTATCTTTCTTTCTTATCCTTTCATCTCTTAACTCCTTCTCTTTCCCCTTTCTCTGTGTCTCATCTAACCTTTCCTTTTGTTTCGCATCATCAATGCCTTTGCTATCGAGTTTCAATAAAATGTGTCCTCCCATCCATTTGTCTTTTGCAAATGCTATCTCATCAGTTCTATCTTTGCTTCCCTTCCATCGCTTCCCTTTTCTCTCCTTGTCAAGAGATGCACTTGTCTGTGCCTGATCTCTTCTTTCGTCATCGCGTCTCCCCTTGTCCCTTGGGACTGCGGAGGTAATATTCTTGTCCTGATCTTTCCCTTCATCACTACTATGTGTAGGTGACTCATATGCAGGGTTGCTGTACCCCGTGGCTGCTTTAAGTTCCCTCAACGGGTATAATCCTATATTAAGTATCCAATCCGTTGGCGGCTCTTCCTCCTTTCCCTGTTCATACATTTTCCATAACTCGAGAACAGCAAGGTGTTTTTCTAACTTATTGCCTGTATATGTGGCATGCATATATGTCGTCATATGTTGTAAAACAGCTTTAGATAAAGACCCATTTTGTGGCCACGGCATAAACATCTGGTGGGCGGTGCCTTTAACCCACTCGGTACTATATTTCTTTAACTTGGGTGCGTGTTTTGGCAGCTGTTTGCATAAGTGTGCCAACGGAGTCATGTCTTCCATGCTTAAATCTGTTCCCTTTCCTCTTATATAACACTTGTCAACGTTTCCGTGTGGTTTAAACAACTTCTAACAATATGAGCGAACACCAAACACTGCAAGCTCCAATCCAAATTTCCACAAAATGTTATATCTTCTGATTTACTCAAAAAACATCAATTCACATGCGATTTTATCTCAGCTATTAAACCGCACAAAATTTTAAGTCAGTTCTCTAAGAAAAATATTTTACATATGACGTCACAACAAAACATGTAAGACAGACGCTTGACAGACTAGACGGACACCAGCTGGACACAGATATCTCTGCCTCTAATCATTAACCCTTCAAGGAGTGTAAACGTACCCCTTTTATGACGTCTTTAAACATTGAGGTAGTCTATTTGTTCCCCATTATCAGCTGCCCGTAGAAATGGGAAGGGATGCGTGGGGAATACGGGTCCCTTCAGGCCCATGTCTGCAGTATTTCTCTTTAATCTACCACTTTCTACGGGGAGCTTCACTGTCTACTCGGCCGAATGGCAAAGGACTTGTGATATTGCCGAAAACCTAGAGTTACTTTATGTCAATGGTCAATAGGTGTCTTATTTGAATCAATAATCGATAGTCAGTAACCAAGAAATCTCTGCTACCAAGTGTACTGGGGAGACCCCCGGCAGTCCCATAGAGCCCGGGTTTGCTCTGGAGTACTTTAAGACGAGATGGATGCACCTTTGAGATGGATGGGGTGCAGGTTTATTACTCCAACACCAATCAATAAGGACAACTCAACGGTTTGGCAAAGGGAGTCAGTTTAATGACAAGTACAAAAAACGGGGAGTCATGGAAATCAGCAATGATGCGATAGTCCGTCTTGCTTCAACTCCAACAATCTTCATACAAACAGAGACATTTATACTCAAAACTCTTCATAATTGATGTGTAACACTCAAAAGTTAACATGCATTTCTATTGGTTAGGAAAAGGTAACTTTAATATAGGTGCTATATCTGTATATGATAACGGAGTGAGGGGATTAGATAAACACTATCAGGTGGGCGTCTAAGCCTTCCCGTCAAACACGACTATTGTAGATGTCACTAAGAGTACGACGTCCCATTGGTTCTGCTATCTATAGGACACTAGATTATTTGGTCCATTGTGATTGGGTTGGCATCAACCCTGTGCATACATTTCCACTTTACTTAGCAGCACGCAGAACGGTAAGCCAGGTGCAGGGTGCCCCTTGATTCACCCTGCCTTTCTTCAATCAATCATTACTTTAGTGGCTATGTGTCAATTAGTTCACTGTGGTTGGCCTCGAAACTACATCTTCTTGTCTTAAAAAGTTCTAATATCTCTGTCTGGGCGGATGCCAAGCGTAGGTGTGAACCCGTGCTCCTTCTCGCTCGGATGGTCACATACTACCCTCACCGTGAATTTTCTGAGTTTCTCTCAATTTGTGCATTTAATTCTTATTCGGCTTGCCACCTGCCTATGCCTCCTTATCTCGACCTTCCAAAGACAGGATATTCTGTTCTTAAGTTTCAATTATGGGAAGCTACTGTTCGTTCCTTCTATTGGTCTGACCTTGGCTCTTCCTGGCGCAAGTTGCATCTGCTGAGTTTCGATTCAGCCGTCTCTTCTCGTTTAGCTAGAATACGAATCTTGTCCTGTTTGGCCTCTAGTAACCTGAGTTGATTCTGCTTTTTGTGTAAAGTGGACTCGCACTTATAACACTGTGCTTTGTTTTGAGGTAGATTATGTATAATGGTGCTTGCCGCTCTATTCTTCTACTTAGCATAGCAAGCCGCACTGTTTTCTCAGCTTTCTTGCGGTTTCATGCATATGTACAGGCGTTAGCTGATTGAATGTCTTCATCCTGCTTACAGCTTAAGCCTCCATGTATTTCAACATTGTTCTCTTCTTCTAGGTCCATGGTATCCTTATCCATGGCATTTCGTCTCTGTGTGTAATTTTTTGGTTGTCATTTCTTCCATCTGTGAATCTGTCCGGGCCTTCGTGACGTCACCATTCGTCTTCCATCAAGGCCTTTTTTGGTTTCTTCCGGGACGGTGCTTAAGCAATCTTCATTTCGTCTTATTTGCTGGTAGGGTTTTCTCAATGGATACCTTACTGTCCATGGTTTTCTGGGTATCGGTACTTCAACAGGTGTTGTTCTTCTGATAGGCACTGGGCAGAGCCCTACTGCGGCTCTCTGCTGGTTTATTTGCTCATCATACGTCACATATTTTGGTGTGAATGTTCCCGGTACTTCAAAATGGGTGATGGGAGTGCAGGCTTTGTTTGGGACCTCCTCTACACTCCCCCCTCTGGGCGATTCATCGACCACTTCCACCTCACCCTTTGGACTAATCTTACTTTGTTCCTCTGTATTCATCTTCACTTTGGCGTCTGAGTTCATCCCTTCTTCATCTTCTGGGTCTGTACATGATGGTTTGAAGAAGTGTCTTTTTGGAGTCCATATCTTTAATACTCCTTTTAGATTTCCTGCTGTCCTTACATGTTCGTCTGTGTTCCATGTCATCAGTTGGCATTGTCCATTTGGTCTGCAGTAAATCCATCTTCCCACATAATTTCTGCATTTCCTGGGATAAAGAAACTTTGTACCTTCTGGCGCATGCCTGCTGGCATTCTGTCATGATGCCTACCCCGGAGCACCAGGACAGGCCCAGCACCCGCGGGAGCAGGCATCACGCCCCCAGGTAAAAGCCCAGCGGCCCTTTATAGGGGCTCTTTGGACTCTGTCCTGGCGCCGTTGGCGCCAGGCTCATGTTGGACATCAGTCCTGGGCCCATAGGCGCCAGGCTCATAAAGGGAAGTGTTTGGTGCACTTACCTGAAGCAGACCATGCTGCACACTCACCTGATGCAGACCATGCTGCATGAAGAACCAAGCCAAATGAGGTTTAGGAGGGACTATTTTTCTGAAGGAACTATTTTGTTATTTGGGTGGGGCTGTGGAAGAATACTCACCTGGAACTTCTTCCAAGGCTATTTAAGCCACACCCGGACAGCCACACGTGCTTCGCGTTGTTCTGCATCCCAGCAGCTGAACGCTTACCGTGTCTGCTCCTGCACCTAGACTCCAGCCACGCCCCCCTCGAACCTGGAACACCTGTAAGGGAATAAGAGAAGAGAAAGGTGAAAACCAAGAACTATTTCAACCTTCTTACCTGCATCCGGAATCTTCACGCCAGCATTCCTGAAGGAAGACTTCCATTTAAAAGCACCGCGTTGCTCGCTGTAGCGCCGCGCTTTACTCACCTGTTCCTGAGACGCCGCCCGGCTCCATCGCGGCTCTCAGTGCCGGTCGCCACATCTCTGCACCGCACCTAAGGGAGAGAAGAAGAGACAAAAGGTGAGCAAGGGAACACAAGAGGAAAGCCGGATTTTCAGCCATATTACTTACCGGCTAATCTTGGTGAGCCATTCCACATCTCGGGTCGGCGCCACATCTCTGGCAGGTACCGCACCCCGACCCCTATGGGGAAAGGACAAAAGACATTACTGGGGAATTATAAAGACATTTAGAGGGGTCGCCCTCATAACTGACTCACCTGATTTTACCCCGGCAATTTAACACCTCAACGCATCGCCTTTGTTCTGCACCTGAAATAAAGGACAGAAAAAGACAACATAAAAGGAGACTTGAACTTTTGCATCTTCATACTTACGGCGTATCGCTCAGTAAAGTCAAGTGGATTTGCCAGCGCCATTCTGAAAACCAGTGAAGTAACTGGACGAACACGCGCCCCTGCACCAGAAGCAGGATGGAGAGTTCATCCTTCCAAACCATAAGGTGAGCTTTAACCGGGGGTTTTGGAGGAAGTCAGAGGAGAACGAAGGAGGAAAGGGGGGAGCAAGCACATTATTCAGCAGACAGTTAATCCCCTTTCTCATCTGCAGAAGGATATTCCTACGGGCCAGACAAGCAAGATTTGGGGGTCCTGTTCAATCGGTGGTCCCAATTCTGCGTATCACGCTTGAAGAGGCCACAGCAACCCAGACCAGACCAGCGCCTCCGTGGGAGCCAGGTGAGCGTTACAGAACGCGAAGCCTTCCTACAAATTCCCACCCAGGCGCTATGGAAACTTCCGAGACTGACCAGTTGGCCCAACTACTGGGGGAATTACGGACCGAAGTACACGCCGCTCGTCAAGAGACTAATGCTCTCAGGAGGGAAGTGATTGTAACAAAGGAAAGAGCTGATGACCTGGCTAGACAGCTTTTGCAAGGTCAAGCTGGACAAACTCCTTTACCCGGTTCCGGAGGAAACCCCGCTCCTGTGCCTTTCAGTAACCCGGTGCAGATTAATCTACCTGGAAACATGCCGCTGGCCCCACCCGAACGCTTTGCTGGGGACCCCAAACGATTCGCCGTATTCATGAATCAGTGTCGTTTGCATTTCCTGTGCAGACCTGGGGCCTTCCCTAATGACCAGACCAAGGTAGCCTTTGTATTGTCATATCTCAGCGGCAGTGCTGCCGATTGGTCAGTTCCACTGGTAACTCAAGATGACCCGATTCTTCGTGATTTTCAAAGATTTCAAGCAAGCATGGAAAGGTTATTTGCTCGTCACTCCCAGGGGCAGGCTCCAGATGACGAACTTCTATCTCTGCGACAGGGCAATCAAGACCTCCTTTCCTACATTGCAACCTTTAATAGACTAATTGTGGAAACTGGGTGGCCAGAGGATAAAAGAATCACGTTATTTTATCGAGGTCTACACAGAGAACTTAAAGATGTCCTGGCCCAAGTTGTAAATCCGCCCCAAGAGTGCTCTGAATATATAGACTTAGTGGTCCAATTGGATCACAGACTGCAAAACAGAAAAGCAGATCGGTCCAAGTTTGAGACCCGGGTGTTAGTCAAGACCCACGCTAACCTCAAGGGGGCTGAAGCCTCAGAGCCAATGCAAATCGGAGGAGTTAAAGGACCTTTAACGCAAAAGGAACGTGAAAGAAGACGGCAGATGCACTTATGTCTTTATTGTGGATCCTCTGGACACTTTCTACGAGATTGCCCGGCAAGGCCGCCCAGGAAGGTGGTAGGAGCCGCTGAAAAAATCCATGAAACCTCTGTATCGGGAAACGACCCCGCCCGACAAGCGTAGGGGTCCGCTTGCCGAGCTTGAAAACAAACTCTCAGACCTCGCATTTCACTGTGCCAATGGTCCTCGTAGATCCGGAACAGCCTAAGCGGTTGAATGCAATAAAGGCATACATCGATAGTGGGGCTATAGGAAACTACGTGGATCGTGAATTGGTCTCCAGGATTAACCTCCCCCTACGTCCTAAAACCAGCAAAGATATCACCACAGTCGATGGAACCGAAATTGCCTCGGGACCGGTAACACATTCCACAGCTGAGGTAACACTTGTAGGTCCGGACGGCCATCGGGAGGCAGTTGTGTTTGATGTAATCAAGGCTCCACAGTTTCAGGTTATGCTCGGAATCCCTTGGTTAGAGACACATAATCCTCAAATTGATTGGCGAGCGAAGAGAATAACCTTTCCAGAGTGTGCACGAACCTGCTACCCAGAAAATCTGAAGGTCAGTCTAGCATCAGTAACCTCTGTCTCCATGCAACTACCTCCGGAATACCAAGACTTCCAGGACGTCTTCCAAAAGGAACAGGCCAACACGTTACCTCCTCACAGATCGTACGATTGCCAAATCGATCTGGTGCCCGGTGCACAACCCCCTTGTAGCAGGATTTATGCCCTTACTGAGCCGGAGAATCTGCATTTGAGACAATATTTAGATCAATACCTAGCCAATGGTTTCATTCACCCGTCAAAGTCTCCGGCATCCTCGGCTTTGTTCTTCGTGCCAAAAAAAGAAGGCGACATTAGAACTTGTATCGATTACCGCGCATTGAACCAGATAACTGTTAAAAATCATTACCCTCTGCCTTTGATCCCTGAACTCCTTGACCAGGTGAAGGACGCTTGCATATACACCAAGTTAGATCTCCGGGGGGCTTATCATCTGGTACGAGTTAAAGAAGGCGACGAATGGAAAACGGCCTTCCGTACAAAATATGGACTATTAGAATACCAGGTGATGCCTTTCGGGTTGTGCAACGCGCCTGCTGCCTTCCAATTCTTCATGAACGATGTCCTTCGGGAACTCATCGACGTCTGTGTTGTCGTGTATATCGATGACATTCTGGTGTACTCCTCTTCGGAATCTGATCACAGAAAACATGTCAGGGCCGTCCTTGAGAAATTGCGCCAGCACAAACTGTTTGCAAAGCTGGAAAAATGCGTTTTCCATACCACCGAGGTTGAATTTCTTGGATTCATCCTGACACCTAAAGGGGTCCAAATGGACTCACGGAAAGTGGATGCCATCCTCAAATGGCCATCACCTAGTTTGGTGAAAGGTGTCCAAAGCATGCTTGGTTTTGCCAATTTTTATCACAGGTTTATCCCAGAATTTTCACGGGTGGTGCAACCCATCACTGCACTCTTGCGGAAGAATAAACGTTTTGAGTAGATCGAGGAAGCTGAACAGGCCTTTCAGGAATTAAAAGCTAAATTTACGTCTGCACCTATTTTGAAACATCTGCGTCCTGATCTCCCATATATAGTCGAAACCGATGCATCCAGCTTAGCCATGGGAGCTGTCCTGTCTCAGAGAGACCCCGAAACCAACCAACTGCACCCCGTAGCATTTTGGTCCAGAAAGTTCTCGCCGCCGGAGATAAATTATGCAATCACCGATAAGGAATTATTAGCCATTAAGTCCGCCTTTAAGGCTTGGCGGCATTATCTTCTTGGCGCCAGGCATACCATCACCGTGATCACTGATCACCGAAATTTACAATATTTAAAAACTGCCAAGGCTCAGTCTTCACGACAGCTCCGATGGGCTTTATTCTTTGCTGAGTTCGATTTTGTAATCACCTACCGTCCTGGCTGTAAGAATGGCAAAGCGGATGCGCTATCTCGAATTGGAATGGGAGAAATGGACACAAACTCAGAACCTGTGCCGATAATTCCCGAACAAAGAATCTTGGGGATAACCACTTTACAAACCCTTGAAGACATTCAAGCACGGGTAAAACTATTCCTGGACTCTTCAGCCTTGCAGGATTGGATCAAAAGGGGGTCTGCCTTTTCAATCAACGATGGCTTACCTTACTTCCAAGGATGTTTATTTTTGCCAGAAAAGGAATTGCAAGAACTGGTTATTTCCCTTCATCACGATACTCTGATGGAAGGACATCCTGGCATGGCCAAAACAGAGGAAAAAATTAAATGACAATTCTGGTGGCCGTCCGAGCGAAAGGATATTAAATCTTTCGTGATGTCCTGTGGAGTTTGCGCCCAAAACAAAGGTCAAAAAACAAAATCCGCCGGTCTTCTTCAACCCTTAGACATTCCACCAGCACCTTGGCACACTTTGTCACTAGATTTTATCACGGACCTGCCCTCTTGTAATGGATACAATACTATTCTGGTTGTGGTGGATTTATTTTCCAAGATGGCCCATTTTATTCCGTTGAAAGGATTACCTTCAGTTTTTGTTCTTGCCAAGGAATTCCTCGAAAATGTCATCCGTCTGCATGGATTCCCGTCCATACTAATCTCCGATCGGGGAAGCCAGTTCATTTCTCGTTTTTGGAAAAAGTGTTGTCAACTGGCACAAATCGACGTAAGACTCTCAACCAGTCACCACCCACAGACCGATGGTCAGACGGAGAGAACGAACCAGACTCTTGAACAATATCTACGATGTATGTTGCACCAATCGGAGGGTAATTGGAAGGACATTTTATGGGTGGCTGAATATGCATACAATAACTCGATACACTCTGGAACTGGTCAGAGCACCTTTTATACCCTATATGGACATCACCCTCGTACTTCAGACCTGGACTCACCTTTGAGCCTCGAAATGCCTGCAGTCGACCATTTGCATTCTACGATTACTCAAGCCTTCAAGGATGTTACTGCACACTTACAACATGCGAAAGAGAACTACAAAAAGAATGCGGATCTGCATCGCAAGGAGGCGCCTCCATACCAAATAGGGGATCAAGTATGGTTGGCTACCAAACAATTATCACTCAAGGGACCTCAGACTTTTAATCCAAGGTATTTAGGCCCTTACTCGATCAAAGCTATAATTAACCCAGTGGCAGTTAAGCTAGATCTACCAGCTAACATGCAGATTCATCCCGTCTTTTATGTGTCGCTTTTGAAACCAGTGCAACCAGGAACCAGAATAATAAAGCCACCAGAACCAATCCAGATAGATGGGGAGCCTGAATTCGAGGTGAAGAACATTTTGGACTCTAAGATCTCAAAATCAAAACTTTTCTATCTAATTGATTGGAAGGGGTACGGGCCTCAGGAAAGATCTTGGGAACCCAGCGACCACGTACATGCACCTCGGCTAGTAAAAAGGTTCCATCGGAATTTCCCGAACAAACCGAAACCTCCTGGGGAAAAAGCCTTGGGAGGGGCCTTGGGGGGGAGTGCTGTCATGATGCCTACCCCCGGTGCACCAGGCCAGGCCCAGCACCCCCGGGAGCAGGCATCACGCCCCCAGGTAAAAGCCCAGCGGCCCTTTATGGGGGCTCTTTGGACTCTGTCCTGGCGCCGTTGGTGCCAGGCTCATGTTGGACATCAGTCCTGGCGCCATAGGCGCCAGGCTCATAAAGGGAAGTGTTTGGTGCACTTACCTGAAGCAGACCATGCTGCACACTCACCTGATGCAGACCATGCTGCATGAAGAACCAAGCCAAATGAGGCTTAGGAGGGACTATTTTTCTGAAGGAACTATTTTGTTACTTGGGTGGGGCTGTGGAAGAATACTCACCTGGAACTTCTTCCAAGGCTATTTAAGCCACACCCGGACAGCCACACGTGCTTCGCGTTGTTCTGCATCCCAGCAGCTGAACGCTCACCGTGTCTGCTCCTGCACCTGGACTCAAGTCACGCCCGCCTCGAACCTAGAACACCTGTAAGGGAATAAGAGAAGAGAAAGGTGAAAACCAAGAACTATTTCAACCTTCTTACCTGCATCCGGAATCTTCACGCCAGCATTCCTGAAGGAAGACTTCCATTTAAAAGCACCGCGTTGCTCGCTGCAGTGCCGCGCTTCACTCACCTGTTCCCGAGATGCCGCCCGGCTCCATCGCGGCTCTCAGTGCCGGTCGCCACATCTCTGCACCGCACCTAAGGGAGAGAAGAAGAGACAAAAGGTGAGCAAGGGAACACAAGAGGAAAGCCGGATTTTCAGCCATATTACTTACCGGCTAATCTTGGTGAGCCATTCCACATCTCGGGTCGGCGCCACATCTTTGGCAGGTACCGCACCCCGGCCCCTATGGGGAAAGGACAAAAGACATTACTGGGGAATTATAAAGACATTTAGAGGGGTCGCCCTCATCACTGACTCACCTGATTTTACCCCGGCAATTTAACCCCTCAACGCATCGCCTTTGTTCTGCACCTGAAATAAAGGACAGAAAAAGACAACATAAAAGGAGGCTCACACTTGAACTTTGCATCTTCATACTTACGGCGTATCGCTCAGTAAAGTCAAGTGGATTTGCCAGCGCCATTCTGAAAACCAGTGAAGTAACTGGACGAACACGCGCCCCTGCAACAGAAGCAGGATGGAGAGTTCAACCTTCCAAACAATAAGGTGAGCTTAAACCGGGGGTTTTGGAGGAAGTCAGAGGAGAACGAAGGGGGAAAGGGAGGAGCAAGCACATTATTCAGCAGACAGTTAATCCCCTTTCTCATCTGCAGAAGGATATTCCTACGGGCCAGACAAGCAAGATTTGGGGGTCCTGTTCAATCGGTGGTCCAAATTCTGCGCATCACGCTTGAAGAGGCCACAGCAACCCAGACCAGACCAGCGCCTCCGTGGGAGCCAGGTGAGCGTTACACCTTCACAAAGTCTCTTATTTCTTCATCAGTTAGATCTTTGGGCTTCCTTCCTGGCTTGACATCAATCAAGATCTTCATCCCTATTTCTTTATTTGCAATTTTCTGGCATTGCGAGATTATTATCTTGATAACGCAAAATCCTAGTAATATCATCATTAGCAGTGCTCCTAAGAACTTGAATGCATCTGCCATCCATTGTGGAACCCATGAAAACAGTTATCCGAACCAGCTGTCATCATCAACTTCGTCTGTTTCGTTGATCATCTGGTTCTGCAAGTTTGTCAGCATACCTCTTGCTTCTGTTAAAGTTCCATTTTCCTCATTGTGAGATGGTATGGATGTGCAACACGATTCTCCAATTTTTGCACAAACTCCTCCATCCATAGCTGTGATCATGTCAAGGACATATCTGTTCTGGAGAGTCATCAGTCGGATTGCTCTTAACTCTTCCTCAATCGCATTGAACCCTTTTATGGTCATGTTGATCGTCTGTAGCAATTCCCATCTGGTTATTTGCACCCAGTTAGTATTTACTCCAACTTGGATTCTTGGCACAAAGAGCATCGTGAACACTGATGAGGTGAGGCTAAACAGCCTTTATTCATATGGGATCGCATGAAATGCTTCTTCTGATTTGGAAGAGAAGTAATTTTCTCTCTTCATTCGAGTTATCAGTTCCACAGATCTCTTCTTTCTCAGGTGAGCATCTGCTTTTGGGAAACTGTCAATATTCAGGTCACTCTTCGGGATCACCAATGCTGGACATTCACTATGGTGCATATGCCTCCCCAGTTTTTTGGCAGTCTGATTTATGCTTTGGATCCACATGCCCAATAATGATCCATGATCACTGCAGTTCCATATACCATTCCTGGGGCATCAAAGATTTGTCCACAGTTCTGATTCTCTCCCATCTTCCTTGTGCCATTGTTTCTGAAGCACAATTTTGGGCTTTCTAGTGGCACTATCTGCAAGGGTCCTCCTCTGTCTTCGACCCATTTCAGCAGTTTTGCAAGTTTCGGCCATAATGGCTTGCACAGTCTTTGTGAATTTTCAATTGCTTCTTTGCAGGCTCCGAGGACCATCCATGCTCTGCAGATCACTACTCCTTTCTCCCATCTCTCTGGTGAAAGCACTGTTCCCCAAATCTGCATTTGGCCTCTATTTTTCCATATTAGAGCCTCCTCCAGAGTTTTTCCTTGAAAATTTAGTCTCAGGTTTACTTGCCATCTCATTCCTGCTCCTTTAACTCCAGGCTTCTCGTACCTGATCACATGATTCCTGGTATGAGCTCTTTTTCTAGTGTTAATGTCTTGGACATAATCATCTTCATCGGGATAAGCTGTTTCAGTTGCCCATATCAGTGAGGTATCACTTCCCATGAACTGGCCTCTGGTCCTGAGACACTGTGCTGTTGGAACATCAATTTCTACAGCTACGAAGATCTTGGACGTCTGCATGCTGTACGGTAGGAGTGCGCAAACAAAACATTCTCCTTCAGAATTTCGTCTTCCAACTTCCTTGATGTGCTTGTACCAAATGTTGTTTCCCAGATGTGCTGTGCTATCCAGGTAGTCATTCAGTTCATTGTCATCTCCATGCATACTTCTCTTGATTCTTAAAGTTTTCATGTAGTTCGTTATTATTACATCTCTGAATGCGTCTGTATGGCTTCTTCTTGCTGGGGGATTCTCAGGTATTCTTGTCCATGGTGAAGGCCTTCTCATCTGAGCCATTTGAGTGGACAAGAGTCTGGCAGCTCTTTCCCGCTCTTCATACATCTTTCTCTGCCGGGTTATAAATGTCCGTATCCATTCTGGCATTGGTCTAGTATATGGTTGTACTGTGGAACTAGTACTTGTCCTTTGTGTTGGAACATATATGCTTGGCAATACAGTCTGTGCGATGTTATTCTTCAGTTACTCTTGTAGTTCCCTAGCTCGGGCTATGTGCAGAACAAATGAGTCTACTATCATTTGGTTATTTACAGAGAGTTTCTCAGTGTTGGCTCTTGTTTTCTTAAGAGTTTCTGATCTAACTGCTCCTGTTGGTTTTTGTTTTAATTCTTGTTTTCTCACAACATCTGCTGTGGAGTTTCTTATGGCAGGCAGTCTCTTCTTCTCTGTTGCTTTTGTTTATGGTTCTGTAGTCATTGATACTATGCCTGTTTGGTGTGCATTCAGTGTTTGCATGTGTGTAGTTGTCAGTGATGTTACTTCATTCATTCCGTGCCAACCCTGTCTCCGGCTTTCCTTTTCATTTGTTACCACAAGAGTGTGTGTATCATTGCTAATCACATCCATTTCAAGTTCATTCACTCCACCATCAGACCATCTAGGGACTGGAATAACTATATAAGGTCTGGGGGCTTTTGTGAGTTTCATGCGTACATCATTAGGTGGGTGTACTGAAATTGGAACGTTTTGTGCACCAATAAAGAATGCAGTTCTGATCGTTAATGACAATAAAATAATGATGAATATGATGCATAGGTACATATGATGCATAGGTACATCATGGTTCTATACGTTAGGCGGCAGCATTTTCTTCCAGAAAAGCAGGGGTGCCTCTCTTCTTGCGGGAGGACCAGGTTGCTGCTCTGGACCCCCATCTCGATCATTTGTCAAATGTCAATGCCAGTATTCCTTTACCCAATATCATCTTTCAAGTTTTGCGTTTGAGAGTGTCAGGTGTTTCACAAGTATTACCCTCTTATGAGTGACAATTGTCTCTTGTTTTCAGGATAAGTTCCTTTGCTAGACTAGTGAGTCATCTTTACTGTACATGTTCAAAGTAGGTAAGCTCCCAATCCACTCCCCTTATTTGCTTCAGTCCTGAGGACATGTTGGACACTGATCAGTATGAAGAAAATAGGAAAAAATAACAACAGGTACAACAAGTGAAGTTCTTTATTCAGCCTCCTTGATCTGTCCCTCGGTGGAAGGCATTTTAGAATCTCCTCAGATAGCTCCTCTAGTGGTTAGAAAGTTCCACTTGAAGCACAATTCCATGCAGGAGCATTCCCATCTGTGTCACATTAGCTGGATCTCTGATGAATGTGAGGACGTCAACATATAAAGGTCTCCCCACTAGCTCTGGAAAGTCGGTGACTAGGCAAAAAAGGACATTGTGTGCCAATCTGCTGTCTTCTGGTGACAGGGACATCTGTCCTGTCTTGCTGGGTTCAGGATTATATGTTTTGTCCTTGATGTAAACAATGTCTGCACTGTCCGGTCCCGTGCATTGCAGCTAGAACGATTATCTTATTTAAAAGATGGCTTAAATGTTCTGTATTTGCTGGATCTCGAAGAAACGTGAGTGTATCCATTGTTCTCCCGATAAGAGTTGGACAGTCTTTGATTATGCGAAAGAACAGTGTGTTGATGAGCTTATCTATTTCCGCCTGTGTTGGGAACATTTGATTCTTTCTCACTGTACTCTGGGAGTAGGATAAATTGTTCAGCAATGACAGTGAGGAGTTGTCTTATTGTCTTTTTTCGTTTTCAGGATCTTGTAGAAAGTCTGTGACACTGGTGAGCCTCCCTACCAATGATGGGTATGTTCTTAGCACTAGGACAAGATATGTTATTATGTCCTTTGTGATGTCTCTACTGTGGGACAACATAAGTAATTCCGAATAGGGTCTCGGTATTGAATGAGTCGGGATACTGTATTTGCTTCCAATGTAAGTGTCCTTGGTCAAAATTTGGCATACTCTTTTCAAGGCTTAAGTGTGCCTCAGTCCAAAGTTCGGATCAACAGATTATGTTGTGGCTTATACGTGCAATTTTCTTCTTCACCCTGCAACTAGGATGCACAGAGTGTCCATTTTTATGTCCTTATGCCCTTTTTTCTTAGAGAAAGTGTCCAATTTAAGCCGCAATTTTACAAAAGGTTATTTGTCTTTGTCTTGCTGGTCATGGGTCCTTCTTCCTCATCATGGATCTCGTCTGCACGTGCTGTGGTTCTTCCCCGTCGCTCGTCGATTCCTCTCATTGGGGTGCAAGCAGTGGGCCTTCTCCGATATAGGGTTTGATATCACCAAGAAAAATCCAAGCTCTCCTGCCTTGTAGTTTCACTGCGGACGGAGTGCAGTCCTACACGTGAAAGGACCGTTGAACCTTGGCTCGTCCCACTTTTTCCTTGTATGGTTCTTCACAAGGACGGCATCTCCAGGGAAGAAGGGTGGAACACGTAGACCTTGAACTTGGTCTGTTGTAGTGTCTCCTTCTGTGTTCTGTGCTGCGCTGGTGACAGGGACATCTGTCCTGTCTTGCTGGGTTCAGGATTATATGTTTTGTCCTTGATGTAAACAATGTCTGCACTGTCCGGTCCCGTGCAGTGCAACTAGAATGATTATCTCATTTAAAAGATGGCTTAAATGTTCTGTATTTGCTGGATCTCGAAGAAACGTGAGTGTATCCATTGTTCTCCCGATAAGAGTTGGACAGTCTTTGATTATGCGAAAGAACAGTGTGTTGATGAGCTCATCTACCTTGAACTTGGTCTGTTGTAGTGTCTCCCTCTGTGTTCTGTGCTGCGCTGCACCCTTTTCGTCGTCGCTGCAGCTGGTCTGAAATTACAGTAAGGCAAGATGTCATGCAGTTCAGATAATTTTGCATTTCAGACCCCAGAATTTTTCCAGTTGATTGGGCATCACATCTGGCTCAGGGTGTCAGAGGAGTTCTCATTCTTCTTCCTGTGGCTATCTCATGTGGCGTAAGATGATGGGCAGAGCCTGGTTGGTTCCAAAGTGCATACAGTGCCAGTGGAAGGCAGTGCAACCATCCCTTCCTTAGAGTAAGCTCCAACTTGGCTCTCCTCTCCTTTAACAAGCCATTGAGCTTCTCACAGATTCCATTAACTTGCAGATGATACGCCGACGAGAACTTGTGCTATAGTCAGTAGCTGAACAGAATCGTGCCTGCATTGCTCTTCTGTTGTGCTGCAAATTAAGATGTCATCCACGTATTGTAGGACGACAATTTTTAGTGCGATATTGCTTAAGTCCATCTGCAGGACTCTGTTGAAAATAGACAGAGACTCGCAGTACCCCTGTGGCAGCCTCGTGCTTTTCAGACGCATTTGTCTGAACGTGAATGACGTCATATCTTGAGAGTCACGGTGCAACAGGATTGAGAAAAATGCATTTTTCAAGTCAATCACCGTGAAATATTTTGCCTCAACAGGTATGTTACATAGGATTGTAGACGGGTTAGGAACTAGAGGGAACTCGGGATCAACAATATCATTTATTGGCCTCAGGTCTTGCACTAGCCTCCAAGACCCCCCTTTACTTTTTTTCACAGGGTACACTGACGTATTACATGGTGACTCTGACATCACTAAGATGCCCTGTTCCATCATGGCCGAAATTGTCTTATAAATCCCCTCATCTGACTCTCTGTACATAGGATATTGTCGTGCCTTGGGTAAAATAGCTCCTGGTTTCAATTTAATCTTTACTTCTCCAACCCCCTTAAAGAGGCCTAAATCATAGGGGCCTGTAGTGCATACTGAGATGGGCACCATGGCTATGTCATCATCAAAATATTCAGGACGATTTAGTGCCAACATCATTCTCTGAGGTACCTCTCTCTTAATCATTTTTACCCAAAAGGTGAGACTCACGTCCACCCTTGTCTCTCCCATATCTGTTTGTTCATCAAACAGCTCGTCATCGGTGGCGTCAGTCAATCGATATACTTCAATGGCGATCACTGCGCACCATTGTTGGCCCTCGTCGTCATAACCATCAATCAAGGCCACTCTTCCTTTCACTGCAGCTGTGTGTATCATCAAGGGAAATACTTGTCCCTCCTCCTCATGCATTGGTATTCTTGGTCTAAATAGAAACGCATCAGGGGTTCTCATGATTTTGTCTGCGAGGCCTGGCAATCCTGCCATAAGCACACGCATACCATATGCAAATATTTCTGGCTCTAGTGGTATAGCCCTTATGGCTGGGTGTCCCGCGTATGCTCTGATTATCTCGCATACGTTTGAATAGTGCATTCCTGGAGTTGAACGTACTATGCCCTCCTACGTGAATGAGATTTTCATGTTTAATTTTGTCATCAAGTCTCAACCCAAAATGTTTACTGGTGTCTGACGTGAGTATAATAAGGGAACATTCATTTCACACTCTCCTATAGAGACTGGGAGTGCATTTGTAAAGGGAACACGACTTGTCGCTCCTGTAAACTCTGAGTATTTATGGTCTCGCCGGACAAGGAAAACCTGCCTGCATGTGTGCACGAGTGTGTTGCACCCGTGTCAACCAAGAAGGAATGTTCTTTATCCCCTATAACGACATCCACCCTAGGTTCCCTGTGAGGGTCTGGTGTCACTGATAGGATAGAACGCATCAGCGTTCCCAGTGAGCTGTCCTAGTCCATATACAGCTTCGGCCCACTGTGCACTTGTGCAATTCCCCCATTCCCATTGTTGCTTCCCATTCCAGGGTTCGTGGTCTGCCCTGTGCTCATCGTCTGTGATAGTTGCTTCGGTGCCTGTTGGGATTGTCCTTGTGGAAAATTCCCCATGCTTTGCGGCGGCACCCTTTGTTGCGTTCCTGGCGCTTGTTGTTGCACTGAGTGATTCTGTGCACCACCCTGCTGTAAAAATACAGGTGGATTTGCCATGCCTGTTCCTGTTCCTTGGCCGCTCTGCATCATGCTTTGATTTCTGCATGTGCGTGCCAAATGCCTTGTCATTCCACACTGCCAACATACTGGTGGTGGTCGGATCATTTGCCCATTTGACATATCTTGGTTACCATTTTGCATATTTTGAAAACCTCCTTGATTGTTTTGGAAACCTCCTTGATTGTTTTGGAAACCTCCCTGATTGCTCTGGCATCCTCTTCCCCTAAATCCTCTTCCCCTTGGATAAAACCCATATTGCCCTGATTATTCTGCTGTGGACTAGCCACCTACTGCATGCTTGATTCAGCTGTGCTAGTTATCATGGCTCCCTCAAGAGCATATTTTGACAATTTCTTTTGCACCAGTTTCGCTTCCTCACCTTTGCGAGTTGCTTCCTTTTTGCGATTCTTTTCCTGCAACAATCTACAATAATGTGCAATGGTCAACTGTATTTCAGCCCAAGGCTTGGCTTCAATTCCCACCAATTTCTTGAGTTGTTTTTGCACCGGCTCTGGCAGCCCTTGGCTCAGTATATGGTAAAACACAGGTATAGATTTCGTCCACGATTCATGAGTCTCGAGCATCCATGCATCTTGGAAATTCTGTATATAAATTAACAGATCTTCAGACTCCTTCATTTTTAGAGTCATGATAGCTCCCATATCGGACGTATGTGGGTAAAGTACTCATAGCGCTTTCCAGAATGCGGCTCTACAATTGTTAAATGGAGGTCCATCATGCAAGGTATTAATTGTGGTTAGGCCCGGGTAGCCTGCTCGTGCCCACACATCGTCTGCTCTCTCACCAAGTATGGCGATCAGGAGACCTTTGATGTCCCCTATAGCTAACTCATGTATCCTCTTTACGGCTCCCGATGTCAGCACTGGAAGTTTGTTTTTCAGATTTTCTCGATCCATGTGTGGCCATGGAATATATTGCGGTCTTATTCCCCCCTTCTCGAGCAACAGAAATTGGAACATGTAGCCCGCTCTCTCTTCTCTCATTGTTCTCCTGTCTATTGCAGGGGTTATATTCCTGCATCGCCGTCTACCTGGTAATGCCCTTAGTCTGTACACATAGGGCGGCAAAGACACCCCTCTCTGACTGTGAGATACTTCTTCATATCGGTCAGGCTGCGTGGCTGATTCTGATGCCCTCGGTGCAGATTCGCTAGTGTCTGACCATCTTATTCCTTTCTCTCTTGGGAGTCGTCTTTCGCTCCGTCTATCTTCCTAATTTTCCTTGCGCTCCTCCCTTTCGGAGTCAGGCATTGTCTGTCCCCAACTAGTGCAACTTCTCGTGTCCTCTTTGTTCCTACATATTTCTAATCTATCCAGAGATAGCTCTCTATTCCCACTACTTCGGGAGACATCCTCAGTGTCATACAGCTGAGTGCTCTCCAGGCGCTTGTCTTCCCCCTCTCCTTGGGGTATTTGTTCTAGCCCCATTTCATCATATATTCTATTGATCGTTTCTCTGATGCTTCTGGTGTCGAAGGCATCCTCGATATTTGCCCTAGACGTGCCTGGTACTGAATCGTACTCAGGAAAGAATTCTTCGATGTCTTCCCAATATCCAACTGGAGCAGGTTTTTTAACCTCTCTCCCCAGATATTCAAGATCACGTGCTCTCTGTCTTCGCTTACATTCTACATCGTCATCAAATTCTTTGTGTTTCCTCGCCTCTTCTCTGACCCTATCTTCTTCCTTACTGTAACGCTCACCTGACTCCCACGGAGGCGCTGGCCTGGTTCGCGCTGCTGTGACCTCTTCTAAGGTGATGCGCAGGGTTCGGAAGACGGACTGGACCGGGCCCCCAAATCTGGCTCGCAGAAGTATCCTTCTGTAGGCGAAAATAGGGGATTAACTGTCTGCGGGGTAATGCAATCGGCCTCCCACTTTCCCCTCTCACCCTCCTCGAAACCCTTCTGTGATTCCCCGTAGCGTCTCACCTTAGGGTCTGGAAGGACAAGCTCTCCATCCTGCTTCTGATGCAGGGGCGCGTTTGTATCCAGTTACTTCACTGGATTTTGGGATTGGTGAGAACCAAACTTGCTTGGCTTCCAGGTAAGTTTTTTGATAAGAGGTTCCCCTTGTGTCCATGCATTAATGTACTAATGCTAGTGTCTTTTTCCCCATAGGGGCCGGGGTACGGAATGCCGGGGAACAGGCACCGACCCGAGATGAGAGGTGAAATCCTTGTAGAAATCAGGTAAGTCTTTAATGAGCATTTTTTGGTAATGTCTTTTCATTCGCTCATTAACGCTGATGTCTCTTTTTCCCCTTAGGGGCCGGGGTCCGGAAATGCCAGGATGCGACGCGGACCCGAAATGAAGAGGGAATGAATCAACAGGTAAGTCTTAACATGGAGATTTAGCTTTCCTTATTCCCTTCTCTCTCTCACCTTTTGTTCTTGTCTTTTCCTCCCTAGGCACTGGGGCGTGACTGCGAATCCGGATGATCGCTGCTGAACATGGAGGCGCCCTGTAAAGGTGAGTGGAATGCGGCGCTGCAGCGATCGACGCGATGAGCTTTTAAATAAAAGTCTTCCTTTTCAGGATTGTCAGCGAGATGTCTCCGGGATGCGGAATTTGGCAGGTAAGGACTTTTCCTTCTTCTGTTCTCTTCTTCTCTTCCTTTGCAGGTGATCCAGAATGCTGGCAGGCGTGGCAGAAGTCAGGATGCAGGAGCAGACACGGTGAGCGTCCAGCTGCTAGATGCAGAACAACGCGAAGCACGTGTGGCTGTTCGGGTGGGGTTTAAATAGCCTTGGAAGAAGTTCCAGGTATGTATCCTTCCTCCAATCAGGTATGTATCCTTCCCCGACCACGCCCGGATGGTAAATTAGTCCCTCAGGTAAAGTAGTTCCTTTCAGGCCTCAAGGAGGCCGGGATCCTGCAGCATGGTCTGCATCAGGTAAGTGCACCCAAGCACTCCCATATTGAGCCTGGCGCCTATGGCGCCAGGACTGATGTCTTTTATGAGCCTGGCGCCATAGGCGCCAGGACACTGTCCAAAGGGCCCCTATATGGGGTTGCTGGGTCCTTCCCTGGGGACTGGATGTCCGCTTTCGGGGACGCAGGGCTTGAACCGGCTCCCCGGGAGCGGGCATCATGACACTTACTCTTTTCATTTCTACGTTCATCTGCCCTTCGAATTTCCTCATCTCTTCGTCTTCTTATTCTTTTCTCACGTATCCTTTGCTCTTCCTCCAACCTTTGCTGTTTCTGTCTGTCTTGATCGTTGGATGCTCTTGGGTTGCGATCGAGCTGTCTCTCTTGCTCTTCGCGATATAGCTGTTCTCGCCTTAGTCTATCTTTCTTTCTTATCCTTTCATCTTTTAACTCCTTCTCTTTCCCCTTTCTCTGTGTCTCATCTAACCTTTCCTTTTGTTTCGCGTCATCAATGCCTTTGCTATCGAGTTTCAATAAAATGTGTCCTCCCATCCATTTGTCTTTTGCAAATGCTATCTCATCAGTTCTATCTTTGCTTCTCTTCCATCGCTTCCCTTTTCTCTCCTTGTCGAGAGATGCACTTGTCTGTGCCTGATCTCTTCTTTCGTCATCGCGTCTCCCCTTGTCCCTTGGGACTGCGGAGGTAATATTCTTGTCCTGATCTTTCCCTTGATTCTCGTCACTACTATGTGTAGGTGACTCATATGCAGGGTTGCTGTACCCCGTGGCTGCTTTAAGTTCCCTCAACGGGTATAATCCCTTGTCCTTACTTTCTTCAACTTTTGTTTCGGGAGGGGCAGGTGGCGCGGTAGGTGTCTCACCCCCCTCTGTGCATATATTAAGTATCCAATCCGTTGGCGGCTCTTCCTCCTTTCCCTGTTCATACATTTTCCATAACTCGAGAACAGCAAGGTGTTTTTCTAACTTATTGCCTGTATATGTGGCATGCATATATGTCGTCATATGTTGTAAAGCAGCTTTAGATAAAGACCCATTTTGTGGCCACGCCATAAACATCTTGTGGGCGGTGCCTTTAACCCACTCGGTACTATATTTCTTTAACTTGGGTGCGTGTTTTGGCAGCTGTTTGCATAAGTGTACCAACGGAGTCATGTCTTCCATGCTTAAATCTGTTCCCTTTCCTCTTATATAACACTTGTCAACGTTTCCGTGTGGTTTAAACAACTTCTAACAATATGGGCGAACACCAAACACTGCAAGCTCCAATCCAAATTTCCACAAAATGTTATATCTTCTGATTTACTCAAAAAACATCAATTCACATGCGATTTTATCTCAGCTATTAAACCGCACAAAATTTTAAATCAGTTCTCTAAGAAAAATATTTTACATATGACGTCACAACAAAACATGTAAGACAGAGGCTTGACAGACTAGACGGACACCAGCTGGACACAGATATCTCTGCCTCTAATCATTACCCCTTCATGGAGTGTAAACGTACCCCTTTTATGACGTCTTTAAATGTTGAGGTAGTCTATTTGTTCCCCATTATGTGGGACTCTGGGTACACATTTATTCTAGCCGCTATATTAAAGGGTAGGAATAAGGCGAATCCTCTCACTTCTCGGGTGTCTGTCCCGGTAACCTCTCTTTTCTCAAATGTCCTCCCCGGTAACCTATTTACCTTTATTATTCTTGAGTCATTATCCCCTTATATATATACAGTCTTCTGTACTTTAAACTATATTTTGTCTTCCCTCCTCCCTCCATTACCTTTTCCCTTTACTTGTTCTAAGGCATGCACTTATTTGTCAAAACAGAACATTTTTTGTTTCACTCACCGTTCGCATGGTTTCTCTCTGGACCTTTGGGATCATCGCCTTTGTTACTCCCTTCTTCAGCTTTTCGCCCGCTCAGCTGCCCGTAGAAATGGGAAGGAATGCGTGGGGAATACGGGTCCCTTCAGGCCCATGTCTGCAGTATTTCTCTTTAATCTACCACTTTCTACGGGGAGCTTCACTGTCTACTCGGCCGAATGGCAAAGGACTTGTGATATTGCCGAAAACCTAGAGTTACTTTATGTCAATGGTCAATAGGTGTCTTATTTTAATCAATAATCGATAGTCAGTAACCAAGAAATCTCTGCTACCAAGTGTACTGGGGAGACCCCCGGCAGGCCCAAAGAGCCGGGGTTTGCTCCGGAGTACTTTAAGACGAGATGGATGCACCTTTGAGATGGATGTCGTGCAGGTTTATTACTCCAGCACCAATCAATAAGGACAACTCAACGGTTTGGCAAAGGGAGTCAGTTTAATGACAAGTACAAAAAACGGGCAGTCATGGAAATCAGCAGTGATGCGATAGTCCGTCTTGCTTCGACTCCAACAATCTTCATACAAACAGAGACATTTATACTCAAAACTCTTCATAATTGATGTGTAACACTCAAAAGTTAACATGCATTTCTATTGGTTAGGAAAAGGTAACTTTAATATAGGTGCTATATCTGTATATGATAATGGAGTGAGGGGATTAGATAAACACTATCAGGTGGGCGTCTAAGCCTTCCCTTCAAACACGACTATTGTAGATGTCACAAAGAGTACGACGTCCCATTGGTTCTGCTATCTATAGGACCCTAGATTATTTGGTCCATTGTGATTGGGTTGGCATCAACCCCGTGCATACATTTCCACTTTACTTAGCAGCACGCAGAACGGTCAGCCAGGTGCAGGGTGCCCCTTGATTCACCCTGCCTTTCTTCAATCAATCATTACTTTAGTGGCTATGTGTCAATTAGTTCACTGTGGTTGGCCTCGAAACTGCATCTTCTTGTCTTAAAATGTTCTAATATCTCTGTCTGGGCGGATGCCAAGCATAGGTGTGAACCAGTGCTCCTTCTCGCTCGGATGGTCACATGCTACCCTCACCGTGAATTTTCTGAGTTTCTCTCAATTTGTGCATTTAATTCTTATTCGGCTTGCCACCTGCCTATGCCTCCTTATCTCAACCTTCCAAAGACAGGATATTCTGTTCTTAAGTTTCAATTATGGGAAGCTACTGCTCGTTCCTTCTATTGGTCTGACCTTGGCTCTTCCTGACGCAAGTTGCATCTGCTGAGTTTCGATTCAGTCGTCTCTTCTCGTTTAGCTAGAATACAAATCTTGTCCTGTTTGGCCTCTAGTAACCTGAGTTGATTCTGCTTTTTGTGTAAAGTGGACTCGCATTTATAATACTGTGCTTCGTTTTGAGGTAGATTATGTATAATGGTGCTTGCCGCTCTATTCGTCTACTTAGCATACCAAGATGCACTGTTTTCTTAGCTTTCTTGCGGTTTCAAGCATATTTACAGGCGTTAGCTGGTTGAATGTCTTCGTCCTGCTTACAGCTTGAGCTTCCTTATATTTCAACATTGTTCTATTCTTCTAGGTCCATGGTATCCTTATCCATGGCATTTCGTCTCTGTGTGTCATTTTTTGGTTGTCATTTCTTCCATCTGTGAGTCTGTCCGGGCCTTCGTGACGTCACCATTCGTCTTCCATCAAGGCCTTTTTGGTTTCTTCCGGGATGATGCTTAGGCAATCTTCATTTCGTCTTATTTGCTGGTAGGGTTTTCTCAATGGATACCTTACTGTCCATGGTTTTCTGGGTGTCGGTACTTCAACCGGTGTTGTCCTTCTGATAGGCACTGGGCAGAGCCCTACTGCGGCTCTCTGCTGGTTTATTTACTCATCATACATCACATATTTTGGTGTGAACGTTCCTGGTTCTTCAAAATGTGCGATGGGAGTGCAGGCTTTGTTTGGGACCTCCTCTACACCAGCTGCAGAGATATGCCATCTAATTTACAAACGCAATGCAGTCTGATGTCAGCTCTGACAGTTTCACTTGCTCCTTTACTGAAAATATATGAGGCTATAAACGATAACTATAAAGACCCGGCAACAATGCTGGCCATGACTCTTTCCAAATTGATCCATATCAAGGCATTTGTTAACTCTTTACAGAGCGGGCTTTACAAAGAACCTACCTCTGAAAGCCTCCTGCAGAAACTCTTGTGCGACCACATGATGGAAATAGGAGCTATCAAAAAACTCCAACTAGAAGCGGCAAGAGAGATTTTTAAGTGGGGGCGAGATTACCCAAAACAATGTAAAAGGGTGCGACTAAAGATACTCAAACATGTCCATTCAATCAGGCCTTGGCCCCCGGGAATCTCTAAGAAGAGACAACGGTGGACTTAACAATAACAACAGACACGATTGAATCTAGCTCTGCAAAGTCAGCAACACTGGCAGAGGTCTATGAGCCCATCTCAGCTTCCTGCTGCTCACTTGATAACCCTATGAGTTCAACTTCTCCGAGCCCCCTCTCAGATTGGAAATGTAGAAGGGAGTATGGTCAATAGTGTGGAGGAAGAGGAGCCCCCCTCAAACACTTTGGCTGAGGGGGAAGAGGTGGAGGGGAACACCTATGAAATCTTCTGCACAAGAAGGAAAAAAAAGAAGATGGGCAAATCTATCCTTCTGTCCACCCTGGTTAAACAGCAGAAAAAATCTAAGAACCAACGGTCTAAAAAACCAGCAAAGTCAAATGGTTCCTGAGGCTTTATTCGAAATCTCAAATCCCACCTCCCAGATGCAGATTCGGAGACCATGAGACCATGAAGTGCTACCTCATTGGAAAAGAAGAAAAATTCAAACGTCTGCTCTGCTGTGGACCATATTGTGGTGAACACGTCAGTCAATTCAATTCATCAGGACCTTTTAGACCTATCAGTGTATGTGATGGAAGGGGTTAACAATGAGCGTACAGCTCCTGTACCCCAGGGGATATATCAAAGGGAGATTGAAGTTCAGCCCCACTAACCAACATTGAAATGGCGGCTCCCATCAATTCTCAACCTCATGAATCCCCAAAAATCAGTTTTTTCACACTGGAGGAGGGATGCATAAAGGTGGTAGTAAACACGGGCCACAGGATCTCGGTGCCTAATCCTCCTGTGGGAATTCACATGTATGGGAACAGCTAGCTTTCAAATAATCTGACCCTAGGATCCCAAACCTCATCAAGAAAAGGGAGGCAGGACCTTTAACCCAAAGGCTCTACCATGAGACACTGACCAAAAGTGGTTCACTAAGGTATCCAGGAGTGGCTCATCTATCTATAAGGGAGTGACATCCCCAGCCCTGAAACGAGCAAATTAGCCCTAGTAGTTTTACAGGATCAAATCTGGGAGATAACATTAAAGAAACTCTTAAATTGTACTGGGATAGACTGCAATCAGCAAACGACAGGCTGCGTATGAATTGCACAAGCATCCTAAGACTTTTACATCATATTCCACCCCTAGAGGCATTAGCCTGTAGAGATATTTCTGCAGTCGAATTCCTCATCGCTCAAAAATTCGATTTTGTCTGTTTATATCTGAATTCAAAAATAATTTCCAACTTGCTCCTGGAGGCTACTGAACATGTTTGGCCCATGGGGTTTGATATAAGTAGTAAAAAGATTCATCTGGATACTAAACATCATTCGGGGAACAATAAATGTCAGTCCGCAGACGCAGCAAGAAGAAAAGAGTTTGGGCTTCAGGATCACAAAAAGAGCGAGAGGCAAGCGCTCCCCTGGAGGTACCAGTATCCAACCCTAAAGCTATGGCAACAGTGTCTTTGAGCCCATTTAAAGTCACCTTTGATCAACATCTGAAGTCGAAAAGGACAATAGTGATGAACTCGGCCAACTCCAGCAGCCGCCTTGAAGAAGAAAGCTGGGGATGGATAGCAGGAACCTTTAACGCTAACAGGAGCTGCTAACGCCGGGATGGTGCCGATTGCGCCCAGGTAGTTTTTGCTTCATGGAACACTAGAGGCTTTAGCCACATGTTCAACTATACAGCTGGGGGTTCTAACACCTTTGACATTTTGTGTCTCCAAGAGACTTGGCTGTCGGCGGTACCTGAAACAGAGGGATTTCATCTTTTTTAAAACTCTGCCATCAAAAAGGGAAGAGGTAGACTTAGTTCTGGCCTCCTGGCATTGATTAAAAAGGACTTGAGTTTAAATTCTGTTAAATCTACTAACCAAAACCCTTATATACAAACCATAGCAATGGAATGGGAGGGGAGGAGTTCAGGTTCCTATACCCATTTGGTGGTAATTAACATCTATTGGAATCCACTGAAGGGGGACAAATTGGATTTTTTTTAACTTGATAATGAAGGTGATTGTTGACCTCATAATTAATTTAGTAAACCCTAAAATAATAATTTGTGGTGATCGCAATATGAACTGTTTGCGTTTAGGGGAGAAGGGATTGAAGTTCACTTCCATGATTACTGCAGAGAAAAAGAAAAGGTCTAGGACAATTATCTGGATGCAGGAAATTGCAGAGCAAGACTTTCGCATGTTGAATGGCCATACTCCGGGGGACATTCCAGGGGCTGCGACATGGAGTCAAGGGAGCCCGAATTCTACCTTAGACTACTTTTGTCTCAACTGGAATTAACCCCTTGGTCAAAACACTGAAGGTGATCCCTATGACATATAGCGATCATGATCTAGTGCACCTGATGCTGGTCCGACCGATTAGTAAGCTTGGGAGCCTTTGGGATGTTAATGTACAAGTGGTGGCAGGTAGATATTGCCTCGTCTAAACCGCAATGAGGTGGCCTCTCTGAACAATCGCTTCCGGGCAGAGTTAGTCTGTAATAATGTTAAAAGGGATTACATGTCCCTCTTGAGTGACTACTGGGAGATTAAAGGAGAGAAGAAAAGACCGCAATTTAAGCCAAAACAACAGTTTGATCTGGATGTGGAAGCCAAAAGTGAGAATTCAGAAGCAATATCAAATGATTAAACCTCAGCAGGGAGCTGGACATAGGCGATAAAATTAAGAAAAGAAAACAGCAATACAAAAATGGACTCTTTTCACATAAAGCTGTTACACTACAGCTAGACTCGGAGCAAATGCTCAAAGCCATATCCTCCAATGACTCAAGAAGCCTTTGGCTGTTGTTAAATGAAGCAGGGGGCTCACAGAGGACCCTGCTGTCCAACTCAGTTAACTAGCAGGACTGGGGAGGGTTCTTTGGAGCCCTTTATCAGAAGTGAGTAACATTGAGGGCTTTGGTTATGAGCAATCAGGAAAATCAAAATAGTGGATGGTCCCTATTATTTTCGAAGGGAGAGATCAAGGATTTAATGATGAAGGGTAGCAACTCAAGGCCACCAGGCCCAGATGGCCCCTCTGTCATGATGCTTACCCCCGGGCATCCGGATCAAGCCCTTCAGCCCCGGGAGCAGGCATCCAGACATTTACAAAAACCCCAGCAGCCCCAGCTAGGGGCTGTCTGGGTTCAGTCCTGGCGCCGTAGGCACCAGGCTCATAATAAAAATCAATCCTGGCGCCATAGGCGCCAGGCTCATAGACATTACTTACCTCATGCAGACCATGCTGCAAATAATTCCAAGCCAACGTGAGGCCTGGATGGGACTATCTTACTACAGGGACTATTTTTTACTCGGGTGTGGTCCTGGGGAACTTCTTTCCTGGAACTACTTTGGAGGCTATTTAAACCACGCCCGAACAGCAGCACATGCTTCGTGTTATTCTGCATCCAGCAGCGTGACTCTCACCGTGCCTGCAGCCAGCATCCAGTCTTCGGCCACGCCCGCCTCGAATCCGGAGCTCCTAGAATAAAGAGGAAGAAAAGGACAAGGTTAGAAAACGAACTTATTTCAAATTCCTCACCTGATTCCGGATCCATTTCATCTCCCGACCTGGAAAGTACATCAGTCCTGCACGCGTCGCTTCGCCAGCTCCAGCACGGCGCCATACTCACCAGTTCCTACAGCATCTTTCGATCCGGCACTGTCTCCATCATTTCTTCGCCGTACTCCGGCACCTAGGGGCACAAGAATAACAAGGTGAGCCAAGGGAATCAACAAATACCTCTTACCATCATAGACTTACCTGATTTACCACCGGCGTTATTATTCTCCATATCTTCATATGCCGCATCTGTAAAGAGGGAGAAAAACAACACGTTAACGCATGAAATAGTTACAGGACAGCGTTGGGTAACACAGACTCTTACCTGAATGCCAGCAGCAGCTACGAGACCTTCTTCTCACGAACTCAGTTGCAACTTAAGGAAGGAAGGGGACAAGAGTGAACATCGGGCACATTGAACGCTTTGAACTTGATATTTGCCAATCCCGCCTGGGACTTCAGAGTCAATGCTTACCGGAATTCTTCCCAACGCCTTCAAACCAGTGAAGTAACTGGTATCTACGCGCCCCTGCAAGACACGCAGGATGGAGAGCTCATCTTTTACAAACATAAGGTGAGGTTACTAAGGGGATATCGGAGGTGATTAGTGGGGGAGAGCGAGAACAGTTGGGAGGCCATCACTAAAACCCACAGGTGGCTAATCCCTGTCTCCACTTGCAGGAAAATACTTCTTCGGGTCCAGCAGACAAGACTAGGCGGGCCAGTCCAGACAGTCATCTCTGCACTATGCATCACGTTGACAGAGAAAGCAGCTGTCCGGGTCCGATCGACACCCCTGTGGGGTCCAGGTGAGCGTAACACCCTCTAAATTTGTGCTTAAAAGATCTCCAAATGAATGGGCCGAATTTTGTATGGCCCTTTTTTCTGAGGTGTCATCTCGAGGTGAGATACCGAACTCCTGGAAGCAAGCGGTGGTGATCCCGATTTTCAAAAAAGGCAGTAGAACTGACCCAAAAAATGACTGACTCATTGCGTTGCTGGACGTTTTAGGGAAAATCGTTGCCTCTTTACTTTTAACAAGGCTGAAGAAACGGGTAAAGGACCCAGGCCATTTTGACCCAAGACAATCAGACTTTGTAAAAGGGGTAGGTTGTTTTTTGAACCTTCTTTTGTTAAACATTTTGAAAATTAGAGCTCTGCAGGGGGGAAAGAAAATCTTTATCACTTTCGTTGACTTTGCACAAGCCTTTGATAGCATTAACAGGGATCTGCTGTGGTAAAACATGAAGTCATGGGTTTGCCCCAGAGATATCCGCTCATCTATTATCTCACTTTATACCTCCACTTCGATGCAGGTGAAGCTAACAGCAGATGGGCTTCTTTCGAGAAAAAACATTGAGACATCAAGAGGACTAAAGCAAGGCTGCCCTTTAGCCCCAGAACCTATCTTGGATCTTAAAGAGGCAATAGAAGGGGGTGATTATTTTCCAACAAAACAAAATGGCGAGCAAATTTGTTGGCTACTTTAGGCAGATGACCTGATCATTCTGGACCAGACACAAATTGGTCTCCAATGCAAATTGAACTCATTACAAAAATATGTACAGTCCAATGGTCTTAAAATCAATGTGTCTAAATCTACAATCTTGGTCCTTCAAAACTTAAAGGGAAAGAAAAGAGAAAAATGTGTCTGGCACTTGGAGAATGAACCAATAACCATAGTGGATAGTGTGAAGTACCTGGGAATTGGCATCAATCCTAGTGTTTGTGATGCTAAGAGAGTAATGGAATTGAGTTCAAATACCAGGAACATGGATACACAGGAATGTGTAATCATTAGGAAATATGGAAAGTTCTCCCTGATGCCAGCCCTTAACTTTTATAAGCAAAAGGTAACCCTATGTTGACGCAAGGGGGGGAAGTTTCACTAAGCTTGGCATGGGATATGAGGGTCTTTTTTTGAGGAAGACCCTATTTTAAGCTAGGGATTGTGTCCTTATTTGCTGTAGTCACACGAAAAGCTCTCCTCCTTTACCGCAAACTATTATTGGAGAGTTCACCCCCTCCATTTAAAGTCCTGAAAAAAAAGAAGGGAGAGTGTTAGGGCTGAACTGTCGAGACCTGAGCCAGGCATGGCACAGAAATGTTGGCAAAAATAAATGTAAAGGAAGATGTGCTGTTATCCAACCCTTAAGCGGTCAAAAAGAAAATTTGGCTCGAGGAATGGATTATGACAGTAAATGAAAAATCACAATCTGACTCCACTTGCTTTGCCATGGTTGAGATAAAAGCTCGAAATGTTGTGCACAAATACCTGATCAGATCTCCCAGTGTGTGGTACCGAACAGCCTTCATGAGGTTTAGATTTACCTTGTTTCATACAAGCGAGATCCTGACTAAACGAAACCAGGTGGAGGAAGGAGAGATATCTTGTAGATAGACTATGTAGTGAATCAGAAGAAATGTAACAACATCTAGTACTCTTTTTTCCCGAAGTTGAGAGACATCTGAACTACCTTCCTAGGTGGCTTTGTAAGTGAGTTCCCAGCCAGGAGCGCCAATGAATGGTGGCCTGCTTTAGGTCGGGCAAGTGATTTTAAGCTGACACTAGCACTAACAAAATGTTTAGAGGACTTTCTTGACCTATTACGAAGGATCTAAGCTACGAGCAGTTAATGAAGAGAAGAGGACACTTCCTGTTATTTATATTCTGATTTTCTGATAAGTAGTTTCTTCTTCTTTCCTGCCTGCTATACCTTGTGTTTTGTCTTCCTTTTTATTTTCTATGAATTTACTGAAAGATGATTAATGTTGAATGTTTCTATTGTTGTAATGCATTTTTCTTTCTTAAGTGGCAAAGGTTTGAAATAAACCAACGCTGTAAATAAAAAAATAAAAAATCATGCACGCTTACACACTGCATAAAGTTTGAAACACACACACAAATACAAACCCTAACACTTTTCAATACTGATAAACATATTATTCCACTCGGCAAGCAGCTTCAGTCATACCTCAAGTCCACTCTAGGCAGGAAAGCAGGAATCACTAAAAAAAAATTGGCTCTGGTGCAACATGGCTGCAGTTAAACACATGCTTTGCACATAATGCTAGGCAATCAAGTTGCACTGCCGGCCAGCCCACATGTGAATATTGCTTTCTGTAGCCAACCAACCAACACTGCCACGCTTCTTGGATATTCCTGCTTTCCCGCCTAGAGTGGACTTGAGGTATGAGTGAAGCTACTTGCTGAATGGAATAATATGTTTATTAGCATTGAAAAGTGTTAGAGAGAGAGAGAGAGAGAGAGCGAGAGAGAGAGCGAGAGAGAGAGAGAGAGAGAGAGAGAGAGAGAGAGTGTGTGTGAGTGTGTTTTTCAAATAGTGTGGAAGTGTGCACGATTTAGAATGAGTGTTAGCACATGAGTGTGTGTGTCTGTGGAAGTGCAACTTCATGTGTTTGTTTGGCCTGGAGGAGCCACGCAAACTACACCATCGAAGTGCTTTACAGTGAGAATGCTACCATATTTTGGTAGCAACATCCTGAAAGTGTGCTACAGTGAGAACACTGGTATATACTGTGGTAGCAGCATCATGAAAATGTTTTACAGTGGCAATGCTGGCAAATGTTGTGGGCACAGCATTATAAAAGTGTGCTACCCTAGCACTGGCCTATTTTGTCGGTGCAGGAATGCTGTTGATATATTTTGTGGGCATAGCAGCATGGAAATGTTATACAGTGGCACTGTTAACAATAGTGTCGACAGAATTTCCCAATAGGATGGTCCTGCACAGAATACAAGTGAGCCTAGGTCAGGGGAAGGCGGTGAACTCAAAGAAAGAAGATACATTTATTTAATCAGGGTGATTTCTATACCATGCTCATGTGGGCCCGGATCATCTGTGAACTATTATTTTATTTATTGTATGAACATTACAGGGAAAACAATGCATTTATGGCACAAAAATGCTTACAAAACATTTTAACAGTGATTTACAGAGCGGAGAATTGGTGTTCTTAACAGTGGGTGAGATGATGTCTATTTAAGGCTAGATGATGCAGCGGAGGCAGAAACATGAACCAGGGACAAGGACTGTAGAGTATGACATAGGAATGGAATAGTGGAGGAAGTGCTAAGTTTCAGGATGAATGGGTGAGAGATAGGTGCTGTGCTGTTGTTATAGAGCGGTAGGGGGAGAGGAGAACAGGGAAATGTGGTGGTGTATAATGCTATGCAAGTGTTTCTTCTGAAAGGAGTAAAGCTAGGAGTTTGGATTTAAATAGAGATAGAGTTGGAGTAGTGCACAGAGGGCGCAGAAGAGCATTCCAGAGTAAGGAAGCACGGAAAGGAACAGAGCGGAAACAAGAGGGATGACAAGGGGCATGAGAAGTGGCAAGGAGATTAGCTGAGGAGGAATTTAGGAAGGGAGAGGAAGAGTAGGGAGTGAGATGGGCGATAAGTCGGGTTTGGCAAGTCTGTGTATAGTTTTGAAGATGTTTAGAATGAGTCTATGCTTTGTGCTCTGTCTCATAGATAACCAGCCTAACTGCCAATGGGCTGGGGAGATGGGGGTGAAGTGGGAAGGGTTGAAGAGTGTATGGACAGCAAAGTTGAACACTTTTTCAAATGGTGAAAAAGCATAGTTGGGAAGGCCACAGAGTAGACTGGCACAGTAGTCAGACCAAAAGAGCACTAAAGAGGAGATTAGGTGATTAGCAGTGTTGAAGGGAAGAAGATGGCTTATTTTTCTGATGTTGAGGAGATGAAGTCTGGCCACCGTGGCAGATTTGGAGATGAAGAACAAGAAGTTATGAGATGGGTCAAAGACGACACCAAGGTTGCAAGCAGAAGCAGAGTAGGTGTCAGGAGAGGACAATAAAAGAGGAAGAGAGGAAGAGATAACCTGTTTGGATGGGAAGTAGAGCTGTTCAGTCTTAGTGGAGTTGAGCGAGTGAGATGCCATCCAGTATTTGATGGCGGAGAGACAGTTGGAAATGTGTGACCATAGTTTGTCAGATAAGGAGGGAAAGCAGAAGAAGATCTGAGCGTCATCAGCAAAGAGTTGATCGAAGAAGCCATAGGAGATCAAGGTGCCAAGCGCAGAGGTATACAGAGTGAAGAGAAGTGGACCCAGGACAGACCCTTGGCAAACAGCAACAGTAAGGGGGGTGAGTGGGGAGGTAAGGCTGTTCAAGGAAACCTGGGAGTGTCTGGGGATGTGATTTGAAGCAAACCAAGTGAAGGCCTTGTCCCCGATGCCTAGGAGAGATAGAGTTGAGAGAAGGTCAGAATGGTTGATGGTATCTAAGACAGCAGAAAGCTTGAGAATAATAATAAATGAACAGTTAGCATGATGAGCGGAAGAGATGTCGTTGCTGACATTGAGGTAAGCTGACTCAGAGTGCAGAGGTCGGGATCCTGGAGGTTGTGTGTATCATGGATCTCAGCGAGTCGGGTGAAAACTTCACGCTCTAGGATTTTGGAATAGTGAGGTAGAAGAGAGACATGGTGAAAGTTGGGAGGGCAGTTAGGATCTAGGCCAGGTTTCTTAAGGATGGGGATGACGGTAGCTGACTTGTAGGATGATGGGCAAGTGGCACTGTCAATAGACGAGTTGGAGAGGGAAGTAAGATATGGAGCAACACTGGGAGCTATGAGTTTCATTATGTGTGGGAATAGAGGGTGAATGAGGGCCCATGAACGGTAAGCCCTGAGGAGATGTTCAAGAATCTTATCATGGTTATTGGGGGTTAAGGAAGACATTGTCACAGGAGAGTAGAGTAGAAGTGGTGGCGAAAAGGGAGTCAGTGGTGGATAGAAAGTCATTTGAGAGGGTATTTTGAATGTTGGAAATGTTTGAAGCAAAGAAGAGAGCTAGATCATTAGCAGAAAGTAGAGAAGATGGAGGAAGATTTGGGAGATGAGAGAAATTATTTGATAGATGTTTGGGTTGCTTAGGTTGAGAGGATTGAGATTAAATGAGAGAGAGATAGAAATCGTGTTTGGCGGAGTCAAGAGCAAAGGAGTCGTTTTTAAGAGAAGTCAGGTGAGTTGGAGATCCGAGAAGTGTCTAGATCTTGGCAAGTGCAAAGGTTTTTACTCATTGTTGTTTTCAGGGTGCAAGTGGTAAGTGTAATACAAGGCTTTGGAGGGGAGGTCTTATGGTTGAAGGTAGTAAGAGGTTAGTAAGAGGAGAAGGAAATGTTAAGAGCAGCGTTAAAGTTAGTGAAGGCTTCATCAGTGGATGAAAGAGTGAATTTGGCACTGGAGGAGACAGAGTGGTGTAGGTCAGAGAGGTAGATATGGAATTTGGGGGAGGTAAACTTGCTCTTGGTAATGGAATTGGTAGATGGAGAGTGTGGGTTGGAAGTAGGAGTGGAGATTGAGGCAAAGATGATGGAATGATCATAGGGAGAAAGAGCGGTGGAGATATTAGAGGCAGAGAGCTGAGAGTAGATGATAATAATGCCCTGAGAGTCACCATTTGAATGGGTGGGCAGAGAGTGTAGAGAAGGGAGTGAGTGGTTAAGGAGAAGAGAGATAAAGTCAGTGAATAGAGGAGTGAAGAGAGAGGGGAGGTTAAAGTCACTAGTGACAACGAGGTGATGATGGGGAGTAAGGGAGTCAATTAGTTGGGAGAAAGGGTCAATAAATTGACCAGCAGGATCAGGTGGTTGATAGAGCGATGTAATATAAATGCCATAGGGAGCAGTGATTGTGGAGATAGTGTATTCGAAAGAGGGAGAACTAGCTGCATATAGGGGAGGAGGAGAGATAGGACGTTTGGAAGATGTGAACAGCCCTGCACCACCACCCATACCAGTTGGGCAGGGAGAGTGGGTGAAGGTGCAGGCAGGGTTGTGAAGGGCAGCACGAGTTGCAGACTCTGTGGGACACATCCAGGTTTCTGTAAGGGTAATGAGGTAAAGAGAGGGAGAATGGGAAAGAAGGAAGTCTGTGGTAAAAGAAGTCATGTTACAGACATGGTGCATTCCAAAGTGCAATATAAAGAGAGTGAGACGTAGAAGAACACTGATGTTGAGTCTGCGAAGTGGAGAGGTGCTTGGGGTAGGTGTAAGAAGCGGAAGTGTGATGAAAGTTAGGGTTGGAGGTTTTGTGAATGGACAGAGTAGGTGAGCGAAAAGAGGGGTGCGGTTGGGGAAAATATATGATAGGGATAGGAAGAGACTTGAAATGGTTTTGAGCAGGGGAGAATGAAGAGAGAAGGAAATAGTAAGAGCACTGCACAGTGAGAGTATTATAGGCTATTTTGCATACTTTTAACTAAATAGTTAAAAAAAAACAATTGAACCAAGGCTCCCTGCCATTGACTCAGAATACAAATTCATGTGAGCCCAAGAAAACTCATTTTAATATTGTACTTTCAAGACACAAAACAAAATAAACGGTGTGATTAGGGCACCGGCTTCTACTCATTCTTTGACAAGGGCATGCAGCTTGTTGCATGCAATGTGAGAAAAGATGTAAGGTGCTTCAAAAAGAAAATCTTTTTACATGTCTAACAAGCTGACTTTATGGAAATAAGCTAAGCAGTTTCCCTTGAGAAATTAGATTGCTAACATGATTGATAGTCCCAGTTCATTATTTTCAGTCCCGATTCACCCACTGCTGTGCAAATCACTCAAATATTCACAAGTATTAGGAGATTTTGTCACATGCAAATGAATATATGTCATTGCATCAAAGTGAGTACCAATAGTTTTACATTTGAAATAATACATTTTAATATGACCCAACAAAATGCTGTTCAGTTTGACTATGTATGATGAGGAGAGATGGGCGTGACAAAATTTGAACATATGCATGTTTTCTCTTCTGCCCCCGACAGTAAAATGCAAGAAAAGTAGCTGGTGGATATGAACATTCTAAAGCTCGTAATGCAGAAATAACCTACCCATTTTTCTCCCCAAACATAATTACTTTCATGCAAATTCCTGTACCTTACAAATATGCTGAAACAGCGTTCCCAAGGCATGCTCTATAATTCCTTGCATGTGCACTGCAGGCTACTTGGCATTCCTGTACATATTACACATGTAGAATAGCTGTATGGGAACGAAGATGGCTCCATGTGTGAAAGAGCAGTTCCTATGGATCTACAGCTGCTGTGCACACTTATGAAACGCAGAATGAACTGTTGGTGTGATGTCATAAGTGGTGGGAGAGAGAGAGAGTATGGAGAATGGAGAGAATGTGCTTGTATGGAGTGCTATGGCCCAGGTGTTCTGCCCAAGGCAATTGGAGGATGTAGCCTGGGTGGTGGGCACAGGTGGGTCCTTGTTCTTGTATATATAGACATTGCTTGCAATGTAAGAAGCCTATTAATAAAGCAGCTTGCCAAGAAGACGTATTGGGGTGTCGGCTACCACCACCGGTGACGATATGGGAATGATTGCATAGTGTTATGGTGAGGCCCTTTAGGCAACAGATGTAATGGAATAGATAGCCAAATAGTTCTGTGCTGCCCTTCAGATGTCCGATGTTATGTAGTGTGGTGTAAATTGTTATGAGGTGTAATAGTGGTGATGGCCTTATGGATTGTATGTGAAGGATCCCTAAGGAGAGGAGACCGGTTGTATCTGCTTTATCAGTGTCTGTGTGAAGTCATAAGTGGAGGGAGGGGGAGTGTAATGGAAGGGGAGAGAATGTAGAATGCGTGCACATAGTGTTATGACCCAGGTGTTCTGCCAAGGCAGTTGGAGGATGTAGCCTTGCCGGTGGGCACCGGTGCGTCCTTTTTGTCATTCATAGACTTTACTTGTAATTTAAGAAACCTATTAATAAAACAGCTTATCTGGGAGACGTATTAGCGTGTCAGCTACCGTGCATTACAACATTGCCCCAAAAGATGTGTGTTTAATACTGTGCCCAGGCCCTGTTTCCATCCATGGAAGGTACAGAAATAGATGAGCACATTGCATGTTCTCTAATGGAGGAAACAGGCCTGCATACATAGCCCTGATGCTGGTAGGGCCTGCTGGGTTTCTTTTCTCCTGTGCTGTCTGATGTTCCCTGTGAGAATGTGGCTGATCATTTTAAACGTTTTCATGTATGTGCACACACAGAATGAGCTGCCCCCTTCACACTCATCCCCTTCCCTGAATGTTCTGTGGTAGGTTGGGGTGTGGTAACCCGAGGGTGGACCCTGTGCCTCAGGGCACAGCCAGTGTATGCTGGTGAATGCTGGTATTTACTGTGGGCGGAGCAGCATGAACATGTTTTAGAGTGGGAGTACAGGCTTGTGTAGGCCACATCATAAAAATGTTTATGTAGTATGCGATCTTCCACGCCATGTCATAGAACCTGATGACAGGGTGTCGAATGGTGAAGAGGGATGGCGTGAAGGTCGGAGGATGAGAAGGCGGTTGAAGGAAGAGCTGAGAAGGAGAGGTGTTAAGTAAACAGGCATTGGTTAAGTAATTACGAGGTTTATTTAAGAATAACACGACAGGCAGCAGACGCGACCCTGCAGTACAGCTGCTACCTTCAAACTGCCAACAACAAACCAAAACATTCTAAGTGGAACATTGCGCTGACATCATACAGAATTGTGAGTGAGTATGGTTCCATACCCATAATAGAACATGCATGAATTTAACACACCTTCCCCCCTTGCATGTTACACAAAATCAAGAACTAAGCATTTTATTCCATATAAAAATCCTTATAGCAATCCGGAAATGTTTTTGTTCTCTTAGTTTGTCCGTCAATACTGAAATTTAGATTTTCCGAGTGTCTTTCATTTGATTTAGTTACATCTCTCAAGTTGTTGTCATCTAAATGCAATGTCACTTGCGGATCTCCTTCACCTTGCTTATCAGTCGACTCACCACCCTTGTCGACGCCCTCCTTGTTGCCTTCATCGACCACAGAACCTAAAGAGCTCTTGACCAGCCTGGAAACAGACAAACATTCTCCACCATCAAGTATAGCCACATTGCCTCGAATGGTTACTATTTTTCTTGGACCTAAAAACTTGCTTTCAGAGCATTTAACGCCAAAACGAGGATTTTTATGAGAACTATGTCCCCTTCCACCAATCCCACTTCTTTAACATGGAATGTGGAGTCAAACCTTTGTTTATATCCATTTTGGGCCTCAGATATCAAGGTCATTATCTTCTCCCAATCCACTTTCACACACCCAGCCAATCCTAACCATCCTGGGCATAATCTGGAGGCAGGTTGTCTCCCTTTTAGAGAAACAAATGGCGAAACCTTGGTGGTGGAATGTGGTGTGATACAATAACTCCACACCATTTACTTCAACAAATTTGACCAACCAATACCAGAATTTAGGGCTAATTGAATGCCGCCTTTAATGAACCTGTTGGCCCTTTCAACCATGCCGTTTGCCCTAGGATGATATAGAGCAGTCCTGGAATGCTTGACCCCATAGCACTGTAAGAACTCCTTCATCTTTTGCAAACAGAACTGCACTCCGTTATCCGTAATAATTTCTGTGGGAAACTCTTCTTTGTAAAATACCTCCTCAAAAAACATGATCAACTCGGTGTTAGCCTCCCTTAATGCCTTACACTCTAACCACTTGGTGTGGTAGTCCACCAACACCACCATGAATCTGAAACCATTCCCCATACCTTGGATAGGGCCAATGATATCCACTGCAAGTTTTTTCCAGGGTTCACTAGGAACTTGAACTGGACTCAATGGAACTTCTCGGACAACTTTACCCTTATCAGCATTGTCACACTCCCTACAGTCTCTAACTTTCTTCTCAACCATTGTAACGCTCACCTGGCTCCCACGGAGGCGCTGGTCTGGTCAGGGTTGCTGTGGCCTCTTCAAGCGTGATGCGCAGAATTCGGACCACCGATTGAACAGGACCCCCAAATCTTGCTTTTCTGGCCCATAGGAATATCCTTCTGCAGATGAGAAAGGGGATTAACCGTCTGCTGAATAGTGTGCTTGCTCCCCCCTTTCCCCCTTCGTTCTTCTCTGACTTCCTCCAAAACCCCCGGTTTAAGCTCACCTTATGGTTTGGAAGGATGAACTCTCCATCCTGCTTCTGGTGCAGGGGCGCGCGTTCGTCCAGTTACTTCACTGGTTTTCAGAATGGCGCTGGCAAATCCACTTGACTTTTCTGAGCGATACGCCGTAAGTATGAAGATGCAAAAGTTCAAGTGTGAGCCTCCTTTTATGTTGTTTTTCCTGACCCGTGATCTGTCCTTTATTTCAGGTGCAGAGCAAAGGCGATGCGTTGAGGGTTTAAATTGCCGGTGGTAATATCAGGTGAGTTAGTGATGAGGGCGACCCCTCTAAATGTCTTTATAATTCCCCAGTAATGTCTTTTGTCCTTTCCCCATAGGGGCCGGGGTGCGGTACCTGGCAAAGATGCGGCACCGACCCGAGATGTGGAATGGTTCACCAAGAAAAGCCGGTAAGTAATATGGCTGAAAATTCGGCTTTCCTCTTGTGTTCCCTTGCTCACCTTTTGTCTCTTCTTCTCTCCCCTAGGTGCAGAGATGTGGCGACCGGTGCTGAGAGCCGCGATGGAGCTGGGCGGCGTCTGGGGAACAGGTGAGTGAAGCGCGGCGCTGCAGCGAGCAACGCGGTGCTTTTAAATGGAAGTCTTCCTTCAGGAATGCTGGCGTGAAGATTCCGGATGCAGGTAAGAAGGTTGAATAACTTCTTGGTTTTCAACTTTCTTTTCTCTTCTTTCCTTACAGGTGTTCCAGGTTCGAGGCGGGCGAGGCTGGAGTCCAGGTGCAGGAGCAGACACGATGAGCGTTCAGCTGCTGGGATGCAGAACAACGCGAAGCACGTGTGGCTGTCCGGGCGTGGCTTAAATAGCCTTGGAAGAAGTTCCAGGTGAGTATTCTTCCACAGCCCCACCCAAGTACAAAATAGTTCCTTCAGAAAAATAGTCCCTCCTAAGCCTCATTTGGCTTGGTTCTTCATGCAGCATGGTCTGCATCAGGTGAGTGTGCAGCATGGTCTGCTTCAGGTAAGTGCACCAAACACTTCCCCTTATGAGCCTGGTGCCTATGGCGCCAGGACTGATGTCCAACATGAGCCTGGCGCCAACGGCGCCAGGACAGAGTCCAAAGAGCCCCTATAAAGGGCCGCTGGGCTTTTACCCGGGGGTGTGATGCCTGCTTCCGGGGGTGCTGGGCCTGGCCTGGTGCTCCGGGGGTAGGCATCATGACAACCATGCTGTCCATCCCTGGCCACCAATATGACTGTCTCACCAACCTCTTGGTACCGTTCATGCCCAAATGGCCCTGATGAGCTAGATCAACCAAGCAAGCTCTAATACTCACAGGGGGAATAACTTTGCTTCCTCTCCTCAATGTCTCACCATTCTCAGCCAAATTTAATTCCAATCTAATCTCATAGAAACGATCAAAATCTCTATCTAGAGACTCTTTTCTGGGCCATCCCCTCCTCGTCCATTCCTTCACTCTGGCAAGACAAGAATCCTCCAGATCGGCTTCACTCCACTCTTCTTTCCCCACAGCATTCTCTGTCAAGTTCGAGATACACAGATCCTCCTCATCCTCCTTGCTGGGGACAAATTCCACCTGATCCAAAGGAAGTCTGGACAGACAGTCAGCAACAACATTATCTTTGCCTGGAATGTAACTGAGTGTAAAATTGTAACCTTGCAGCCCAACCATCCATCTTGCAATCCTAGGCGAGCCCTTTGCCCAATCACAACTGCCTAACAATTGCACCAGAGGCTTATGATCAGATTTAATTAGGAACTCCTGTCCCCATAGAAAATACTTAAAGTCTAAAATGGCCCAATAAACAGCCAAATCCTCCCTTTCAATTACTGAATAATTGCACTCAGCTCCCCTTAAAGGTCTGGAAGCAAATGCAATGGTATGAACCTCCTTACCTGAGTCTATTTGACACAATGTGGCACCTAACCCAGCCAGGCTCACATCAACCAAAAGGACAGTCTTCCTACCACTAATGAAACAGCCTAGAGAGGGTGCTCTCGCTATACTCTCCTTTATGGTAGAAAACGCTTTCTGACATTCTATTGACCAATTAAATGCCACCCCCTTTTTCAGAAGATTACTCAGTGGTGAAGAAATGGTTGCAAACTTCTCCACAAACTTGTGGTAGTACTCCGCCATGCCCATAAAGGATCTAAACTGATCCTTGTCTACCGGAGCAGGAACACCACAAATATTCTCCACCAACTTGACTTTTGGGGATATCCCTTGGCTTGAAATTCTATGACCCAAATATTCAACTTCTCTAAGAGAAATTCGACACATTTTTCTCTGTACCGTGAGACCAGCCAACTTCAACCTTTGTAGCACGCTTCTCAATGCACAATCATGCTCACTCTCAGACTCAGCATACACTAAGATATCGTCCTGAAAGACTGCCACATTCTTGAGCCCTTTCAATACTTCTTCCATCACCCTTTGGAAAACTGATGCGGCGGATGCCAAGCCAAAAGGCATCCGTAGGTACTTAAATGTGCCAAGGGGCATAACAAATGCAGTAACATGTTGGCAGCGTTCTGACAGCGGAACTTGATGATATGCAGCAGATAAGCCAATTACTGAGAACCAACTGGGTACTCCCAATGTGGCAAGAGTCTCTGAGATAATGGGCAGTGGATGCCTCTCAATGAAGATGTTCTTATTTAAGTCCCTGAGATCGACACAAAGCCTTAAGCTTCTATTGCTTTTCGCCACTAGAACGACAGGGGAAAGCCATTCTGTCCCTTTGATGCGTTCTATCACACCTTTCTGCATCAGATCTTCAAGTTCTTCACTCAGCTGTTGTCGTAGCTTGAGTGGAACAGGTCTCACCTTGTGAACCACCGGTCTGGAATTTGGTTTTAGTTTTATATTATGCTCAAAATTGGATAACTTTCCTAGATTGGACGTGAAGACCTCCGGGAACTCCTTTTGCCACTTGTCTTCAAGCTCAGCAATTGTCACTGGTTCACTGGCACTGGCTTGAATGCGGACACCGAGTTCCCTTTGTTCATCCCATCCCAATAGCGATGCACCTTTCTTCGCTACCAAGATCCTGGCCAGACATTCTCTCCCTTTGTAAGCCACTTTTGCTTGGAATTCGCCAACCAGGGCAATTGATGACTCCCCGTATACACATGGCTGTACCCCTGCTTGGGACAAAATGTTGCACTCCTTCCCTAAAACGTTCTTCAACGTGTCAAGGGATATTATAGTCCAAGGGGAAGCCGAGTCTACTTTCATCTCAATGTTGCAGCCATCTATCACAAATTGATCAACAGGTCCTCCACCATCACCGGACACTGCATGAATGTGGAAAATGTGGCGAGCACTGTTCTCCTGAATGGGAACTTCATCCAGCGCTCTGCCCAATGATTGACCAGAAGCACGACATTCGGGATCCCTTTGCTCAATAGCATTGATAGAGGACTCCCTGCACAAGTTTGCGAAGTGACCCTTCTTCTTGCATTTGTAGCACTCCGCGAATCTCGCTGGGCATGTGGGATAATTGGCCGTGTGTCTTGAATTGCCGCATCTTGTACATTTTTTAACTCACCATTCTTTCTTATTAGGTGTTTTTTTCCTCTGCAGCACAGCGCACACTCCTTGTGCAGAGCTTTGAGACGGTTGCTTGTCGAGTTTCATAGCTCTCATGTATTGGGATGTTTGTTCAATGCTGCGTGTTATTTCCACAGCCTGCTCCAGCGAGACATCCTTGGCTAACAGTTTCTCCTGCACCCTGGGGCTATTTGTGCAGCGCACTAGTTGATCCCTAATGAGGGAATCAGTAAGGTCCCCGAACTCACATGTGTGACTCAGTGTCCTGAGCGAAGCCACGTAGGATTCCACTGACTCCGCACTATCCTGGGTGCGCTGGAAAAACTTGTGCCTTTCGAAAGTAACATTTTTTCTTGGCTCAAAGTGTTCTTCAATTTTTTTAATGGCCATAAGGTACTCATCACCATCACCTGCACCTTCTTCACGGGTTCGTGTAAGACCCTCAAAGACTATGCGGCCCTTTGTCCCGAGATTGTGGAAAAGAAGTGCTTTTTTCCTTCCAGAGCTGTACCTGTCACCACCTATAGCCACCAGATAGTTCTCAAAAGTTTTAATCCATCTATCCCATCTCAGAGGAGGGCGACCAGGTTCGGAGAGAAATGGGGTAGGTGGCGGTATTGCAGCTGCCATATTGTCTGTGCCAGGTGAGGGGTTCTGGCAGGATAGTCTGCGCGTGGGTAGAGGACTGGGAGGGTCCAATATGAGACTTCACCAGCTGCCCAGAGCTTATGGAGAGTGAACTTGTGGGTAGGAATGTCCTCTATTGTTCAAAGGCTTAGCGAACAGGATATGTCACAATGGTGAGTCCTGTGACATCACAATGAGCCTCTCCAGTAGTCCGAGCCTCCACCCTAGACTGAGGATAGAGTGTTCAGTAAAGCATTCATTGTTGATAGAATGGCACTTGAAGATTCTCTGGCCTACAGTGTTAGTAGCTGTGCAACGTTGAGGCCCAGTTTAAAAGTAAACAACAGTTCAGCAGCATACCATAGGGACCCTCGAATGCTGAAAAAACAATGTATCAGCCAAACTGAAGATATGCGTACACAGAGTATGCAGATAAGATCTCCCCTCCTTGTCCCAATCTGACCTGGAAGGGCTTATGGCCCTGCGCCTGCTGCCTGCGGTGAGGTTGTCAGCTGTGCTGAGGTCAAAGTGCCGCTGAAACCCCCATCGCGGGGAGGAGCGGCAAGGCGAAGGATAGCTTCCACTCTGACAGCTGTGTGCCACTCTTCATGTGCGGCGCAGAGGGGCCAAAGGTGCTGAGGCGTTCAAGAGGGGGCGATGCGTCCAAGAAAAGAACAGGCGAGGCTCGATGGGAACCGTGGGTCCATCCTCGTCGCCAATATTAAGTAAACAAGCATTGGTTAAGTAATTACGAGGTTTATTTAAGAATAACACGACAGGCAGCAGACACGACCCTGCAGTACAGCTGCTACCTTCAAACTGCCTACACCAAACCAAAACATTCTAAGTGGAACATTGCGCTGACATCATACAGAATTGTGAGTGAGTATGGTTCCATACTCATAATAGAACATGCATGAACTTAACAAGAGGCGGGGCTCGCTTTTCATAGCATTGTATTTGTGAACTGTGTGCATACATTCAAGAAACCTGTACACCATTAGCGTTCTGGTTGTCTGCTTCTGGTTGTCCGCTTCCCCCCTACTACATACATACTGCAGAAGTGGCAACGAAGGTGAAGAACTTACCTGACCACTTCAGCCCAACGTCAGTACCCAAAGAGATCACAGGAGAGAGCTACAGCAGCGGCCAGCGGTGCTGCTTGCTGTGTATTACATAAACTTTAAAAAAGAAAAGAAGTGGAAAGGAGTGCTGGCAGGCCCCATTAGAGGAATGGACCTGCAAATTGCATGTGCGGGACGCCACGTGCAGGGCAGCCATTTTGGGAAGTCAGGCATCTTTCCCACAACAACCAATCCTACTCCTACTTGCCCCAGTGTTAAAAAAAAAGTGTGGAATCGGGAGAGAGTTATGAGAGCAAGACCTGAGGAGCTAAGAGAAAGAGTTATCTATGGTGGTGTTTCCTTGTCTAGTACAGCAGATATGTCTTCCTCCACATTGCGGTTTGGGAGAAGTTACTAAAGACCAAGTTACCTCAATGAGTGCACTCAATAGCGGGAAGAAGACATGTTGTGAAAGAAAGGGGGTGTGTAGCATGCGATCTTACACACTGTGTCATAGAACGTGATGACACAGTGTGGAATGGTGAAGAGGGACGGCGTGAGGCACAGAGGATGGGAAGGTAGTTGAAGGAAGAGTTGAGGAGGCGAGGCAGAGCTCGCTTTTCATAGCATTGTATTTGTGAACTTTGTACATCCATTCAATAAACCTGTATGTACACAGTTAACGTTCCGGCTGTCCACTTCCCCCTTAATGCTACAGAAGTGGGGACGAGGATGGGAATCTTGGCATATATTTTGGGGGTGCTGCAGCAAGAACATATTTTACAGTGCCAATGTTGGTGTACATTGTGGGCCCACCATCATGAAATTGTTTTACAGTGAGAAATCTTTCACGCATTATGGGCAGGATATCATGAATGTGTGTGTTGTATGAGCAAGGCTGGCATATGTTGTGGATACAGTATCATGAAAATGTTGCTGTAAAATTTTCTTGTGTACCCCCTTGCTTCCCCGAACTCATCTACATGACTTGCAACTCCCTCCCTATGCTTGGTCGCTTGCGCTAATTTGGGGGAATTATTGATGCCCCTGCACTAAAAATGCAATCTGCCAACAATGACCATGGGTTATTTAGAATTCCTGTGCCCCCTGGCACCAAACGTTGCTTCTCGCTCGCGCTGTCAAGAATCCCTAGCCTGTTTGTTCTGCATGCTCCCATGCTTGAGACGTTTTGAATTGAATCTGGATGCGACTCTGCTCCACTTTGATGAATAACTTGGCAGCGAAACAAAAACGGGTGAAGTGAAATGAAAATATCCAAAATGTCCTTTGGTGAATTATTTATTTCAATCAATCTGGGAATAGAGATGAATGAGCGCGGAACGTGAAGCAAACAATTCCCGGCCACTTTGTCTATTTACCATCGGAGAGTGTATTCGTGGAACCACACCGCCACTTGGTGGTGAAATAAGGTCACTCACGGGCAAGACTTTTTTGTCACTTTTTAAATCCGGTCTTGGTACCCAACCACGTTCCAATTCTATCTGCGAAACAGCAACTTCCACGATAAACTACCCTTAATCGGGGCAATGGCGTGGCAACGGCATGTAAAGGTAACCGGGTACACGACTTGACACCTTTTCTCACCCCAGTCGCTTAAAGTGCGGACACGCATTAGTACGCCCATTCACGCGCAGCGAGCGAACTGTGAACACGGAACTGCTAGTCAGCTTGCCTTGGCTAGGGGTCTGGGAATGAGGCAAGGGTCGACCTATATTGTCCTTCGGGCTTCTCTTGCCACTCTTCATACATATTTTCTGCGACTTTATCTCTTAAGCAGCTCCACAATCCTCACATTTCTTTTCCCGTGTTAGCAGGACCGTGTGGGCAGGACCCATGGTAAAAGGCTGCTTGCGGGGCTGCTAGCTGCCCCTACCTATTTTGTTCTGAATATTCTTTGATTTGGGACAGCCGTTTGCGCGTATGACACATATTTCTATAAAATGGCTCACAATTGTTATGTCTAATCCTCAGAGACAACGGGTCCGACATACCCAGTTGCAGGGATCACCCTGTTGGACCGTGAGCACACAGTCCGATCATGGCCTGGGGGCCCCCAGGCCGTCATGACATGCGGCGCAGCAGTTGCCCCGCAGGGGCACCAGCAGACAGGTGCCGAGTTGCCTGACAGGGTTCTACTGACATGGGGGCCTCAGGCGCTGCGTTTCCTGGCAGGGACACAGTCACGTTAAAAGGGACCTACAGGGTAGGCCCTCTGCCTGCTACGCAACGCCAGCATTGCGCTGTAGGAAGAACGACACAGCAGGCAGGAGTCAGTTGGCAACGACTGACGAGCCGGAAACAGACCATCATTTTTATTGCGCGAGTCACATAGCCACAGCATGTGACATTAGCACGAGCCCTGGAAGGGACTCATTATCCTAAAAGGGGTGGCACACCACACTATTTTTCCATAATATAACAAAACAAAACCAACAACAACTGACACCACAATAAACCAAAAGTGACGAACAGTAATGCAGGCTGCATTTGGATCCATTTAGGAGTCATTGGTTGGAACAAAGAATCAGACACTTAGACTCAAGCAAACATGAAACCTACACTGAGCATTCTGCACATGTTGAGGGAGACAGTAAAGGTGTTGGTGGACTGCTGGTGGCACGTTGGTAGTTCTGCCACATATTAAAGGAATAGTGCACTCAAAAATATTATTGTCCCGAGCGTTCGGGCATGTGATTAAGATCGATCGTACAAACATTTTCTATGCACCTTACCATAGTGTTCCTCGCTTTTACATATGTGAAATCAGCCAACAGGGTGTGGCCATCTTGTGCTAATCTTATCTGTTACCGGAGCACCCTAAGATGAACATCCCAGGCGGCACTAAATCATATCCCCCGCCCCTGAAGCTGACATCACTAGACACTTACGGCCCATTTCACAACGCCAATGCACGTCTTGTGTCAACGTTCTCCGCTCTCCAGCTAATGACGTGTCTCCATGGAAATGGCAGGACGCCTCTTTCCTCAATAAGTATAAACAGACCGCTTCTCATCAGACAACATCAGAGTTGCTTTTTCAATCGTTTCACTCTTTTTTTGTGTGACTGTGGCTCCTTTCTGCTCTGTTCAGCTCTCTTCGTTGCTCATAGCCCATGCAAACGGATACTAGTACTATCATTACTATCTATTTTAATTTTGTCGCATAATGGCAACAATACAGCCCTACCAGTACGAGCCGGAGTATTCAAAGGAGGAATTAGTCGAAAGAGAAAGATGCAGAAACGATGGGGCTTCGGACGACAGTTGGGAGGACGAATCACCGGATCAAGCGCCTGAGCCTAGTCGCATGGAAGACGTTTCCACCTGGTGTACCTGCAATCGGTGCAAGGTCATGCCAACCGAGGAGGAGAGCTGCTGCTGCAGAGAAAACTCTGGATGCTTGCCCTACATATTGGAAGAAGGCACACCACCGCTATACGTTACAGAGCTGCATGACTTCAAGGCAGCCTGCCTCACAAGATCCGTGTTGAGTATTATGATGGTGCTTATGCACAAACTTCACACAACAGTTCGCCCTCGTGATCCAAGTAACGAGTAAGTGTACTCTAGATTTGATGTCACTTTGACCACTGAGGCCACTTACATTTCCTGTTTGTCTCCCATATTGTCGTAACTTTGATCTATCACCACCAAATTAATGTAGTCTTGCAATTCTATACATCACTCGCGATTTGGGGAAATCATACTGTCAACTTATGTGTCTTTTACGTACAATCAAGAAACAATATTTCTCTGTGCCCCAAACGTTACTGAATGCATAGCTATTCACTTTTGTAATGTGTCTACACTTTAAAGCCCAAGTTGATTGATCCAGGAAGTAACATTTGTACGGGCAACTATGCAATAGGGCACAAGATTGCATTTTCAACTAAGGTTTGATACACTTATCATGTTCATTTAAATACTGTTTGTATGTTTCTCTTCCATGGGTGGTACAGGCTGGTGGCCTATCGTGCGTTTACATGGTGGCTTCATGGGAGGCTTGGATACCGTGTTCAACCAGTAATACCCGCCTGTGTCGTTGGTGCCATTAGAGCCACATTCCCCAGTGACAGCGGTCAGTACAGAGGATTTTCCTGCACTGTGCTGCAACCCGAAGTATGTAATGTGTAGTACATGTGTGCTATCAACATCAGCAACAAAATAAAATACAACAGAACTTTTATGAATGGTTGTTTACATTGTTCAGTGAATCAAGGTATCTTCCGTGCAGGGGCCAATGTTCACATTGCCTAGCCAGACCCAGTGTCTCCAGGCAGGCTCCCCTGAAGCAGACCATGCCCCTGCAATCCATATAAGTGTGTCTCTCGCTTCAGCGGTGTTCCGGGCCTTGTCTGCACGCCTCATGCCCATCCATCCGCCTTCCATTATCAATGACAGTTCGCATCTATGGATGTGCACTGCCAAGGAGTCTGGCAGGGATGGGAACGGCCAAAGTGTCAAACACTATGTACACTTCAAAGTTATCTTACACGCAGGGGCCATTGTACACATGGCCTAGCCAGGCCCAGTGTCTCCAGGCATGCTCCCCGGAAGCAGACCGGGCCCCTGCAATCCACATAAGTGTGTCTCCATTCAGCAGTATTTCAGGGTTTTTTTGCATGCGTCTTGGCCGTCCATCGCCCCCTACCCTATCAATGGCAGTTCGCACATGTGTCCGTGCCCTCCTAAGGGGGCTCGCAGGTTGGGAATGGCAGAGGTGCCAAACACCATGTACACGTCAAAGGTATCTTCCGCGCAGGTGCCATTGTTCACATGGCCTCCCCAGACCCAGTGTCTCCAGTGATTTTTCACCCTCCATGTCACTGTAGCTGTTATTATGTATAAAACATTGCAGGCTTTGAGAACTCCAAGTGTTTTTAGATAATGCCCTGTGCAATTAAATTATTTGCTGAGGATCACACACTTTGGTTAAGCAGCGTGCTGCAAGCCCCTTGTTTGATGGCCGGTCTCTTGGTGACTGTTGTGATACATCGCATTACCCCAACTACCCACATTTAAGCAGCACAGAAAAGGGTAAAATATGATTGGATGTAAGAATAACATATGCCCAGGTACTTTTGCCACATAGTGAAAATCAAAGGCTGCCACCCATGAATATACACACAGTAAGTGGGCACATTTTTTAAAGTGAAATATACAAGTGGAGTTCAATTGACCTTCTCCTTAGAAGAAAGTGTGCAAGACACAGTAGCATTGGATGTTAAAAATAAGTATTGAACACCAGAAAAATAACCTGAGAGAGGAAATCTTTCAATAAATACATTGGCAAAGTATAAAAGGTGCTCACCTTTTAAACTTAGCAATCTGTATTGAAATATTCTATGGAAAACAAAATCCTAATATGAAACAAGTGCTTGTGGTCTTGTGGGTAAGCGTCTGCACTGGGAACAACACAACCTGAGTAAAATCTTGGTATCCAAATTCTTGAGCAACCTTACCAACCTCAAAAAAACCCAAGGGGTTGCATCCGCCCTGTGAAATAAAGTTACGCTGTCCACCCACATGTGTCCTCTACTGGTTCCCTGAAAAGCAACCACAATCATGGGAAAATAACTGCACCAGTGTCCTGAATTCCAAACTCTCTTGCCACATCGTGGGCAAATACTCATGATTTACTTGCCCTCTCATCATTTCCCCTCCTCACCCCCAGGTTTGTCTTTCAAAAATACTCTGCTTTATAAAGCTAACCTCAAAAGTACACATACCATAGTGTCACTCAAATATATAAATCCCAACAGAACTATGTTAGGCAAAAGTGTACAATTTTGGCATTATTCCCCTCACCTTGACTGTGAGGCTACACATACCAGAATGAAATTCAGCAAAAGGCAAATAAATTGTCTCTGAGTGCAAAACCTTCAAGGACTGACAGAAGCACGGTTTAAGAAAAAATAATGTGGATGCCGTGTGTTAGGAGATATTTAAAACTTTGAGAACTCACAATGTTTTTAGGCAATGCTCAGTGAGATAACATTATTTGCCATGGAGCACACACTTTGGTTAAACAGCGTTCTCCAAGCAGTACACCCCTTTTCGGCGCCACCATTTTGGCATGGGCATTCCGCTGCAGTGCCCATTTCGGCATGCCCTTTTCACCACGAAAGCCATTCCGGCGCCGTTATTTTGGTGCGAGGGATGTTCTGACGTGGGTGACATTGCAGCCACATCTAAATGCCCTCATGCCAAATAAGATCACAGGACTGCAGTGTAACAATCCTCACCACCTCCCACTTGCGTTGCTTTTCTTTTAATGAAATTGCATTAGTAAATTTTTTTTAAACAATCAGCCTTGAACCCTGGCCTGCCAGAGTTAAAGCCCCAGCATTTAACCACTAGATCACAATGGCTTGCTGCTTCATGGGGCATACATTTCATGCTTAGCCTATAATTTAATATGTTCAATGATAAAAGGCTAGGTATGAAACTCATGAAAAACCAAACAATAACATCATTGTAGCATAATGGTTAAGTGCTTTGTCTCAAACTCCTTAAGGCCAGGGTTCTTTGATAGCAGTGTTTGTCATAAATGTGATTTTTTTTTAATTCATTTTTTCTGTTTTATAAAAATGCGAATGCTGTGTGTTATGAGATATTTAAAACTAAGAAAACACATGCCATTCAGGACCGTGGACTGTCTGCCATCCATGCAGTAACCAGGACCGCCCCTGCTTAGTTTCAAAGCGAGGAAGGATCCAGCCCCCTTAGGCCATGTTTCTCTAAGTGTTCTTCTAAGGGGCCCACATATTAGGCAACAAGGCCTTATTGGGATGACCCCTTTTTTTCTCTTTGAAGCTAAGCAGGGTTCATCCCAGGTACTGCAGGGATTGAAAACCCACGGTTGCTCTAGAAATACCTGTTTTTTATTTGTATTATTGACTGGAAGACTACAAATGCCAGAATGCAATTCAGCAACAGGCAAAAAGAATTCTCTAAGTGCAAAACAAACCTTCAACGACTGACAGTAGCACGGTTTTAAAAAAGTAAATAATTTAGATGCCCATAAGAAGGGCTGACCTTGCGTAGCTTCAAAGCAAGAAAAGGGCCAGCCCTTCCATCTAAGTGGTCTTGAAAGGTGCCTGAGGAGGCTGGCTCCTTCCTCACTTTGAAGCTAAGCATAGTCTGTCCTGGTTACTGCATGAATGGGAGATTTGGATGGCAATTGGCCATGGCCAGTGATTATTCACCAGGATACACTCCATTTCCCAAATTACGCTCAGTGCTTTCTAGCCACCCAACTCTAACCTGATGTCATTTGTATGTTTTTTGACCTGCAAATAGCTTTCTACTGCATTTCATTTTCCCATAACCTCCGCTATATCTGCAAATATCTCTTGCATCTGAGAAAAACAAGATGGCGGTCGTTTCATTTCTGAAAATCATGATCCTGTAATGCACCATGGGATATATAACTATAGTTTTTGGGGAAGGGGGCACCCCCATCTCCGTCAAATTTTAAAAATAACTGCGGCATGGAATAACCCCAAACCATGACTGGATCGCGAGTCAATGTTTCGTGCCCAAGTTATTTCGGACCTGGTCCAAACCCGTCCAGCGGTTTAGGCTGTGCGCTTTGGGAAAAAACTTACCTTTTTTGTCTATGGGAAAATGAATGGGAAGTAGGCCGCACTTTTGGAAAAATATATTTTCATGCCCAATAACATTTGATTTTTTAACAAATCTTTTCGAAACTCTGCAGTCTGGTGGGGGTGGGGGCAGACTTTTAATCACTTTCAAAATTTGGGGCAAATCCATTACTTGAATCTAAAGTTATTAAAAATAGAATTTTGAGGGGTTCCTATGTGTCTCCGACTCACCTTAACTATAGGTCGGCTATCGATTGTGGTAGACCCTGCTCCTAGCCATTCATTCACACAGGTACGCAGCGTGTGATTAAGCGTGAGGCGGTTACATCTCCTGTTCAAAAGAACAAATATGTTTTTTTAAGGTGTCCGATTGGCATCCATCATGGAAATGAATTCAACAGCTATGAACAGCGTATTCACGTTATTTCAATTTTGCTTTTTGCATGCAGGTACATATTGATTAGCCAATTATGGGCCGAGCAGGATTGTGGCTTTGAGATGCAGATGTACAGATAACATACACGGCTCAAAACAAGCAGGCGGGGCAATAACCAGTGATTGCTGCCCTGTCTGGAACCCTGTTGCGGTGGTGCTTTGCTACACACGCTCACACTTAAGTGGACATCTTACCCACCTCCTTCAGTTGGCCTAATGGAGACGGAGCCCCTTTTCCAAATAATAGTAGGGATTTACATCCACTAGCATGTACCCTCAATCTATGCCCTGGATCGGGGGATCTGGACTCACATGTCAGTTTTAATGACATGGCAGGTGGAGGATGCCCCCACACTCCATCAGGGACCAGCATGAAGCTACCAGGCAGTGTCAACTAAAAGAGGTCCATATACCCAGTGAGCTGACTACTCTGCAGGGGGATCCTTCACCAGGCTTGACCGGCAATATGAGCAAGGAAGTGCCTCAGAAGTGTTTCTTTGGCTCTGCCCACCACACCTGCCCAGCCATGCAGCAGCTCAGACCTGAAGTGCCAGCGGAGCAGCCTCAAACTGAAGATGGGATTCTCAGAGCGGCAGAACCCAACCTAAAGGATGGGTTACATGCAAATGACTCACAGTTTGGGGGCATGACATCAAAGGAGTCAAAACTGTTGGTGGGGCAGCCTGGGGCCATATGAAACTGTCCCACTGTAAAATAGCTTTTGCTAAAATGCAAAAGAGGAATATGGAGGGAGAAGGGCAGAACAATGGGTTTGCAGCTTGTACAGCCCTTGCCACCCACAACACTGAAAAGGAAGGGGAAAGTAAATTAAGAGATCCAGTAAGAGAGAAAGAATGAGGTACGAGGTTGTCTACTGAGATAGCATTAGAGTAATTGTGTAGGAGGGTATGTGAGGATCTGTCTGGAGCTATGCGTGGGTCTGCTGATGGTGGGCTATGGTCTGGGGGAAGCTCTGCTAGGGGCTGCTGGGAACTGTGGGATGGTCTTCTGGGAGATGATTGCATGTCTGTTGGGTGATCTCTGCAAATCTGTTGGTGATCTCTTTACAGATCTTTTTGGAGCTGTGTAAGGGTGTGCCAAGAGCTGTGTAAGGCTATGCTGGGAGCTGTCTGGGGTGCTGTTTGAATGTCTGTTTGGAGCTGTGTGAGGATCTGTTTGGAATTATGTAAGAGTGCTGCGAGCTGTATGTGGGTCTGTGGGAGCTGTGTGGAGCCCTTTTCGGAGCTGTGGAGCAGCCGGCTGGGAGCACTGGGATGGTCTGCTAAACACTATCCTAAGGTCTGTTTTGAGCTATGTGAGGGGCTTCTGGGAGGTGGTTGTGGGTCTGCCTGGGGATCTTAGCAAGTCATTTCCTAGCTGCACCAGGGGATGACGAGCTGTGTGATGAGCGGTCTGTGGGGGGCATAGGAAATGTGTGAGGATCTGTTTGGAGTGCTGTACGGGTCGGTTGCGAGCTGTGTGAGCCATGTGAGGGTCTTTGTGGAACCTATTGGGACCTACATAAGGGCCTTTTGGGAGCTGTGAGAGAGTCTTCTTAGAGATGTGTTACGTCTGCAGTAATCTATGTGAGGACCTTCTGGGAGCTGTGTGAGGTCTTTTTTAAAGCTGTGCGCAAGTTTTCTTTTGGTAGCTATGAGCGTGCATGGAGCTGTGTCAGGGTGTGCTTGGAGTTGTGTGAAGGTGTGTTAATGCACAGATCACTTAGCATCTTAACAAGTTTATCAGGCTCTACACCGGGCTTAAGGTATTTGTCAGCTTACATCGTAAGCAAAACCTGGTTAGTAGTAACCAAGCAGTACTACTAAAAGGCACATCAGACCGTGGCCGGGCAGGAAAGAAGGAACGAGGACTACGATGAGCAAGGGCTCGTTGTGATGAGGCCAACTAGTAAGTTATCAGGCCCTTACCACTTCATCCCGCTGTCTCATCCCAGTCGCACCAGCATGTCTCGGGAGGATAGCTCAGGGGCAATGTGCACGCCTTGGAAGCAAGATGATACGGAGCACACAGGTTCGATCACCGGGTCCTTGCTTAGAAACCTCTGGGTATTAAGCGCGTTATAAATAACCTATCATATCATGAGGCTTTACCAAGCAATGCCATGTTGCCCATGAGACATGCATCAGTCATGACCATGTAGAACTCCTGTTAAAACAGAAACTATGAAATAAGCACCTGGCAGAGCGTCAATGGAGTGACTGCATTAAAACTGTGACACAGCAAACATGCAATGAAACATCACTGCCAATGGGTGACACAACCAAAGGACGTAGAGATAAACCACCCGGGAAGAGGTAATCCCCAGAAGAAATAGAGACGAGACGAGTTCAGTCATCCATGTGTGTAAAGTATTTAGAGACATGGCTCAAAACGAACCATGTTATCAAAGACCAGCAATACATGCACACAACCACTTTGAACACTGATGATTGCAAACCCAGCACATACTATAGACTAACAAATTAAGGCTCACTGGGCAGAATACATGATGAATAGGTTTTATTTGTGAAATATGTGTAAAGTTTATTTATAAACTGTATCACATTAAATAAATAAATAATCCTAATTCCCATTGAAGTTGCGGCCCTGTTAGGGATAAACTAGGCTGCGTTTTCATGTGACAACCAGCTCCAAACTTGGGAACAACTAAGGCCTACCCAAGGAACAGGCGGTTCCTTGATTATATTGACCCCCTACCTGCCAATCCGAATGTTCGGGGTGCAGTCAATAACTACTGGCTCCAAAAGCAGATAGGGAAACAGCAATTCCTTTTCCTGGCATGATTGCGTTCCACAAGGCACACACTCGCTCTCTGGGAAGGTATGTTTGCTTGTTTTCCTGCAGCATCCAATTTAAGGCGGCACCAAAGTGAAAGCTAAACCCTAGGGAAATGATTTTACTTTCTTATAGAGAAACCGTTTACTTTTACAATTCACACAATGAAGGACCATGTGAAACACATTCCAGTCACCCAGGTTTGCTATTAAAATGCTAAACTTTTGAAGACAACCTTGTCGTTTATATGCCACAAAATATAACCACATTTATTCTGCTATGTTTGTCTTTCTACTTTGCTCAGTATAAACTAACGTTTTTACTACGATCCCATGTGATAATGTCCCTGCAAAAATGTCGTCTGACAAAAATGCTGCCAAAAAATAGCAGTGCTTTGCAGGGGCATTATCACATTGAACATGTAGGTGACACCCCCAAAACCTTTTTTTTCCAAGGGAAGCAGGAGACACACCCCTTAAGCCCCGCTCCCCCTGACTCCATATATATGGTCACCATATATAAAGTCCCCACAGCCTTTTCCCGGCAACCATATGTATGGCGACCATATATATGGGGATAATATTACTGGATATCTTTACTACATCATCAAAACTGTAAAACTTGCATTGCGATCTACAATGATCATTATTGCCTGGGAAAATAGCGCTTTCCCAACTTGTGGCCCTTGACTTTAACTCAGGCCATAACTTGAGAGCTGGTCATTACCCTGCCAAATTGCCACTTCCCCCCTGCCTCTCAAGGACAAGAATTCCCCTCTGAGTTCAGAGGAGGAATACTTTTGGTATCCTGTGAGTTCTGTCCGTTTTGTGTTGAAACAGAAAAATAGTAGCATTTTCATTAACTAATTATTTAAGTGCTGGAAGGAATTTTCATCTCGGTGGGCCAGGTTTATGATCAGGGGGCCCAGTTTACATTGGCTGTGGGTGCCTGAGTACCCTGAACAATGTGCTGGCATTAATCCAGATTTCCCAGATCCGTGATCCAGCAAAAAATGCCTTCCCAGATCCAGAAAATACATTTGCACCGCTCTATAAAAAGGAGTATGTATACATCCGAATTAACATCGGGAGTCATTGAAGGCCCGACAATCAATCAATCAATTAAAAGTGGCTTATCTTGGGAAGATAAGAACAGGATCCCCAACAATGGCTCAGTACTGCCTACGAAGTTCTTCAAATGAATTTCAGTTTGTAAAAAGCATCATCTCATTTTCTGAAAGTCAACATCCGCAATATTTAAACACAATTGTAGGTGAGGCAGACAGACTCATGGTACTGCCAGTTGGCTCAGAATCAACTAATGAAGCGGATATTGAGAATGACTGATGCGGAGCCCCAATGACCTGTCTTCTACAGACAGGCCCCAGTAGCTGGCAGCGACTTCCAGCTCAGAGTGTATCCTCTCAGAGGAACAGATGCCTGTCATCATTTTAAGGCACCCTAATGTGTCTGAAATCCTATAAGAAAATTAAACCTGCACTCCAATAATCAAACAGTATTGGTAGCATGCATTTTCAGGAGTCGGTTATTCCTGTAAACGCAACGAAATATAGATTTTAAGGGTACCTGTACTCTCGAGGGTCCTCCAGGTAAGCAATATAGTGATATATAAACAATGGACCTCAGTGATGAGGTTGGAAAGATAACACTAGTAGGATATTTCAGTACAAAAATAAATGTATTACACAATTCAACACAATACTAAAATGCATTGATAATGCAATTTTTGTTCTCACTTTTGACATCCAATTCATTCTACCATTCATTCACCTACTCACAATCATACATCCAATGAAAACGTAAACAAAACTTAAGGTCAGCTCTTGCATGAGACCCATTTTATATCCACACAGTATTTTAATTTTTCACACCCATGTCGCCTAATGGTGTGGGTTTTACTGTACAATAGCACACTGCGCTTATTGACAAAGTCTACATATGTTTCAGTCGGCGAATATGGTTTTCAAATTCAGCCTGGCGTAGTTCCGACCTTCTTCAGGACGTTGGTGAGGCATGAATCTTGCCTCACACTTATTACACAATCCGGTGGAAGATGTCTTCCAATAGTTACTCTCCACTATACAGCTAATGGGGGTAGCACAAACACAGGCCCTAATCGTCGGTGCTCCAGGGGAACCAATTCCGAGAAGCTTTCTTAGTCCTATATCACGAATCTGCTACATGCAACAGCTGAATCGTTCCTAGTCCTATATCATGACACTTTTGCATGCGACAACTGAATCTTTCAAAGTCCTATACCATGAAACTGTTGCATGCAACAGCTGAATCGTTCCTAGTCCTATACCATGAAACTGTTGCATGCAGCACCTAAATCGTTCATAGTCCTATACCATGAATCTGTTGCGTGTCAGCCATTCTCTGATCACCAAAACACCTCATTTTGATGTGTCAGAAACTGTACCAGAGCGGACTCAGAAAACTATGCGTCCATCTGATGGTCCGCCTCAGTGTATTCTGGACATGTTTCTCATGGGTACTAGGAAGAACATGCTTTTAGATCCCCACTTTGTGGGAATGTACGTCCAGCAGTGATCAGTAATGGAGGCCACCGGTATTCTGCTTGTTGTTCATGTTTCCTGACACAAAGTAAAGAAACGCACTGATTGGATTGTCTGCTCCATGTCCCAATCAATCTATGAAAGCCAAACTGTGGAATCTGTCTTTCCCTATATCTGTCTGTATGTATGGGTGACTGTCTGCAATGTCAGAGTGTGTGATGTCACTTGAGTCTATGAGGAATGGCGCTACCCATGGTATTCCACCAGTGAGTGTTGGGCAGACCTACCTGGGTAGTGGGCCCTGGTGGATCCTAGATGTACTGTTAGCCTACTTAAAGATGTAACATAATAAAAGGACTTGATCTCACAGATCAGACCCTAGCGCGAGAGCGCATCGAGGAAATGGTGCGGGGATTGAACCCATCTATCCGTGAACTTGACTAAATACAAATACTCGAGAATATACAGTAATAAGGCCCTGATTTGAAAAAGGCTAGTGGATATAGCCGAAACACGTGTCATACTAGGGCAATATGAACAATTAAAACCTCTTTTCATTGCAGAATTGGATTTGGCGCCGTCTTTTAACTGAGTTCTCTGAATTATGTAACTTACACCAGTGGTTTAATTGGCTTTTTCAACCACAACTCAGACTAGACGCGACATAGACTTTAATCTTTTGTTTCAAAATAATTGTGTCTACAACTCATATCTGTCGCCTTGACAGACTGTGCCTACGAAGACGAAGCCATAATCTGAATGCAACTAATAAAAGGACTTACCTGCAAGCATACCTGCACCTCCAATTATCATTTACTACACAAACCAAAAGGCAAAGAGTCAGAGGACCACGCACCGAGCTTGCCTTCGCACATGTCACTGCCCCAAGGCAATATTGCAACCCCCATAAAATGAGCAGGTAACTAATAACCTTTATTACAATCAACACCAGTTCACATCTCTAGTAAATCAGTATATTCTTAATTAATTCCTTTTTCATATGATAATGGTGCCTGCCTCAGAAGACCCAGGTGAACAGTATTGTGGGAAGGCGGTCAGGTAAGAAGCTCAGAGCAGGGGAGTGACTGAGAAATGCTGGTAACATGCAAAGGGCTACTGTGGCAAACTGCCCTCATACTGCTAGCACTGGGTCGAGGACGAGGGACAAAGTAGAAATGAATATCTCCCTAAGCATAAATTACGCAGTAGATGGGGGATAGCTCAGGGCAACGCACTCGCCTTGGCAACAAGATGATGCGGAGCACCACAAGTTCGATCCCCGGGTCCAATCATGGTAGAGGCCACTCGGTTACTCATCACCTGTGGAATAAATAAAATGCCAGCAGCAGGCTTCATGTGTTCTTGCAAAATTAATAAACAAGCCCCCAGCAAATGTAAAACACGCTCTCATATTTGTACATGGGACGTAAAATGGAAAGATGTATCTGTAGAAAATGTAATTTCATGTCTTGTTATGTCACTCTGCTTTTGTACCGTGCCGGATCACCACTGTAATAGTTTCAAAGCGTCAAATCCTTGTCAAAGGCGCTGCTCCCGCCCGGGGGATCCAGACCCTAGTCTGCTGAGAAGAATAGCATGAGCAAGGGTGAAGTAAGAGTGAGGGAAAGCACCAATGGAGCTTGCTTGCAGATGTAGGGAGGGACAGAGACAGGGTGAAATGCGTGTATTAGTATGGATGCGTGATCGTCCTTATATATGGTCTATCTTTTAGTGGCAACGCAGAAGACTACGTGTTGCGCTAAAATACAGACTGGGATTCCAAGGCCGTTTTAGAGTATTTTAAGGCAGTGATTGCGTAATGTTGAGCGTGTGAGAGCAAACCTGGTAGACATGTAGACTTAAAAAAACTTGCCATGTCTATTTGTGGTACCGCTGGTTCATTCCCATATAATAACTCTGAGGCTGCCAGGTCAACTCACAAGGCAGCCTAATCCAAAAGTAGCAACACCTGGGAGGCAAATGTGGTTGGTATAAAATGGCAAGGGTGTTGGATGAACAGAATAAATGCAAATATGTTTTGTCTGTCCCTGGATGTAAAGTAAACAATGTTTGGATTCTGTGTATAACTGTTGTATAACTGTAATGTAAACAAAGCCAGTACTTTAAAATGTAACTCTACTTACCATTTCGGCCACTTTCACAAATAGCCAGCATTGGCCGTGTCCCAGCATGGGGGCACATTTTCTTTATCTGAGAGAATGCCTAGGATGCTGTAACCCCTCTGATGACTGAGTCTAATGGTACAGTCCCCTGCCGCCAGATAAATAGAGGAGCCTGTCCAATCCCAGGGGAGAAGAGAGTGGATGTGGCTATAGGTGGGACTGCTGAGCCATGTCAGGTCTGCCAGAGGCCTGGTTATCTCGTACGACAGTGGACTCCCCTTGAGCCTTCTTAATAACTGTGCTTCGTGATTTGGAAAAAAGCTGTGCTAGATTCCGGGTCACCCTGCTGTCCACTAGCCTGGGTTAAAAAAATATAAATCAGAAAAGGTCTGCAACCTGTATCAGCCTGGGGGCATGCCTTGTTGCCGACGTTCTGGCCCCATTCAAAAGGCTTAACAAGAATAATGTCACTGGGAGTTGTGAGCCATGTTCCATCGGTGTCCCTTTTGGAGAAGAAGATTGAAGGTGAGCCCAACTTTGGTCTTGCAGTCCAGCGTTCATGATTGCCTCTGGGAAAAAAATACTGTTGCTTGCAAATCATGGTGTCCCCGAGCTGTCGGGTAGCAGCACGCAAAGTCTCACTTTGCCTGGTCTGCACTGCTGCTGCACATCTGTCCCTGGTCCCAATGCCTCATCACCGCTTCAGAGTTTACATTAAATAAAGGATTCTTTGCCTCAGCCCATTGGAAGCAGAGAACAGACCATGTCTCCCAGCATCTGCATGCAGTAAGGAACTGTGTTTATTGGAATCCCCTGTGTGTTATCTTCCAAGGGGGAACATAATGTTCCACATTCTTACCTGTTTGATGATTCGTGGGGCTCCAGTGCGGCGGGGAAGTTGCCGGGTCCATCAGCAATTAAGTTTCTTCTCACCGAATCAGCCTCCCTTCATCTATGCAACATCAGCAACGAGGTGGTGGGCTCTGTGGGGCCCACGTGTGCAGAGCAGGTGGGAAGAGGACTACACTGGGGCAGCGTCCGTAGTGCCAGCTTGGGGAGAGAGGGAGCCATACCCACGCCATGGTTACAGTGAGCCCTGTGCTTTTCTGGTGTGTGTGGCCGATGGCAGTCAGGTGGACAGCATATGTGGAATGCTGCTCCAGGGGCTGGCGGAGGATTTGGGAGCCGCTCGAGGGGCAAGCCGGCGTAAGGATGTGCTTGCTCCCTGGCATTAGAGGATCGCTCCTGCGCGTGTTTGCATGCCTGCCTGTTGCCTTGGCAACCGGACAGTTTCACTGCAGTGGCATGCAGGGACAGGAAAGGAAGCAATGACAGAGGCAGCTCTTTTGAACAGTTTAGGTGTCGAGGGGTTCTGGATCTTCAGGCACTTGTCTGGCGATGAGGTGCACATGGCTGGCCCGGGTAGTGAAGGAGAGACAGTGGTGTGCCTGTATGAGACTGCTCTCAAGAAATTGGAGGCACGCTTTGGCAAAAGGCCTAACATGGTGCTTGTGTGCTACCATTTATTTTCTAGAGCACAGGGAGCTGGGGGAACACATCAATGCATACGGCACAGCTTTGTGGACACTCATAGCAACGTGCAAGTTTACTGGTGTGCAAGGAGAGTACATTAGAGACCAGATAATTATGAAAACAAGCAGTGCCAAGCTCAGGGAGAGATTGTGGATTGACCAAGACCCTCCTTTGGACAATGTTATAGAGACTGCCAGGGCGGTTGAACCGTCCCACGCTAGTGTACCGTTTGTCACAGAGAAAATGGAAAAATTCCTGCAGGGCAGGGTCGGACTGGCCCTTTCGGTCTTTCGGCCCGTGGCCGATCGACTTTGGGGTCCCCTGGGGCCGGTTTTCCGGCAGCCACCTCTGGGCCGGTTTTCTTTTTAAAAGAATTTTTTTTTTTGTTGTTATTTTTGTTATTGGAATGCCGGCCTAGTGTGAGTGCGCCGCCGAGCCGCGATGTGCGGGAGCTCGCGTCGCAAGTATTCTGGGGGGGGGGGGTTCAGCCGCGTGGGATCAGGGCTGGGCTGCGCAGCAGGGCATGGCAGAGAGCCAGCCCAGGAGGGGGAGGCGCCGCGCCGGCGGCACTGTCTGAGTCTGCAGCACAATCATCATAGCAGCAAGGTAACACTAGATGTTACCTTGCTTTGATGATTGCATCATGCATGCATCATAATTTATGATGCATGCAGATGTATGTGCATGATTCATTCACGTCACGGCGTCGGTGGGCCTGGGCCACCAGGCCGGCGGGGGGCGGCCGTGCAGCCACTGCAGGGGGCCGGTGCGCCTGCCGTGCCGTGTGTGTGCTCGCCGGCTCACGAGCCTCTGACCTGCGGCGGCCAGAGAGAACGTTACTTGTTTGATCTGTGGGGGAGGCAGGCTGAAGCAATTGCAAAGCAATTGTAACACCTGCCTCCCTCCGAGTCCTGACCCCGTGCAGCCTGCAGGGCTGAGGGCTCCGCGGCGCTGAGCTGGGGCCGGGCCCGGCACTGTCAGAACACAACACAGTGACACATTTCACACTTGCTTTCAACTTTGCAGGAAGTAAGTAACACTTCTTTGCAAAGTTGAAAGCAACTGTCTTCAACTTGTGCCTGGGGGCTGGGCTGGGCCCCGGGGCCGCCGGCGCCGTGGACAAAGGAATAACCCAATGAAAATTCGGCTGGTGGGCAGGCTGCCCCTGCCCACCCAATACTCCCGCCATTATGCTGCTAGCCCCAGTGCAAGCACACACCAGTGGACCACTTGGAGGCCGACAGTGCCAGTGCCCACACAGGAGGACCCACCAGGCAGCACTGAGGCGGCCAGCAGTGCAGACAGTGCCCAGTGCCAGTGCCGGCCACAGACAGCAGCCAGCCAACAGCCAGCCAGTCAGTCAGTCACTGAGCCTGAGGTAAGGAGTGTGACTTGTGTACTATTCTCGTAGCCAACAGAGCCAGAACAACTTCGGATTGTTTTCTTGGACCTATTAAGGCGGAGGGTGGGAGGCAGAAGTTGTTAGGAAGGGTCTGACGCTTAAAACACATATGGGAGCCACTTCCACCAGCCCCTGGCCCGTGTCTGCCCCACTGTCGAGTCCCATTCTTCACAGTCGTGCAGGTGGTCGGTAGTAGCCACTCTAGAATTATAAAGCTGCCGCCTTTTTATATAGCAGTTCACGCCAGATTCATCCTACTTCTAAGCACTGGAATTATGTGTGTTGTTGTTGTCCTAGGTAATGGTAATCATCATGTTATCATCCTAAAAGGATGATTGGCTCCTGGGTTTCAAACCTCTGGCATGGAAGCGAAAGCAGTGATATGGGAGTTACATACCAATATCAAATAATGTTTATTTCCCAGTGCCAAAAAGCACTCCCCACATATTGGAAGACTGGGTTCCTTTACTAATCTAAACTCCGTTGCTAGACTATTTGGGCAAAGTGCTGGATAATGGGAAGGCATTAGGAATACATGTGTTTGCTTAATGAGCCGGATTCACATTGTTTGTAATGTAAGCAATTCCCAGGGCGGTCTCCCGTTGTTTCGAGGAAGTAATTTACTTTGTTGCAAACACTTCGAATTACTTCGAATGTGGTACATGTATTTGAGGGTTAAGGGGTAAAATGGGTGGCGGGGGCGAGGGGTAATGGGGGTTGAGGGCTTGGTGTAGGGGTGGTAGTGAAGGGGGATGAGAGACCCCCCAAATAAAAATTAAATAACACAATTAAATAAAACAAAAACAAAGTGATTGCAACTAAGTCAATTACCGCTAAGTAATGTACTTCCTTCTAATAACGTAGAAACGAGAAAACAGGCGCACATTAAAATGAATGTGCTATACCCTGGAATATGTAGTAAATGTTGAAATATATGCATTACACGTTGAGAATCTTTATAAAGTGTGTACTGAGAAGCCTAGCCTGCTTGCTGCATGGTGAAGCTGCTTAAACCTGAACAAGGATTCTCATACACACACTTCTGACAATGCCACATGACTGGCACTCCTGCCCACTGCAGCGGGTGGTGTGTCCCTTTCTTGCTAGTTTCATTTTGCAGGAATTGTTCAAAAAACAGTTCTGGGTTTTCGGACAGAAGCGACTTTCGGAAAGACATGCTCTACCTGCAAGCTTCTTGAAGGCTTTACTATTGGCTATCATTGGTTGCCTGTGGTGAGCCCTTAGGCATCAGAATTGTGGCTTTTGAGGTTCTCAAGCAGGGGTGGACTGGTCCATATGGAACTCTGGAAATTTCCCGGTAGGCCTCTGCACCCTGGGCCTCTTTTGTGGTATTTTCAAATTTTCCCATAGGAAAGGGATGGGCTTGCTGAGAATCTGTAACATGGGGCCACTTTGAAAATTATTTCCAGGGCCTCTTTTGCTTTCTAGTCCACCCCTGGTCACAAGAAATGTGTGTTGGTCAGCACAGCACCAGGTCGATGCGTAAACATTGAGTGATGGTTCTAGGTCTGTTGGCCCGGATCCAGAAGAGCGTGGAGAGCTGTTTATGCTGGTTTGAAGGGCCCTGTGCTAGAGTCAGAGGCAGGATCTGATCACTACAGATGACTTTCTCATGAGCACACCCTGGCGGTCGCAGATTCGTGGAGCTGCAATGGGGCATTACCTGCTAGGCAGGAAGGTACAGCACAGGCACACTGAGGACCAGGTTCAGCAGTCAGCAGAGGATAACTGCCTGACATGCCAGCATCTCGCTCAGCAATGCCCAATGACATCCGTGAGGGAGAGGTTGGAGAGAAGGAAAAGGGAGAAATTGGGACACAGGCGGGAATCGCCTGCATTGCGGTAACGTTGGTTTGTTCTTAATGTAGGTGGCTGCATTGCCTACTTTTATTTTAATTTTAAAAGTAGTACTTGCACTTTAAACTAGAATCTTTTCTGTCATTTCTGATTGGAGAACATCTAAACTGCTGATGTCCTTTTGCTCGCTTTGACGGCGCCCAAAGACTGAACTGGCAGGTATAACACACGCAGGACTCTCCTGTCTGGGGGGCAAAGTTGGTTTGTTCATAATGTAGGAATTGATACATAGATGTACTTCTGCATTTTGCTTATTGAAAATAGCACTTGCAGTTTAAATTAGGCACATAGCAATCAGGAGCCTTTTCAACCATTTCCGGCTTATGGACAGTTTTACTGCCTATGCCGTGTCCACGACCACCGAGCAAGCACACCTTCGACCGCAGGCCTGTATGCTCCCAGCTAGCACATGACGTTTCATCACTTGTACCAAAAAGGTTTTGAAAATCTGCCCCTATAACTTTAAATTTGATTTTTGTTACTGAGCCTGTCAACCTTGTATAGCTGGAGGCGAACGCACATTTCACTAGCCACACTGTGTTGTGGTTTCAATATGATTCCCACGTCCTTTGGTACCTTTTATTTGCATGAGGTAGTTGTGGGCAACGTTATGCCTGCATACGAGCCTCCATTTTATGTCACCAAATTAAATATGGAAAGGCAACTAATAGTGAACAATGCTCCAATTAGTCTTTTAATTTGGTCATATCAATGATATCTGGAACATGTACGCGTACATGGCATTTAAAGAGGGCCTACTCGCTAAAACAAATCTCAGGAGGGGTGTGATGTCCTTTCCATCCCACAAAGCAGTCATCCTTCCTTCATCAAAGCTAATTTTGTTTTCTCTTTTGACATTTTGTTGTTAGAATCTTACTTTTGCTTTGTCGGTGCTAAATCTATCCTGCTTAACAGGGATCTTTGCATTACAATTTCGACCTCCTTTGGTCTGTCGATTTCCCAGAATCCCTGTGGGCGTGTGGCCAGGAAGCGCCTTGAGGCGATTCAGTTAACAGTGCTGCGCTATGCATGTCCCTTGTTTCATTCACATGCTTCTCGGGCCCCCCCACGTCCTAATAAGCAGAGGAAACGGCCTGGACTGCCTGAAGCACCATGCCTTGGTGGTGGTGTTCCAGAAACAGGGCCTTTACTGACAGTGTTTTACTGATGTGACTTTGTTGTTTTCAAGCTGGCTTTGACATCCAGCTGACATCAGCCTACCATCAGGTGCTAGTGGCCCTAGGGGATTGGCTGGCAGCTTGTCATGGACGTGATTTACTAGAGACTGCACGTTGGGATCTTAGAAACTACCCTCAACGGTCAGGCGCCATTGCCTTGTGTCATGCACTTGTATTTGCTGAGGCCCTCATCACACAAGCACTACCGTGGGCAGAGCCTGAAAAGTAGATGCATTGCACACAGGCTTGAAATGCGGCCACATTTGCACCAGACCTGCAGATGCTCATTTTACTATAGCCGATATGATAGCTTAGTGGGTTGAGCGCTCGCTGCTGTGATGTGTGTGTGATCTGCAGGTTTGAATCCCAGCAAGGCCATCTCAGCCTTTCATTCTTCTGAGGTCGATAAATGAGTACCAAGACAGGTTGGGTGATATTGTATGCATATTTGTTCTATAAAAAATGGCTTAAGCGTAAGTGCTTTACAATAACATATTATCATTTGGCCTTGGACGTCTGCTTGCATTCACAGTAATTTGACAATATGGATCTAAACACACAGATATTAATGATACATATGGTGATCCATTCTTGTATGAAATGCATATCACATTAGTGAAATCATAACCATATTAGTCTGCTTTTGATGCCACTTCCTGTTTTGTGAAGGGGTGAAAGGTTGTGTTTCATTAATGGCACTGATACTGTAGAAACGTTCGTGTTTGCGCAGTGAGAAGCGTGGTAGGCGATTCACGGATGATGGTTTGAGGGCCACTTTTTTTGCGGCGCGGGCTGGGCCACTTTTTTTGAGGCGCGGGGTGGGCCACTTTTTTTGAGGCGCAGGGTGGGCCACTTTTTTGAAGCGAGGGGTGGGCCACTTTTTTTTGGGTGTCCGGGCCTATTTCTTGTCCCAGTCCGACCCTGCTGCAGGGTGAGACGGTACAGGTGGTGTTGTCTGCCAAGAAAGGCAATAATGAAGTGAAAGCTAAGACAGAGGCGTCCAGAGGAGGGGGTCAAGCCAACAGATACAATAAAGGATCTGCAAGCAGGGGAAGACAAACTTGTAAGAAGTGTGGGTGGGGCTCGCCACCCGACTGGTGCCAAGGAATGTCCGGCTTGGGCAGCTGAGTACAGACGTTGCCATGGCAGGGGGCATTTTGGGAGTGTGTTCAGACTGAACGGCGGTCGTGGGGGAAATGTACAATCCAGGCAAGGCATCAGAATGATTGAGGCAGAGGGAGTGTGTGAGCAGTGTTGTGGGGGGGGGGGTGGCTCTTCTACAGATCCAAGGTGCTGAGAAGAAAGGCCCATAGGACATGCTTACTGTTAATGGTGTACGGATGGAAATGTTGATAGATTCTGGCTCGACTAACACCATGATCTCCCCACCCCAGAGGTGTATAAAGAGCTATCGGAAGGATGTGTATATGCTCAGAGCTGCAGACATCAATCCTGGTGCATACGGCCAGGTGCCCATAAAGGTGCTAGGGTACGAGTAGGCAAAAATGGAGTTTTAGGTGCGCAGCCCAGATTATAAGCTGTATGTGCCGCACAAGGGTACCTGTCTGCTTAGATGGGATGAGCAGGCTGCCTAAGATATACAAATCCACCCGGGTAGAAGCATGCCTGGATTGTGTGTGGAGGAGGACCCCCCGGATCTGTCGACATATGGTATTACCGCAGCATATTTGAAGGTAATGTACCTAGTTAGAGATGCTGCGTGGTTTTGCACATACAATTGTGTTCAGGAGAGGGGCCATAATATAGGCCCACAAGGTCAGGGCCGTTCTGGTACTGGCCAGAGAGCCACATAAGAACGAACTAGACAAATTAATGAAAGCTGGGATAATTGAAGAAATTTATTGTTCTGAGTGGTTGTCACCAGCGTTTTTGGCATGCAAGCAGGACGGGGGTTTGAGAATATGTGTCAGACGTAGGGAGTTAAATGCGTGCACTCGATGCCGAACATCAACAAACCTTTGGCAACCATGGGTCAGGCAGAATGGTTTTCAACTTTTCGATCTTTCTTCAGCATGCCATCAGATTAATCTGCATGAGGAGTCCTGCCACCTTATGTCGTTTGTTACCCTGTTTGGGATATACAGGTTTTATCATATGCCGCTTGGTTTGGCATCTGCATTTGCTGTTTTTCAACTGATGATGCAAGCTTCGTTTAAGAAGGTGCCTGGCTTCAGCTACTTTCAAGATGACATCCTAGTGTGGGGGAATGACGCACAGGTGGATGACATGAGGATGCATCAGGTGATGCAGATTTTGGAGGAGAGTGGTTTGACGGTAAAGTTGGAGAAGTGTCATGTGAGTGTTCCGTTTGTCACTTATTTGGGACACACTATTGATGCCAGCGGTATAAGGCCCAGGGAAGGACTGGTGAAGGTGAAAGTGATGAAGGAGGCACAGCCCCCTGTGTATAAGGAACAACTCAGGTCCTTTCTGGGAATGACATAGTATTATGTTAAATTCATCCCGGCTTATGTGGAGAAAACAGTGAGCATGCATGCTTTGTTTAAGAAAAGTGCGGACTTTGTGTGGGTGCCCGAGTGTGAGGAGGAGTTTTTTCATCTTAAGAGTGACGTGTACAATGCCCCAGCTTTACATTAATTTAATCCCAGGTGTAGGATAATTCTCACAGTTGATGCAAGTGATGTGGGTTTGGGTGCGGTCTTGGTGCAGTGGCAAGGGGGCAGTATAGACCCATTGCGTTTGCATCCATAGTTCTCAGGGATGCTCAAATGTGCTATGCTGTGATTGAGAGGGAAGCTCTGGCAGCGTCTTGGGTGCAAAACATTTTATGATATTTTGTGGGGTATTCCGCATGTCATTCGGAGGGACCACAAACCCCTCAAATATGTCATGACCACAAAGCGGTTCGGCTCAGGTTCCCCAAGAATAGCACAGTGGATGGTTGATCTTCAAGAATTCAACTTTGTGGTGGAGTATATTCTGGAATCAAAGAATGTTGTGGAGGATGGTTTGTCCCGAATGGCCGTGCCAATTGGGGGGCCAGAGGAAACCGAAGGCAGCACACATGTTGCAAGTGTGCTTCCAGCCATGAGAAGAGTGAGTGCGAGAAGGAGTGTGCCGAGGATGCTGAATTGACTTGGGTCAGGTCAGTGCGGCAGGGCGCTTGGGGGACCATGAGTGTCAAAGAGGAGGCTAAGGTGTATATACACGTGTTGGATGAGTTGGCAGAAGGTCTATGGGGTGTCACTAGAGGTGACAGGTTGGTTCCAGCAGTTAGTTTGAGGGCAAGGTTGGTTGAACTGGCACATCAGGGTTGTTTGGGAAGGTCTTTGACAGAAAGGAGACTGCAGGAGTTGTAAGTAAGGTTTTGCATCCACAAATAGTGTATCCTGTGGAAATCCTTGGTGAGGTGGTCTATGCTGGCGTTGAAAATGATGGGCACCATGGATGCACTTAGCAGAGATTTGAGGTTTGTGGTGGTACTGGTGGACTACACATCATGGTGGGTGGAAGCCAGCACCATGGAGTCGGTGATGACAGAAAAGATCATTGAGTTTTTGCATAAGGTTTTTGACAGGGAGGGGATTCCAGCGAGTATTGTTACAGGGAATGAGACGGTGCATCGGGTAATGCAGATTTTGGAGGAGACTGGTTTAGCAGTAAAGTTGGAGAAGTGTCATGTGGGTGTTCTGTGTGTGACTTATTTGCGACACAGTATTGAAGTGGTATTTGGCCATGGGAAGGACTGGTGAAAATGAAGGTGATGAAGAAGGCACCATCCCCTGTGAATAAGAAACAACTCGGGTCCTTTGTGGGAATGACCGAGCATTATGTTAAGTTCATCCCGGCTCATGTGGCGAAAACAGTGAGCATGCATGCTTTGCTTAAGAAAAGTGAAAAATGTGTGTGGACACCCGAGTGTGAGGAGGAGTTTGTTCAGCTTAAGAGTGATGTGGACATAGCCCCAGCTTTACGTTCCTTTGTTCCCAAGTGTAGGATGATTTTTATGGTTGACACAAGTGATGTGGGTTTGGGTGCAGTTTTGGTGCAGTGGCAAGTGGGCAGTATAGACCCATCATCCTTGCATCCAGAGTTCTCAGGGATGCTGAAAACCTAGAGCTGTGATTGAGAGGGAGGCTCTAGCAGCATCCTGGGTGTCAAAGCATTTTAGGACGTTTTTGTGGGGTATTCTGTATGTCATTAGGATGGACCACAAACCCCTCACATATGTTATGACCACAAAGGGGTTGGGATCAGTTTCCCAAGAATAGCATGATGATTGGCTGATCTTCAAGAATTCCACTTTGTGGTGGAGTATATCCCGGGATCAAAGAATGTTGTGGCAGATTGTTTGTCGAGTCTGCCTGTGCCGATTCAGGGGGGCCAGGGGTGCAGAGGAAACCGAAGGGAGCACACGAGTTGCAAGTGTGCCTCCAGCCGTGGAGAAGAGTGAGTGGGTGAAGGAGTGTGGCGAGGATGCTGAATTGACTTGGGTCAGGTCAGGGCTGCAGGGCCTTTGGGAGCCATGAGTGTCAAGAGGTGGTAAGGCGTATATGCACGTTTTGAATGAGTTGGAAGAAGGTCTGTGGGGCATCACTAGAAGTGACAGGTTGGTTCTGCCAGTTAGTGCGAGGGCAAGGAGGGTTGAACTGGCACATGAGAGTCATTTGGGAAGGTGTTTGACAAAGAGAAGGATGCAGGAGTCATACTGGTGGCTGGGTATGGATGAGGAGGTGGACACTATGGTGAAAGATGTCATGCCTGTGCTATCAGTGACAAAAGTAAAGTTTTACATCCACAACTGGTGCATCCCATGGAAATCCCATGTGAGGTAGTCTAAGCTGGTGTTGGATATCATGGGTCCTATGGATGCGCTTAAAGGAGATTTAAGGTTTGTGGTGGTACTGGTGGACTACACATCGTGGTGGGTGGAAGTCACAGCCATGGAGTCGGTGACGACGGAAAAGATCATTGAGGTTTTGTGCAAGGTTTTTGGCAGTGAGGATGTACCGGCGAACATCGTTACAGATGACGGTGTTCAGTTTGTGTCACGCCGCATGGAGGAGATTTCTTGCTGGAATTTGGCATCAGACATGATAGAACTGCATTGTATAACCCCTCCGCAAATGGCCTGGTGGCGAGGATGAATAGGTTTGTGAAGGGCGCCATTCAGTTGGCTGTGGCCAATGGATTGTGTTGGCGTAGTGTTGTCTCTGAGGGGTTGGCTGCATATAGGTGCACCCCCATTGCATTTACGGGGCACTCTCCGTTCGAGCTCATAAGGGGGAGGAAAGCAGGATCAAAGCTGGAATACAGCCTAGAAGCTGGGGCCACTGGTGGGTAAGTCCTAAATTGGGGAAAAAGCGGATGCTCAACAAACCCCAACAGAAGGATCCAGTCGATATGTACGAATCCGAAGATAAGATTCCTGATCACGATAGAATTCTGAGAGTGAGTTGAGCAGAACAAAGGTGAAGGCATGGGTAGTAGTGAATGATGAAAGGCAGCAAGCAAAAGGAAAAAATAAACAAGGAAGCGGGGGAAGCAGCAGAAGGGCAAAAGAAGGCAAAAATACAGGAGACGGAAGCAGGGCGGAAGGCGAGGAACGAAGGCAAGGTGGAAAGCAGAGCTGGATCGAGGCAGAAGCACAGGAACACAACTATCGTCTTAGCCGAAAGCAGAAGGTTACCACGCACTGGCGTTCAGCGTCTTCTCAGAGTAAATAGTGTTACGGGCGACATCTTGAAAACAACTAGACCTGCCAAGATCGCTCCACTTGCGGCGTGATGGCCCTATAGAACATACCAATTTCCACCTTATCCATAATGAATACCTTTGGGCTGTGACATCCGGTCAATACTCTCACATTGTGAAGAAAAAAGGACTTAAACTGCATGGGGCTGAGACCCGGCTCAGCTAACTACCAAACCTAACTTTGTATGTTAATAATTTCACAACGCACATTTTTAGTTTGATGAACATGGGTGGGCAAGCAGAGACTCTAGTTGCATGAGACTCAGACCCAAAGTCTTACAAAAAAGGCATGTATTGTGCAAAATCTGGCCACCTGCACCCCACTCCACTAATTTATGCTATCCATACAGTTCTGTATGATCAGATCATCTCAACATGAATACTTCTAATTAGACACACTGTGTTTTATTGGACAACCAACACATGCTTCGACCCTCATGGTGCCTCCCTCATGGCTAATTTTCTTTCCATGTGTCTTCCTTGATAGGATCACTTCCTATATCTCTATATCCTGCTGGATTCCTAATCATATATCGTTTCCACATATCCCTCTTGTTGATAAATTGGGATAGATATCCCAAGTTCTAAATGTTAACACTCCAATAGTCTCAAATCCTTTATGGGGTTTTTAAGCCCAAAACCCTGGCGGGAAAGTGCAGCATTCCATGTGGCAACTGGTGAAAAAAGGACTGTCTGCCTATTTGCTAGGCTCTCTGCCATTTATGTGGGAAATAGACCTTAGAGAAAACAAAACAAGTCCTCCCCCGGTGCTCCTCCTCTGCCCTCCGGGAGTGGAATAGTAAATGAGACCCCTTCATTCATCATGCCCCTCCCCATAGGAGCTGGCTGAATAGAGGGTGGCCTTGCTACCTTGGGAAAAAATGGGGGGAAAGGGTCCCTGAGAGGGTAGGCGGGTTTCACAGCTCCCTGTGAGGAGCTAAATGACTTAAAATAAAAAGAAAAAGCGAGATAGCGCCTTACATTTTCACAAGTAATGAAACACCATATGCTGCTTGGTCTCAATGCTCAAAATTAAGAATTAATAAAGGACTTGACCTCAATGCCTAGTGTCAATCTTATGTCGCCACCTGCATTACCCCCCAACAAAACAGTAGGTCTTCAGCCACATAAACTAAGAACAAGGTGACCTCAGGTTCCAAAGACTTCCTCCTAGTAGAAGTGAAAAAGGAGTATTTTTTTTTTTTATTTTATTTTATTTATTTTATTTGATATTTGTAGTGCGCCGGTAGCTCGCGAGCCTCGGGGCGCAGAGATAGGAACACGATAGACAGACAAACAGTAATGACGTACATCTGAGACGGGAGGGAAATACAGAGATTATTCCGGCTGGGGTTTGAACATGTAGAGTTTATTTGAAGATGTGGGTTTTTAGAGATTTGCGGAAACGGGTGTAGTTAGGCTCTATTCTTAGGTGGTCCGGGAGGTTGTTCCACAGGTTGGCTGCAAGAGTCGGAAAGGCTCTGCCTAGGCCGCTTTTAAGTTTATGTGGGGCTATAGCAATTTTGCCGAGTAGAGATGATCTCAATGTTCTGTTTGGGACGTATGACCTGATCTTCGTTTTTAGGTATGTTGGTGCCTTTCCGTAAATGCACTTATGAACAATGGTTAGGGTCTTAAAGTGCACCCTATCTTCGATTTTGAGCCAGTGTAGCTCCCTTCTGGAGTCGCTGATATGCTCTGTCCTAGATTTAAGTTTGACGGTTCTTACTGCGTTGTTCTGTACAACCTGGTAGCTTTGTATGCACCGTTTAGAGGCACCCAGGAGTAGAGCATTGCCATAATCGAGTCGTGATAGAATGGTAGCTCTAGCTATGGTCGCGCAATTGTCTTCTGATATGAAGGGTCTGATAGCTTTTATTAAGCGGAGGTGGTAGGCACAGTTTTTCTTAACGTATTGTGCTTGGGTCTCTGCCCCTAGAGATGCTTCAAGCTGCATACCGAGAGTTTTGACTTTGCCTAATACTGGAATGGGTGTGTCTTTGATCTGAAAGGATGCATAGGATATGGGTAGCTTAGCTCGGGCGTATGATGAGCCAAAGATCATGAGCTCCGTTTTTTTCCCATTGAGGCACATCCAATTGGAGTCCATCCATTGCTCTACGTAGCTATAGATCATGTTGAGATGCTCACTGTCCTTTTGATAATCGCCACTTAGCTCAAATACCAGCTGCGTATCATCAGCGTAGTTGGTGAAATAGGTGTTGATATGGTCAAGAACTAGGCATAGGTACCTCAGGTAGATGTTAAACAGCAGTGGTGACATGCTAGCCCCTTGGGGGACTCCACATAGGATTTCTTTTTCCAATGAGAACTTGTCTCCCCAGTGCACCGTGGATATTCTATTTTTTAAGAATGACATTATCCAGCTTATGGCTTCATCAGAACAATTGGTAGACTTTTTCAGAGCAACCTGGAGTAGGTTGTGGTCCAGAAGGTCAAAAGCGGCACTGAGGTCGAGTAGAATAAGAAGGCCTGTCTTACCCTTGTCTATAATGCCGAGCATTTTGGTCTGGAGATCTAGCATGGCAGTTTCGGTGCTGTGGGCGGGTCGAAAACCAGATTGTTGTGGGTGAAGGGCGTTTGACTCCTCAACATATGTCTGGAGTTGCATGGTGGCAATTTTGTCCATGATTTTGAGAATGAAATTGCAATTCGTTATGGGTCTAAGGTTGTTTGGGTCTCTTTGGTCCAGGTTGGGTTTTTTTACCAGGGAGGTTACTGTCACCTTTATGATGACATCGGGCACTTTCTGGTCTCTAAAGGAGGCATTTATGATTTTTGTCAAGGTGGGGGCGAATATGTCAATGTTATCCAGTATTATTTTGGGTGGGATGATGTTCTCTGCACAAGTCGTAGGTTTCATTGTTGTCAGTACCTTGATCATGTCGCTACTGTTGATCTCTGTGAATTTAAAAGTTTCAGTACCTGGTGCTGACATCTCGACTGGCAGAGTCTCTGTCATTTGTTTGTTGGATAGTGAGTTAATGATTGAATCCCTGGCTTTAGCTATTTTATTGAAGAAGGCGGTCTGAGTAGAGTCGCATTCTTCTTGGGATGGTAGAAAAGGAGGGGTAATAGCTTTTGGTTTTTCTATAGATTTGAGAATTTTAAACAACTGAGTATCCATCAGAGGGAAGCAGACCCAGCCTTCTGGCCTCTACTACCCTACAGCACCGCCAAAGCCAGCCCCTCTAGCCTTCACTGTAATTCCAGAAAGAGCAGGAAAGGGCACTGGCACTGTCTATGGCAGGGCCTCAGTGGTAATATTAACGTGGTTTTTTTAATGATAATTCCTTAATAATAAGGAAACTGCTGCCCCATTCTCTGGATGCAAAAAAAGGGTCGATTCTGCTTCTACCTCATGTTATTATATAGGCAAGTCGGCTACCTCAGACCTGCTGGCCTCAAAAAAGCAACAGCCAGAGGCGAGTCTCCGAAAACCAAACAGACATCTCATTACCAGGAACCTGTCCCAGCCTTGCCAGTATCTACAGGCTGCCAGTGCCATCCAGCATTCGCACTAGCCAGCAACAGTATCATGGAAGGTCGCTTCCGCCATCAGGAGAAGAAAGCATAAGCAGCCCCTAGGCCTTTCTAGCCTGCAGCGTCCAGCCCAGCCCCAAGCAGACCAGTACCACGCTGCCTGTCCGGAGCACGCATTGCAGAAAGACACGTACTATTACTTCCAATGCTTTCTGTTTTTTCATTTTTGGGGCACCATTATGTTTTAATTGTATATTTTATTAGACAGGCTGCAACTGTCTTTTAGGTAGGGACAGACTTTAAGGTTAGGGTGGTTTAATATTTGGACCTAGAGCGAGCTTGTAATGTCCCACCAGAGCTTAGAACTGTGTTTAAAGTTCAGTCTCATCACATGGAGATGGGTCTTTTCCTGTAACCTTAGCACTTTAAAGGCACCAGAGACTGAAAAAAACAACAGACTTCCTCTCTTCGTCACACTTATGCCATGTACACTGATTTCTGCTGTATACGTCGCTGTGTTACTAACCGTGGCCTGAGTATTAACAGCCTATTTATGAGTCCATGTCTATGTATGGCTATCAATGAGGTCTTTTTCTTGTGAAACTGTGCACCCCCTATGCTCTGCCCTATGTTCTAAATACCTACATTACACGTTATAGCCTTCGAAGGAGTTTTCACTCAAATGCGCATGTGTGTTTATTCATTCACTTATCTACAGAAACGGCAATCGATTGATCAAACCATGGTGTTGTGCAGTTACTGCAGTGCAGTGGCATAGATTGTACTTTAAGTGATATATAAGAAAGAGGACCCTGTAGAGTGTATCTTTAACCCATCCATGTGGAGGCATCTTTATACATACATATGCCAGGCCCTTGCTTGACCTGCGAAGCTACACTCACCCCATTTCGGCCCCCAGTCGCAGTGCAGCCCCTCTCCTATTACTCTCCTCCCATAAAGGTGACTCCCACTAGCATCTCTCAAGCCCCGCCACACTGGGAATTCCCCCTGCTGTGATCCCAGGGCATCATATAGAAAACATGCTGTATGTTATATGATGCTATTTGGATTTACACCGCGCTCCGCTGCCATTTGCATTGCATCCAGGCACTCTGGGGAAATTCACACCCGCTTTGTTGATGAAAGAAGACAAAAAATACCCTGCACTCTGTGTGGGGGGCAGTTTCTAGGTGGTCTGTGTCAAACGCATGTTCCCAAGTGGAGACTCGCGGACTGGTATTGCTAGGATGCATTGGGCAGAGGTGTGGTATGTAAGTTGATTGTAGAGGTGTAGTGGTCTGATGTGTTATGGCTGTTGGTAGAGGTGGTCAGTTGTCACGTGTGGGTGGCTCAATTGATACACGTACTTTGTGGTAGAATCTAGAATGTGTTAGTACGAGGAGCAGTCAGAGACCTTGATGGGCAGACAAACCTGAAACCACATTTAACAGATAATAACAAGGCATAGCACAGTATTAAACAGATATGAATGGCACCAGATTACATAAGAAGTCATAAAAAAATGAAAAAGGATTTACAACCTGCTGGTCTTCCCTGTGCTCATACCACTGGACTCTTGCACAGAGGTCCCATTTTGCGTCATCGCATTTCCACTGTCAGTCTCTCTCTCTCTCTCTCTCTCTCTCTCTCTCTCTCTCTCTCTCTCTCTCTCTCTCTCTCTCTCTCTCTCTATCATTCTCACACACACAGACACCTTCACACTCTCCCGCCCACTCTGCCATTCTTTCTCTCTCTCTAAAACTCTCTCTCTCTCTTTTTCCCTCGCTCATGTATAGTTTGTGTGCCGCAAGGATCTGAAAATTGGAAGATGAGGTAAGGGGCAGTCCGGGGTCTTCACTCGTCGCCACAAGCTAGGTGATAAGGGCTGTGGGAGGCAAGAACCCTTGGTTCAGAGAAATAGCTGCTTGAGATGGAAATACCCTATGCACTCTTTTCAAATTATTTAATATATAGGTTCTCCCAAAATTGGCTCCCCTGGATGGCCTTTGTTGATGACTTCTTTTTCTTCAACAAGGCAAGGATTGGGCTACAGAGGATCTTGTTGGACTTTTGGAAGTATGCTACAGATAATGGATGGGCTTATGATAAATCCAAGCAAAACAAGGATTCTAGTGCTGTCGAGGGGCAAGAAACGTGGCTCGTATGAATGTTTATTTGAAAACACTGGGGTAACGTGCACTATAAGTGTTGTAAATCTGGGCTTCCACATTTCAGTTCAGCCGTCATCATTGAACATTCGCCTTACCCTTGCCCAGAAGGCTGCACCTTTGACTAACCAACTGTTGAAAGTCAATAGAAAGTTTGGTCGTTTTTCAATAAAACCTGCATAGACTTCTACGAAGGTAAAGTCGTCTCAAAATTGATCTACGGGATGGAACTTTGGCCCAAAGTTGTCTATCACCAGTTGGATAGAACAGAAGCCGCTATGTAGAGACGAGTGTTGAATATTTCGTACACCATCCCACTGGCTGCAATTCGATTCAAAATGAGGCGGTGCATGTTCAGTGGCGACTACTGTCCTTGTTTCGTAAAATAAGTTGCCCTTTTAGTGAGTCACTTATGCTGAAATTAAGATCTGCATGAAACTGAAGCATGATTTGGATGGCTCCTCAGAGTACATTGGTAACCTAAAGGAACACTGTAGAAATTAGCTGAACAAACTCAATTTTGGCATGGAGGCCTTGATCGTTAACCCAGAGAAAATAAAAAAAAACTTTATAATGGGGATTGGATCAACACAATAGATTCTTTCCATGCATGCCGGTCACTGACACATCTCGTTCACAAGCACAAAAAGATAGGCACTCGTTTTTCCAGAGTGACTTTAATGCAATTTCGTCGGAATCTGCTGCTAACGAAAGAGGTGTTACTAAGGAGAGGACAGATTTGTATTTCTGACGTTCAGTGTGGATTCTGCGAAGACAAAGAAAGTATTGAAACTTTAAAGCACTTATTACTAGTATGCCCAGCATTGAAGTCGAAAAGATTGGTATATTTTAAGAAACACATGTTTCTATTAAATGGGCCAATAACGAAAATATATGGAAAAGGTGTCTAAATTGTAATACAACAACGGATTTGTTGGCCGTGGGTGTTTTTGTAAACTCGCTGCACTTGAACACTTTGTAATTTTTCTAGAACAAGGTATTTTATATGGTATCACTTTGTGGTATTCTTTTACATTTTAAATACAGACCCATAAATTAGTAACATAATATTTGATGATCCTGTTCCGCTCGCTTTCCTTAAACTTTCTGTATTAAAGCACTTTGTAGTCTTGCCTGAAGAATGTAATTTATAGGACATTGACATGAGATATTAGGTCCGGAGATAGGTTTATGCATATGGAAATGTTTTCTCAATACGATGTAGTGATGTGAATGAAGTTCTTAGTCTATATCCTTTTAGCAGGTACTTCTACCATATATTTTATTATGTATTTTACATTTCTGTTTTGCTGAATTGAAAAGGATTTTTTAAAACCACATGCAAACAAAAATGCGTATATTGGTCTCAGTATGTAATGTTATTCGGCTGACTTGTACTAATTATTGCTGCCTTGTATTTTATTACCAGGACTGTATTCTTGCTCTTTTGCACATATTGATGTTGCGATCATGATACATTCTGTCGTCTTGCACATATTTATGCTGCTATGTTTGCGTTTTTGCACAAGATGTATTGCTCAGTTGACTTACATAACCCACTATTGCTGGGCACCTTGTCACCAGGACTGCATTTATGCTCTTTTGCACATATTGTTGTTGCAAATTTGATGCAATTTTTAATATCTTGTACATATTTAGGCTGCTATTTTGCTTGTTTGCACAAGGCCTTACTGTCCTTATTGGACGCCATGGTGGCTCAGTCAATCTATTTTGTATAATCTGTCTCGATTTGCATATACTTTTTACCTTGATATGACATACTGTTTGGCCTTTTAATCTTCGTGTATATGATGGCACTGTGTTGCTTTTAGCCTGATTTATATTTGACTGATTGACATATATATATGTATTTTGATCTGATGGGGTATTGTGATTTTATTCTGTGAGTGCACTTTGCACTCAACCTACTGCTAATTGTGTATTGTAATTTCTTTTTCTAGACCGGTAACACAAGTAGGAAATTGGGGTGCATGGGAATTGGCTCATATGGCCTTGTATCTGTATTTGACCGTTTGTTTGTTTGCCTTTTGTCTCTATATTTAAAATAGGTTCATTTCGATCTTTCTATTGGCCTATTCTATTGTCCCGTTTGGTTTTATTGTTGGCCATTATCTGATTTTCCCTTCCAATATGGACGCCATTGAATCAGTCCTTTCATGCACCCCTATTTCTACTGACATAGTTGATGGACTACATGCTCTTTTAACTGTGCTTTTGTCCTTTGTTTCTTTATGTGATCAAGCGCTCAGTTGAGCGTGAAACGCGTTGTAAGCAGGTCATGCCTATAGGCGTCCTGCCTCTGTTTGTTTTGCTGTTTCCCCAGCTGTTTATTTTGCACATTTTGTGCTGTTTTCATTAAATGAGTTTCCTAACTACCTCTTGTGAGCTGCGCTTCCTTCTTTCCTTTTTGGATTGATTGATTCTATTGGGTCCACGGAGAGTGCGGTCCTTCCTCTCTCGTCCCTTTTCTTATATATATATATATATATATATATATATATATATATATATATATATATATATATAGTTCTTAGTCTATATCCTTTTTAGCAGGTACTTCTACCATATATTTTATTATGTATTTTACATTTCTGTTTTGCTGAAGTGAAAAGGATTTTTTAAAACCACATGCAAACAAAAATGCTTGTGTCTATATATATATATATATATCGAAAAACCTTTGTACCAAGTACGGAAAGCGGACACAAAATGTCTTTATTGGTAAATGTGCCTCGGAGAAAAAAAAACCTAGTAAAATAGCGACGCGTTTTGCAATATTACAACAGCTTGATCAGGTAAGTATATATATATATTCAAGGAAAAATCTTTAGTAACAGGGACTTTAAAGTGAGACTTTAATGCAACAAAACCCTGGAATTTCAGCTAAAGCCACCTTAACTTTGCGCCCCCTGTTGCGCAGACTAGGACCACAATGATTACATCACATATCACATCACTGATGTCATCACTAATTACATGTTGTATGGGAACACTGATGACATTGCAAATCACATCATTGATGCCATCACTGGTGCCAACACTAATTGCATTGTATATAACTGATTACATCAATAATGAAATTAGACATAACATCATTTATAAGTTAGCTCATGAAAACCTTTAGGCCGTGAACTTGGTCATGACAAAGGCTGGGGTCACTGGCCAGCACCAAAGGCCATAGCTAGTGGTCGGTTAGTGTTCAAAAATCATAGCCTGTCACTGTTTCAAAATATACAGTGGGCAACGTTGAAAGCTGTAGTCGGTGACCATGGCTAAAGGCTAGTGCCCATTAATATGTCAGAATACACAATCAGCACAGCCAAAGGCTGTGGCTTCTCACTAGTATTGTGTTGAAAACCTTGGCTAGCAGCTGGTTAGTGTATATAATATACAGTGGGCATGGTCGAAGGCCACAGCTAGTGGCTGGTTTGTGTTGTGTAATATGCAGTGTGCACGGCCGAAGGCCATTGCTTATTGCATTTTATTATTTTATAATTTACAGTGGACATGGCCAAAAGATGTACAAACTGATCAAGGTGAAAGGCCATGGCTAGTGGCCCCTTTATATGTTAGAATATATAATGGGGACAGTCAAAGATTGTGGGCACTGGCCAGTATTGTGCTAACGTCCATGTCTAGTGCCTGTTCAGTGTATATAATATACAGTGGGCACTTTTGAAAGCTGCATCCACTGGTAAAGGCCAAAATCTATGGTTGGTAGCTTGTTTGTGTTTTAAAATGTTCAGTGCACATGGGTGAACGTTTTGATCACTGTCTATAACAGAAAGGCATGACTAGTCCCATTCATGTGTTAATGACAAGGGCAATGTTGGGGAAGTGAACCATCTGTGGAAAGAGGTGGTGGGGATGGGGGGAGGGGGAAAGAAATAAGGGAAAATAAACAGTGTTTCCTGGGGGGTGGCCTTACTTAGTATGGACTAAGGGATGGATATGGACTAAGGCCACCGACCCAAAGATGATGATGACCTCCTTATGCTAAATGTTTAACTATGTATGCTCCAACCATTTAGTAAAAACAATAAAAATATATTTTAAAAAGAATTTATATTTGGCCATTCACACTGACCATGGCTGAAGGCCATGCTTAATGCCAGTTACTCTTGTAATGTACAACAAGTAAGTAATTTTAACCGCTGCAACAATACCTAATGAAATAACTAGCATAATCACTGCTGGTGAACCGAAAACCAATTATGCAATCTCTGAGATTTTTTTTTTTATTTTACAATTTTCAAGTGGACTTTGCCGACACGTGTTTCGACCTTCAAAACAAAGGCCTTCCTCAGCGCTGTAGCCACCACAAGAGCAATCATTGAACATAAAGAAACAGAAAATTAAATACAAAATGTATACAGACCTGCGCAAGCCAGCGATGCGTCACAACATAGGCGAGCATGGGAATAGTCCATTAATGTCAAATAAACAACATAAAAAGAAAAAACAAATACATTTCAAATATTGATCTGAAGTTCATTACATCTTACCATTACATATACATCGTATATGAACAGTCCATATGATTCTCTGAGTAAACTATGCACCTTTCTTAAACTAAGACTATTTCTATGTCCACGACCAAAACTTTAAATAGCTTCAAAGATTATAGAACATGTTCCTGTTGCAAACCACCCGGCGGGTTAATTTAGCATTCAACCATTTATCCCTGTGTTAATTAATGAATATTGAACCACTTGATTTCTTTACCCAATATTTCCAATTCTACGCATTTTAGTGTCGACCCCTATTCTTCACAATGACTTCCAAATCTTCATATCTTACTTAAAATACAAAAAAGAAAAAACCTCCTGATCAAAATTACAAATAATTTCATCTCTCATAGTCCAGTTAAATTATTACTTCGCTTGATTCCTTACCAATCATGCTCCGTGCCTTATACTTCACAAACCCGAATTTTCAGACTTCCAAATAGTCGCAACAATTATTTCTTTGTCATCAATCCTAGGAAGAAGTAACGTTCCCAAAGTGTGTCTTTTATACCACAATGTACTTATACCAAACTATAACTGCTCTCTCAAAATTATTACCTGTAGAGATACTCCACTTCTTCATTCACAGCGTTCCGTGAGGCGCGAGGATGCCATTTTGGAGCCAGCCTCAATATGAAAGCTCCCAGACGGCATGTCATCCTCTGGGCATGCCCCTAATTTCCATAAGATAACATCCTGGTGACTGAAGCTCATAAATTACACCAACATATTGATTGCTTCAACTATTACAAGATAACACCTTCCTAAAAGCATATCCATTTCTCAAACATCCGGCGATATCTAGCACTCTTACTTGATAGATGACTAAATTTAATTATCACAGCGTTCCGTGCAGCGAGAGGGTGCCTTTATGAGGCCAGCAACACTTGGTGTTTACCTGGCGGCGCATCATCACATGAGCCCGCCCCTAATTGGCATCTGCTGACAGCCCTATGCACAGGACTCATCACCTCATTTAACCAATGAATAATTCATCCATGGCAAGATGGCAAAACTCCTGAATATTGAGGCTCCATAGTCTAACAGTCCAAGCTGTATCTCAATTCTTTCAAATGTACGTTGATACCTTTCATGTTATGATCTCTAGACCAATAATTCTATGTTGTCTCCATGTCTTTCCATAGACTCTCAAAGCCAATATTAGAAACCAGTTGTATTCCCAGCTATTCGCCGACCAACAACCTCTCAATTTTCAATTCCTGATTTAACAATGAAAACACTACGGTCATTCTTCCAAACCAATTAAATAGTAGGTAAATAGCAAAAACTCCCCAACACATGATTGTAATATGATTACAGTCTAATTTGAGACTTTTGAGTCTTGTTGGTGGACATTCAAAGTATAGTTTCAGAATATTTTCAGGATATTGCTAATCTTGATTTTTCCAAACCTTCGCAAGTATTTAATTTGTCTCTCGACATTATTTATAATCACATAGTACACAAACTTGAAAACGAGTCCATATTTCACAACAAAGCCCCCATCTCATGATCAGAGTTCAGCCCTTTCGACACTGTTCTGTATTTGCAAATAGTTTTTGCCTCTAATTTCCTTAATTCTTTCTGTCTATCGCCACCCCTTGGATTACTGGGCATGCTTTTCAGACCTACAAATCTAATTCTAACCTTACAAACCATCTGATGATGCACCTTCCAATGTCCTGCTAGAGGCAACTTGGTATCTTCATTGTGTAATGTGTTAACATGCTCTCTGATTCTTACCCAGAGTTCACGTATTGTACTCCCAATATATATAAGGCCACATGGACACACAATAGCATATACCACAAATTTGCTTTTGCAATTGATAAACTCAGTTATCTTAAATTCTTCTTCAGTATCCATTTTCACACCTTTACATTCTAACGTGTACCGACACATACTGCAATTTCTACATCTAAAAAATCCAGACAGGTTATGGTGTTTTAAAATATTCAGTGCACATGGATGAAAGCTGTGACCACTGTCCATAACTGAAGGCCATGACTTGTACCCATTCTTGTGTTAACATATATTTGACCATGCACACGGACCATGGCTGAAGGCCATGCTTAATGCCAGTTACTGTTGTAATGTAATTAGTGATGGGATCAGTGATGTGATCTGTGATGTCATCATTGTGGCCATAGTCTGCGCAACAGGGGGCGCGAAGTTAAGGTGGCTTTAGCTAAATTTCCAGGTTTATTTTGCATTAAGTTCTCACCTTAACATGCCTGCAACTAAAGTTTTTTCCTTGAATTTCAAAGGTTTTGTTGCCATGTATTGCTCACCTTAACGTCCCAGCAACTAAAGTTTTTTCCTTGAATTTCAAATATTTTGTTACAATGTATTGCTCACCTTAGCGCCACTGCAACTAAAGTTTTTTCCTTGAATTTGAAAGGTTTTGTTGCAATTTATTGCTCACCTTAACGACCCTGCAACTAAAGTATTTTCCTTGAATTTCAAAGGTTTTGTTACAAAGTATTGCTCACCTTAACGTCCCTGCAACAAAAGTTTCTTCCTTGAATTTCAAGGGTTTCGTTATTCCATAGATTTTAGAATGGTTCCAGACAACTAGCATGGTCTTCGGCCATGGTCAGTGGGCATGCCCTTTGGCCGTGTCCACTGTCCATTTTAAAACGCTACCAGACCACTAGCCATGTCCTTCGGATTGCAGGCTTTGAGAACTCACAATGTTTTTAGGCAAAGCGCAGTGAGATTAAATTATTTGCCATGTAGCACACACTTTGGTTAAGCAGCATTCTCCAAGCGGTACACCCCTTTTCGGCGCGGGCCGATTTGGCATGCCCATTCTGCTGCAGCACCCATTTCGGCACCTCCCACTTGCATTGCTTTTCTTTAAATTAAATAAAAAAGAACATACAGTTTTGAACCCTGGACTGCCAGAGTTCAAGGCCCAGAATTGAACCACTAGGATACAATGGCTTGGTGATTCATGGGACAAACATTTCATACTTAGCCTCTCATTTAATGTGTTCAATGATAAAAGGCTATTTATGAAACTTGTGAAAATTCAAACCATAACATCATTGTAGCATAATGGTTATGTAGTGTGTCTCGAACTCCTTAAGGCCAGGCTTCTCTGATTGCAGCATCCAGCATAAATGTGATTTTTTAAATTTCATTTTTTCTGTTATATAAAAATGCAGATGCCATGTTTTATGAGATATTTAAAACTAAGAAAACACACAGCATTCACTGACCCTGCTTAGTTTCAAAGCGAGGAAGGATCCCGCCCCCTTAGGCCATGTTTCTCTAGGTGTTCTTCTAAGGGGGGGCATTTATAAGGCAACATGGCCTTAGTGGGCTGACTCCTTCCTCATTTTGAAGCTAAGCAGGTTTTGTCCCAGTTACTGCAGGGATGGGAAACCCACTGTTACTGTAAAAATACCTGTTTTTTATTTTTTATTATTAACTAGGAGATTACAAATACCAGAATGCAATTAAGTAAAAGGCAAAAAAATCTCTGAGTTCAAAACCTTCAAGTACTGACAGTAGCATGGTTTTAAAAAAGTAAATAATTCAGATGCCCATTCGGTCACCCATCCATGCAATAACCGGGACTGACCCTGCTGAGCTTGAAAGCAGGGCTGACCCGCACAAAAAGGGCCGGCCCGTTCCTGTAAGTGGTCTTATAAATTGGGCTCATTTATCAGGCTACATGGCCTGAGGAGGCTGGACCCTTCCTCGCTTTGAAGCTAAGTAGAGTCTGTCCTGGTTACTGCATGAATGCGAGACCTTGGTGGCAAATTAGTCACTGGCCATGGCCTTTTTTGTCACCCCCGATGTCACTATAGTTATAAAAATATCTTTGAACTACACATACACGCGGTTATCTGTAGTCCTTTGTAACCTCGGATATAGCTGTGAATATCGGCAAAACAGCCTATAAAAATTCTTCTGATGCCACCACCAAGTGCCCCCCATCGTCTGTGTCAGCTCCCTCCACTCCCCAGATGGCATCCTCACCTCCCTTGCCCTCTCCCTTTCACCCCAGAGCACATGCTGCTTCTATGACACAGATGTCGGCTATCCGCGGCAATAGCCGATGCTACAGAAAGCTTTGTGTTGCAAACTCGCTCCCTAGACCCCCTCCAACTCTCAAATTTCACTTTGTGCTTTTTAGCCATACCCCCACCTCTACCCCGATGGCATTTGTATGTCTTTTTTACCTGAAAATAGCTGTTTACTGTGTTTCATTTTCCCATAACCTCAGCAATAACCACGAATATCTCTCGCATCGAGAGAAAAACAAGATGGCTGTCGTTTCATTTCTGAAAACCATGATCCTGCAATGCACCATGGGAGATATAACTATAATTTTTGGAGAAGGGGCACCCCCTTCTGCATCAAATGTTTAAATAAATAGACATGGAATAACCCCAAACCATGCATGGATCGCGAGTCAACGCTTCGTGCCCAAGTTGTTTCAGACCTGGTCCAAATCCGTCCAGTGCTTTAGGCTCTGCACTTTGGCATAAATGTACCCCTTTTGTCTATAGGAAAATGAATGGGAAGTAGGCTGCACTTTTGGTTAGAAAGAAATTTGAGACGTTTAATAACTTTTAAAATCTTTTAGCGAATCTTTACGAACGTTCAGTCTGGGTTTTGGGGGTTCCGCAGACTTTTAATCACTTTCGAAATTTCAGCCAAATCTGTTACTTAAATCAAAATATATTAACAGCTATCGCCGCCCTATAATATATATATATATAGGTTAGTAGGCTGAGTGCAGTCACAAATCTTACTCTAAGTTGCTCAGGTGCTGTGTTCAGTGCCCAGCTGAGACTTTGCACATCACAGCATTGTACAGCATTTGTCAGGTGCTCGTGAGGCGATCAGTGCAAGGACCATAATCCCTGGTCATCTGTCCTAGAGGTCTCTCCCAGTGTTTCCCCCCAACCTCAAACTCCTTTCACACAGTGCACAAAGACCCAGGTCAAAAGTAAATCCCCCACCATCGCGGCTTTCGGCACATCTGGTTTCATGGCTGTTCATTAACCTCTGTTTCAGACTGATGCTGAAACCCTACAGGGTGGTCTTCACAGTGGGATGGGGAGCAGGATTTATGAAAGGTGGAGTCTGTATTCCTGAAAGTGCCAAACAATGCTGGTACACCATTATTTGGGCTTTATTAATGCCACAACTGCAGAAAGGCAAAGATAATTATTCTGGAGGCTATCATTCTAGAGAAATGGCGTGGTTGTGAAGGTTGTCATATGCCCATGGTGTGATATGTCCCACGGGGGTATTCTGGACTGAGGAAGGCACTGCCTCTACCATCCACAGATATGTACGCTACAGATGGGGGTGTAAGGGAGAGGGGCTGCCGTTCTGGTGCAAAGGGCGGATTGACTGATTTGTTCCCTAATATTTACACTTTTTCACAATTGTATATGATTTCTGTGATGAGTGTCTGTCATGAAATACAAAGTGCCATACTTGCCAATTAGGGCTTCAGATGACAGCATTAGCAGCTGGAAGCCAATAGTTTATTCAAAGTATGTGCTAAATGCTGAAAGTAGCGCCTCCATTATGCTTTAGTGAGCTATAAGGAATATGCAGGCCTAGTAGGGGTGGTAGGTCTCATTATGCATTGTGCATAGACAGGCAGGATGGAAGCCCCAGTGTAGTAGCTAATAGAGACATTATTGGAGTGTTTGGAGCATTATGGCACCTATATAGCGCTTAGATATCTTAAGCGCTATGGACACTAAAGATATGAGTGCATGCCTTTTAGAGCTTGCTCACATGGGGTTAATTGATTTCGGCTTCTTCTAGAATATTCTGTCTTCCCTTAGCCGAGGCTCTGCCATGCTTTGTAAACAAATCCTCTTTCTCTGAGAAGGCCTGGTATGGCCTTGCCCACACGCTGATAAGGACATTCCAGTGCTTTTGCGGAGAGGCCTCCAAGGGAGGGGTAGGAGCGAGCAGAGAGCATCTTAGAGAGAGTTGGGTTTTTCCATGAGCAAGCCTATATTTTGCACAGGGAAAGTTCTGGAACTGTGCGTCATGTTGATTGACGGCAAGAGAGCACAAAAGGTGCACTCACCCAGAACTGGGCGGGAGATTGATCCGCTGACTTTCTCCGAGCAAGAGTGAGTGCCGGGAACCTGAGGCTCTATGCGGCACCCTGGTGCGCTGTCATCTGAGCGGGGCTGGCAGCAGCTAGCTAAAGATGATCAGGGTCTCCAGCGCTGATTGATGATGCCATCTTAAAGGGGCATAAGACTGTGTTTCTCTAAGCTGTGTAATTTTCTCTAAATCTTGTGATTCTCTAAGTTTTGTGATTGCTCTAATGAGCTTTGTAATCTTCTCTAACTTGAATTCCAAAGTGCTGCTAAATTTACTTTTTATACTTTTTGTCTAATAAATGCTAAACATTTTGAAGGTGTCATTTTTCACTAGCATGAGTTCATTGCTCAGCACGATAGAACCTGTATTTTGGGCTGAATTGGGTGATTTATGCTGAAGAGCTGGTCCCGAGGAAGATTTTCCCCTTTTCAAGACAGTGTGAAAGATTTAGCTTGCATACTTTTGAAGACAGTTCCAATAACTATGAACAGACATATGTTTTGCCCACGTGGGCTCCTTTTGAAATAATATCTTCTGCACAGTAACATTAATTGTTTGGGTTACCCCATTGTATATTTTCACTGATATCAAAATGTATTGGTAATAACAAACACCAAGTCTGTAAACAGCAGCGTTTTAAGTATTTATTCCAAAGCACTGCCATTTGTTTAGACATTTTGTGTTTTAAGGGACATCGTAAATTCATCTGTTCAATCCATCTGCAAATAAGCAGTCTTTAAACACGAATAACTGAACAAAATTAATGTTGACTTTAAAGACTGTCTCTATATGATGAACAAAAGGTGAACTCCTTTTTAAACCCCAAACAAAAAATCATGTATTTACAAAGTGGATGCAATACTCAGAAGTTAAGATGTTCTCAGTAGGTACCACTAATTCACATCTTAAAGAAATGACCTTCATATTGTGTAAGATCACCCTCTGGGGCCCATGGCATGTCAAGTGGGTGTGAATCATATAGTCTGAACCATCAGCAAGTAGTGGGTATGCACTTACCCAATGTGAGAAGACCTAATGATCAGGGGATGAGCATTGTACAGGAACTAAACAAGGACTGAAAGCATGCCCATCTCCATGTGGATCATGCCTCTAGTCTATTTTCTCATTGCTGACCAGACAGTCCCAAAGCCCCCACAACTCAGCCCCAAGCACCCAACCACTGTGCTCCTACTACCGCTTCGAATCCTATTCCTGTGCCTCACACTAAACTTCACACATTACTACTCAACCGAAAAATACCCCACTCTTACTTCTTCACCTACTTCCCCGTTTTCATTGCTCACTATCCCCATTCTAAACACCACTGAGAAGAGATACCCAACCCATCATCACCAAATAATTCAGCCCTCCTCCCAGACCTCTCTCGCTTCCTTCACCCTCTGTCTCTGGAACACCCGAACCTATCTGCAACAAAACCTTATTTTCCCCTGACTAGTTTGTGTACCATAATCCCCACATTTCAATCTTGGGAATCATCAAAATCTTAATTGCAGCTCATGGCACTGTCACCCTACAAACCCTCCATGCGTACACGACTGCCTTCCTTCAGTTACTATGACCCAACAAATGAGGTAGTGTGGATTGCCTATTAATCAATAGAGTCAGCCCCTCTGGCCCACTTCCACATCTAAATGTCTCCCCCTCTCCTTTGAACATATTTTCACTCAGCTATTTCCACACTGCATCTACACTATTATTCAACTATATCGCCCACCTATTCCTCACTACTCCTTCTTTGCTGATATTGATATTCTACATAATCTGTTCCTGAGTGATGTTCCAGTTATGCTCATGAGTTACTTCCACCTCTCTGAAATGTATAATGCCCTCCAACTTGACCTCTACTCTTTCCTTTCTGATCACTCCCTATCCTCCCTTCATAATCTTCCCACAAACACTCAAGCAACTCTCTCAATCTTGTGTTTCTTTCTTCCTGTCTTACCACAAACAACCTTGCTATTGGCCCATTCCCTTCTGACCAATGTTGGCCTGCACGAGTCCATTGACGGTCACTGGCATCATTGCTTGAAAGGGGCGAAGTGAGGAGTGCATTCTGCTCTCCATTATTAACTCTCCTCTATTCTCATTCTTCTGGACCTCCCTGCTGAGTTTTAAACTGCGGGCATTTGCCCTTTCTGTTGGAGCGTTGACAAACGTTGGTGAAGGAGGATAGTTCAAGGGCAACACGTTTGTCATGGAAGCAAGTCAACACAGCCCAACACAGGATTCAATCTCAATCCTGCGCTTAGAAACCAATCTCTGGTATTAATCGTGTTATAAAAAAATCTATAATAATGAACCAGGATACCGCCCTCAACTGGATTGTCTTCTTCCTTTCTCATTTTTCCTTCAAATTCTCATGCAACCCAACTACCTCTGATCTAACCTCCCTCTGTGTCCCCCCCAGGGCTCTGTCCTTGGCTTGTATTCTTCATCCTCTACACCTCCTCCCATGGACAACTCATCTCTTACTTTGGGTTCTCCTATTAGCTCATTGTGGGCCAACCTAAAATCTTCTTCACTTTCCCTGCTCTTACTCCTAATCTCTCTACACTGATATCTGAATGCATCTCAGCAATCCGAGACTGAGTGGCACATCACTATCTTATGCTTAACTACTCAAATACTGAAGTCATCTACATCCCAGCCTCCAAATCCCCCCCTCCCTTATCTCCTTCTGTCACCTTTTTCATTTTACCCCAACCTCCTATCTCCATTCTCCAAGGCACACAAACTTGGGGTCATATTCGACAGTGATCTCAATCTTCACCACTTTATCACTGCTACTTCGATTACTGTCAGAATTAACCAGCTTAAACTGATTAAAATCAGGAAAATCCAACCTCCGCTCACCATTCATTCTGCGAAAACCCTCACACTAGCTCTGGCATACCATCGCCTCAACTATTCTTCTTGCCTCCTCCTTGACATCCCCCTCTCCTCCTTTCCCCCTTTTGGCGAAATACTCCACTTCTAGCACCCTCTCTAATCTGTACGAAGTGAAGAAATCGATTTTGTAAAATCGATTTCCTGAAAGACCGATTTAGGTCTAAAATGAACTGACAGCCCCTGGAACGCACATGAGTGCACGCAGGGTCTCATAGGCTTGGCAGGGGCAGAAGAGGGGAGATGCGGGTGCCTGATGTAAGTGTTTATATTTTTGTGAGGGTTGTGTGTGTGTCAGGGTGAGTGCGTGTGTGTGGGTCTGTGTGTGACTAATGTTTGGGGAGGAGGTCGGGGAGCGGGTACATGTAAGCATGTGCATGTATAAATGCCTGTTAGTGTGTCTGTAGTGGGTGGTGGGATGGAGAAAGGCTTTTGGCTAGGAAGCGGGGGTGAAGTGGGAGGAAAGGAGATTCTGGGGGGCTGAAACCCTAATTGACAAAAACTCAACATTGTGAGTGAGGTGGGGGATTGGATTCATGGGAGAGGGAAGGGGGTTGGGTTGGGGTCTGTAATGCTTTTGACTAAAACATGGTGCCTATGTGCAGTGCAATTTGGGTGCGCCCAGAGCCATAATGCACATTTGCTCCAGACCTCAGTGGAAGCTGCACTTGATTCAAACTCTTTTTGTATTATTCCACTGGTAAACATGTTTTCAGCGCTGCCTATTGCTTATGTTATTTTGCATTGCACCAAGGACACGATGGAGGGAAGATGCATGCATAGGCTAGAATGAGCCGGTGCCAGCTGGTACTTGATAACGGTGTTATGGGATTTGCTAAAGCTGAAGAGAAGTTATGTAGTTGTTTTTGTTGCTTTCTTGAGAAAGGGAACAGTTTTGCCTATTGGGGTTGCCATGGGTCCTCCGGCCGGGGATCCATGGGAACTGTTCACAGGTAGAGACTGAGAAAGCCAGAAAGTTCTGGAAAATGGCATCACACATTTGTGGATGGCTTAAAAAGAGGGGTGCCAGAGCAGTCAGATAGAAAGCTTCAATGGAGGATGGACGCATCGCTCTAAGCACATTGATGCCAAGATCTCTCTGCCTGCTTGTTTGGGAGCTTTTCAGGGTCTGCTTGCAAGATGAGGGTGTGCCTTTTAGCTGTGTCAATGGTGAGGTATTTTATGTAGACTTCTTTTATTCATCTATTCATTTATGTATGCTTTTGGGGAATAAAGAGGCCATATAAGAGCCATTTTCTAGCCTAGCTGAGTGTGTGTATATGTGTCTGTGTGCGCGCATGCGTGCGTGTGTGTGTGTGTAGATACTTGCCCTTCAGCATCCAAAGTTTTTCATTCAGTGTACTGGGGAGAAAAATAGAAATATACCTGTGCATTCTGTGAAAAGCAAAACAGGGTCATGTAATGTGATATTTCGGCATATTGAGGGCTGCACAAAATCGACTTTAAAAAAACCTTTTTATGTCCGGTCTTCAATAAATATGAGGAAATATCACATAGAACCCTATATTCTGCCCTACTTTTCTTTAAATACATCCACCCTGGCTTTCTCTCCCCTTCCTCTCCCAAGGCTCCCGACTGGGGAGGAACATAAAGGTCCAACAATTTATAACATTGACTTCCACCAAAGCTTGACTCAGGATACTAAACATTAGAAATATCACTCTTTTCTCACCTATTTCTCAACAAAATCATTCATATCCACTCTTGTGCTCTGTCATTTGCACTACTGCTCCACCCCATTATATTCTTTTCCATCCCTTGACATAATTCTCAATGACCACCCATGCTCCTCCTCAACCTCTTCTCGCTATCTCTGTGGTTTACGACCCTCTGTGCACAATCATTCCCACTTCGAATTCATACTCCTAGTCTTCAATTCGATTAATTGACTTGTCTTTACTCACCTATCCTTCCTAATCGCTCACTACTCTTCTATGTGTACCCTCCCTTCCAACAACACTCTCACACTTTCTATTCTTCCACCATGCTTTGCTGCATTTTGTTTCTGTACCGTTTATCTACTTGCCACTCATCACCGGAACCCCCGATCTGTTGTAAGTGACTTCAATCTAGCAATCACACTAAGTCAATGCCTAGTCTGGAATGCCCAATGGAATCCCTTATTTATATATTTTTATGTCAAGTTCTTAAATCTGGATGATGAACCCTTATATAACGCCCATCTCTTTGAATCCCCCTGACCTCACTGAGCCAAGAAGTAGGCTGTTTTGCAAATTAAAAGGTTTATTGGAAAAATTAAACAATATATATATATCACACGTTTATGAATAAATTAATATTTGATAGCACGCTTATGAATATGACAGTGATCAACAGTGGATAATATTACAGTAGCACAATTCTTTAATTACTTAGGAGTTGGTATAGAAAGGATAAGGTAGCAGAGAATACTTTGTATGGTTTCAATGAAAAGCAATGATGGAAAAAATACAGCACAGAAATAAACTGATATGGTTTCAACAATAGATAAGATGATCACTTTTTCCCTTGTGACAATTCACTCCGCCCCTTATGCAATAGAAAAAGATGGAAAGAAGAGCACAGTTTTCAGGAATACAATCAAATGCAGTTTAAATTCCAGTTCCCCCCAGCACGCTTAGAGAAAACAGGGATGATTTCAACAGGCAAAAATACTTTTAATTGTAATTTGCAATGAAGTGAAAAATATGCTAAAAATGATTTTAATTCCCTATAGGAGATTCAGGGTAGGTGACAGCTACTTTGAATTAGTTCAGGTCAGCATTAGCAATGATTCATGAATGATTTATCAGAGTGAAAACGAATTTCAGCAGTGGAACGCAAGAAGCAGCTATTTTTACAAGTGGTTAAATTGAGCCAAATTTCAATTCGCGGCACCTTTTCCGAGTGTGTGAACGGAAAAACTATAAGGAGTTGAGAGGTCATTATATGTTTGTTGGAAAGCCGAATATCCCAGCTTCAGAATGACAGTTAAATCTCGCTTCTAGGACATACGGTTCAAAAGATACTGAAGTTTTTGTGGAGGTAGATTTTCAGAAATGAAGTCAAGATTTCAGAATGACAGATGACACTTTTGCAGCTTTGAAATCACAGAATGGACACACGATTTCTATGCAGTTCTGGACAGGTTGAAATGGTTTGAATAAGATTACTTTAAACTAAGAGATGGGTTCTGGACAGTTCTAGATACTCACTCCTAGTTTTGGAAGGGAATGGACCTCATCACAGATCTGGTCAGGTTTGGGCTGTGGTTCTCTTGCCACGGGACGGTCTGTGGCACTGGTTCTGCCCACAGCAGGGCCTCTGATCTGCTATCGGCACTGCACAGCGGTCTGGTCTTGGTCTGGATACAGCTCTGCTTTCTGGGTCTGGATAGAGCTCTGCTTTCTGGGTCTGGATATGGTTCTAGCCAGAATCAAACAGCTCGCCCGAGTTTGGTTAGGTTGCTGGATTCTGAGGCCTGCTGAGAAGAGAAGAGTTCAGCTTTTGGGGAAGGCCCCTGCTTAAAGTTCTAGAGCTGGGTTCTAGAGTCTGGTCTCTGGATCTATCTGGGTTTGAAGTCGTCCAGCAAAGTGCTGCGCAGAAATTGATTGAAGAGTGGAAAATGAATGTCCCTATCTGGGTCTTAGTGGTACTTTTTATGTCTTTTGAAAGTGGGTGGGAAGGCTTACTTTCTATGCCCAACCCACTGAGGATTTGATAGGTTAAAGGATTTACTGTGACCTGACTGGAGAACGGAGGAGTGAGTCAGAATGAGTCATCCGGTGTCATCTTTATGGCTCAAGGAAAGGACACTCCCCTTTGTGTCCGTACAGCATATCTTCTTTTTCATAAAACACATATTTACAATATACCCCACTTGTTAATATTACCTAAATTGCATGGCAGATTGCTTAAGGTACAGTTCGGTTCAAGTCACATGTTTCTACAAGCTTGGGTTCAGAAATGACAACATTTTGCGCTTTCAGTGGGTTTTGCCATATTGGTTTTGCAACAAATCTTACACGGAGGTACACACCCTCTCAGCGCATATTACTGGAAGTTCTTAGGTTTCTAGCATAAACACAGCAGTGACAATATTAATAATTATGGGGTTTGGCCTCAGAACATCCCACAGCATCCAGCTTAGTCTCAAATTGTGGGTACATTTTTCATATTAAGAATCCCCAAATTGTGCATTTCTGTCAGCTTGATACAATATTTTATGAGCAATTTAATAAAACATACATTTGCTCTCAATTCAGTACACCCGTTGGTTTGTCCGCGCCTCCAGAAGTTTGGCTCTGACTCATAGATCAGATGTCTTGCCTTCCCCCAGAGCAGTGTTGACAGTTCACACCCAAAATCAGCATACCCTATTCAGCTGAAGGAATCCTTTGTCCTGTTTTTCCTGCTAGCAGGGCATCAGTCCAGGGTGCCACTCTCCATCTGATTAACAGAACCATGTGATTTCCTACCTTCTTGCTGAGAAGACTAGGTGTGAAGACTTCCCGGGGACAGCCAGCCTTTGAAGTCTCAGCTAACTCCGGGTACAGTTTAGCTTCAGAAATACAGTTCTCCTGTCAGAATTTAGATCGCTAGCTCCGGTCAGTGTCAAGCACCGTTATTGCACCCATTTTTGACAACTGCCTTACCAGTAAGCAATCCTCAAAATATACTTTGTTCAAATATAGATGCACTTCTGTGGACCTCAGATTCATGTAGATTCTTGCGGGAGAATGATGTTGACCCCCAACATGGAGGTGGGATCTTTTTAGTGGTTTTGGTGAGCCCTAATTTTAGCAATTTTTTACATCAAAAAATGAATTCCCCACAGCTCTGGGTTGCTTTTAGCAATCAGTATTGCTATTCCCAAATGGTTTCAGGCTACTGTGTGTGTAGCCCAATGGTCGTTTTAGGCAGTGACCGCATGTGCTCACTAATATAGGCAAAAGTGGGTGGCAGCCCATTCTTCAGATTTTTTACTGTGCATTTTTGGATGATTTCTGGTGAGCAGCATGCTTTCCGGCGGCCACTATGATGTTTCCACTGCCAGTAATGCACAATGATGTAGCAGGGCTTGGATGCGTGGGTGAAACATCCCACAAACGATATAAAAATGCAAGCAATAGCCACACTTTAAAATCCGCATCTAAGCGACTAAACCCCTCCTGGAAAATATCCTCTCTATCTCCAGGCTGATCCTCCCCAGCCCAAAACCTTACTCTCCCATCTCTATCATGGCGCTATCCCTCTGTATATTCCCTTTGTCCATTCACATTTTAGGCCCTGGTTTATGTCCTAACTTTCCCCTTCAAAAACTGCTTACTCATTGATCTCGTATCACTACTTGAGGCCCCTGGTTTCATCCCAGCCCACTCTTTTGTACGTATCTCATGTGTTTGTTTCTATTAAAAGCACATAATTGTTCTGACACCACTAGCAATATATCTGGATTGAAGAGTGTGGAGTGGAGAATGGAACGTCTTCAATCAACTGCTAGGAATAGAGCATGCAACTCAGTCACCGGCCTCCACTGTCCTTTGGAAAATGGAGAAGAGTAATGAGGAAGAGGCAACAGAAAAAGGGAAGATCAAAGCAGAAAGGCAAAATACGATATATACAAATGGAGAGATAGATGGGAAGAAGAAAGAGGGAGAACTGGAGGGATGGAATAGGAGGAGCAACGGGAGAGTCTGCACAGGAGTGGGACAAAATGAAGTCAAAGCAACTGGAAGAGAAAAGAGACAATTGCAGGGAGATGGAGGTGAGATAAGAGCACCGTCATAGAGGAAAGAGAACAGTGAGGGAGAGGGAAGATTCAGAAATGGAAGGGGGTAACCAACAGGAATGCTCAGATTGAATTCCAGTAATCATCATAGTAATCTCCATTGCTCTGAGTCCTAATCGTCCAGGTCACAGGCCTAAACCAAATTAAGGATGCCCCCATGCTCCCAGGAAGAGAAATATGCTTACAAGTAATTTCCTTACTTGTGTACAGTAATTGGTCCCTCCTCCTAGGTTTAAGGAACATACATACCATGCCTACCGCATAGACTCTTGTATATCTCAAGCAATAAGATGTGATTAATATCCCACAGACACAAAGGGAGGAACCTAGTACTGTGATGATGAAGATAATGACGATTAACGGTAAGTAATCTGAGCATTACCTCATCGTCCATTTACCTTATCAAAGTCCTAAACCAAGTAAGGATATAAGAAGCCAACCAATTCTCATTACTACAAATGCCACTGAAACTATAAGTGCTGCCAAAACAAAATCTAAGAAGAAAGGAATTCCAAGGCCACCCCCTGAAAAGGAGCATCCTGAAGCATTGCATGCACAAGAGGAAGAAACCAGGAAGGAAAGAACACCCTCAGGACGAAGCGAGATAACAAACATTTCAAGAGGTGAGAAGCGTTAACCTCGCCGCTCGGCATCCTGTATGCTCTAATGGTTTCCAGCCAAGATCTCAGTATTGATACTGTGAGATCTGAAAGAAACCTTTCCCATAGAAAACCCAGAATGCAAAAAAGATCACAAGTCAGAGGCAAAAGTTCATTCCTCACACATCAGGAGGTGAAAGAGGACCAGTGTCGATTTCAGGTCTTGAGTGCCCAACAGTGCATAGACTGTTCTATCAATAAAAGTCAGTGCAGGAGAAATTACTTTGGCCATCAACCCTCACCTCTTCTTAGCTTATAAACTGACAGTCTGAGGTGCCAGGGAATTGGTCTGAGAGTATTGGCCATCTCAGAGTGAATGGACCCAAAGAGAGAATCAAAGCCACCTGGACCAATAGCCTCAGAAGAAAGAGGGCAAGCCATGATTGTGAGGGTGAATAAGGTCAAACCAAAATAGCATGAGTCCTCGCAATGCATGTCTTGTCCAGAATGCGAGAAATTACAAGAACAGGAATGAATAGAAGTTCCGGTGGACATGATATCAAAAGGGCATCTGCCCATGCCTGAGGCTCCCTTTGCCGGGTTCAAAAACATTGCAAGTAAGAGTTGGATGCCGTGGTTAGTATTTCCATCCAAATAGCATCCATGCATGAAAAGACCATTGAAAATAGTGCAATTGACAGGGAGAAGTCAGAAGATGATGGGAACACCCTGTTTAGATTGTCTTACAAAGGTAGCGGGCGCCCCTCTCTCGCAAGAACAGACATGATAACCTGTTCAGTGGTTATTAACCACTTGAGAGTTCGCAGCCACTGCTTTTACTCACTGTGCCTTTCACAGATGGGAAATATCCATTTGCATATCAGTCTTTGTCCTGCCCAGGGGCAGTCCAGCACCGAAATACAATGGCAATTCCAATCTGAACGAGAGTACCACCAGCAACCCCATACACGTGTTTCACCCTTGTTGGGGATCATCAGTGAGGTGAAGCTGATGCCTCTCTAAGCACAGTGAGAGGGAGACCACGTCTGGTTGCCCCCAGGAGACCTAGGGTTACCAATCCCAGGTTCCTTAAAAAATAGTTTTACAAAGGTAGCGGGCGCCCCTCTCTCGCAAGAACAGACATGATAACCTGTTCAGTGGTTATTAACCACTTGAGAGTTCGCAGCCACTGCTTTTACTCACTGTGCCTTTCACAGATGGGAAATATCCATTTGCATATCAGTCTTTGTCCTGCCCAGGGGCAGTCCAGCACCGAAATACAATGGCAATTCCAATCTGAACGAGAGTACCACCAGCAACCCCATACACGTGTTTCACCCTTGTTGGGGATCATCAGTGAGGTGAAGCTGATGCCTCTCTAAGCACAGTGAGAGGGAGACCACGTCTGGTTGCCCCCAGGAGACCTAGGGTTACCAATCCCAGGTTCCTTAAAAAATAGTTTTACAAAGGTAGCGGGCGCCCCTCTCTCGCAAGAACAGACATGATAACCTGTTCAGTGGTTATTAACCACTTGAGAGTTCGCAGCCACTGCTTTTACTCACTGTGCCTTTCACAGATGGGAAATATCCATTTGCATATCAGTCTTTGTCCTGCCCAGGGGCAGTCCAGCACCGAAATACAATGGCAATTCCAATCTGAACGAGAGTACCACCACTGAACAGGTTATCATGTCTGTTCTTGCGAGAGAGGGGCGCCCGCTACCTTTGTAAAACTATTTGTTAAGGGACCTGGGATTGGTAACCCTAGGTCTCCTGGGGGCAACCAGACGTGGTCTCCCTCTCACTGTGCTTAGAGAGGCATCAGCTTCACCTCACTGATGATCCCCAACAAGGGTGAAACACGTGTATGGGGTTGCTGGTGGTACTCTCGTTCAGATTGGAATTGCCATTGTATTTCGGTGCTGGACTGCCCCTGGGCAGGACAAAGACTGATATGCAAATGGATATTTCCCATCTGTGAAAGGCACAGTGAGTAAAAGCAGTGGCTGCGAACTCTCAAGTGGTTAATAACCACTGAACAGGTTATCATGTCTGTTCTTGCGAGAGAGGGGCGCCCGCTACCTTTGTAAAACTATTTGTTAAGGGACCTGGGATTGGTAACCCTAGGTCTCCTGGGGGCAACCAGACGTGGTCTCCCTCTCACTGTGCTTAGAGAGGCATCAGCTTCACCTCACTGATGATCCCCAACAAGGGTGAAACACGTGTATGGGGTTGCTGGTGGTACTCTCGTTCAGATTGGAATTGCCATTGTATTTCGGTGCTGGACTGCCCCTGGGCAGGACAAAGACTGATATGCAAATGGTTATTTCCCATCTGTGAAAGGCACAGTGAGTAAAAGCAGTGGCTGCGAACTCTCAAGTGGTTAATAACCACTGAACAGGTTATCATGTCTGTTCTTGCGAGAGAGGGGCGCCCGCTACCTTTGTAAAACTATTTGTTAAGGGACCTGGGATTGGTAACCCTAGGTCTCCTGGGGGCAACCAGACGTGGTCTCCCTCTCACTGTGCTTAGAGAGGCATCAGCTTCACCTCACTGATGATCCCCAACAAGGGTGAAACACGTGTATGGGGTTGCTGGTGGTACTCTCGTTCAGATTGGAATTGCCATTGTATTTCGGTGCTGGACTGCCCCTGGGCAGGACAAAGACTGATATGCAAATGAATATTTCCCATCTGTGAAAGGCACAGTGAGTAAAAGCAGTGGCTGCGAACTCTCAAGTGGTTAATAACCACTGAACAGGTTATCATGTCTGTTCTTGCGAGAGAGGGGCGCCCGCTACCTTTGTAAAACTATTTGTTAAGGGACCTGGGATTGGTAACCCTAGGTCTCCTGGGGGCAACCAGACGTGGTCTCCCTCTCACTGTGCTTAGAGAGGCATCAGCTTCACCTCACTGATGATCCCCAACAAGGGTGAAACACGTGTATGGGGTTGCTGGTGGTACTCTCGTTCAGATTGGAATTGCCATTGTATTTCGGTGCTGGACTGCCCCTGGGCAGGACAAAGACTGATATGCAAATGGATATTTCCCATCTGTGAAAGGCACAGTGAGTAAAAGCAGTGGCTGCGAACTCTCAAGTGGTTAATAACCACTGAACAGGTTATCATGTATGTTCTTGCGAGAGAGGGGCGCCCGCTACCTTTGTAAAACTATTTGTTAAGGGACCTGGGATTGGTAACCCTAGGTCTCCTGGGGGCAACCAGACGTGGTCTCCCTCTCACTGTGCTTAGAGAGGCATCAGCTTCACCTCACTGATGATCCCCAACAAGGGTGAAACACGTGTATGGGGTTGCTGGTGGTACTCTCGTTCAGATTGGAATTGCCACTGTATTTCAGTGCTGGACTGCCCCTGGGCCGGACAAAGACTGATATGCAAATGGTTATTTCCCATCTGTGAAAGGCACAGTGAGTAAAAGCAGTGGCTGCGAACTCTCAAGTGGTTAATAACCACTGAACAGGTTATCATGTCTGTTCTTGCGAGAGAGGGGCTCCCGCTACCTTTGTAAAACTATTTGTTAAGGGACCTGGGATTGGTAACCCTAGGTCTCCTGGGGGCAACCAGACGTGGTCTCCCTCTCACTGTGCTTAGAGAGGCATCAGCTTCACCTCACTGATGATCCCCAACAAGGGTGAAACACGTGTATGGGGTTGCTGGTGGTACTCTCGTTCAGATTGGAATTGCCATTGTATTTCGGTGCTGGACTGCCCCTGGGCAGGACAAAGACTGATATGCAAATGGATATTTCCCATCTGTGAAAGGCACAGTGAGTAAAAGCAGTGGCTGCGAACTCTCAAGTGGTTAATAACCACTGAACAGGTTATCATGTCTGTTCTTGCGAGAGAGGGGCGCCCGCTACCTTTGTAAAACTATTTGTTAAGGGACCTGGGATTGGTAACCCTAGGTCTCCTGGGGGCAACCAGACGTGGTCTCCCTCTCACTGTGCTTAGAGAGGCATCAGCTTCACCTCACTGATGATCCCCAACAAGGGTGAAACACGTGTATGGGGTTGCTGGTGGTACTCTCGTTCAGATTGGAATTGCCATTGTATTTCGGTGCTGGACTGCCCCTGGGCAGGACAAAGACTGATATGCAAATGAATATTTCCCATCTGTGAAAGGCACAGTGAGTAAAAGCAGTGGCTGCTGTGGGTGGGTGCGATTTCTCGCCGTCACCATAACCAGTACAAGAGGGACCCTATAAAAACTCAAACAGAAAAGAGTTGAGTAAACATTGCTTTATTAACACACAAGCATTCGCGAATGGGCCACAAGTTCAACCGTCTCGCAAAGCAAGTCGTCAAAGTGCCGCCCTTTCCCCTGCACATTGTGGTCCTTTTATACCCATCTGTTTTACATTGTCATACATTGCTGCACATAGATTATGTCCACCACAAGGCCGTTCCTCCCAGTCATGACTTTGCATCAACGGTCAACAGTTCAACATCTGCTATTGTGGTTTCCTGTTATCTGTTATTCGCTCTCTCTCGTACCCCTCTGTGTCCTTATCTCTGTGCACGAGGCTGTGCTTACTCATTCCTTCCCCACCCGTAATCTGCAGATAGTTTTAGCAGGCTCAGCATGCTTCGACATACAGTGACCAAACACAATTCTTCTGTTAAAAACAAGTTCTTGCCAGGTCAGCAGGTCTTAAATGCCGCTGTATAAAGAGAAGGCCTCTTCTTTTAACAAAGGGTACATTCTTTTAACACATATGGTGATTAGTACAAACTCCAAGTGTGAGCACAACATTACATATGTATGCGTACCTTCAATCCACCCTTTGCTCACACTTGAGCATCAATCTAAACAGTCCTAGCATAAGCAGATGGCAGGAAAGCAACATCATCACATACTGTATGTACCATAATCTTCTCCAGGCCTCCCATGTCAAAAAATTCCTGTTGTACATGGCTTTTATCCATTGGATTTAGGCGCGTTATGCTGGAAGAACACATGGAAACACAGCACGACACACATACCGGGAAGCATTGGATGCAGAGAAAAATTCCTACAACTATTGCCGCTAGAACCAGTATAGGCGTAAGAAGTTGCCATCCAATTTCTTTCAGGAGCTTCATCCACCAGCTATCTCCTGACCCTTCCTCCTGGTGGATGCTATCCGCCACTTTATGCAGTTTGTTTACTCCATCCAGGATTCCTGTACTCCCTTCTGGTATGTAAACACAGCATTGGGATCCCACCAAAAAACAGACTCCGCCCCTTTCTGCAGTGAGTATGTCTAAGACATACCTATTTTGGAGAGCCACTAGCCGAATTGCTTTCATTTCATAAGTGATGTTTTCCATTAGGTCTGCAGATTCTTCGATTACGAACTCAAGGGCCCTGTTTAGCTTTTGGATTTCTTGACTGTTCATAAAGATGCCCGCTGGAGGAACCAGGACCCCCATCAGATCTATAAACGTTTCCCATCCTGCAGGTTGATACGTAGGAATTTTTGGGTTTACTGCTCGTTTATTTCTGCTGTGTATTTCTTTATGCAGAGTAGACGGGGCATATACCATCACAGCCGGCATTATTCTGGCTATGTAACATACCCCAACAAAATCTTTGGCTAACCACAAATAAGCCCTCTTGTTACAGATGTAGGCATGTCCTTCAATCTGTAACAATCCCTTCGTGTAGTTATTTAGATTCACCATTTGACTGCACCCGAGATCATTCTTTGATTACCTCTTGCGCTCCTCTTAAAACATATATTCTTTGGCCTAAACTCTTGTGTGATGGTGATAGGGGGAGGAGGTTCTCTTACTATCTGTACCATAGCAGGTGCAAGCCCGATTCCCTCAGTTTTGATTTTATAGCGTATCTTTTCCTTTAGAAGGGTTTTGTTCTCTCCTCTAACATAACAAGCGGTATTCGGTATCATGTATTGCTGTGCTGACACTATTCTCATGTAAATTAATGTACACCCGGCATCCTCAGTAACTGGCGATGCGTACACTGGGATGCCTTCACTGCTATGTCGGGGCATGTGGGTGCAGATCCAGCAATCAGTTTTATTCACTACCCCATATGTTGTGTTTATTATCTTCACGTATTCATTTTTAGCATAGTCTTCCGGGTCGTGTTGGTCATAGGCATCTCGATTCCTGCTCTTGACCCAATCTGTTCTCCCTGTTTCATTTGACTCGGGCAACAGGTTCTTTAATTCATATCTAGATGGATGTTCCAGATACCAGAATATTATGGCAAATGCTATTAGTACTACTATCGTGCATACAGAAAACAAAATTTTGCCTCTTGTGGTACAAACTGGTATTTTCCTCTTACCTTCTGTGTTTGAGGAGCATACACTTATCTGTTCAGGGACTAAACCAGCATACACGGGTGTAGACATAGTTCAGTATATGGCTCAGTATACAGCATATATCAGTTGCAACCTAGCGATATAGCAATATCCCCTATTTAAAGCACCAGTGTCCTTATTACTCTTCTAATAGTGGTAGGTCTCACTGAAAACCTTCATCCGATCTGTCCCACGTCTCGTAGTGCCTGTCCCAGGAGGGGAACGCCGAAGGCCCTTCAGGCTACAAGCCCGTCGTCTTCAGTAAGGCACAATTCTGCTAAAACCAACAAGAGAGTCCAAATGTTCATCTCCCTAAAGATCAAAGTTCAAAACAGTGTCCTTACACGTTGCTTGGCACATACACGTCACGGGATCGGAGACGATGGGCACACCTACTAATGGCGTCTGGCAGTACTGTTGCAACCTGGGGTTGGTTGGTTCCCTTTTCCGGAGGAATCAGTAATGGAAGCGTCTTCTTGACGTGATTCACGTGGTACCAGTGCGGTTTGCCATCAACTTTTACCGCAGTTTGTGTTGCGAGGAGCACCTGAAACGGGCCCCTCCATCTGGGTTGCAGTCCGCTGGTGCGATCGAAGGCTTTTATAACAACCCAGTCACCGGGCTGCACATCGTGACCTTCTCCTATCAGAGGAGATGGAGCTACTGCGTTCACCTGTGCATTAATAGAAATCAGTCTATTAGTTAACCCAATACAGTACTGTTGTAATGCAGGCCATGCTTGCTCAGACAATCTCTTAGGTGATATGGGGGTCCCAATACTTGGTGGGCGCCCCATAACAATTTCGAAAGGAGATAAACCATGTGTACGCTTAGGCATAGTACGCATACTCAATAATGCAATAGGCAATGCATCCGGCCATTTCAGTCAAGGGCATCCAGTGTTTCAATATGCATTGTGCTGTGGAGGTGGCACTATTGTCCCGCAGGGGATATGCTTCCACCCATCCTGAGAACCCACATTTCATCACCAAACAGTAGGAATGTTTATTTACAGGCTCCAGCTGTATAAAGTCCATATACACCACCTCAAAAGGGCAGGTGGGTAACTTACTGTGGCCCGCCGGGGCCGGTACACCTTTCCCCACATTATATAAAACACATATTTCACATTGTTTTGCCCATTGGCGACAATACATTCCCAATCTTTTGTTGTACCACACAGTACTTAAAACTTCTTCCATAGTTCTTGGTTAACGTGGGTTGGACCATGAGCCACACTCACTATCACAGGTAAGTATGCGTCAGGTAGTACCCAGGTGTTCGTATTGGTATGTGCCCATAGCCCATCTACCGTCTCCTCGTATTGATCATCCTTGTGCCAAGATAGTCTTTCTTCAATGGTTGCATCTGCTTGGATTTCCTTTATGCACTCCTTCGTCCCTTCCATAGTCACATCCCTCCCCACTATGAGTTGCCGGGCCTCCCACCGTGTATCCCTTGTGGCAGCTAGTTTAGCCATCTGGTCGGCTAAGGAGTTTCCTTGCGTGACATAATCTAGAGTCCTTTTATGCGCTGGGCATTTCACTATGGCCACCATCTTGGGCAACGTAAGGGCTTGTAATAATTCAGCAATCAATTGGGCATGTTTAATAGTATCACCTTGGGAGGTTAAAAACCCACGCTCTCCCCAGAGTTTACCAAAACTGGAAACCACCCCATGAGCGTAGGCTGAATCAGTATAAATTGTCACTTTCATACCGCTGCTTAACACTAATGCTCTCGTTAGTGCAATCAATTCGGCTGCCTGGGCCGATTTTTCACACACTTTCCCACTCTCAATCAACCGCTCCCCTGTGGTTACAGCATACCCTGCTGTTGTCTCCCCATTTGGCAGTTTGAAACAGGAACCATCACAGAATAATATACCCTCATTATCAACCAGCGGGGTGTCTTGCAGGTCTGCTCTACCCTTAGTGTGTTCTTCCATTTGGATCACACAATCATGCCTAATGTCATCAGGTGAGGTGGGCAAAGGAAGCAGTGTCGCTGGATTCAAAGTGTTACACCGTTCAATTTTTACATTACTGGCAAACAGGATCATCTCATACTGTGTGAGTCTAGCTGTAGTCAAATGCTGTGTATGCACTCTATTCAGAAGAACATCTACCGTATGTGGAACCTTTACTGTTACTTCACTCCCTAGGATGATACCTGCACTTTGTTTTAGGGCTGTCGCTGCTGCAGCTACTGCTCTCATGCATGGGGGTAGGCCTCGAGCTACTGAGTCCAGAGTGCTAGAAAAATATGCACATGGTCTCTGTTTACCCCCTTGTTCCTGTGTCAAGACTGACACAGCGCAACCTTCCTGTTCATCAACAAAAAGGCAAAATCTCTTAGTATAATCAGGTGTGCCTAAGGCCGGTGCGTGGCATAGAACATCTTTCATAGCTGTCAGGGCTTTTTACATCTCAGGTGTCCATTCTAATGGGCCGTTTTCTTGTACTTCTTTTAAGGCTTTTAGCATGGGCTGGATCAATACAGAGAATTCAGGAATCCAGTGCCTACAGTAGGATAAAACACCAATTATCCTTCGGAGACCCTTTGCCGTGTCTGGACCTTTTATGGACTGTATCAAAGCAATGCGATCAGTAGACAGGGTTCGCCCCTCTTCGGACAGCTCAAAGCCTAAATAATGGACCTTTTGTTTTACATACTGCATTTTGGCTAGGGCTACCTTGTGCTTATTCTCTGCTAAGTGCATTAGCACCAATCTGGTCACATAATGGCATTCCTCTTCGGTGGCTGCACATAATAGCAAATCATCAACATATTGTATCAGAGCAGTGTTGGCGGGTAGGGCTAGGTTATCCATCTGTGTTTTTAGTGCTTGGCTGAATATAGCGGGACTTTCTGTATATCCCTGCGGGGCTCTAGTAAATTGGTACTGTCTATCTCGAAGAGTGAAACTAAACAGGTACCTGCTTTCTTCGGCAATAGGAATGCTGAAGAAGGCATTTTTCAAATCAATTACCGTAAACCATTTCGCTGTTTTGGGAATTAAAGTGAGTACACTTGAAATATTAGGGACAACTGGATATCTGGGTTCTACTATTTTGTTTATTTCTCTCAAATCAATAATAAAACGATAGGGTACGGCTTCATCACCTTTCTTGTCTACTGGAAGGATCGGAGAGTTACAAGGGCTATCATTTGTTGGCTCTACCACCCCTAACCGTATCATATCCTGTACTATTTGATATAGTGCCTGCTCTCCCTCGTGTGATATGCGATATTGTTTTATCCTGGGCAACCTGGCACCGGGCTTTAGTTTGATTACTACTGGGGAAACATCCAACACTCCTACATCATTCCCATGAGTGGCCCATAGTTCATTCGGGATGTCTTGGAGTTCCGGGGGCAGGGTTTGCATTACTCCTATCATACTCATAGGTTTGCTTATGGTCATTCTCACTCCCTGGGGGGAGCAATATATTGTGGCCCCTAGCGTTTTTAATGCATCAATACCTAACAAGTTTTCTGGGCAGTGATTGGTCAACAGCCACCCATTCTCCCATTTTACCCCATGAAGTTCCGCTTCTACTATTTCACTTACAGGAGTCTTTATTGGATTTCCCCCAAATCCAACTGATACCTTGCTTTTATCCGATAATGGGACAGCGGGGACGGCTCTGATATTCACGGAACTGTTTCCAGCTCCCGTGTCTACCAGACATCTCAAGTTTCGGTGGGGGCCGATCCTAATAGAGGCATAAGGCCCCCTTTGGTCTATAGGAACCTGCACCACTCCCGCTATCTCATTCCGGCATCCTCAGGACGTATCGCTTGTGTTATCCTAAAAATCATCGTTATAGTATACCCCTTCTCCACATTCTTCACCCTGGCATACACCTTGTACTTGTGTCGTTTGTCGTGGCTGATACAGTAGATTGGGGGGAGGCGGGGCCGGCCAGGGAACATCCCCTCTTGCTTGTCCGTCAAAGGCATTGGGTTGAGGGGGTTTAAACATTCTATTGTCTTGGTTGCCGTACCCACCAGTCCTATTTCCTGGGGCAAATGTTGTCTGTGAAGGGGGCCATACGCCCCTTACTCTCCCACCACTCTGGGGACACTGGGATTTCCAGTGTCCGGGTCTCTTGCAGAAGGCACATACATCTTGGGGTAGCCCATCCCTCCTCCCATATAGCGCACCTCCTTGCACTGTACCTCTTCCTGTCCCTTGGCCTCCTATCATGTTGCTACTATAGCCCTGTGACGGGCCGTTATAATTGTAGTTATACCTGCCTTGGGGCCCTTGATGCAACTGTTGCATCAACACTTTGGTTTTTAGATCCTTCTCTTGTCGTGCCTTTTGTTGTCCCTTTACTCTTTCCCCTCTTTCGTAATACCTAGCCATTTCGAGGAGATCCCGGGGGTTTCTAGTCATCCATGTACTTTCTGCCCTCCTAATGTTCTCCTGAATTGGCCCGTGGAGCCCCTCTACAAAGTTTGTGGCAAAGTACTGTTGGCCCGTTTCAGACCCTATCTCTAGCCCACTGTGCGCTTTGAATGCTGCTTCATAACGCAGAAAGTACTGTGCTACTTCCTCACTTGCACCCTGTATCACAGCGGACAGTTTCTCCACATTCACATCAAATGGGGGTAACTCCTTTTCTAGAGCCCTCAGGACTGCCATGCCATGCCCCCTTAGGGGTTCAGGATATTCCTCATGCAGTTTTCTATTTTTGCTCGCATCCATTACATCTTTCCATTTTATTGTTTCATTGTCTTTGGCACGAAAGGGGGTCCATATTTCTTCTGGGACAATGGCTAACAATATGTTATCTACATCCTCTACGGTAAATAACCCTGGTCTGAATAACTTTCCTACTTCTTTGTAGAATCCTGCCGGGTCTATACGGGGGTCGGGGATGGACTTGGTGATATGCATTAATTCAATTCGGGATAAAGGGACATACACATAGGTGCGCATCATGTTACCAGTGGCTGCCTCTATGGTGGGTTGGCACTCTCTCATTGGCATTAATAGTAACTTTTCCGTATTTGTTTGTTCACTCACAGGGGCCTGCGCTGGTGGCGAAACAGAGGATTGATGACTAAGAGCTTTCTCTTTTATTTTTTTATAATCTTTTAATAGTTTCTCCACCTTAGCCATCCTCCATTCTTCCGCCCCTGAATCATCCACTCTTATATTAGATAGCAGTTTCTTATCCAATTCCGTCCTAATCCTATTCCACTGGGACACATATCTAGGCTCCTTTTCCTCTTCTATATCATCCACCCTAATAAGAAGATATTTAATTACGTTTACTTGTATAGGCCAGCCAAGGCCCTCCATCAGACTCACCAGGGTGGACATGGACTGCGAGTGTATGGATGCTATCATACGATTAGCTACGTTTTGGCCCGCCTGGTCTGCATCTTTGAGTTTAGCCTCTCTTTCCCTCACCTCTCTTTCCCATGCCCTCTTTTCCTTCTCCCATTCAACACCGCCCCTTATGACTTCCGCTATTATGTAGGACATACATCCCCATAACTGAACACTGGACGCAGTCACTGGTAGTAACGCGACAGCGTCCTGATATGCTGAGGGCAGATCCGCAGTACTCTGTCCTCTCAATTTACAGTTACCCTCATGAAAGGTATATAGTTTAGTGGCCACTGTCCTAAATTCCAAAGGTGTCAAACGCCCCAATTGGTCCCGTAGGCTGTCATTGAGGGGTGTGCCATACAGCCCGGTCATAAGGATTTGCAAGTCTCCATCTCTATCCTTTTCTACAGTAGTCGTTCTCCTATGGTCTATCAACCTATCTGGGTCTCCATACTTCATTGGGAATTCCACCCTTTCACCCTCACTGTCTGCCGGTGGAGCTGTAGCTCCTGGAAACAATAATTCAGTCGTTGTTTGTTCTGCTTCTAGCCCTATCACATCTTCATATCGAGGCACCGGCACGGCAGGATACATACCCCCACTGTTCTTAATCATCATATGTCTATCCAACTGATCTAGCCTCTCACCCTTCTCTTTTATCTCTAGATCATGTAATTTTTGATTTACCGTTCTCTTCTGCTCCTTTGCTTTTTGTTTATTCTGAGCATTGCGCCTGCGCATTGCTTCTACCCTCCATAGTCATATAGCCTCAAACTGTGCGGGTCTAACCCGTCTTTTTACTAACTCTATTTCTATTTTGGATATGCGGTCTATGTCAAAGGACCCGGTATCTGGCCAATTATGTTCAATCGAATCTTTTGTATATTCAGACCACTCCCTTAAAAACAATGTCGAGTTCAATCCATGTTTAATCAACATATCAAATGCAGGGGTTCCTTCAAGGGGGGCATAGTGTCTCTTGCCTATACCTCCCTTGTGGGAAGCCGTTTGACCCATCTTGGCGGTATACCGCAATTGCCTAAAACACTCACCTTTCCCAAATATGCACCTATTGGCTAAAAATAATAATACATCCTCCTGGCGTATCTAACATATCATATCATCATTTCAACATTACTTCTTCATAGACGGACTTACCACCGTCCTCTTCACAACCCCTGAATCATTATTTCCTTATTCCATCATGCATCCGTCCATACCACTTATCTTAAGGGTCCCGCCAGAGTGTTCCGGACCCGAAGGGCGACAGCCTGCTGTTCCACCGCCGACGGAGCCGGAAAAACAAGGATGACGCGTTGGTTGCAATCAAAGGTGCGGATTCAGTTGTTGGGGCCCCGTGATCAATTCCTTCTCCGGTTCCGCCGCGGCGTTCCTCACCCAGTGACGGACTGTCGCTCCTTCGCGTCCCACTTCTGACACCAAAATTGTGGGTGCGATTTCTCGCCGTCACTATAACCAGTACAAGAGGGACCCTATAAAAACTCAAACAGAAAAGAGTTGAGTAAACATTGCTTTATTAACACACAAGCATTCGCGAATGGGCCACAAGTTCAACCGTCTCGCAAAGCAAGTCGTCAAAGTGCCGCCCTTTCCCCTGCACATCGTGGTCCTTTTATACCCATCTGTTTTACATTGTCATTCATTGCTGCACATAGATTATGTCCACCACAAGGCGGTTCCTCCCAGTCATGACTTTGCATCAACGGTCAACAGTTCAACATCTGCTATTGTGGTTTCCTGTTATCTGTTATTCGCTCTCTCTCGTACCCCTCTGTGTCCTTATCTCTGTGCATGAGGCTGTGCTTACTCATTCCTTCCCCACCCGTAATCTGCAGATAGTTTTAGCAGGCTCAGCATGCTTCGACATACAGTGACCAAACACAATTCTTCTGTTAAAAACAAGTTCTTGCCAGGTCAGCAGGTCTTAAATGCCGCTGTATAAAGAGAAGGCCTCTTCTTTTAACAAAGGGTACATTCTTTTAACACATATGGTGATTAGTACAAACTCCAAGTGTGAGCACAACATTACATATGTATGCGTACCTTCACTGCGAACTCTCAAGTGGTTAATAACCACTGAACAGGTTATCATGTCTGTTCTTGCGAGAGAGGGGCGCCCGCTACCTTTGTAAAACTATTTGTTAAGGGACCTGGGATTGGTAACCCTAGGTCTCCTGGGGGCAACCAGACGTGGTCTCCCTCTCACTGTGCTTAGAGAGGCATCAGCTTCACCTCACTGATGATCCCCAACAAGGGTGAAACACGTGTATGGGGTTGCTGGTGGTACTCTCGTTCAGATTGGAATTGCCATTGTATTTCGGTGCTGGACTGCCCCTGGGCAGGACAAAGACTGATATGCAAATGGATATTTCCCATCTGTGAAAGGCACAGTGAGTAAAAGCAGTGGCTGCAAACTCTCAAGTGGTTAATAACCACTGAACAGGTTATCATGTCTGTTCTTGCGAGAGAGGGGCGCCCGCTACCTTTGTAAAACTATTTCTTAAGGGACCTGGGATTGGTAACCCTAGGTCTCCTGGGGGCAACCAGACGTGGTCTCCCTCTCACTGTGCTTAGAGAGGCATCAGCTTCACCTCACTGATGATCCCCAACAAGGGTGAAACACGTGTATGGGGTTGCTGGTGGTACTCTCGTTCAGATTGGAATTGCCATTGTATTTCGGTGCTGGACTGCCCCTGGGCAGGACAAAGACTGATATGCAAATGGATATTTCCCATCTGTGAAAGGCACAGTGAGTAAAAGCAGTGGCTGCGAACTCTCAAGTGGTTAATAACCACTGAACAGGTTATCATGTCTGTTCTTGCGAGAGAGGGGCGCCCGCTACCTTTGTAAAACTATTTGTTAAGGGACCTGGGATTGGTAACCCTAGGTCTCCTGGGGGCAACCAGACGTGGTCTCCCTCTCACTGTGCTTAGAGAGGCATCAGCTTCACCTCACTGATGATCCCCAACAAGGGTGAAACACGTGTATGGGGTTGCTGGTGGTACTCTCGTTCAGATTGGAATTGCCATTGTATTTCGGTGCTGGACTGCCCCTGGGTAGGACAAAGACTGATATGCAAATGGATATTTCCCATCTGCGAAAGGCACAGTGAGTAAAAGCAGTGGCTGTGAACTCTCAAGTGGTTAATAACCACTGAACAGGTTATCATGTCTGTTCTTGCGAGAGAGGGGCGCCCGCTACCTTTGTAAAACTGTTTAGATTGTCCACCACACTTTTTCTATCAGTGAGATGTATGAAGCCGCCATGGAATAAAGATGCATCTCCGCATGCAACTGCCTCCTGTGAATGTCTTCAAGCTGTCGGCACAGAGTCCCTCCCTGATGGTTCATGTAAGATTTTCTCCAACATGTTATCTGTAAGGACATGGACTGGCTGGTGTGCCAGAAACTGGTTAGCTAGGCCTACTGCTAACAGTTCCCACCAATTGGATGACATGAAGTACACTGAAATGAAAAAAAGGACCCAGGGAAAAATGAAGTGTGCTTGGCTGCTCCAAGTACTTCTTGCTGGCATCTGTCATGTCCACAAGATTTAAATCCATTTCCCTGAACCCATTTCTGACCACACACCAGCACTGGAGAGAAGAGGTCTTATTTCTGACCTCATAATACATTTACTTTGTCGCCTAAAGAGACAGCACACAACACACTAAGAGATTTAAGCGAAGACACACCCAACCCACAGTATAGTCGCAGGCCACCATCTCCCCCTGTTCCCACTGACGAGCTGTAGGAGGTTGGTGTTTCAAATGGGCTGACAGCTGGCCCGGCCCCTTCTGGGCATAATGGAGAAGGAAGGCTTTGTTGCATACAGTGTGAAACCTTGTGCCAAGGAACTTGAGTACCTGGCAATACTGAAAACAGAATTGAGTAAAAACCCATGGGGCATTTGGGAAGTTCTTTTGGCAAGTGTTTTTGCCTGCTGTCGCGTGTGACCTGCTGCCCATTTGGAATTGTGACGGCGTTTCAGCAACTTTACTGCGGTGAATTTGTTTTTATTGGTGCCGTGATTCTGGGCTGCGGATTGGACTCGTATGACTTCCTTGGATTGCCATTGGCCCGTTGTGCAACATAGACTAGTAACATAGACTTTTACCATTACTTTTAGTAATGTAATCCTGTTTGTCTTTGTTATAGCACTGATCCCGCCCTCCCGTCCTCCCACCCAGAAATAGTCATAAGCACTGTGCACGCGCATTTGCGCCCGCGCATTTGGGAAGTGCTTTTGGCAAGTGTTTCTGCCTGCTGTCTCGCTGTCTAGCTGGAGAGCTGGGAGCGGGAGCAAATTCCTCCTTTACAAATAATCAAAACATAACGTGTAAAAAAGGGTTTTCATCGTGGGCTCTAATATTAAAAAAAAAAAAACAGAGGATTGAACCCTGTCTAGGAGCAGCCAATACAAGGGTAATAAGTATCTGATACTGCTGCTTTAATGCTTTACTGTGTACAAGTAATAGGAAAGCAATATTTTGATTTAAGTTTGAAAACTCCTTTAGAAAGCATACATTGCTAAGCAGCTTAATGCTTTTGGTATAAAGTTAAGTGTACTCTTGAGCAGACTAAAGTGTGTTGGTATCATATTATCATTTTACAGTGAAAGGGACCATTTGGTGACGCACATAAGTGAGTAGTAGGTTCTTAACCGTGTTAAAATGGAAAAGGGTCCATATACATTGAAATCTGGTATGCCTGTTGTGAATATGTCACTATTTAAAGAAGGAACCACTGTGAACCCAAAAGACACTGTTGTAAACCCGCACACGCCAATGAACCAACAGCCAAAAAAAAGGTGATAACTTGCCTAGGTGATAATGAAATGGTGAATAAAAACAGGAATCGTTTGACTTCAAAGGGGTCTGACATCCGCTTGTATTATAATCAGAGTATGGGTCTGGGGGATGAAGCCCGCCAAACGCATCAGATGAAAGATAGTCTTGCAAGTCAAGACAAACTCCTTGAGTTGAATACCCGACTCGACATTGAAGTAGCCGCGATTAAGGCCAATGTGCCAGCAATGTTAAGTTCGGGTGTTGGCAACATAATATCAGACACCACTATGGAGCACGAAAGTAAACGTTGTGAGGAGAATAAAGTACTGACACATAATACCCTTGAAAATATCATTGAAAGTCCTCCCAAACTCTGTTCTGTGGAGTCGCAACAGAGACTAAGGGAAGCCTACCAAAACTTGCATATCACAGGACAAATGGATGAGGAAGCGCTCAATTTCATGAATTTGAGCTCTGCCTCTGTCAATGAGAAGGAAGTTGTTTTTGTCCACTCTAACACAGGGGGCCTAATGCAGGTAGATAACTTGTCCCCAATTCAAATGCAAAATCCCAGCGATTCTATCATGCCGAGATTTGAGGAGGAGAACGCAACAAAACGCCTGTAAGTCGAAAGATTAAAACCTCCCTTGACTTGTCTGAGTGCTCAGAAGAGGAAGCATTTGTAAATTCACTCTCTTTTGTTCCCCCAACTCTCAGGCAGACGAAAAATCTTTGTGAAGGATCTCGATCATTGAAGCCTGCCAAAAATTATGCAGAGGATGCCATAGGCCAGGCAGATATGAGCATGACTCTATTTGCCATGAATACAGCTTTGTTATCTTTAGCCAAGTTGTATGAAGCTATGGATCAAAAGCTAAATTACCAGACTATACTACTAACCAAATTAACAAATCAAAATAATGGCGGCCAGGCAATGGGTGAAACAAGAGAGTGTCAGCCGAAGTATGAGATATTTAGACACTGCGGGTCAAAAGACTTGGAGACGCAGACCGAATTCCTACATGATCAAAGAAACAAGACATTACTGCAGTTAATACAGTTTAACTTCAGTGGGGTAACTCTCCCTAAAGAACCTGTGGAAGCTGCAAAACTACAGCCACAGAATGGTGCAAATGGTGATAATGGTGGGCATCACACAAATATTATAAATACAGTGATAACTATTGAGGATATTACCAGTGAGAAAAAACAAAATGGTGTGCCTAGTGTGCTCCTAAAACTGGCCATAGGGCATAACAACCACACCGAAGAGCGGCAAGTACCGAAGAATAAGACAAAAAGGGCAATTGCAGCTGAGAAGGCCTGTAAAGTAAGGGCAAAAACCAGAAGAATTTTGAAGATGACAAGTGCTACAAAACTAACTAAGAAAAGCAAAAGGTGGGCAATGAAAGTAGTGGTCAATTGTCACTTCTGGTTGTAGGTAACAAAGATAAAGTTACTCCTAGCTTGTTCTACAAACCATTGAATGATCTAGTGGCTGAAGAAGTTGCCATGAGAGACAAAGAAAGAAAGACCTCAATCCAAGATACCCCTTGAACATGTAGAGCCAGGGTTAAGTGGGTTAACTGAGGCTCAAATGAGAGATGAAATAAACAAAACTGTAGAACGATACATGGCCAATAGGCTAAAAGAAAATACTCAAATTGTAATGGACAAGTAAGTTCAAAAAAATCTAACACATAGTTCTTCAGTGGGAGGCAACTTGACAACCTCAAGTAGGAAGCCATTGGATACCGACAATACGAGGCAATCATTGCAATGGAAAAAAAATATGAATACGATTAAATATTATACATTCAAATCAAGATCAGTTGCACAAAACAACAACCATTGCTTCATATTGGAATGTAGAGACCACCCATTCCAGCAGTTTGATTTGAATCGATCAAGTGTCATAAATATCTGCAAGGAAATACCCCAACTAAGGAATATAACAATGGCAGATATCGACAGAGTGTAGTTTCTGGATGATCAAGAGCTTTCTCGATCCTGAATCTCCATCTGTTCGACCATCCTGGCAGATTTAATGTGGCATGCAAGGGCTGTTCTCTTCAAAATGGGCTTTAATTTACATCAAGAAGATCCACAAACAACAGAACGAGTAATGTTGGGATCCAAGAAGTGGACCCCGCGTATTTATGGCACCAACACTAATGGCCAAAATGATGCACGAAGCTACCAGTTAGCCCATGCATAACAATCCACATTGAAAGAAACAATCCAGCTAATATGTTGGAACACATGTGGATTTATGCACTTTACGAATGCACAAACTACAGAGCTTGATGAATTTGATATAGTGGTTTTGCAAGAAACCTGGCTGGTGGAGGCCCCCATTTGGGATGGTTACGAGATATTCCTAGAACCAGCCCTGTACCTGCCGTGAGGCAGACCATTGGCAGGACTCATGATAGCAGCCAAAAAATCGAGGGGATTCAAAATATCTATGTATGATTCTAATATGCCCTTTATCCAAACCATCAAGCAGAGAAGTAATACACATTTGTTCTTAATTTTTAACATCTACTGGGGAAGGTCGCACTTGTCAAGAGACTGTTTTTTTTACCTACTCCAAGAGGTTTTTGTTAGGATTGCCTCTGAAAAAAATGTTGATTATATGTTGGTTATGGGCCATCTAAATGTTCACCTCTTGTCCAAAGGTAAAAGGAAAGTAGCAGTGGAAGAGCAAAGATGGTCTAAAGTTATGAAATACATCCAATTATTCGTGTTAAATGGCACAGTGGAGGGTGACATCCCAGCTGCCAGTACGTGGCATAATGGTCCATTTGAAGCAACATTAGATTACATATTTGTGAATGGAGCAATGATGAAAATAGTCCAATCCATGACCATAAGATCGAATGGAAAAAGTGATCATAGCCAACTCTGTCTGGCTTGGGAACTGGAGAAAAGCCAGTTAGAGTGAAGTAGTGGCAATTACAAAGATAACATAACCACAAATACAGCAAAACATAAAGGTGATGGCTTGAAGGTTTTGAATTAATCATAACCACGTGCAAAGCTCTGGGCAACCCTCCAGACCATCGTTTTCAGCCTGTCAAGCCATTACAGAAGGGGAAAAACCATATGCAAATCAGGCTTGGTCCTACCCCAAAAGGGGCAGTCCAGCCCGAACTGCTAGGTCACATCCCTTCTGCACGAGACCACAAGCATCCCCAGTCATGTTTCAGCCTTGTTGGGCGTCATCAGTGAGGAGTAGCTTGGGTCTCTAGGCCTAGCAGACTCAGGACCCACGTCTGGGCATACCCGTCCCACTCGGGGTGACTTTAGCAAAACAGAAAGGTGATGGCTGGAAGATTTTGAATTAATCATAACCACGGGCAAAGCTCTGGGCAACCCTCCAGACCATCGTTTTTCAGCCTGCCAAGCCATTACAGAAGGGGAAAAACCATATGCAAATCAGGCTTGGTCCTATCCCAAAAGGGGCAGTCCAGCCCGAACTGCTAGGTTACATCCCTTCTGCACGAGACCACAAGCATCCCCAGACATGTTTCAGCCTTGTTGGGCATCATCAGTGAGGAGTAGCTTGGGTCTCTAGACCGAGCAGACTCGGGACCCACGTCTGGGCATACATGTCCCACTCGGGGTGACTTTAGCAAAACAGAAAGGTGATGGCTGGAACCTTTTGAATTAATCATAACCACGGGCAAAGCTCTGGGCAACCCTCCAGACCATCGTTTTTCAGCCTGCCAAGCCATTACAGAAGGGGAAAAAACATATGCAAATCAGGATTGGTCCTACCCCAAAAGGGGCAGTCCAGCCCGAACTGCTAGGTCACATCCCTTCTGCACGAGACCAGAAGCATCCCCAGACATGTTTCAGCCTTGTTGGGCGTCATCAGTGAGGAGTAGCTTGGATCTCTAGGCCTAGCAGCTCGGGACCCACATCTGGGTATACCCGCCCCACTCGGGGTGACTTTAGCAAAAGAGAAAGGTGATGGCTGGAAGGTTTTGAATTAATCATAACCACGGGCAAAGCTCTGGGCAACCCTCCAGACCATCGTTTTTCAGCCTGCCAAGCCATTACAGACGGGGAAAAACCATATGCAAATCAGGCTTGGTCCTACCCCAAAAGGGGCAGTCCAGCCCGAACTGCTAGGTCACATCCCTTCTGCACGAGACCACAAGCATCCCCAGACATGTTTCAGCCTTGTTGGGGGTCATCGGTGAGGAGAAGCTTGGGTCTCTAGGCCTAGCAGACTTGGGACCCACGTCTGGGCATACCCGTCCCACTCGGGGTCACTTAAGCAAAACAGAAAGGAGATGGCTGAAACGTTTTGAATTAATTATAACCACAGGCAAAGCTCGGGGCAACCCTCCAGACCATCGTTTTTCAGCCTGCCAAGCCATTACAGAAGGGGAAAAACCATATGCAAATCAGGCCAGGTCCTATCCGAAAAGGGGCAGTCCAGCCCGAACTGCTAGGTTACATCCCTTCTGCACGAGACCAGAAGCATCCCCAGACATGTTTCAGCCTTGTTGGGCATCATCAGTGAGGAGTAGCTTGGGTCTCTAGGCCTAGCAGACTCGGCACCCACGTTTGGGGATACCCGGCCCACTCGGGGTGACTTTAGCAAAACAGAAAGGTGATTTGCACATGGCTGGACCCCTTTTGCAATGGCACAGATGGGCTAAAAAACGATGGTGTGGAAGGTTGCCCAGGGCAATTGCCAGTGGTTCAGATTCATTCGAAACTTTCCATCCATCACTTTTGTGGTCACAGTTTGTCTCTCCATGTGAGAGAGGGTATGCCCAGACGTGGGTCCCTTGCTTGCTGCACCATAGGGAACCAGGCTGCACCTCACTGAGGAGGTCCATCAAGGCTGAAACATGTCTGGGGTTGCTTGGTTTTCTGTGCAGAGGGGACCTGGCCTACCAGTTCGGGCTGGGCTGCTACCATTGGTTGCGGCAGCTGACTGATTCCGCACATGGCTGGCCCCCTTTTACAATGGCGCAGATGGGCTAAAAAACGGTGGTGTGGAAGGTTGCCCAGAACAATTGCCAGTGGTTCAGATTCATTCGAAACCTTCCATCCATCACTTTTGTGGTCACAGTTTGTCTCTCCATGTGAGAGAGGGTATGCCCAGACGTGGGTCCCTTGCTCGCTGCGCCATAGGGAACCAGGCTGCACCTCACTGAGAAGGTCCATCAAGGCCGAAACATGTCTGGGGTTTCTTGGTTTTCTGTGCAGAGGGGACCTGGCCTAGCAGTTTGGGCTGGGCTGCTACCATTGGTGGCGGCAGCTGACTGATTTGCACATGGCTGGACCCCTTTTGCAATGGCAGAGACGGGCTAAAAAACGGTGGTGTGGAAGGTTGCCCAGAGCAATTGCCAGTGGTTCAGATTCATTCAAAACCTTCCACCCATCACTTTTGTGGTCACAGTTTGTCTCTCCATGTGAGAGAGGGTATGCCCAGACGTGGGTCCCTTGCTCGCTGCGCCATAGGGAACAAGGCCGCACCTCACTGAGGAGGTCCATCAAGGCTAAAACATGTCTGGGGTTGCTTGGTTTTCTGTGCAGAGGGGACCTGGCCTAGCAGTTCGGGCTGGGCTGCTACAATTGGTGGTGGCAGCTGACTGATTTGCACATGGCTGGACCCCTTTTGCAATGGCGCAGACGGGCTAAAAAACAGTGGTGTGGAAGGTTGCCCAGAGCAATTGCCAGTGGTTCAGATTAATTCAAAACCTTCCACCCATCACTTTTGTGGTGACAGTTTGTCTCTCCATGTGAGAGAGGGTATGCCCAGATGTGGGTCTCTTGCTCGCTGCGCCATAGGGAACCAGGATGCACCTCACTGAGGCAGTCCATCAAGGCCGAACATGTCTGGGGTTGCTTGGTTTTCTGTGCAGAGTGGACCTGGCCTAGCAGTACGGGCTGGGCTGCTACCATTGGTGGCGGCAGCTGACTGATTTGCACATGGCTGGACCCCTTTTGCAATGGCGCAGATGGGCTAAAAAACAATGGTGTGGAAGGTTGCCCAGAGCAATTGCCAGTGGTTCAGATTCATTCGAAACATTCCACCGATCACTTTTCTGGTCACAGTTTGTCTCTCCATGTGATTTAGGGTATGCCCAGACGTGGGTTCCTTGCTCGCTGCGCCATAGGGAACCAGGCTGCACCTCACTGAGGAGGTCCATCAAGGCCGAAACAGGTCTGGGGTTTCTTGGTTTTCTGTGCAGAGGGGACCTGGCATAGCAGTTTTGGCTGGGCTGCTACCATTGGTGGCGGCAGCTGACTGATTTGCACATGGCTGGACCCCTTTTGCAATGGCGCAGATGGGCTAAAAAACAGTGGTGTGGAAGGTTGCCCAGAGCAATTGCCAGTGGTTCAGATTCATTCAAAACCTTCCTCCCATCACTTTGGTGGTCACAGTTTGTCTCTCCATGTGAGAGAGGGTATGCCCAGACTTGGGTCCCTTGCTAGCTGCCCCATAGGGAACAAGGCTGCACATAACTGAGGAGGTCCATCAAGGCCAAAACATGTCTGGGGTTGCTTGGTTTTCGGTGCAGAGGGGACCTGGCCTAGCAGTTCGGTCTGGGCTGCTACCATTGGTGGCGGCAGCTGACTGATTTGCACATGGCTGAACTCCTTTTGCAATGGCGCAGACGGGCTAAAAAAAAAAAGTGTTGTGGAAGGTTGCCCAGAGCAATTGCCAGTGGTTCAGATTAAATCAAAACCTTCCACCCATCACTTTTGTGGTCACAGTTTGTCTCTCCATGTGAGAGAGGGTATGCCCAGACGTGGGTCCCTTGCTCGCTGCGCCATAGGGAACCAGGCTGCACCTCACTGAGGAGGTCCATCAAGGCCGAAACATGCCTGGGGTTACTTGGTTTTCTGTGCAGAGGGGACCTGGCCTAGCAGTTCGGCCTGGGCTGCTACCATTGGTGGCGGCAGCTGACTGATTTGCACATGGCTGGACCCCTTTTGCAATGGCGCAGACGGGCTAAAAAACGGTGGTGTGGAAGGTTGCACAGAGCAATTGCCAGTGGTTCAGATTCATTAGAAACCTTCCACCCATCACTTTTCTGGTCACAGTTTGTAACTCCATGTGAGAGAGGCTATGCCCAGACGTGGGTCCCTTGCTAGCTGCACCATAGGGAACCAGGCTGCACCTCACTGAGGAGGTCCATCAAGGCCGAAACATGTCTGGGGTTGCTTGGTTTTCTGTGCAGAAGGGACCTGGCCTAGCAGTTCGGGCTGGGCTGCTACCACTGGTGGCGGCAGCTGACTGATTTGCACATGGCTGGACCCCTTTTGCAATGGCGCAGACGGGCTAAAAAACGGTGGTGTGGAAGGTTTCGAAGAGCAATTACAAGTGGTTCAAATTCATTCGAAACCTTCCACCCATCATTTTGTGATCATAGTTTGTCTCTCCATGTGAGAGAGGGTATGCCCAGACGTGGGTCCCTTGCTCGCTGCGCCATAGGGAACCAGGCTGCACCTCATTGAGGAGGTCCATCAAGGCCGAAACATGTCTGGGGTTGCTTGGTTTTCTGTGCAGAGGGGACCTGGCCTGTCATGATCTCTGCTTCCAAAAGGTCAGGGTTTTCCCAACTCCCTTGGAAGCACATCCATAACCCAGGTTCCGAGTGCCAACCAGTCCCAATTGGGACCTTTTGGACCCAGTCCTGGCGCCAGTGGCACCAGGCTCATAAATATGCCCAGTCCCAGCGCTGGAAGCGCCGGGCTCATAATGCTTGGGTGGACTTACCTGCAGCAGACCATGCTGCTTACTTGCCTGCCAGTTGAGCCTCTGATCCTCTTCTGTTTGGAACTACTTTTCCTGTTGGGTGGGGCAGGAGCCACTCCCTAGATTCAGAACACTGGAACTCTTCTGGAAAGCAGGAACTCTTTTCTTACCTAGGCGTGGCTGTGGAAGGAGACACCTAAGCACTACAGGAGGCTATTTAAACCACACCCGATGGATGAATCTTGCTTTGCGTTATTCTGCATCCTCTGCAGCAGAACGCTCATCGTGTCTTCTGCATCTGATCCTGGGCCTAAGGAAAAAGGCTTACCATCCTGAATCCAGTCTTCAGCAACACCTATAAAGACAAGAAAGAACAGGTTAGCATTATGGTCTTCAGTGACAGCTCTTCACTTACCTGGTCCATCGGCTGTCACCAACGCCTCGCGCTGCATTCCGGCATCTGAAAGACAAAGGCTTACCTACTCTTTGTGCGCTCCGGAGGTCTTCACACTGCATTCCGGCATCTGAAAGACAAAAGCTTACCAACTCTTCGCACGCTCCGGAGGCCTTCGGCGCTGCATCCCGCATCTGAAAGACAAAACAAGGTGCGTTTAAAGACATTGGGGAACTTTAATACTCACGTGCCATTACTCCTTTCCACATCTAACCCAGTGGGTATTCCGGCACCCTGCAGCCGCTCCGAACTTGTACCTGCAAAATAAAAAGACAGTTAGAGCGCATCGTGAAGCAGGCAACAAGCGCTTACTTACGTGCTTCCAGGCGCTTCTATTCATCACACGGGCTCCATCTTCAACTCACTTCAGCCCGTCTTCCACCATCGCCGGAACCCTGCAAAACAAGAGACATCATTACTAAAGACTTTAAAGACATTAGGATTACTCGAAACTTACCATTCGTGCAGTAAACGACGGACAGCAGTCCTCTGAAGTCAAGAGGCCTGCTCCCCTTATCCAGTGAAGAAACTGGTTACAGCACCCTGCCCCGAGGCAGATGGAGAGCACGGCGTTCACTTACCTAAGGTGAGAGCGTTAACCTTTGGGGTTCTACAGGAGAAGAGAAAGGGAAGAAGAGAGAGACATTCAATAACCCAGTTCCTTAATCCCATATTTTCTATCTGCAGACATCTTACCCTTCGAGTCAGACATACAGTGCACAGAGGTCCAGCCCAAAGAGCCAGCCGTGTGTTACACATCACCTTTGAAGATACGGTATACGCCCAGTCAAGACTGGCGCCTCTACGGGAATCAGGTGAGCATTACAGAACGCAAAGCCTACCACAAAACTCCCGTCCAGGCGCTATGGAAACCTCGGATACCGACCAGCTAGCCCAGTTACTTGGGGAACTAAGGGCAGAAGTGCATGCAGCCCGTCAGGAAACGAACGCTCTAAGAAGGGAACTGATTATTTCCAAGGAGCGAACAGATGATCTCGCTAGACAATTGCTACAGTCACAAGCCGGACAGACCCCGTTACCCGCATCTGGGGGAATTCTTCCTTCTACATCCTCTATGAATCCAGTGCAGATCAACCTACCTGGGAATGTACCTCTGGCTCCGCCCGAACGATTTTCTGGTGACCCAAAGAGGTTTGCAGTATTTATCAATCAGTGCCGGTTGCATTTCTTATGCCGGCCAGCAGCCTTTCCAACTGATCAAGCTAAAGTAGCTTTCGTGCTTTCGTACCTTAGTGGCAATGCGGCAGACTGGTCGATCCCTCTAGTAAATCAAGATGATCCGGTCCTCCATGATTTTCAAGCTTTTCAGCTCAGTATGGAAAAACTGTTCGCAAGACATTCACAGGGGCAGGCCTTGGACAATGAGCTTCTTTCGTTGCGACAAGGTAATCAAGACCTTTTGGCTTATATTGCGTCTTTCAACAGACTGATAGTGGAAACTCAATGGCCTGAGGACAAAAGGATTACGCTGTTTTATAGAGGTCTACGTGGAGAGCTCAAAGATGTGTTAGCCCAAGTAGTGAATCCCCCACAAGATTGTTCGGACTATATAGACTTAGTCGTTCAAATAGATCACAGACTGCAGAACAGGAAGGCCGATCGTTCCAAGTTTGATGCTCGAGTATTTTCCAAACCGCCAACTCCTTCCAAAGGAGTAGACTCCGGGGAACCCATGCAAATAGGGGGTCTGAAAGGTTCTCTAACACAAAAGGAGCGGGAAAGGAGAAAACAGTTGCAATTATGCCTCTATTGCGGAAACTCAGGGCACTTTCTTCGAGACTGTCCGGTGAAACCTGCCAAGAAGGCAGTAGGAGATGCAGTTACCAAAGTTACAAACTCTGAGCAGGGAAACGACCTCGCCCGACAAGAATAGAGGTCCTCTTGCCGAGCGTGAAAACCAGTTCCGTGACCTCGCATTTCGTGATACCTATGGTCCTCATTATCCCTGATAATCCGGATCGATTACATGCAATTGAAGCTTACGTCGACAGCGGTGCCATCGGCAATTATGTGGATCATGAAATGGTTTTGAGGATGAATCTAACTCTTTGTCCCAAGGCTGTAAAGGACGTCATTACTACGGTGGATGGTACGGAGATAGCCTCCGGGCCAGTAACGCATACCACTCAAGAGGTGACGCTAGTAAGTCAAGATGGACACCATGAGAAGATCGTGTTCGATGTGATCAAGGCCCCTCAGTTTCAGATTATTCTAGGAATACCTTGGTTAGAGAAACACAATCCTCTGATCGATTGGCGAGCAAGAACGGTCCAGTTTCCAGAATGTGTCTCTACTTGTCACCTTCCACCTGGTGTTGCACTGGCAGCAATTTCTTCAGAGACTCCCCAGTTACCTCCCGAATACCTAGAATACCAAGATGTTTTCCGGAAGGATCAGGCTAACTCTCTACCTCCTCATAGGTCTTATGACTGCCAGATAGACCTGATACCTGGATCTACTCCTCCTTGTAGTAGAATGTATGCCCTCACCGAGCCTGAGAACCTTCACCTTCGACAATACCTGGATCAATACCTGGCAAATGGGTTTATTCGTCCTTCCAAGTCCCCTGCTTCTTCAGCTTTGTTCTTCGTTCCAAAAAAGGAAGGAGACCTTAGAACTTGTATAGATTATCGCTCCCTGAACCAGATCACCGTTAAGAATAGATATCCGTTACCTTTGATCCCTGAACTCCTGGACCAAGTCAGAAAAGCATGCATATATACAAAGCTGGATCTTAGAGGAGCTTACCACTTGGTACGAGTAAAAGAGGGCGATGAATGGAAGACGGCCTTCCGCACCAAGTATGGGCTATTTGAATATCAGGTCATGCCCTTCGGACTTTGCAATGCCCCGGCCGCCTTTCAATATTTTATGAACGATGTCCTCAGAGAGCTCATAGATGTGTGTGTTGTTGTTTACATTGACGACATCCTCGTTTATTCTTCATCGGAATCTGAACATCGGAAACACGTGAAAATGGTCCTCGAAAGATTGCGTCAACACAAACTTTTCGCTAAGTTGGAAAAATGTGTTTTCAACGTGACTGAAGTTGAATTCTTGGGATTCATATTATCACCTGGCGGAGTGCGTATGGATTCAAAGAAGGTCGATGCAGTTCTCAAATGGCCATCACCATCCTCCGTAAAAGGTGTGCAAAGCATGTTAGGCTTCGCTAACTTTTACTGCAGGTTTATCCCCGAATTCTCTCGAATAGTCCAGCCCATCACTGCCTTGTTAAAGAAAAACAAACGTTTTGAATGGTCTACCGAGGCGGAACAAGCTTTCCAGGATTTGAAGACTAAATTTATCTCTGCACCAATCTTAAAACACCCTCGCCCCGAACTCCCCTACATCGTGGAAATTGATGCTTCAAGCCTTGCCATGGGGGCAGTTCTATCACAAAAGGACCCGGTAACCAATCAGTTGCATCCCGTGGCATTTTGGTCCCGCAAATTCTCGCCTCCTGAAATCAATTACACGATTACTGACAAGGAACTTCTGGCTATCAAGTCTGCCTTTAAGGCTTGGCGGCATTATCTGCTGGGGGCCCGACACACCGTTACTGTGATTACGGATCGCCGAAACCTGCAATATTTGAAAACCGCAAAAGCCCAATCCTCTAGACAACTCCGTTGGGCATTATTCTTTGCCGAGTTTGACTTCATAATTACCTATCGACCTGGTACAAAGAACGATAAAGCTGATGCCCTTTCTCGGATGGGAGTGGAAGAACACTTGATCAACCCTAAACCTGTACCAATCATTCCCGAACAAAGAATTCTGGGTGTAATCGCCACAGAATCCATAGAGGAAGTTAAGGATAAAGCCAGGCAACTTGTAACTCCAGCAGACATACAGAATTGGCATCTGCAGGGAAAGGACTTTGCAGTAAAGGACAACTTATTGTATTTCCAAGAACGATTATACCTACCCAGCACAGATTTACAGAAAAAAGTAATCTCTTGTTATCACGATTCTTTAATGGAAGGACATCCCGGTATGGCCAAGACCTCAGAAAAGATCAAGCGCTACTTCTGGTGGCCGTCTTGGAAAAAAGATATCAGAGACTTTATAATGTCCTGTGGAGTATGCGCCCAAAACAAGAGTCAAAAGGAAAGACCAGCAGGCCTCTTACGCCCTATTGACATCCCACCTCGCCCTTGGCATACGCTTTCTATGGACTTCATCACCGATCTACCTCCATGCTCCGGATACAATACGATTCTAGTAATCATGGACTTATTCTCCAAGATGGCGCATTTCATTCCGCTCAAAGGCTTGCCAACAGCAGCAACTCTGGCCCGAGAATTTCTCGAAAACATCGTCCGACTGCACGGTTTTCCTTTGGTTCTAATTTCGGATCGAGGTAGTCAATTTATTTCTCATTTTTGGCGAAGTTGCTGTCGGTCGGCTCAAATTGATGTGAGACTATCGACCAGTCACCACCCTCAGACCGACGGACAAACCGAGAGGACCAATCAAACTCTGGAACAGTATTTACGCTGCATGCTGCAACAAACGGAAAAAACTTGGAAAGACTTCCTTTGGATAGCCGAATATGCCTACAATAACTCTGTCCATTCGGGAACTGGGAAAACCCCGTTTTTTCTTTTGTACGGCAGTCACCCTCGAACCTCGGAGTTGGATCCCCTCCAAGATCTTGAAACACCAGCAGTAGACTACCTGCATTCTACAATCACCCAAGCCTTTAAGGAAGCTGTTTCTCACCTTCAAAGGGCTAAAGAACAATACAAGAAAGGAGCAGATCAACATCGGAAGGAAGCCCCTCAATATCAAGTAGGGGATCAAGTCTGGTTATCCACTAAATATCTACCTCTAAGAGGGCCACGCACATTCAACCCAAGATACCTTGGTCCCTATTCCATCACTACCATAGTAAACCCAGTAGCGGTCAAGTTGGACTTGCCCCCGCACATGAAGATACATCCGGTCTTCCACGTCTCTCTATTAAAACCCGTGCAACCTCAAACCCGACTAACTAAATCTCCAAAACCTATCCTAGTTGATGGAGAACTCGAGTTTGAAGTCAAAAGCATTCTGGACTCCAAGATCTCCAAATCTAAACTATTTTACCTAATTGACTGGAAAGGCTACGGCCCCCAAGAGAGATCCTGGGAACCTGCTGAATATGTCCACGCTCCTCGCCTAATCAAAAGATTTCACCGAACATTTCCTGACAAGCCAAAACCCCCGGAGAAGCCCGGTTTGGGAGGGGCCTTGAGGGGGGGTACTGTCATGATCTCTGCTTCGAAAAGGTCAGGGTTTTCCCAACTCCCTTGGAAGCAGATCCATAACCCAGGTTCCGAGTGCCAACCAGTCCCAATTGGGACCTTTTGGACCCAGTCCTGGCGCCAGTGGCACCAGGCTCATAAATATGCCCAGTCCCAGCGCTGGAAGCGCCGGGCTCATAATGCTTGGGTGGACTTACCTGCAGCAGACCATGCTGCTTACTTGCCTGCCAGTTGAGCCTCTGATCCTCTTCTGTTTGGAACTACTTTTCCTGTTGGGTGGGGCAGGAGCCACTCCCTAGATTCAGAACACTGGAACTCTTCTGGAAAGCAGGAACTCTTTTCTTACCTAGGCGTGGCTGTGGAAGGAGACACCTAAGCACTACAGGAGGCTATTTAAACCACACCCGATGGATGAATCTTGCTTTGCGTTATTCTGCATCCTCTGCAGCAGAACGCTCATCGTGTCTTCTGCATCTGATCCTGGGCCTAAGGAAAAAGGCTTACCATCCTGAATCCAGTCTTCAGCAACACCTATAAAGACAAGAAAGAACAGGTTAGCATTACGGTCTTCAGTGACAGCTCTTCACTTACCTGGTCCATCGGCTGTCACCAACGCCTCGCGCTGCATTCCGGCATCTGAAAGACAAAGGCTTACCTACTCTTTGTGCGCTCCGGAGGTCTTCACACTGCATTCCGGCATCTGAAAGACAAAAGCTTACCAACTCTTCGCACGCTCCGGAGGCCTTCGGCGCTGCATCCCGCATCTGAAAGACAAAACAAGGTGCGTTTAAAGACATTGGGGAACTTTAATACTCACGTGCCATTACTCCTTTCCACATCTAACCCAGTGGGTATTCCGGCACCCTGCAGCCGCTCCGAACTTGTACCTGCAAAATAAAAAGACAGTTAGAGCGCATCGTGAAGCAGGCAACAAGCGCTTACTTACGTGCTTCCAGGCGCTTCTATTCATCACACGGGCTCCATCTTCAACTCACTTCAGCCCGTCATCCGCCATCGCCGGAACCCTGCAAAACAAGAGACATCATTACTAAAGACTTTAAAGACATTAGGATTACTCGAAACTTACCGTTCGTGCAGTAAACGACGGACAGCAGTCCTCTGAAGTCAAGAGGCCTGCTCCCCTTATCCAGTGAAGAAACTGGTTACAGCACCCTGCCCCGAGGCAGATGGAGAGCACGGCGTTCACTTACCTAAGGTGAGAGCGTTAACCTTTGGGGTTCTACAGGAGAAGAGAAAGGGAAGAAGAGAGAGACATTCAATAACCCAGTTCCTTAATCCCATATTTTCTATCTGCAGACATCTTACCCTTCGAGTCAGACATACAGTGCACAGAGGTCCAGCCCAAAGAGCCAGCCGTGTGTTACACATCACCTTTGAAGATACGGTATACGCCCAGTCAAGACCGGCGCCTCTACGGGAATCAGGTGAGCGTTACATGGCCTAGCAGCTCGGGCTGCTACCATTGGTGGCGGCAGCTGACTGATTTGCACATGGCTGGACCCCTTTTGCAATGGCACAGACGGGCTAAAAACCGGTGGTGTGGAAGGTTGCCCAGAGCAATTGCCAGTGGTTCAGATTCATTCGAAACCTTCCACCCATCACTTTTGTGGTCACAGTTTGTCTCTCCATGTGAGAGACGGTATACCCAGACGTGGGTCCCTTGCTCGCTGCGCCATAGGGAACCAGGCTGCATCTCACTGAGGAGGTCCATCAAGGCCGAAACATGTCTGGGGTTGCTTGATTTTCTGTGCAGTGGGGACCTGGCCTAGCAGTTTGGGCTGGGCTGCTACCATTGGTGGCAGCAGCTGACTGATTTGCGCATGCCTGGACCCCTTTTGCAATGGCGCAGACGGGCTAAAAAATGGTGGTGTGGAAGGTTGCCCAGAGCAATTGCCAGTGGTTCAGATTCATTCGAAACCTTCCACCCATCACTTTTTGGTGACAGTTTGTCTCTCCATGTGATTGAGGGCATGCCCCGACGTGGGTTCCTTGCTCGCTGCGCCATAGGGAACCAGGCTGCACCTCACTGAGGAGGTCATCAAGGCCGAAACAGGTCTGGGGTTTCTTGGTTTTCTGTGCAGAAGGGACCTTGCATAGCAGTTTTGGCTGGGCTGCTACCATTGGTGGCGGCAGCTGACTGATTTGCCCATGGCTGGACCCCTTTTGCAATGGCGCAGACGGGCTAAAAAATGGTGGTGTGGAAGTTGCCCAGAGCAATTGCCAGTGGTTCACATTCATTCGAAACCTTCCACCCATCACTTTTTGGTCACAGTTTGTCTCTCCATGTGATTGAAGGCATGCCCCGACATGGGTTCCTTGCTCGCTGCGCCATAGGGAACCAGGCTGCACCTCACTGAGGAGGTCCATCAAGGCAGAAACAGGTCTGGGGTTTCTTGGTTTTCTGTGCAGAGGGGACCTTGCATAGCAGTTTTGGCTGGGCTGCTACCATTGGTGGCGGCAGCTGACTGATTTGCACATGGCTGGACCCCTTTTGCAATGGCGCAGATGGGCTAAAAACCGGTGGTGTGGAAGGTTGCCCAGAGCAATTGCCAGTGGTTCAGATTCATTCGAAACCTTCCACCCATCACTTTTGTGGTCACAGTTTGTCTCTCCATGTGAGAGAGGGTATGCCCAGACGTGGGTCCCTTGCTCGCTGCGCCATAGGGAACCAGGCTGCATCTCACTGAGGAGGTCCATCAAGGCCGAAACATGTCTGGGGTTGCTTGGTTTTCTGTGCAGTGGAGACCTGGCCTAGCAGTTTGGGCTGGGCTGCTACCATTGGTGGCGGCAGCTGACTGATTTGCGCATGCCTGGACCCCTTTTGCAATGGCGCAGATGGGCTAAAAAATGGTGGTGTGGAAGGTTGCCCAGAGCAATTGCCAGTGGTTCAGATTCATTCGAAACCTTCCACCCATCACTTTTTGGTCACAGTTTGTCTCTCCATGTGATTGAGGCCATGCCCCGACGTGGGTTCCTTGCTCGCTGCGCCATAGGGAACCAGGCTGCACCTCACTGAGGAGGTCCATCAAGGCCGAAACAAGTCTGGGGTTTCTTGGTTTTCTGTGCAGAGGGGACCTTGCATAGCAGTTTTGGCTGGGCTGCTACCATTGGTGGCGGCAGCTGACTGATTTGCACATGGCTGGACCCCTTTTGCAATGGCGCAGATGGGCTAAAAACCGGTGGTGTGGAAGGTTGCCCAGAGCAATTGCCAGTGGTTCAGATTCATTCGAAACCTTCCACCCATCACTTTTGTGGTCACAGTTTGTCTCTCCATGTGAGAGAGGGTATGCCCAGACGTGGGTCCCTTGCTCGCTGCGCCATAGGGAACCAGGCTGCACCTCACTGAGGAGGTCCATCAAGGCCGAAACATGTCTGGGGTTTCTTGGTTTTCTGTGCAGAGGGTACCTGGCCTAGCAGTTTGGGCTGGGCTGCAACCATTGGTGGCGGCAGCTGACTGATTTGCACATGGCTGGACCCCTTTTGCAATGGCACAGACGGGCTAACAAACGGTGGTGTGGAAGGTTGCCCAGAGCAATTGCCAGTGGTTCAGATTCATTCAAAACTTTCCACCCATCACTTTTGTGGTCACAGTTTGTCTCTCCATGTGAGAGAGGGTATGCCCAGACGTGGGTCCCTTGCTCGCTGCGCCATAGGGAACAAGGCTGCACCTCACTGAGGAGGTCCATCAAGGCTAAAACATGTCTGGGGTTGCTTGGTTTTCTGTGCAGAGGGGACCTGGCCTAGCAGTTCGGGCTGGGCTGCTACAATTGGTGGTGGCAGCTGACTGATTTGCACATGGCTGGACCCCTTTTGCATTGGCGCAGACGGGCTAAAAAACAGTGGTGTGGAAGGTTGCCCAGAGCAATTGCCAGTGGTTCAGATTCATTCGAAACATTCCACCGATCACTTTTCTGGTCACAGTTTGTCTCTCCATGTGATTGAGGGTATGCCCAGACGTGGGTTCCTTGCTCGCTGCGCCATAGGGAACCAGGCTGCACCTCACTGAGGAGGTCCATCAAGGCCGAAACAGGTCTGGGGTTTCTTGGTTTTCTGTGCAGAGGGGACCTGGCATAGCAGATTTGGCTGGGCTGCTACCATTGGTGGCGGCAGCTGACTGATTTGCACATGGTTGGACCCCTTTTGCAATGGGGCAGATGGGCTAAAAAACAGTGGTGTGGAAGGTTGCCCAGAGCAATTGCCAGTGGTTCAGATTCATTCAAAACCTTCCACCCATCACTTTGGTGGTCACAGTTTGTCTCTCCATGTGAGAGAGTGTATGCTCAGACGTGGGTCCCTTGCTAGCTGCCCCGTAGGGAACAAGGCTGCACCTCACTGAGGAGGTCCATCAAGGCCAAAACATGTCTGGGGTTGCTTGGTTTTCTGTGCAGAGGGGATCTGGCATAGCAGTTTTGGCTGGGCTGCTACCATTGGTGGCGGCAGCTGACTGATTTGCACATGGCTGGACCCCTTTTGCAATGGCGCAGATGGGCTAAAAAACAGTGGTGTGGAAGGTTGCCCAGAGCAATTGCCAGTGGTTCAGATTAATTCAAAACCTTACACCCATCACTTTTGTGGTCACAGTTTGTCTCTCCATGTGAGAGAGGGTATGCCCAGACGTGGGTCCCTTGCTCACTGCGCCATAGGGAACCAGGCTGCAACTCACTGAGGAAGTCCATCAAGGCCAAAACATGTCTGGGTTGCTTGGTTTTCTGTGCAGAGGGGACCTGGCCTAGCTGATTGGGCGGGGCTGCTACCATTGGTGGCGGCAGCTGACTGATTTGCACATGGCTGGACCCCTTTTGCAATGGCGCAGACAGGCTAAAAAACAGTGTTGTGGAAGGTTGCCCAGAGCAATTGCCAGTGGTTCAGATTAATTCAAAACCTTCCACCCATCACTTTTGTGGTCACAGTTTGTCTCTCCATGTGAGAGAGGGTATGCCCAGACGTGGGTCCCTTGCTCGCTGCGCCATAGGGAACCAGGCTGCACCTCACTGAGGAGGAACATCAAGGCCGAAACATGTCTGGGGTTGCTTGGTTTTCTGTGCAGAGGGGACCTGGCCTAGCAGTTCGGGCTGGGCTGCTACCATTGGTGGCGGCAGCTGACTGATTTCCACATGGCTGTACCCCTTTTGCAATGGCGCAGACGGGCTAAAAAACAGTGGTGTGGAAGGTTGCCCACAGCAACTGCCAGTGGCTCGGATTCATTCGAAACCTTCCTCCCATCCCTTTTATGGTCACAGTTTGTCTCTCCATGTGAGAGAGGGTATGCCCAGATGTGGGTCCCTTGCTCACTGCGCCTTAGGGAACCAGGCTGCACCTCACTGAGGAGGTCCATCAAGGCCGAAACATGCCTGGGGTTACTTGGTTTTCTGTGCAGAGGGGACCTGGCCTAGCAGTTCGGGCTGGGCTGCTACCATTGGTGGCGGCAGCTGACTGATTTGCACATGGCTGGACCCCTTTTGCAATGGCGCAGACGGGCTAAAAAATGGTGGTGTGGAAGGTTGCACAGAGCAATTGCCAGTGGTTGATTCATTCGAAACCTTCCACCCATCACTTTTCTGGTCACAGTTTGTAACTCCATGTGAGAGAGGGTATGCCCAGACGTGGGTCCCTTGCTAGCTGCGCCATAGGGAACCAGGCTGCACCTCACTGAGGAGGTCCATCAAGGCCGAAACATGTCTGGGGTTGCTTGGTTTTCTGTGCAGAAGGGACCTGGCCTAGCAGTTCGGGCTGGGCTGCTACCACTGGTGGCGGCAGCTGACTGATTTGCACATGGCTGGACCCCTTTTGCAATGGCGCAGACTGGCTAAAAAACGGTGGTGTGGAAGGTTTTGAAGAGCAATTGCCAGTGGTTCAAATTCATTCAAAACCTTCCACCCATCACTTTGTGGTCACAGTTTGTCTCTCCATGTGAGAGAGGGTATGCCCCGACGTGGGTTCCTTGCTCGCTGCGCCATAGGGAACCAGGCTGCACCTCACTGAGGAGGTCCATCAAGGCCAAAACATGTCTGGGGTTTCTTGGTTTTCTGTGCAGAGGGGACCTTGCATAGCAGTTTTGGCTGGGCTGCTACCATTGGTGGCGGCAGCTGACTGATTTGCACATGGCTGGACCCCTTTTGCAATGGCGCAGATGGTCTAAAAACCGGTGGTGTGGAAGGTTGCCCAGAGCAATTGCCAGTGGTTCAGATTCATTCGAAACCTTCCACCCATCACTTTTGTGGTCACAGTTTGTCTCTCCATGTGAGAGAGGGTATGCCCAGATGTGGGTCCCTTGCTCACTGCGCCTTAGGGAACCAGGCTGCACCTCACTGAGGAGGTCCATCAAGGCCGAAACATGCCTGGGGTTACTTGGTTTTCTGTGCAGAGGGGACCTGGCCTAGCAGTTCGGGCTGGGCTGCTACCATTGGTGGCGGCAGCTGACTGATTTGCACATGGCTGGACCCCTTTTGCAATGGCGCAGACGGGCTAAAAACCGGTGGTGTGGAAGGTTGCCCAGAGCAATTGCCAGTGGTTCAGATTCATTCGAAACCTTCCACCCATCACTTTTGTGGTCGCAGTTTGTCTCTCCATGTGAGAGAGGGTATGCCCAGACGTGGGTCCCTTGCTCGCTGCGCCATAGGGAACCAGGCTGCATCTCACTGAGGAGGTCCATCAAGGCCGAAACATGTCTGGGGTTTCTTGGTTTTCTGTGCAGAGGGGACCTTGCATAGCAGTTTTGGCTGGGCTGCTACCATTGGTGGCGGCAGCTGACTGATTTGCACATGGCTGGACCCCTTTTGCAATGGCGCAGATGGTCTAAAAACCGGTGGTGTGGAAGGTTGCCCAGAGCAATTGCCAGTGGTTCAGATTCATTCGAAACCTTCCACCCATCACTTTTGTGGTCACAGTTTGTCTCTCCATGTGAGAGAGGGTATGCCCAGATGTGGGTCCCTTGCTCACTGCGCCTTAGGGAACCAGGCTGCACCTCACTGAGGAGGTCCATCAAGGCCGAAACATGCCTGGGGTTACTTGGTTTTCTGTGCAGAGGGGACCTGGCCTAGCAGTTCGGGCTGGGCTGCTACCATTGGTGGCGGCAGCTGACTGATTTGCACATGGCTGGACCCCTTTTGCAATGGCGCAGACGGGCTAAAAAATGGTGGTGTGGAAGGTTGCACAGAGCAATTGCCAGTGGTTCAGATTCATTCGAAACCTTCCACCCATCACTTTTCTGGTCACAGTTTGTAACTCCATGTGAGAGAGGGTATGCCCAGACGTGGGTCCCTTGCTCGCTGCGCCATAGGGAACCAGGCTGCACCTCACTGAGGAGGTCCATCAAGGCCGAAACAGGTCTGGGGTTTCTTGGTTTTCTGTGCAGAGGGGACCTTGCATAGCAGTTTTGGCTGGGCTGCTACCATTGGTGGCGGCAGCTGACTGATTTGCACATGGCTGGACCCCTTTTGCAATGGCGCAGATGGTCTAAAAACCGGTGGTGTGGAAGGTTGCCCAGAGCAATTGCCAGTGGTTCAGATTCATTCGAAACCTTCCACCCATCACTTTTGTGGTCACAGTTTGTCTCTCCATGTGAGAGAGGGTATGCCCAGATGTGGGTCCCTTGCTCACTGCGCCTTAGGGAACCAGGCTGCACCTCACTGAGGAGGTCCATCAAGGCCGAAACATGCCTGGGGTTACTTGGTTTTCTGTGCAGAGGGGACCTGGCCTAGCAGTTCGGGCTGGGCTGCTACCATTGGTGGCGGCAGCTGACTGATTTGCACATGGCTGGACCCCTTTTGCAATGGCGCAGACGGGCTAAAAAATGGTGGTGTGGAAGGTTGCACAGAGCAATTGCCAGTGGTTCAGATTCATTCGAAACCTTCCACCCATCACTTTTCTGGTCACAGTTTGTAACTCCATGTGAGAGAGGGTATGCCCAGACGTGGGTCCCTTGCTCGCTGCGCCATAGGGAACCAGGCTGCACCTCACTGAGGAGGTCCATCAAGGCCGAAACAGGTCTGGGGTTTCTTGGTTTTCTGTGCAGAGGGGACCTGGCATAGCAGTTTTGGCTGGGCTGTTACCATTGGTGGCGGCAGCTGACTGATTTGCACATGGTTGGACCCCTTTTGCAATGGGGCAGATGGGCTAAAAAACAGTGGTGTGGAAGGTTGCCCAGAGCAATTGCCAGTGGTTCAGATTCATTCAAAACCTTCCACCCATCACTTTGGTGGTCACAGTTTGTCTCTCCATGTGAGAGAGTGTATGCCCAGACGTGGGTCCCTTGCTAGCTGCCCCGTAGGGAACAAGGCTGCACCTCACTGAGGAGGTCCATCAAGGCCAAAACATGTCTGGGGTTGCTTGGTTTTCTGTGCAGAGGGGATCTGGCATAGCAGTTTTGGCTGGGCTGCTACCATTGGTGGCGGCAGCTGACTGATTTGCACATGGCTGGACCCCTTTTGCAATGGCGCAGATGGGCTAAAAAACAGTGGTGTGGAAGGTTGCCCAGAGCAATTGCCAGTGGTTCAGATTAGTTCAAAACCTTACACCCATCACTTTTGTGGTCACAGTTTGTCTCTCCATGTGAGAGAGGGTATGCCCAGACGTGGGTCCTTTGCTCACTGCGCCATAGGGAACCAGGCTGCAACTCACTGAGGAGGTCCATCAAGGCCAAAACATGTCTGGGGTTGCTTGGTTTTCTGTGCAGAGGGGACCTGGCCTAGCTGATTGGGCGGGGCTGCTACCATTGGTGGCGGCAGCTGACTGATTTGCACATGGCTGGACCCCTTTTGCAATGGCGCAGACAGGCTAAAAAACAGTGTTGTGGAAGGTTGCCCAGAGCAATTGCCAGTGGTTCAGATTAATTCAAAACCTTCCACCCATCACTTTTGTGGTCACAGTTTGTCTCTCCATGTGAGAGAGGGTATGCCCAGACGTGGGTCCCTTGCTCGCTGCGCCATAGGGAACCAGGCTGCACCTCACTGAGGAGGTCCATCAAGGCTGAAACATGTCTGGGGTTGCTTGGTTTTCTGTGCAGAGGGGACCTGGCCTAGCAGTTCGGGCTGGGCTGCTACCATTGGTGGCGGCAGCTGACTGATTTCCACATGGCTGGACCCCTTTTGCAATGGCGCAGACGGGCTAAAAAACAGTGGTGTGGAAGGTTGCCCACAGCAACTGCCAGTGGCTCAGATTCATTCGAAACCTTCCTCCCATCCCTTTTATGGTCACAGTTTGTCTCTCCATGTGAGAGAGGGTATGCCCAGATGTGGGTCCCTTGCTCACTGCGCCTTAGGGAACCAGGCTGCACCTCACTGAGGAGGTCCATCAAGGCCGAAACATGTCTGGGGTTGCTTGGTTTTCTGTGCAGAAGGGACCTGGCCTAGCAGTTCGGGCTGGGCTGCTACCACTGGTGGCGGCAGCTGACTGATTTGCACAGGGCTGGACCCCTTTTGCAATGGCGCAGACTGGCTAAAAAACGGTGGTGTGGAAGGTTTCGAAGAGCAATTGCCAGTGGTTCAAATTCATTCAAAACCTTCCACCCATCACTTTGTGGTCACAGTTTGTCTCTCCATGTGAGAGAGGGTATGCCCAGATGTGGGTCCCTTGCTCACTGTGCCTTAGGGAACCAGGCTGCACCTCATTGAGGAGGTCCATCAAGGCCGAAACATGTCTGGGGTTGCTTGGTTTTCTGTGCAGAGGGGACCTGGCCTAGCAGCTCGGGCTGCTACCATTGGTGGCGGCAGCTGACTGATTTGCACATGGCTGGACCCCTTTTGCAATGGCGCAGACGGGCTAAAAACCGGTGGTGTGGAAGGTTGCCCAGAGCAATTGCCAGTGGTTCAGATTCATTCGAAACCTTCCACCCATCACTTTTGTGGTCGCAGTTTGTCTCTCCATGTGAGAGAGGGTATGCCCAGATGTGGGTCCCTTGCTCGCTGCGCCATAGGGAACCAGGCTGCATCTCACTGAGGAGGTCCATCAAGGCCGAAACATGTCTGGGGTTGCTTGGTTTTCTGTGCAGTGGGGACCTGGCCCAGCAGTTTGGGCTGGGCTGCTACCATTGGTGGCAGCAGCTGACTGATTTGCGCATGCCTGGACCCCTTTTGCAATGGTGCAGACGGGCTAAAAAATGGTGGTGTGGAAAGTTGCCCAGAGCAATTGCCAGTGGTTCAGATTCATTCGAAACCTTCCACCCATCACTTTTTGGTCACAGTTTGTCTCTCCATGTGATTGAGGGCATGCCCCGACGTGGGTTCCTTGCTCGCTGCGCCATAGGGAACCAGGCTGCACCTCACTGAGGAGGTCCATCAAGGCCGAAACAGGTCTGGGGTTTCTTGGTTTTCTGTGCAGAGGGGACCTTGCATAGCAGATTTGGCTGGGCTGCTACCATTGGTGGCGGCAGCTCACTGATTTGCACATGGCTGGACCCCTTTTGCAATGGCGCAGACGGGCTAAAAAATGGTGGTGTGGAAGGTTGCCCAGAGCAATTGCCAGTGGTTCAGATTCATTCGAAACCTTCCACCCATCACTTTTTGGTCACAGTTTGTCTCTCCATGTGATTGAGGGCATGCCCCGACGTGGGTTCCTTGCTCGCTGCGCCATAGGGAACCAGGCTGCACCTCACTGAGGAGGTCCATCAAGGCCGAAACAGGTCTGGGGTTTCTTGGTTTTCTGTGCAGAGGGGACCTTGCATAGCAGTTTTGGCTGGGCTGCTACCATTGGTGGCGGCAGCTGACTGATTTGCACATGGCTGGACCCCTTTTGCAATGGCGCAGATGGTCTAAAAACCGGTGGTGTGGAAGGTTGCCCAGAACAATTGTCAGTGGTTCAGATTCATTCGAAACCTTCCACCCATCACTTTTGTGGTCACAGTTTGTCTCTCCATGTGAGAGAGGGTATGCCCAGATGTGGGTCCCTTGCTCACTGCGCATTAGGGAACCAGGCTGCACCTCACTGAGGAGGTCCATCAAGGCCGAAACATGCCTGGGGTTACTTGGTTTTCTGTGCAGAGGGGACCTGGCCTAGCAGTTCGGGCTGGGCTGCTACCATTGGTGGCGGCAGCTGACTGATTTGCACATGGCTGGACCCCTTTTGCAATGGCGCAGACGGGCTAAAAAATGGTGGTGTGGAAGGTTGCACAGAGCAATTGCCAGTGGTTCAGATTCATTCGAAACCTTCCACCCATCACTTTTCTGGTCACAGTTTGTAACTCCACGTGAGAGAGGGTATGCCCAGACGTGGGTCCCTTGCTCGCTGCGCCATAGGGAACCAGGCTGCACCTCACTGAGGAGGTCCATCAAGGCCGAAACAGGTCTGGGGTTTCTTGGTTTTCTGTGCAGAGGGGACCTGGCATAGCAGTTTTGGCTGGGCTGTTACCATTGGTGGCGGCAGCTGACTGATTTGCACATGGCTGGACCCCTTTTGCAATGGCGCATGTGGGCTAAAAAACAGTGGTGTGGAAGGTTGCCAGGAGCAATTGCCAGTGGTTCAGATTCATTCAAAACCTTCCTCCCATCACTTTGGTGGTCACAGTTTGTCTCTCCATGTGAGAGAGGGTATGCCCAGACGTGGGTCCCTTGCTAGCTGCCCCATAGGGAACAAGGCTGCCATAACTGAGGAGGTCCATCAAGGCCAAAACATGTCTGGGGTTGCTTGGTTTTCGGTGCAGAGGGGACCTGGCCTAGCAGTTCGGTCTGGGCTGCTACCATTGGTGGCGGCAGCTGACTGATTTGCACATGGCTGAACTCCTTTTGCAATGGCGCAGACGGGCTAAAAAAAGTGGTGTGGAAGGTTGCCCAGAGCAATTGCCAGAGGTTCAGATTAATTCAAAACCTTCCACGCATCACTTTTGTGGTCACAGTTTGTCTCTCCATGCGAGAGAGAGTATGCCCAGACGTGGGTCCCTTGCTCGCTGCGCCATAGGGAACCAGGCTGCAACTCACTGAGGAGGTCCATCAAGGCCAAAACATGTCTGGGGTTGCTTGGTTTTCTGTGCAGAGGGGACCTGGCCTAGCTGTTTTGGCGGGGCTGCTACCATTGGTGGCTGCAGCTGGCTGATTTGCACATGGCTGGACCCCTTTTGCAATGGCGCAAACGGGCTAAACAACAGTGTTGTGGAAGGTTGCCCAGAGCAATTGAAAGTGGTTCAGATTAAATCAAAACCTTCCACCCATCACTTTTGTGGTCACAGTTTGTCTCTCCATGTGAGAGAGGGTATGCCCAGACGTGGGTCCCTTGCTCGCTGCGCCATAGGGAACCAGGCTGCACCTCACTGAGGAGGTCCATCAAGGCCGAAACATGTCTGGGGTTGCTTGGTTTTCTGTGCAGAGGGGACCTGGCTTAGCAGTTCGGGCTGGGCTGCTACCATTGGTGGCGGCAGCTGACTTATTTGCACATGGCTGGCCCCCTTTTGCAATGGCGCAGACGGGCTAAAAAACAGTGGTGTGGAAGTTTGCCCAGAGCAACTGCCAGTGGCTCAGATTAATTCGAAACCTTCCACCCATCACTTTTTGGTGACAGTTTGTCTCTCCATGTGATTGAGGGCATGCCCCGACGTGGGTTCCTTGCTCGCTGCGCCATAGGGAACCAGGCTGCACCTCACTGAGGAGGTCATCAAGGCCGAAACAGGTCTGGGGTTTCTTGGTTTTCTGTGCAGAGGGGACCTTGCATAGCAGTTTTGGCTGGGCTGCTACCATTGGTGGCGGCAGCTGACTGATTTGCCCATGGCTGGACCCCTTTTGCAATGGCGCAGACGGGCTAAAAAATGGTGGTGTGGAAGTTGCCCAGAGCAATTGCCAGTGGTTCAGATTCATTCGAAACCTTCCACCCATCACTTTTTGGTCACAGTTTGTCTCTCCATGTGATTAAGGCATGCCCCGACGTGGGTTCCTTGCTCGCTGCGCCATAGGGAACCAGGCTGCACCTCACTGAGGAGGTCCATCAAGGCCGAAACAGGTCTGGGGTTTCTTGGTTTTCTGTGCAGAGGGGACCTTGCATAGCAGTTTTGGCTGGGCTGCTACCATTGGTGGCGGCAGCTGACTGATTTGCACATGGCTGGACCCCTTTTGCAATGGCGCAGATGGGCTAAAAACCGGTGGTGTGGAAGGTTGCCCAGAGCAATTGCCAGTGGTTCAGATTCATTCGAAACCTTCCACCCATCACTTTTGTGGTCACAGTTTGTCTCTCCATGTGAGAGAGGGTATGCCCCGACGTGGGTCCCTTGCTCGCTGCGCCATAGGGAACCAGGCTGCATCTCACTGAGGAGGTCCATCAAGGCCGAAACATGTCTGGGGTTGCTTGGTTTTCTGTGCAGTGGGGACCTGGCCTAGCAGTTTGGGCTGGGCTGCTACCATTGGTGGCGGCAGCTGACTGATTTGCGCATGCCTGGACCCCTTTTGCAATGGCGCAGATGGGCTAAAAAATGGTGGTGTGGAAGGTTGCCCAGAGCAATTGCCAGTGGTTCAGATTCATTCGAAACCTTCCACCCATCACTTTTTGGTCACAGTTTGTCTCTCCATGTGATTGAGGGCATGCCCCGACGTGGGTTCCTTGCTCACTGCGCCATAGGGAACCAGGCTGTACCTCACTGAGGAGGTCCATCAAGGCCGAAACATGTCTGGGGTTTCTTGGTTTTCTGTGCAGAGGGTACCTGGCCTAGCAGTTTGGGCTGGGCTGCTACCATTGGTGGCGGCAGCTGACTGATTTGCACATGGCTGGACCCCTTTTGCAGTGGCACAGACGGGCTAAAAAACGGTGGTGTGGAAGGTTGCCCAGAGCAATTGCCAGTGGTTCAGATTCATTCAAAACCTTCCACCCATCACTTTTGTGGTCACAGTTTGTCTCTCCATGTGAGAGAGGGTATGCCCAGACGTGGGTCCCTTGCTCGCTGCGCCATAGGGAACAAGGCTGCACCTCACTGAGGAGGTCCATCAAGGCTAAAACATGTCTGGGGTTGCTTGGTTTTCTGTGCAGAGGGGACCTGGCCTAGCAGTTCGGGCTGGGCTGCTACAATTGGTGGTGGCAGCTGACTGATTTGCACATGGCTGGACCCCTTTTGCAATGGCGCAGACGGGCTAAAAAACAGTGGTGTGGAAGGTTGCCCAGAGCAATTGCCAGTGGTTCAGATTCATTCGAAACATTCCACCGATCACTTTTCTGGTCACAGTTTGTCTCTCCATGTGATTGAGGGTATGCCCAGACGTGGATTCCTTGCTCGCTGCGCCATAGGGAACCAGGCTGCACCTCACTGAGGAGGTCCATCAAGGCCGAAACAGGTCTGGGGTTTCTTGGTTTTCTGTGCAGAGGGGACCTGGCATAGCAGTTTTGGCTGGGCTGCTACCATTGGTGGCGGCAGCTGACTGATTTGCACATGGTTGGACCCCTTTTGCAATGGGGCAGATGGGCTAAAAAACAGTGGTGTGGAAGATTGCCCAGAGCAATTGCCAGTGGTTCAGATTCATTCAAAACCTTCCACCCATCACTTTGGTGGTCACAGTTTGTCTCTCCATGTGAGAGAGTGTATGCCCAGACGTGGGTCCCTTGCTAGCTGCCCCGTAGGGAACAAGGCTGCACCTCACTGAGGAGGTCCATCAAGGCCAAAACATGTCTGGGGTTGCTTGGTTTTCTGTGCAGAGGGGATCTGGCATAGCAGTTTTGGCTGGGCTGCTACCATTGGTGGCGGCAGCTGACTGATTTGCACATGGCTGGACCCCTTTTGCAATGGCGCAGATGGGCTAAAAAACAGTGGTGTGGAAGGTTGCCCAGAGCAATTGCCAGTGGTTCAGATTAATTCAAAACCTTACACCCATCACTTTTGTGGTCACAGTTTGTCTCTCCATGTGAGAGAGGGTATGCCCAGACGTGGGTCCTTTGCTCACTGCGCCATAGGGAACCAGGCTGCAACTCACTGAGGAGGTCCATCAAGGCCAAAACATGTCTGGGGTTGCTTGGTTTTCTGTGCAGAGGGGACCTGGCCTAGCTGATTGGGCGGGGCTGCTACCATTGGTGGCGGCAGCTGACTGATTTGCACATGGCTGGACCCCTTTTGCAATGGCGCAGACAGGCTAAAAAACAGTGTTGTGGAAGGTTGCCCAGAGCAATTGCCAGTGGTTCAGATTAATTCAAAACCTTCCACCCATCACTTTTGTGGTCACAGTTTGTCTCTCCATGTGAGAGAGGGTATGCCCAGACGTGGGTCCCTTGCTCGCTGCGCCATAGGGAACCAGGCTGCACCTCACTGAGGAGGTCCATCAAGGCTGAAACATGTCTGGGGTTGCTTGGTTTTCTGTGCAGAGGGGACCTGGCCTAGCAGTTCGGGCTGGGCTGCTACCATTGGTGGCGGCAGCTGACTGATTTCCACATGGCTGGACCCCTTTTGCAATGGCGCAGACGGGCTAAAAAACAGTGGTGTGGAAGGTTGCCCACAGCAACTGCCAGTGGCTCAGATTCATTCGAAACCTTCCTCCCATCCCTTTTATGGTCACAGTTTGTCTCTCCATGTGAGAGAGGGTATGCCCAGATGTGGGTCCCTTGCTCACTGCGCCTTAGGGAACCAGGCTGCACCTCACTGAGGAGGTCCATCAAGGCCGAAACATGTCTGGGGTTGCTTGGTTTTCTGTGCAGAAGGGACCTGGCCTAGCAGTTCGGGCTGGGCTGCTACCACTGGTGGCGGCAGCTGACTGATTTGCACAGGGCTGGACCCCTTTTGCAATGGCGCAGACTGGCTAAAAAACGGTGGTGTGGAAGGTTTCAAAGAGCAATTGCCAGTGGTTCAAATTCATTCAAAACCTTCCACCCATCACTTTGTGGTCACAGTTTGTCTCTCCATGTGAGAGAGGGTATGCCCAGATGTGGGTCCCTTGCTCACTGTGCCTTAGGGAACCAGGCTGCACCTCATTGAGGAGGTCCATCAAGGCCGAAACATGTCTGGGGTTGCTTGGTTTTCTGTGCAGAGGGGACCTGGCCTATCAGCTCGGGCTGCTACCATTGGTGGCGGCAGCTGACTGATTTGCACATGGCTGGACCCCTTTTGCAATGGCGCAGACGGGCTAAAAACCGGTGGTGTGGAAGGTTGCCCAGAGCAATTGCCAGTGGTTCAGATTCATTCGAAACCTTCCACCCATCACTTTTGTGGTCGCAGTTTGTCTCTCCATGTGAGAGAGGGTATGCCCAGACGTGGGTCCCTTGCTCGCTGCGCCATAGGGAACCAGGCTGCATCTCACTGAGGAGGTCCATCAAGGCCGAAACATGTCTGGGGTTGCTTGGTTTTCTGTGCAGTGGGGACCTGGCCCAGCAGTTTGGGCTGGGCTGCTACCATTGGTGGCAGCAGCTGACTGATTTGCGCATGCCTGGACCCCTTTTGCAATGGTGCAGACGGGCTAAAAAATGGTGGTGTGGAAAGTTGCCCAGAGCAATTGCCAGTGGTTCAGATTCATTCGAAACCTTCCACCCATCACTTTTTGGTCACAGTTTGTCTCTCCATGTGATTGAGGGCATGCCCCGACGTGGGTTCCTTGCTCGCTGCGCCATAGGGAACCAGGCTGCACCTCACTGAGGAGGTCCATCAAGGCCGAAACAGGTCTGGGGTTTCTTGGTTTTCTGTGCAGAGGGGACCTTGCATAGCAGATTTGGCTGGGCTGCTACCATTGGTGGCGGCAGCTGACTGATTTGCACATGGCTGGACCCCTTTTGCAATGGCGCAGACGGGCTAAAAAATGGTGGTGTGGAAGGTTGCCCAGAGCAATTGCCAGTGGTTCAGATTCATTCGAAACCTTCCACCCATCACTTTTTGGTCACAGTTTGTCTCTCCATGTGATTGAAGGCATGCCCCGACGTGGGTTCCTTGCTCGCTGCGCCATAGGGAACCAGGCTGCACCTCACTGAGGAGGTCCATAAAGGCCGAAACAGGTCTGGGGTTTCTTGGTTTTCTGTGCAGAGGGGACCTTGCATAGCAGTTTTGGCTGGGCTGCTACCATTGGTGGCGGCAGCTGACTGATTTGCACATGGCTGGACCCCTTTTGCAATGGCGCAGATGGTCTAAAAACCGGTGGTGTGGAAGGTTGCCCAGAACAATTGCCAGTGGTTCAGATTCATTCGAAACCTTCCACCCATCACTTTTGTGGTCACAGTTTGTCTCTCCATGTGAGAGAGGGTATGCCCAGATGTGGGTCCCTTGCTCACTGCGCATTAGGGAACCAGGCTGCACCTCACTGAGGAGGTCCATCAAGGCCGAAACATGCCTGGGGTTACTTGGTTTTCTGTGCAGAGGGGACCTGGCCTAGCAGTTCGGGCTGGGCTGCTACCATTGGTGGCGGCAGCTGACTGATTTGCACATGGCTGGACCCCTTTTGCAATGGCGCAGACGGTCTAAAAAATGGTGGTGTGGAAGGTTGCACAGAGCAATTGCCAGTGGTTCAGATTCATTCGAAACCTTCCACCCATCACTTTTCTGGTCACAGTTTGTAACTCCACGTGAGAGAGGGTATGCCCAGACGTGGGTCCCTTGCTCGCTGCGCCATAGGGAACCAGGCTGCACCTCACTGAGGAGGTCCATCAAGGCCGAAACAGGTCTGGGGTTTCTTGGTTTTCTGTGCAGAGGGGACCTGGCATAGCAGTTTTGGCTGGGCTGTTACCATTGGTGGCGGCAGCTGACTGATTTGCACATGGCTGGACCCCTTTTGCAATGGCGCATGTGGGCTAAAAAACAGTGGTGTGGAAGGTTGCCAGGAGCAATTGCCAGTGGTTCAGATTCATTCAAAACCTTCCTCCCATCACTTTGGTGGTCACAGTTTGTCTCTCCATGTGAGAGAGGGTATGCCCAGACGTGGGTCCCTTGCTAGCTGCCCCATAGGGAACAAGGCTGCCATAACTGAGGAGGTCCATCAAGGCCAAAACATGTCTGGGGTTGCTTGGTTTTCGGTGCTGAGGGGACCTGGCCTAGCAGTTCGGTCTGGGCTGCTACCATTGGTGGCGGCAGCTGACTGATTTGCACATGGCTGAACTCCTTTTGCAATGGCGCAGACGGGCTAAAAAAAGTGGTGTGGAAGGTTGCCCAGAGCAATTGCCAGAGGTTCAGATTAATTCAAAACCTTCCACGCATCACTTTTGTGGTCACAGTTTGTCTCTCCATGCGAGAGAGAGTATGCCCAGACGTGGGTCCCTTGCTCGCTGCGCCATAGGGAACCAGGCTGCAACTCACTGAGGAGGTCCATCAAGGCCAAAACATGTCTGGGGTTGCTTGGTTTTCTGTGCAGAGGGGACCTGGCCTAGCTGTTTTGGCGGGGCTGCTACCATTGGTGGCTGCAGCTGGCTGATTTGCACATGGCTGGACCCCTTTTGCAATGGCGCAAACGGGCTAAACAACAGTGTTGTGGAAGGTTGCCCAGAGCAATTGCCAGTGGTTCAGATTAAATCAAAACCTTCCACCCATCACTTTTGTGGTCACAGTTTGTCTCTCCATGTGAGAGAGGGTATGCCCAGACGTGGGTCCCTTGCTCGCTGCGCCATAGGGAACCAGGCTGCACCTCACTGAGGAGGTCCATCAAGGCCGAAACATGTCTGGGGTTGCTTGGTTTTCTGTGCAGAGGGGACCTGGCTTAGCAGTTCGGGCTGGGCTGCTACCATTGGTGGCGGCAGCTGACTTATTTGCACATGGCTGGCCCCCTTTTGCAATGGCGCAGACGGGCTAAAAAACAGTGGTGTGGAAGTTTGCCCAGAGCAACTGCCAGTGGCTCAGATTAATTCGAAACCTTCCACCCATCACTTTTTGGTGACAGTTTGTCTCTCCATGTGATTGAGGGCATGCCCCGACGTGGGTTCCTTGCTCGCTGCGCCATAGGGAACCAGGCTGCACCTCACTGAGGAGGTCATCAAGGCCGAAACAGGTCTGGGGTTTCTTGGTTTTCTGTGCAGAGGGGACCTTGCATAGCAGTTTTGGCTGGGCTGCTACCATTGGTGGCGGCAGCTGACTGATTTGCCCATGGCTGGACCCCTTTTGCAATGGCGCAGACGGGCTAAAAAATGGTGGTGTGGAAGTTGCCCAGAGCAATTGCCAGTGGTTCAGATTCATTCGAAACCTTCCACCCATCACTTTTTGGTCACAGTTTGTCTCTCCATGTGATTAAGGCATGCCCCGACGTGGGTTCCTTGCTCGCTGCGCCATAGGGAACCAGGCTGCACCTCACTGAGGAGGTCCATCAAGGCCGAAACAGGTCTGGGGTTTCTTGGTTTTCTGTGCAGAGGGGACCTTGCATAGCAGTTTTGGCTGGGCTGCTACCATTGGTGGCGGCAGCTGACTGATTTGCACATGGCTGGACCCCTTTTGCAATGGCGCAGATGGGCTAAAAACCGGTGGTGTGGAAGGTTGCCCAGAGCAATTGCCAGTGGTTCAGATTCATTCGAAACCTTCCACCCATCACTTTTGTGGTCACAGTTTGTCTCTCCATGTTAGAGAGGGTATGCCCCGACGTGGGTCCCTTGCTCGCTGCGCCATAGGGAACCAGGCTGCATCTCACTGAGGAGGTCCATCAAGGCCGAAACATGTCTGGGGTTGCTTGGTTTTCTGTGCAGTGGGGACCTGGCCTAGCAGTTTGGGCTGGGCTGCTACCATTGGTGGCGGCAGCTGACTGATTTGCGCATGCCTGGACCCCTTTTGCAATGGCGCAGATGGGCTAAAAAATGGTGGTGTGGAAGGTTGCCCAGAGCAATTGCCAGAGGTTCAGATTCATTCGAAACCTTCCACCCATCACTTTTTGGTCACAGTTTGTCTCTCCATGTGATTGAGGGCATGCCCCGACGTGGGTTCCTTGCTCACTGCGCCATAGGGAACCAGGCTGTACCTCACTGAGGAGGTCCATCAAGGCCGAAACATATCTGGGGTTTCTTGGTTTTCTGTGCAGAGGGTACCTGGCCTAGCAGTTTGGGCTGGGCTGCTACCATTGGTGGCGGCAGCTGACTGATTTGCACATGGCTGGACCCCTTTTGCAGTGGCACAGACGGGCTAAAAAACAGTGGTGTGGATGGTTGCCCAGAGCAATTGCCAGTGGTTCAGATTCATTCAAAACCTTCCACCCATCACTTTTGTGGTCACAGTTTGTCTCTCCATGTGAGAGAGGGTATGCCCAGACGTGGGTCCCTTGCTCGCTGCGCCATAGGGAACAAGGCTGCACCTCACTGAGGAGGTCCATCAAGGCTAAAACATGTCTGGGGTTGCTTGGTTTTCTGTGCAGAGGGGACCTGGCCTAGCAGTTCGGGCTGGGCTGCTACAATTGGTGGTGGCAGCTGACTGATTTGCACATGGCTGGACCCCTTTTGCAATGGCGCAGACGGGCTAAAAAACAGTGGTGTGGAAGGTTGCCCAGAGCAATTGCCAGTGGTTCAGATTCATTCGAAACATTCCACCGATCACTTTTCTGGTCACAGTTTGTCTCTCCATGTGATTGAGGGTATGCCCAGACGTGGGTTCCTTGCTCGCTGCGCCATAGGGAACCAGGCTGCACCTCACTGAGGAGGTCCATCAAGGCCGAAACAGGTCTGGGGTTTCTTGGTTTTCTGTGCAGAGGGGACCTGGCATAGCAGTTTTGGCTGGGCTGCTACCATTGGTGGCGGCAGCTGACTGATTTGCACATGGTTGGACCCCTTTTGCAATGGGGCAGATGGGCTAAAAAACAGTGGTGTGGAAGATTGCCCAGAGCAATTGCCAGTGGTTCAGATTCATTCAAAACCTTCCACCCATCACTTTGGTGGTCACAGTTTGTCTCTCCATGTGAGAGAGTGTATGCCCAGACGTGGGTCCCTTGCTAGCTGCCCCGTAGGGAACAAGGCTGCACCTCACTGAGGAGGTCCATCAAGGCCAAAACATGTCTGGGGTTGCTTGGTTTTCTGTGCAGAGGGGATCTGGCATAGCAGTTTTGGCTGGGCTGCTACCATTGGTGGCGGCAGCTGACTGATTTGCACATGGCTGGACCCCTTTTGCAATGGCGCAGATGGGCTAAAAAACAGTGGTGTGGAAGGTTGCCCAGAGCAATTGCCAGTGGTTCAGATTAATTCAAATCCTTACACCCATCACTTTTGTGGTCACAGTTTGTCTCTCCATGTGAGAGAGGGTATGCCCAGACGTGGGTCCCTTGCTCGCTGCGCCATAGGGAACCAGGCTGCAACTCACTGAGGAGGTCCATCAAGGCCAAAACATGTCTGGGGTTGCTTGGTTTTCTGTGCAGAGGGGACCTGGCCTAGCTGATTGGGCGGGGCTGCTACCATTGGTGGCGGCAGCTGACTGATTTGCACATGGCTGGACCCCTTTTGCAATGGCTCAGACAGGCTAAAAAACAGTGTTGTGCAAGGTTGCCCAGAGCAATTGCCAGTGGTTCAGATTAATTCAAAACCTTCCACCCATCACTTTTGTGGTCACAGTTTGTCTCTCCATGTGAGAGAGGGTATGCCCAGACGTGGGTCCCTTGCTCGCTGCGCCATAGGGAACCAGGCTGCACCTCACTGAGGAGGACCATCAAGGCCGAAACATGTCTGGGGTTGCTTGGTTTTCTGTGCAGAGGGGACCTGGCCTAGCAGTTCGGGCTGGGCTGCTACCATTGGTGGCGGCAGCTGACTGATTTCCACATGGCTGGACCCCTTTTGCAATGGCGCAGACGGGCTAAAAAACAGTGGTGTGGAAGGTTGCCCACAGCAACTGCCAGTGGCTCAGATTCATTCGAAACCTTCCTCCCATCCCTTTTATGGTCACAGTTTGTCTCTCCATGTGAGAGAGGGTATGCCCAGATGTGGGTCCCTTGCTCACTGCGCCTTAGGGAACCAGGCTGCACCTCACTGAGGAGGTCCATCAAGGCCGAAACATGCCTGGGGTTACTTGGTTTTCTGTGCAGAGGGGACCTGGCCTAGCAGTTCGGGCTGGGCTGCTACTATTGGTGGCGGCAGCTGACTGATTTGCACATGGCTGGACCCCTTTTTCAATGGCGCAGACTGGCTAAAAAACGGTGGTGTGGAAGGTTTCGAAGAGCAATTGCCAGTGGTTCAAATTCATTCGAAACCTTCCAGCCATCCCTTTTATGGTCACAGTTTGTCTCTCCATGTGAGAGAGGGTATGCCCAGATGTGGGTCCCTTGCTCGCTGCGCCATAGGGAACCAGGCTGCACCTCATTGAGGTGGTCCATCAAGGCCGAAACAAGTCTGGGGCTGCTTGGTTTTCTGTGCAGAGGGGACCTGGCCTAGCAGCTCGGGCTGCTACCATTGGTGGCGGCAGCTGACTGATTTGCACATGGCTGGACCCCTTTTGCAATGGCGCAGACGGGCTAAAAACCGGTGGTGTGGAAGGTTGCCCAGAGCAATTGCCAGTGGTTCAGATTCATTCGAAACCTCCCACCCATCACTTTTGTGGACGCAGTTTGTCTCTCCATGTGAGAGAGGGTATGCCCAGACGTGGGTCCCTTGCTCGCTGCGCCATAGGGAACCAGGCTGCATCTCACTGAGGAGGTCCATCAAGGCCGAAACATGTCTGGGGTTGCTTGGTTTTCTGTGCAGTGGGGACCTGGCCCAGCAGTTTGGGCTGGGCTGCTACCATTGGTGGCGGCAGCTGACTGATTTGCGCATGTCTGGACCCCTTTTGCAATGGTGCAGACGGGCTAAAAAATGGTGGTGTGGAAAGTTGCCCAGAGCAATTGCCAGTGGTTCAGATTCATTCGAAACCTTCCACCCATCACTTTTTGGTCACAGTTTGTCTCTCCATGTGATTGAGGGCATGCCCCGACGTGGGTTCCTTGCTCGCTGCGCCATAGGGAACCAGGCTGCACCTCACTGAGGAGGTCCATCAAGGCCGAAACAGGTCTGGGGTTTCTTGGTTTTCTGTGCAGAGGGGACCTTGCATAGCAGATTTGGCTGGGCTGCTACCATTGGTGGCGGCAGCTGACTGATTTGCACATGGCTGGACCCCTTTTGCAATGGCGCAGACGGGCTAAAAAATGGTGGTGTGGAAGGTTGCCCAGAGCAATTGCCAGTGGTTCAGATTCATTCGAAACCTTCCACCCATCACTTTTTGGTCACAGTTTGTCTCTCCATGTGATTGAAGGCATGCCCCGACGTGGGTTCCTTGCTCGCTGCGCCATAGGGAACCAGGCTGCACCTCACTGAGGAGGTCATCAAGGCCGAAACAGGTCTGGGGTTTCTTGGTTTTCTGTGCAGAGGGGACCTGGCCTAGCAGTTTGGGCTGGGCTGCTACCATTGGTGGCAGCAGCTGACTGATTTGCGCATGCCTGGACCCCTTTTGCAATGGCGCAGACGGGCTAAAAAATGGTGGTGTGGAAGGTTGCCCAGAGCAATTGCCAGTGGTTCAGATTCATTCGAAACCTTCCACCCATCACTTTTTGGTGACAGTTTGTCTCTCCATGTGAGAGAGGGTATGCCCAGACGTGGGTCCCTTGCTCGCTGCGCCATAGGGAACCAGGCTGCACCTCACTGAGGAGGTCCATCAAGGCCGAAACATGTCTGGGGTTGCTTGGTTTTCTGTGCAGAGGGGACCTGGCCTAGCAGTTCGGGCTGGGCTGCTACCATTGGTGGCGGCAGCTGACTTATTTCCACATGGCTGGACCCCTTTTGCAATGGCGCAGACGGGCTAAAAAACAGTGGTGTGGAAGGTTGCCCACAGCAACTGCCAGTGGCTCAGATTCATTCGAAACCTTCCTCCCATCCCTTTTATGGTCACAGTTTGTCTCTCCATGTGAGAGAGGGTATGCCCAGATGTGGGTCCCTTGCTCACTGCGCCTTAGGGAACCAGGCTGCACCTCACTGAGGAGGTCCATCAAGGCCGAAACATGCCTGGGGTTACTTGGTTTTCTGTGCAGAGGGGACCTGGCCTAGCAGTTCGGGCTGGGCTGCTACCATTGGTGGCGGCAGCTGACTGATTTGCACATGGCTGGACCCCTTTTGCAATGGCGCAGACGGGCTAAAAAATGGTGGTGTGGAAGGTTGCACAGAGCAATTGCCAGTGGTTCAGATTCATTCGAAACCTTCCACCCATCACTTTTCTGGTCACAGTTTGTAACTCCATGTGAGAGAGGGTATGCCCAGACGTGGGTCCCTTGCTAGCTGCGCCATAGGGAACCAGGCTGCACCTCACTGAGGAGGTCCATCAAGGCCGAAACATGTCTGTGGTTGCTTGGTTTTCTGTGCAGAAGGGACCTGGCCTAGCAGTTCGGGCTGGGCTGCTACCACTGGTGGCGGCAGCTGACTGATTTGCACATGGCTGGACCCCTTTTGCAATGGCGCAGACTGGCTAAAAAATGGTGGTGTGGAAGGTTGCACAGAGCAATTGCCAGTGGTTCAGATTCATTCGAAACCTTCCACCCATCACTTTTCTGGTCACAGTTTGTAACTCCATGTGAGAGAGGGTATGCCCAGACGTGGGTCCCTTGCTAGCTGCGCCATAGGGAACCAGGCTGCACCTCACTGAGGAGGTCCATCAAGGCCGAAACATGCCTGGGGTTACTTGGTTTTCTGTGCAGAGGGGACCTGGCCTAGCAGTTCGGGCTGGGCTGCTACCATTGGTGGCGGCAGCTGACTGATTTGCACATGGCTGGACCCCTTTTGCAATGGTGCAGACGGGCTAAAAAATGGTGGTGTGGAAAGTTGCCCAGAGCAATTGCCAGTGGTTCAGATTCATTCGAAACCTTCCACCCATCACTTTTTGGTCACAGTTTGTCTCTCCATGTGATTGAGGGCATGCCCCGACGTGGGTTCCTTGCTCGCTGCGCCATAGGGAACCAGGCTGCACCTCACTGAGGAGGTCCATCAAGGCCGAAACAGGTCTGGGGTTTCTTGGTTTTCTGTGCAGAGGGGACCTTGCATAGCAGATTTGGCTGGGCTGCTACCATTGGTGGCGGCAGCTGACTGATTTGCACATGGCTGGACCCCTTTTGCAATGGCGCAGATGGTCTAAAAACCGGTGGTGTGGAAGGTTGCCCAGAGCAATTGCCAGTGGTTCAGATTCATTTGAAACCTTCCACCCATCACTTTTGTGGTCACAGTTTGTCTCTCCATGTGAGAGAGGGTATGCCCAGATGTGGGTCCCTTGCTCACTGCGCCTTAGGGAACCAGGCTTCACCTCACTGAGGAGGTCCATCAAGGCCGAAACATGCCTGGGGTTACTTGGTTTTCTGTGCAGAGGGGACCTGGCCTAGCAGTTCGGGCTGGGCTGCTACCATTGGTGGCGGCAGCTGACTGATTTGCACATGGCTGGACCCCTTTTGCAATGGCGCAGATGGGCTAAAAAACAGTGGTGTGGAAGGTTGCCCAGAGCAATTGCCAGTGGTTCAGATTCATTCAAAACCTTCCTCCCATCACTTTGGTGGTCACAGTTTGTCTCTCCATGTGAGAGAGGGTATGCCCAGACGTGGGTCCCTTGCTAGCTGCCCCATAGGGAACAAGGCTGCACATAACTGAGGAGGTCCATCAAGGCCAAAACATGTCTGGGGTTGCTTGGTTTTCGGTGCAGAGGGGACCTGGCCTAGCAGTTCGGTCTGGGCTGCTACCATTGGTGGCAGCAGCTGACTGATTTGCACATGGCTGAACTCCTTTTGCAATGGCGCAGACGGGCTAAAAAAAGTGGTGTGGAAGGTTGCCCAGAGCAATTGCCAGAGGTTCAGATTAATTCAAAACCTTCCACGCATCACTTTTGTGGTCACAGTTTGTCTCTCCATGCGAGAGAGAGTATACCCAGACGTGGGTCCCTTGCTCGCTGCGCCATAGGGAACCAGGCTGCAACTCACTGAGGAGGTCCATCAAGGCCAAAACATGTCTGGGGTTGCTTGGTTTTCTGTGCAGAGGGGACCTGGCCTAGCTGTTTTGGCGGGGCTGCTACCATTGGTGGCAGCAGCTGACTGATTTGCACATGGCTGGACCCCTTTTGCAATGGCGCAAACGGGCTAAACAACAGTGTTGTGGAAGGTTGCCCAGAGCAATTGCCAGTGGTTCAGATTAAATCAAAACCTTCCACCCATCACTTTTGTGGTCACAGTTTGTCTCTCCATGTGAGAGAGGGTATGCCCAGACGTGGGTCCCTTGCTCGCTGCGCCATAGGGAACCAGGCTGCACCTCACTGAGGAGGTCCATCAAGGCCGAAACATGTCTGGGGTTGCTTGGTTTTCTGTGCAGAGGGGACCTGGCTTAGCAGTTCGGGCTGGGCTGCTACCATTGGTGGTGGCAGCTGACTTATTTGCACATGGCTGGCCCCCTTTTGCAATGGCGCAGACGGGCTAAAAAACAGTGGTGTGGAAGTTTGCCCAGAGCAACTGCCAGTGGCTCAGATTCATTCGAAACCTTCCTCCCATCCCTTTTATGGTCACAGTTTGTCTCTCCATGTGAGAGAGGGTATGCCCAGATGTGGGTCCCTTGCTCACTGCGCCATAGGGAACCAAGCTGCACCTCACTGAGGAGGTCCATCAAGGCCGAAACATGCCTGGAGTTACTTGGTTTTCTGTGCAGAGCGGACCTGGCCTAGCAGTTTTGGCTGGGCTGCTACCATTGGTGGCGGCAGCTGACTGATTTGCCCATGGCTGGACCCCTTTTGCAATGGCGCAGACGGGCTAAAAAATGGTGGTGTGGAAGTTGCCCAGAGCAATTGCCAGTGGTTCAGATTCATTCGAAACCTTCCACCCATCACTTTTGTGGTCACAGTTTGTCTCTCCATGTGAGAGAGGGTATGCCCAGACGTGGGTCCCTTGCTCGCTGCGCCATAGGGAACCAGGCTGCATCTCACTGAGGAGGTCCATCAAGGCCGAAACATGTCTGGGGTTGCTTGGTTTTCTGTGCAGTGGGGACCTGGCCTAGCAGTTTGGGCTGGGCTGCTACCATTGGTGGCGGCAGCTGACTGATTTGCGCATGCCTGGACCCCTTTTGCAATGGCGCAGATGGGCTAAAAAATGGTGGTGTGGAAGGTTGCCCAGAGCAATTGCCAGTGGTTCAGATTCATTCGAAACCTTCCACCCATCACTTTTTGGTCACAGTTTGTCTCTCCATGTGATTGAGGGCATGCCCCGACGTGGGTTCCTTGCTCGCTGCGCCATAGGGAACCAGGCTGCACCTCACTGAGGAGGTCCATCAAGGCCGAAACAAGTCTGGGGTTTCTTGGTTTTCTGTGCAGAGGGGACCTTGCATAGCAGTTTTGGCTGGGCTGCTACCATTGGTGGCGGCAGCTGACTGATTTGCACATGGCTGGACCCCTTTTGCAATGGCGCAGATGGGCTAAAAACCGGTGGTGTGGAAGGTTGCCCAGAGCAATTGCCAGTGGTTCAGATTCATTCGAAACCTTCCACCCATCACTTTTGTGGTCACAGTTTGTCTCTCCATGTGAGAGAGGGTATGCCCAGACGTGGGTCCCTTGCTCGCTGCGCCATAGGGAACCAGGCTGCACCTCACTGAGGAGGTCCATCAAGGCCGAAACATGTCTGGGGTTTCTTGGTTTTCTGTGCAGAGGGTACCTGGCCTAGCAGTTTGGGCTGGGCTGCTACCATTGGTGGCGGCAGCTGACTGATTTGCACATGGCTGGACCCCTTTTGCAATGGCACAGACGGGCTAAAAAACGGTGGTGTGGAAGGTTGCCCAGAGCAATTGCCAGTGGTTCAGATTCATTCAAAACCTTCCACCCATCACTTTTGTGGTCACAGTTTGTCTCTCCATGTGAGAGAGGGTATGCCCAGCCATGGGTCCCTTGCTCGCTGCGCCATAGGGAACAAGGCTGCACCTCACTGAGGAGGTCCATCAAGGCTAAAACATGTCTGGGGTTGCTTGGTTTTCTGTGCAGAGGGGACCTGGCCTAGCAGTTCGGGCTGGGCTGCTACAATTGGTGGTGGCAGCTGACTGATTTGCACATGGCTGGACCCCTTTTGCAATGGCGCAGACGGGCTAAAAAACAGTGGTGTGGAAGGTTGCCCAGAGCAATTGCCAGTGGTTCAGATTCATTCAAAACATTCCACCGATCACTTTTCTGGTCACAGTTTGTCTCTCCATGTGATTGAGGGTATGCCCAGACGTGGGTTCCTTGCTCGCTGCGCCATAGGGAACCAGGCTGCACCTCACTGAGGAGGTCCATCAAGGCCGAAACAGGTCTGGGGTTTCTTGGTTTTCTGTGCAGAGGGGACCTAGCATAGCAGTTTTGGCTGGGCTGCTACCATTGGTGGCGGCAGCTGACTGATTTGCACATGGCTGGACCCCTTTTGCAATGGCGCAGATGGGCTAAAAAACAGTGGTGTGGAAGGTTGCCCAGAGCAATTGCCAGTGGTTCAGATTAATTCAAAACCTTACACCCATCACTTTTGTGGTCACAGTTTGTCTCTCCATGTGAGAGAGGGTATGCCCAGACGTGGGTCCCTTGCTCACTGCGCCATAGGGAACCAGGCTGCAACTCACTGAGGAGGTCCATCAAGGCCAAACATGTCTGGGGTTGCTTGGTTTTCTGTGCAGAGGGGACCTGGCCTAGCTGATTGGGCGGGGCTGCTACCATTGGTGGCGGCAGCTGACTGATTTGCACATGGCTGGACCCCTTTTGAAATGGCGCAGACAGGCTAAAAAACAGTGTTGTGGAAGGTTGCCCAGAGCAATTGCCAGTGGTTCAGATTAATTCAAAACCTTCCACCCATCACTTTTGTGGTCACAGTTTGTCTCTCCATGTGAGAGAGGGTATGCCCAGACGTGGGTCCCTTGCTCGCTGCGCCATAGGGAACCAGGCTGCACCTCACTGAGGAGGTCCATCAAGGCCGAAACATGTCTGGGGTTGCTTGGTTTTCTGTGCAGAGGGGACCTGGCCTAGCAGTTCGGGCTGGGCTGCTACCATTGGTGGCGGCAGCTGACTGATTTCCACATGGCTGGACCCCTTTTGCAATGGCGCAGACGGGCTAAAAAACAGTGGTGTGGAAGGTTGCCCACAGCAACTGCCAGTGGCTCGGATTCATTCGAAACCTTCCTCCCATCCCTTTTATGGTCACAGTTTGTCTCTCCATGTGAGAGAGGGTATGCCCAGATGTGGGTCCCTTGCTCACTGCGCCTTAGGGAACCAGGCTGCACCTCACTGAGGAGGTCCATCAAGGCCGAAACATGCCTGGGGTTGCTTGGTTTTCTGTGCAGAGGGGACCTGGCCTAGCAGTTCGGGCTGGGCTGCTACCATTGGTGGCGGCAGCTGACTGATTTGCACATGGCTGGACCCCTTTTGCAATGGCGCAGACGGGCTAAAAAATGGTGGTGTGGAAGGTTGCACAGAGCAATTGCCAGTGGTTCAGATTCATTCGAAACCTTCCACCCATCACTTTTCTGGTCACAGTTTGTAACTCCATGTGAGAGAGGGTATGCCCAGACGTGGGTCCCTTGCTAGCTGCGCCATAGGGAACCAGGCTGCACCTCACTGAGGAGGTCCATCAAGGCCGAAACATGTCTGGGGTTGCTTGGTTTTCTGTGCAGAAGGGACCTGGCCTAGCAGTTCGGGCTGGGCTGCTACCACTGGTGGCGGCAGCTGACTGATTTGCACATGGCTGGACCCCTTTTGCAATGGCGCAGACTGGCTAAAAAACGGTGGTGTGGAAGGTTTTGAAGAGCAATTGCCAGTGGTTCAAATTCATTCAAAACCTTCCACCCATCACTTTGTGGTCACAGTTTGTCTCTCCATGTGAGAGAGGGTATGCCCAGACGTGGGTCCCTTGCTCGCTGCGCCATAGGGAACCAGGCTGCACCTCATTGAGGAGGTCCATCAAGGCCGAAACATGTCTGGGGTTGCTTGGTTTTCTGTGCAGAGGGGACCTGGCCTAGCAGCTCGGGCTGCTACCATTGGTGGCGGCAGCTGACTGATTTGCACATGGCTGGACCCCTTTTGCAATGGCGCAGACGGGCTAAAAACCGGTGGTGTGGAAGGTTGCCCAGAGCAATTGCCAGTGGTTCAGATTCATTCGAAACCTTCCACCCATCACTTTTGTGGTTGCAGTTTGTCTCTCCATGTGAGAGAGGGTATGCCCAGACGTGGGTCCCTTGCTCGCTGCGCCATAGGGAACCAGGCTGCATCTCACTGAGGAGGTCCATCAAGGCCGAAACATGTCTGGGGTTGCTTGGTTTTCTGTGCAGTGGGGACCTGGCCCAGCAGTTTGGGCTGGGCTGCTACCATTGGTGGCGGCAGCTGACTGATTTGCGCATGCCTGGACCCCTTTTGCAATGGTGCAGACGGGCTAAAAAATGGTGGTGTGGAAAGTTGCCCAGAGCAATTGCCAGTGGTTCAGATTCATTCGAAACCTTCCACCCATCACTTTTTGGTCACAGTTTGTCTCTCCATGTGATTGAGGGCATGCCCCGACGTGGGTTCCTTGCTCGCTGCGCCATAGGGAACCAGGCTGCACCTCACTGAGGAGGTCCATCAAGGCCGAAACAGGTCTGGGGTTTCTTGGTTTTCTGTGCAGAGGGGACCTTGCATAGCAGATTTGGCTGGGCTGCTACCATTGGTGGCGGCAGCTGACTGATTTGCACATGGCTGGACCCCTTTTGCAATGGCGCAGACGGGCTAAAAAATGGTGGTGTGGAAGGTTGCCCAGAGCAATTGCCAGTGGTTCAGATTCATTCGAAACCTTCCACCCATCACTTTTTGGTGACAGTTTGTCTCTCCATGTGATTGAAGGCATGCCCCGACGTGGGTTCCTTGCTCGCTGCGCCATAGGGAACCAGGCTGCACCTCACTGAGGAGGTCATCAAGGCCGAAACAGGTCTGGGGTTTCTTGGTTTTCTGTGCAGAGGGGACCTTGCATAGCAGTTTTGGCTGGGCTGCTACCATTGGTGGCGGCAGCTGACTGATTTGCCCATGGCTGGACCCCTTTTGCAATGGCGCAGACGGGCTAAAAAATGGTGGTGTGGAAGTTGCCCAGAGCCCCAGTGGTTCACATTCATTCGAAACCTTCCACCCATCACTTTTTGGTCACAGTTTGTCTCTCCATGTGATTGAAGGCATGCCCCGACATGGGTTCCTTGCTCGCTGCGCCATAGGGAACCAGGCTGCACCTCACTGAGGAGGTCCATCAAGGCAGAAACAGGTCTGGGGTTTCTTGGTTTTCTGTGCAGAGGGGACCTTGCATAGCAGTTTTGGCTGGGCTGCTACCATTGGTGGCGGCAGCTGACTGATTTGCACATGGCTGGACCCCTTTTGCAATGACGCAGATGGGCTAAAAACCGGTGGTGTGGAAGGTTGCCCAGAGCAATTGCCAGTAGTTCAGATTCATTCGAAACCTTCCACCCATCACTTTTGTGGTCACAGTTTGTCTCTCCATGTGAGAGAGGGTATGCCCAGACGTGGGTCCCTTGCTCGCTGCGCCATAGGGAACCAGGCTGCATCTCACTGAGGAGGTCCATCAAGGCCGAAACATGTCTGGGGTTGCTTGGTTTTCTGTGCAGTGGGGACCTGGCCTAGCAGTTTGGGCTGGGCTGCTACCATTGGTGGCGGCAGCTGACTGATTTGCGCATGCCTGGACCCCTTTGTCAATGGCGCAGATGGGCTAAAAAATGGTGGTGTGGAAGGTTGCCCAGAGCAATTGCCAGTGGTTCAGATTCATTCGAAACCTTCCACCCATCACTTTTTGGTCACAGTTTGTCTCTCCATGTGATTGAGGGCATGCCCCGACGTGGGTTCCTTGCTCGCTGCGCCATAGGGAACCAGGCTGCACCTCACTGAGGAGGTCCATCAAGGCCGAAACAAGTCTGGGGTTTCTTGGTTTTCTGTGCAGAGGGGACCTTGCATAGCAGTTTTGGCTGGGCTGCTACCATTGGTGGCGGCAGCTGACTGATTTGCACATGGCTGGACCCCTTTTGCAATGGCGCAGATGGGCTAAAAACCGGTGGTGTGGAAGGTTGCCCAGAGCAATTGCCAGTGGTTCAGATTCATTCGAAACCTTCCACCCATCACTTTTGTGGTCACAGTTTGTCTCTCCATGTGAGAGAGGGTATGCCCAGACGTGGGTCCCTTGCTCGCTGCGCCATAGGGAACCAGGCTGCACCTCACTGAGGAGGTCAATCAAGGCCGAAACATGTCTGGGGTTTCTTGGTTTTCTGTGCAGAGGGTACCTGGCCTAGCAGTTTGGGCTGGGCTGCTACCATTGGTGGCGGCAGCTGACTGATTTGCACATGGCTGGACCCCTTTTGCAATGGCACAGACGGGCTAAAAAACGGTGGTGTGGAAGGTTGCCCAGAGCAATTGCCAGTGGTTCAGATTCATTCAAAACCTTCCACCCATCACTTTTGTGGTCACACTTTGTCTCTCCATGTGCGAGAGGGTATGCCCAGACGTGGGTCCCTTGCTCGCTGCGCCATAGGGAACAAGGCTGCACCTCACTGAGGAGGTCCATCAAGGCTAAAACATGTCTGGGGTTGCTTGGTTTTCTGTGCAGAGGGGACCTGGCCTAGCAGTTCGGGCTGGGCTGCTACAATTGGTGGTGGCAGCTGACTGATTTGCACATGGCTGGACCCCTTTTGCAATGGCGCAGACGGGCTAAAAAACAGTGGTGTGGAAGGTTGCCCAGAGCAATTGCCAGTGGTTCAGATTCATTCGAAACATTCCACCGATCACTTTTCTGGTCACAGTTTGTCTCTCCATGTGATTGAGGGTATGCCCAGACGTGGGTTCCTTGCTCGCTGCGCCATAGGGAACCAGGCTGCACCTCACTGAGGAGGTCCATCAAGGCCGAAACAGGTCTGGGGTTTCTTGGTTTTCTGTGCAGAGGGGACCTGGCATAGCAGATTTGGCTGGGCTGCTACCATTGGTGGCGGCAGCTGACTGATTTGCACATGGTTGGACCCCTTTTGCAATGGGGCAGATGGGCTAAAAAACAGTGGTGTGGAAGGTTGCCCAGAGCAATTGCCAGTGGTTCAGATTCATTCAAAACCTTCCACCCATCACTTTGGTGGTCACAGTTTGTCTCTCCATGTGAGAGAGTGTATGCCCAGACGTGGGTCCCTTGCTAGCTGCCCCGTAGGGAACAAGGCTGCACCTCACTGAGGAGGTCCATCAAGGCCAAAACATGTCTGGGGTTGCTTGGTTTTCTGTGCAGAGGGGATCTGGCATAGCAGTTTTGGCTGGGCTGCTACCATTGGTGGCGGCAGCTGACTGATTTGCACATGGCTGGACCCCTTTTGCAATGGCGCAGATGGGCTAAAAAACAGTGGTGTGGAAGGTTGCCCAGAGCAATTGCCAGTGGTTCAGATTAATTCAAAACCTTACACCCATCACTTTTGTGGTCACAGTTTGTCTCTCCATGTGAGAGAGGGTATGCCCAGACGTGGGTCCCTTGCTCGCTGCGCCATAGGGAACCAGGCTGCAACTCACTGAGGAGGTCCATCAAGGCCAAAACATGTCTGGGGTTGCTTGGTTTTCTGTGCAGAGGGGACCTGGCCTAGCTGATTGGGCGGGGCTGCTACCATTGGTGGCGGCAGCTGACTGATTTGCACATGGCTGGACCCCTTTTGCAATGGCTCAGACAGGCTAAAAAACAGTGTTGTGCAAGGTTGCCCAGAGCAATTGCCAGTGGTTCAGATTAATTCAAAACCTTCCACCCATCACTTTTGTGGTCACAGTTTGTCTCTCCATGTGAGAGAGGGTATGCCCAGACGTGGGTCCTTTGCTCGCTGCGCCATAGGGAACCAGGCTGCACCTCACTGAGGAGGACCATCAAGGCCGAAACATGTCTGGGGTTGCTTGGTTTTCTGTGCAGAGGGGACCTGGCCTAGCAGTTCGGGCTGGGCTGCTACCATTGGTGGCGGCAGCTGACTGATTTCCACATGGCTGGACCCCTTTTGCAATGGCGCAGACGGGCTAAAAAACAGTGGTGTGGAAGGTTGCCCACAGCAACTGCCAGTGGCTCAGATTCATTCGAAACCTTCCTCCCATCCCTTTTATGGTCACAGTTTGTCTCTCCATGTGAGAGAGGGTATGCCCAGATGTGGGTCCCTTGCTCACTGCGCCTTAGGGAACCAGGCTGCACCTCACTGAGGAGGTCCATCAAGGCCGAAACATGCCTGGGGTTACTTGGTTTTCTGTGCAGAGGGGACCTGGCCTAGCAGTTCGGGCTGGGCTGCTACTATTGGTGGCGGCAGCTGACTGATTTGCACATGGCTGGACCCCTTTTGCAATGGCGCAGACTGGCTAAAAAACGGTGGTGTGGAAGGTTTCGAAGAGCAATTGCCAGTGGTTCAAATTCATTCGAAACCTTCCAGCCATCACTTTGTGGTCACAGTTTGTCTCTCCATGTGAGAGAGGGTATGCCCAGATGTGGGTCCCTTGCTCGCTGCGCCATAGGGAACCAGGCTGCACCTCATTGAGGTGGTCCATCAAGGCCGAAACATGTCTGGGGCTGCTTGGTTTTCTGTGCAGAGGGGACCTGGCCTAGCAGCTCAGGCTGCTACCATTGGTGGCGGCAGCTGACTGATTTGCACATGGCTGGACCCCTTTTGCAATGGCGCAGACGGGCTAAAAACCGGTGGTGTGGAAGGTTGCCCAGAGCAATTGCCAGTGGTTCAGATTCATTCGAAACCTCCCACCCATCACTTTTGTGGACGCAGTTTGTCTCTCCATGTGAGAGAGGGTATGCCCAGACGTGGGTCCCTTGCTCGCTGCGCCATAGGGAACCAGGCTGCATCTCACTGAGGAGGTCCATCAAGGCCGAAACATGTCTGGGGTTGCTTGGTTTTCTGTGCAGTGGGGACCTGGCCCAGCAGTTTGGGCTGGGCTGCTACCATTGGTGGCGGCAGCTGACTGATTTGCGCATGCCTGGACCCCTTTTGCAATGGTGCAGACGGGCTAAAAAATGGTGGTGTGGAAAGTTGCCCAGAGCAATTGCCAGTGGTTCAGATTCATTCGAAACCTTCTACCCATCACTTTTTGGTCACAGTTTGTCTCTCCATGTGATTGAGGGCATGCCCCGACGTGGGTTCCTTGCTCGCTGCGCCATAGGGAACCAGGCTGCACCTCACTGAGGAGGTCCATCAAGGCCGAAACAGGTCTGGGGTTTCTTGGTTTTCTGTGCAGAGGGGACCTTGCATAGCAGATTTGGCTGGGCTGCTACCATTGGTGGCGGCAGCTGACTGATTTGCACATGGCTGGACCCCTTTTGCAATGGCGCAGACGGGCTAAAAAATGGTGGTGTGGAAGGTTGCCCAGAGCAATTGCCAGTGGTTCAGATTCATTCGAAACCTTCCACCCATCACTTTTTGGTCACAGTTTGTCTCTCCATGTGATTGAAGGCATGCCCCGACGTGGGTTCCTTGCTCGCTGCGCCATAGGGAACCAGGCTGCACCTCACTGAGGAGGTCATCAAGGCCGATACAGGTCTGGGGTTTCTTGGTTTTCTGTGCAGAGGGGACCTGGCCTAGCAGTTTGGGCTGGGCTGCTACCATTGGTGGCAGCAGCTGACTGATTTGCGCATGCCTGGACCCCTTTTGCAATGGCGCAGACGGGCTAAAAAATGGTGGTGTGGAAGGTTGCCCAGAGCAATTGCCAGTGGTTCAGATTCATTCGAAACCTTCCACCCATCACTTTTTGGTCACAGTTTGTCTCTCCATGTGATTGAGGGCATGCCCCGACGTGGGTTCCTTGCTCGCTGCGCCATAGGGAACCAGGCTGCACCTCACTGAGGAGGTCCATCAAGGCCGAAACAAGTCTGGGGTTTCTTGGTTTTCTGTGCAGAGGGGACCTTGCATAGCAGTTTTGGCTGGGCTGCTACCATTGGTGGCGGCAGCTGACTGATTTGCACATGGCTGGACCCCTTTTGCAATGGCGCAGATGGGCTAAAAACCGGTGGTGTGGAAGGTTGCCCAGAGCAATTGCCAGTGGTTCAGATTCATTCGAAACCTTCCACCCATCACTTTTGTGGTCACAGTTTGTCTCTCCATGTGAGAGAGGGTATGCCCAGACGTGGGTCCCTTGCTCGCTGCGCCATAGGGAACCAGGCTGCACCTCACTGAGGAGGTCCATCAAGGCCGAAACATGTCTGGGGTTGCTTGGTTTTCTGTGCAGAGGGTACCTGGCCTAGCAGTTTGGGCTGGGCTGCTACCATTGGTGGCGGCAGCTGACTGATTTGCACATGGCTGGACCCCTTTTGCAATGGCACAGACGGGCTAAAAAACGGTGGTGTGGAAGGTTGCCCAGAGCAATTGCCAGTGGTTCATATTCATTCAAAACCTTCCACCCATCACTTTTGTGGTCACAGTTTGTCTCTCCATGTGAGAGAGGGTATGCCCAGACGTGGGTCCCTTGCTCGCTGCGCCATAGGGAACAAGGCTGCACCTCACTGAGGAGGTCCATCAAGGCTAAAACATGTCTGGGGTTGCTTGGTTTTCTGTGCAGAGGGGACCTGGCCTAGCAGTTCGGGCTGGGCTGCTACAATTGGTGGTGGCAGCTGACTGATTTGCACATGGCTGGACCCCTTTTGCAATGGCGCAGACGGGCTAAAAAACAGTGGTGTGGAAGGTTGCCCAGAGCAATTGCCAGTGGTTCAGATTCATTCGAAACATTCCACCGATCACTTTTCTGGTCACAGTTTGTCTCTCCATGTGATTGAGGGTATGCCCAGACGTGGGTTCCTTGCTCGCTGCGCCATAGGGAACCAGGCTGCACCTCACTGAGGAGGTCCATCAAGGCCGAAACAGGTCTGGGGTTTCTTGGTTTTCTGTGCAGAGGGGACCTGGCATAGCAGATTTGGCTGGGCTGCTACCATTGGTGGCGGCAGCTGACTGATTTGCACATGGTTGGACCCCTTTTGCAATGGGGCAGATGGGCTAAAAAACAGTGGTGTGGAAGGTTGCCCAGAGCAATTGCCAGTGGTTCAGATTCATTCAAAACCTTCCACCCATCACTTTGGTGGTCACAGTTTGTCTCTCCATGTGAGAGAGTGTATGCCCAGACGTGGGTCCCTTGCTAGCTGCCCCGTAGGGAACAAGGCTGCACCTCACTGAGGAGGTCCATCAAGGCCAAAACATGTCTGGGGTTGCTTGGTTTTCTGTGCAGAGGGGATCTGGCATAGCAGTTTTGGCTGGGCTGCTACCATTGGTGGCGGCAGCTGACTGATTTGCACATGGCTGGACCCCTTTTGCAATGGCGCAGATGGGCTAAAAAACAGTGGTGTGGAAGGTTGCCCAGAGCAATTGCCAGTGGTTCAGATTAATTCAAAACCTTACACCCATCACTTTTGTGGTCACAGTTTGTCTCTCCATGTGAGAGAGGGTATGCCCAGACGTGGGTCCCTTGCTCGCTGCGCCATAGGGAACCAGGCTGCAACTCACTGAGGAGGTCCATCAAGGCCAAAACATGTCTGGGGTTGCTTGGTTTTCTGTGCAGAGGGGACCTGGCCTAGCTGATTGGGCGGGGCTGCTACCATTGGTGGCGGCAGCTGACTGATTTGCACATGGCTGGACCCCTTTTGCAATGGCTCAGACAGGCTAAAAAACAGTGTTGTGCAAGGTTGCCCAGAGCAATTGCCAGTGGTTCAGATTAATTCAAAACCTTCCACCCATCACTTTTGTGGTCACAGTTTGTCTCTCCATGTGAGAGAGGGTATGCCCAGACGTGGGTCCTTTGCTCGCTGCGCCATAGGGAACCAGGCTGCACCTCACTGAGGAGGACCATCAAGGCCGAAACATGTCTGGGGTTGCTTGGTTTTCTGTGCAGAGGGGACCTGGCCTAGCAGTTCGGGCTGGGCTGCTACCATTGGTGGCGGCAGCTGACTGATTTCCACATGGCTGGACCCCTTTTGCAATGGCGCAGACGGGCTAAAAAACAGTGGTGTGGAAGGTTGCCCACAGCAACTGCCAGTGGCTCAGATTCATTCGAAACCTTCCTCCCATCCCTTTTATGGTCACAGTTTGTCTCTCCATGTGAGAGAGGGTATGCCCAGATGTGGGTCCCTTGCTCACTGCGCCTTAGGGAACCAGGCTGCACCTCACTGAGGAGGTCCATCAAGGCCGAAACATGCCTGGGGTTACTTGGTTTTCTGTGCAGAGGGGACCTGGCCTAGCAGTTCGGGCTGGGCTGCTACCATTGGTGGCGGCAGCTGACTGATTTGCACATGGCTGGACCCCTTTTGCAATGGCGCAGACTGGCTAAAAAACGGTGGTGTGGAAGGTTTCGAAGAGCAATTGCCAGTGGTTCAAATTCATTCGAAACCTTCCAGCCATCACTTTGTGGTCACAGTTTGTCTCTCCATGTGAGAGAGGGTATGCCCAGATGTGGGTCCCTTGCTCGCTGCGCCATAGGGAACCAGGCTGCACCTCATTGAGGTGGTCCATCAAGGCCGAAACATGTCTGGGGCTGCTTGGTTTTCTGTGCAGAGGGGACCTGGCCTAGCAGCTCGGGCTGCTACCATTGGTGGCGGCAGCAGACTGATTTGCACATGGCTGGACCCCTTTTGCAATGGCGCAGACGGGCTAAAAACCGGTGGTGTGGAAGGTTGCCCAGAGCAATTGCCAGTGGTTCAGATTCATTCGAAACCTCCCACCCATCACTTTTGTGGACGCAGTTTGTCTCTCCATGTGAGAGAGGGTATGCCCAGACGTGGGTCCCTTGCTCGCTGCGCCATAGGGAACCAGGCTGCATCTCACTGAGGAGGTCCATCAAGGCCGAAACATGTCTGGGGTTGCTTGGTTTTCTGTGCAGTGGGGACCTGGCCCAGCAGTTTGGGCTGGGCTGCTACCATTGGTGGCGGCAGCTGACTGATTTGCGCATGCCTGGACCCCTTTTGCAATGGTGCAGACGGGCTAAAAAATGGTGGTGTGGAAAGTTGCCCAGAGCAATTGCCAGTGGTTCAGATTCATTCGAAACCTTCCACCCATCACTTTTTGGTCACAGTTTGTCTCTCCATGTGATTGAGGGCATGCCCCGACGTGGGTTCCTTGCTCGCTGCGCCATAGGGAACCAGGCTGCACCTCACTGAGGAGGTCCATCAAGGCCGAAACAGGTCTGGGGTTTCTTGGTTTTCTGTGCAGAGGGGACCTTGCATAGCAGATTTGGCTGGGCTGCTACCATTGGTGGCGGCAGCTGACTGATTTGCACATGGCTGGACCCCTTTTGCAATGGCGCAGACGGGCTAAAAAATGGTGGTGTGGAAGGTTGCCCAGAGCAATTGCCAGTGGTTCAGATTCATTCGAAACCTTCCACCCATCACTTTTTGGTCACAGTTTGTCTCTCCATGTGATTGAAGGCATGCCCCGACGTGGGTTCCTTGCTCGCTGCGCCATAGGGAACCAGGCTGCACCTCACTGAGGAGGTCATCAAGGCCGAAACAGGTCTGGGGTTTCTTGGTTTTCTGTGCAGAGGGGACCTGGCCTAGCAGTTTGGGCTGGGCTGCTACCATTGGTGGCAGCAGCTGACTGATTTGCGCATGCCTGGACCCCTTTTGCAATGGAGCAGACGGGCTAAAAAATGGTGGTGTGGAAGGTTGCCCAGAGCAATTGCCAGTGGTTCAGATTCATTCGAAACCTTCCACCCATCACTTTTTGGTGACAGTTTGTCCCTCCATGTGAGAGAGGGTATGCCCAGACGTGGGTCCCTTGCTCGCTGCGCCATAGGGAACCAGGCTGCACCTCACTGAGGAGGTCCATCAAGGCCGAAACATGTCTGGGGTTGCTTGGTTTTCTGTGCAGAGGGGACCTGGCCTAGCAGTTCGGGCTGGGCTGCTACCATTGGTGGCGGCAGCTGACTTATTTCCACATGGCTGGACCCCTTTTGCAATGGCGCAGACGGGCTAAAAAACAGTGGTGTGGAAGGTTGCCCACAGCAACTGCCAGTGGCTCAGATTCATTCGAAACCTTCCTCCCATCCCTTTTATGGTCACAGTTTGTCTCTCCATGTGAGAGAGGGCATGCCCAGATGTGGGTCCCTTGCTCACTGCGCCTTAGGGAACCAGGCTGCACCTCACTGAGGAGGTCCATCAAGGCCGAAACATGCCTGGGGTTACTTGGTTTTCTGTGCAGAGGGGACCTGGCCTAGCAGTTCGGGCTGGGCTGCTACCATTGGTGGCGGCAGCTGACTGATTTGCACATGGCTGGACCCCTTTTGCAATGGCGCAGACGGGCTAAAAAATGGTGGTGTGGAAGGTTGCACAGAGCAATTGCCAGTGGTTCAGATTCATTCGAAACCTTCCACCCATCACTTTTCTGGTCACAGTTTGTAACTCCATGTGAGAGAGGGTATGCCCAGACGTGGGTCCCTTGCTAGCTGCGCCATAGGGAACCAGGCTGCACCTCACTGAGGAGGTCCATCAAGGCCGAAACATGTCTGGGGTTGCTTGGTTTTCTGTGCAGAAGGGACCTGGCCTAGCAGTTCGGGCTGGGCTGCTACCACTGGTGGCGGCAGCTGACTGATTTGCACATGGCTGGACCCCTTTTGCAATGGCGCAGACTGGCTAAAAAACGGTGGTGTGGAAGGTTTCGAAGAGCAATTGCCAGTGGTTCAAATTCATTCAAAACCTTCCACCCATCACTTTGTGGTCACAGTTTGTCTCTCCATGTGAGAGAGGGTATGCCCAGACGTGGGTCCCTTGCTCGCTGCGCCATAGGGAACCAGGCTGCACCTCATTGAGGAGGTCCATCAAGGCCGAAACATGTCTGGGGTTGCTTGGTTTTCTGTGCAGAGGGGACCTGGCCTAGCAGCTCGGGCTGCTACCATTGGTGGCGGCAGCTGACTGATTTGCACATGGCTGGACCCCTTTTGCAATGGCGCAGACGGGCTAAAAACCGGTGGTGTGGAAGGTTGCCCAGAGCAATTGCCAGTGGTTCAGATTCATTCGAAACCTTCCACCCATCACTTTTGTGGTCGCAGTTTGTCTCTCCATGTGAGAGAGGGTATGCCCAGACGTGGGTCCCTTGCTCGCTGCGCCATAGGGAACCAGGTTGCATCTCACTGAGGAGGTCCATCAAGGCCGAAACATGTCTGGGGTTGCTTGGTTTTCTGTGCAGTCGGGACCTGGCCCAGCAGTTTGGGCTGGGCTGCTACCATTGGTGGCGGCAGCTGACTGATTTGCGCATGCCTGGACCCCTTTTGCAATGGTGCAGACGGGCTAAAAAATGGTGGTGTGGAAAGTTGCCCAGAGCAATTGCCAGTGGTTCAGATTCATTCGAAACCTTCCACCCATCACTTTTTGGTCACAGTTTGTCTCTCCATGTGATTGAGGGCATGCCCCGACGTGGGTTCCTTGCTCGCTGCGCCATAGGGAACCAGGCTGCACCTCACTGAGGAGGTCCATCAAGGCCGAAACAGGTCTGGGGTTTCTTGGTTTTCTGTGCAGAGGGGACCTTGCATAGCAGATTTGGCTGGGCTGCTACCATTGGTGGCGGCAGCTGACTGATTTGCACATGGCTGGACCCCTTTTGCAATGGCGCAGACGGGCTAAAAAATGGTGGTGTGGAAGGTTGCCCAGAGCAATTTCCAGTGGTTCAGATTCATTCGAAACCTTCCACCCATCACTTTTTGGTCACAGTTTGTCTCTCCATGTGATTGAAGGCATGCCCCGACGTGGGTTCCTTGCTCGCTGCGCCATAGGGAACCAGGCTGCACCTCACTGAGGAGGTCCATCAAGGCCGAAACAGGTCTGGGGTTTCTTGGTTTTCTGTGCAGAGGGGACCTTGCATAGCAGTTTTGGCTGGGCTGCTACCATTGGTGGCGGCAGCTGACTGATTTGCACATGGCTGGACCCCTTTTGCAATGGCGCAGATGGTCTAAAAACCGGTGGTGTGGAAGGTTGCCCAGAGCAATTGCCAGTGGTTCAGATTCATTTGAAACCTTCCACCCATCACTTTTGTGGTCACAGTTTGTCTCTCCATGTGAGAGAGGGTATGCCCAGATGTGGGTCCCTTGCTCACTGCGCCTTAGGGAACCAGGCTGCACCTCACTGAGGAGGTCCATCAAGGCCGAAACATGCCTGGGGTTACTTGGTTTTCTGTGCAGAGGGGACCTGGCCTAGCAGTTCGGGCTGGGCTGCTACCATTGGTGGCGGCAGCTGACTGATTTGCACATGGCTGGACCCCTTTTGCAATGGCGCAGATGGGCTAAAAAACAGTGGTGTGGAAGGTTGCCCAGAGCAATTGCCAGTGGTTCAGATTCATTCAAAACCTTCCTCCCATCACTTTGGTGGTCACAGTTTGTCTCTCCATGTGAGAGAGGGTATGCCCAGACGTGGATCCCTTGCTAGCTGCCCCATAGGGAACAAGGCTGCACATAACTGAGGAGGTCCATCAAGGCCAAAACATGTCTGGGGTTGCTTGGTTTTCGGTGCAGAGGGGACCTAGCCTAGCAGTTCGGTCTGGGCTGCTACCATTGGTGGCGGCAGCTGACTGATTTGCACATGGCTGAACTCCTTTTGCAATGGCGCAGACGGGCTAAAAAAAGTGGTGTGGAAGGTTGCCCAGAGCAATTGCCAGAGGTTCAGATTAATTCAAAACCTTCCAAGCATCACTTTTGTGGTCACAGTTTGTCTCTCCATGCGAGAGAGAGTATACCCAGACGTGGGTCCCTTGCTCGCTGCGCCATAGGGAACCAGGCTGCAACTCACTGAGGAGGTCCATCAAGGCCAAAACATGTCTGGGGTTGCTTGGTTTTCTGTGCAGAGGGGACCTGGCCTAGCTGTTTTGGCGGGGCTGCTACCATTGGTGGCAGCAGCTGACTGATTTGCACATGGCTGGACCCCTTTTGCAATGGCGCAAACGGGCTAAACAACAGTGTTGTGGAAGGTTGCCCAGAGCAATTGCCAGTGGTTCAGATTAAATCAAAACCTTCCACCCATCACTTTTGTGGTCACAGTTTGTCTCTCCATGTGAGAGAGGGTATGCCCAGACGTGGGTCCCTTGCTCGCTGCGCCATAGGGAACCAGGCTGCACCTCACTGAGGAGGTCCATCAAGGCCGAAACATGTCTGGGGTTGCTTGGTTTTCTGTGCAGAGGGGACCTGGCTTAGCAGTTCGGGCTGGGCTGCTACCATTGGTGGTGGCAGCTGACTTATTTGCACATGGCTGGCCCCCTTTTGCAATGGCGCAGACGGGCTAAAAAACAGTGGTGTGGAAGTTTGCCCAGAGCAACTGCCAGTGGCTCAGATTCATTCGAAACCTTCCTCCCATCCCTTTTATGGTCACAGTTTGTCTCTCCATGTGAGAGAGGGTATGCCCAGATGTGGGTCCCTTGCTCACTGCGCCATAGGGAACCAAGCTGCACCTCACTGAGGAGGTCCATCAAGGCCGAAACATGCCTGGGGTTACTTGGTTTTCTGTGCAGAGGGGACCTGGCCTAGCAGTTCGGCCTGGGCTGCTACCATTGGTGGCAGCAGCTGACTGATTTGCGCATGCCTGGACCCCTTTTGCAATGGCGCAGACGGGCTAAAAAATGGTGGTGTGGAAGGTTGCCCAGAGCAATTGCCAGTGGTTCAGATTCATTCGAAACCTTCCACCCATCACTTTTTGGTGACAGTTTGCCTCTCCATGTGATTGAGGGCATGCCCCGACGTGGGTTCCTTGCTCGCTGCGCCATAGGGAACCAGGCTGCACCTCACTGAGGAGGTCATCAAGGCCGAAACAGGTCTGGGGTTTCTTGGTTTTCTGTGCAGAGGGGACCTTGCATAGCAGTTTTGGCTGGGCTGCTACCATTGGTGGCGGCAGCTGACTGATTTGCCCATGGCTGGACCCCTTTTGCAATGGCGCAGACGGGCTAAAAAATGGTGGTGTGGAAGTTGCCCAGAGCAATTGCCAGTGGTTCAGATTCATTCGAAACCTTCCACCCATCACTTTTTGGTCACAGTTTGTCTCTCCATGTGATTGAAGGCATGCCCCGACGTGGGTTCCTTGCTCGCTGCGCCATAGGGAACCAGGCTGCACCTCACTGAGGAGGTCCATCAAGGCCGAAACAGGTCTGGAGTTTCTTGGTTTTCTGTGCAGAGGGGACCTTGCATAGCAGTTTTGGCTGGGCTGCTACCATTGGTGGCGGCAGCTGACTGATTTGCACATGGCTGGACCCCTTTTGCAATGGCGCAGATGGGCTAAAAACCGGTGGTGTGGAAGGTTGCCCAGAGCAATTGCCAGTGGTTCAGATTCATTCGAAACCTTCCACCCATCACTTTTGTGGTCACAGTTTGTCTCTCCGTGTGAGAGAGGGTATGCCCAGACGTGGGTCCCTTGCTCGCTGCGCCATAGGGAACCAGGCTGCATCTCACTGAGGAGGTCCATCAAGGCCGAAACATGTCTGGGGTTGCTTGGTTTTCTGTGCAGTGGGGACCTGGCCTAGCAGTTTGGGCTGGGCTGCTACCATTGGTGGCGGCAGCTGAATGATTTGCGCATGCCTGGACCCCTTTTGCAATGGCGCAGATGGGCTAAAAAATGGTGGTGTGGAAGGTTGCCCAGAGCAATTGCCAGTGGTTCAGATTCATTCGAAACCTTCCACCCATCACTTTTTGGTCACAGTTTGTCTCTCCATGTGATTGAGGGCATGCCCCGACGTGGGTTCCTTGCTCACTGCGCCATAAGGAACCAGGCTGCACCTCACTGAGGAGGTCCATCAAGGCCGAAACATGTCTGGGGTTTCTTGGTTTTCTGTGCAGAGGGGACCTGGCCTAGCAGTTCGGGCTGGGCTGCTACAATTGGTGGTGGCAGCTGACTGATTTGCACATGGCTGGACCCCTTTTGCAATGGCGCAGACGGGCTAAAAAACAGTGGTGTGGAAGGTTGCCCAGAGCAATTGCCAGTGGTTCAGATTCATTCGAAACATTCCACCGATCACTTTTCTGGTCACAGTTTGTCTCTCCATGTGATTGAGGGTATGCCCAGACGTGGGTTCCTTGCTCGCTGCGCCATAGGGAACCAGGCTGCACCTCACTGAGGAGGTCCATCAAGGCCGAAACAGGTCTGGGGTTTCTTGGTTTTCTGTGCAGAGGGGACCTGGCATAGCAGTTTTGGCTGGGCTGCTACCATTGGTGGCGGCAGCTGACTGATTTGCACATGGTTGGACCCCTTTTGCAATGGGGCAGATGGGCTAAAAAACAGTGGTGTGGAAGATTGCCCAGAGCAATTGCCAGTGGTTCAGATTCATTCAAAACCTTCCACCCATCACTTTGGTGGTCACAGTTTGTCTCTCCATGTGAGAGAGTGTATGCCCAGACGTGGGTCCCTTGCTAGCTGCCCCGTAGGGAACAAGGCTGCACCTCACTGAGGAGGTCCATCAAGGCCAAAACATGTCTGGGGTTGCTTTGTTTTCTGTACAGAGGGGATCTGGCATAGCAGTTTTGGCTGGGCTGCTACCATTGGTGGCGGCAGCTGACTGATTTGCACATGGCTGGACCCCTTTTGCAATGGCGCAGATGGGCTAAAAAACAGTGGTGTGGAAGGTTGCCCAGAGCAATTGCCAGTGGTTCAGATTAATTCAAAACCTTACACCCATCACTTTTGTGGTCACAGTTTGTCTCTCCATGTGAGAGAGGGTATGCCCAGACGTGGGTCCCTTGCTCGCTGCGCCATAGGGAACCAGGCTGCAACTCACTGAGGAGGTCCATCAAGGCCAAAACATGTCTGGGGTTGCTTGGTTTTCTGTCCAGAGGGGACCTGGCCTAGCTGATTGGGCGGGGCTGCTACCATTGGTGGCGGCAGCTGACTGATTTGCACATGGCTGGACCCCTTTTGCAATGGCTCAGACAGGCTAAAAAACAGTGTTGTGCAAGGTTGCCCAGAGCAATTGCCAGTGGTTCAGATTAATTCAAAACCTTCCACCCATCACTTTTGTGGTCACAGTTTGTCTCTCCATGTGAGAGAGGGTATGCCCAGACGTGGGTCCCTTGCTCGCTGCGCCATAGGGAACCAGGCTGCACCTCACTGAGGAGGACCATCAAGGCCGAAACATGTCTGGGGTTGCTTGGTTTTCTGTGCAGAGGGGACCTGGCCTAGCAGTTCGGGCTGGGCTGCTACCATTGGTGGCGGCAGCTGACTGATTTCCACATGGCTGGACCCCTTTTGCAATGGCGCAGACTGGATAAAAAACGGTGGTGTGGAAGGTTTCGAAGAGCAATTGCCAGTGGTTCAAATTCATTCGAAACCTTGCACCCATCACTTTGTGGTCACAGTTTGTCTCTCCATGTGAGAGAGGGTATGCCCAGACGTGGGTCCCTTGCTCGCTGCGCCATAGGGAACCAGGCTGCACCTCATTGAGGAGGTCCATCAAGGCCGAAACATGTCTGGGGCTGCTTGGTTTTCTGTGCAGAGGGGGCCTGGCCTAGCAGCTCGGGCTGCTACCATTGGTGGCGGCAGCTGACTGATTTGCACATGGCTGGACCCCTTTTGCAATGGCGCAGACGGGCTAAAAACCGGTGGTGTGGAAGGTTGCCCAGAGCAATTGCCAGTGGTTCAGATTCATTCGAAACCTCCCACCCATCACTTTTGTGGACGCAGTTTGTCTCTCCATGTGAGAGAGGGTATGCCCAGACGTGGGTCCCTTGCTCGCTGCGCCATAGGGAACCAGGCTGCATCTCACTGAGGAGGTCCATCAAGGCCGAAACATGTCTGGGGTTGCTTGGTTTTCTGTGCAGTGGGGACCTGGCCCAGCAGTTTGGGCTGGGCTGCTACCATTGGTGGCAGCAGCTGACTGATTTGCGCATGCCTGGACCCCTTTTGCAATGGCGCAGACGGGCTAAAAAATGGTGGTGTGGAAGGTTGCCCAGAGCAATTGCCAGTGGTTCAGATTCATTCGAAACCTTCCACCCATCACTTTTTGGTCACAGTTTGTCTCTCCATGGGATTGAAGGCATGCCCCGACGTGGGTTCCTTGCTCGCTGCGCCATAGGGAACCAGGCTGCACCTCACTGAGGAGGTCATCAAGGCCGAAACAGGTCTGGGGTTTCTTGGTTTTCTGTGCAGAGGGGACCTGGCCTAGCAGTTTGGGCTGGGCTGCTACCATTGGTGGCAGCAGCTGACTGATTTGCGCATGCCTGGACCCCTTTTGCAATGGCGCAGACGGGCTAAAAAATGGTGGTGTGGAAGGTTGCCCAGAGCAATTGCCAGTGGTTCAGATTCATTCGAAACCTTCCACCCATCACTTTTTGGTGACAGTTTGTCTCTCCATGTGATTGAGGGCATGCCCCGACGTGGGTTCCTTGCTCGCTGCGCCATAGGGAACCAGGCTGCACCTCACTGAGGAGGTCATCAAGGCCGAAACAGGTCTGGGGTTTCTTGGTTTTCTGTGCAGAGGGGACCTTGCATAGCAGTTTTGGCTGGGCTGCTACCATTGGTGGCGGCAGCTGACTGATTTGCCCATGGCTGGACCCCTTTTGCAATGGCGCAGACGGGCTAAAAAATGGTGGTGTGGAAGTTGCCCAGAGCAATTGCCAGTGGTTCACATTCATTCGAAACCTTCCACCCATCACTTTTTGGTCACAGTTTGTCTCTCCATGTGATTGAAGGCATGCCCCGACATGGGTTCCTTGCTCGCTGCGCCATAGGGAACCAGGCTGCACCTCACTGAGGAGGTCCATCAAGGCAGAAACAGGTCTGGGGTTTCTTGGTTTTCTGTACAGAGGGGACCTTGCATAGCAGTTTTGGCTGGGCTGCTACCATTGGTGGCGGCAGCTGACTGATTTGCACATGGCTGGACCCCTTTTGCAATGGCGCAGATGGGCTAAAAACCGGTGGTGTGGAAGGTTGCCCAGAGCAATTGCCAGTAGTTCAGATTCATTCGAAACCTTCCACCCATCACTTTTGTGGTCACAGTTTGTCTCTCCATGTGAGAGAGGGTATGCCCAGACGTGGGTCCCTTGCTCGCTGCGCCATAGGGAACCAGGCTGCATCTCACTGAGGAGGTCCATCAAGGCCGAAACATGTCTGGGGTTGCTTGGTTTTCTGTGCAGTGGGGACCTGGCCTAGCAGTTTGGGCTGGGCTGCTACCATTGGTGGCGGCAGCTGACTGATTTGCGCATGCCTGGACCCCTTTTGCAATGGCGCAGATGGGCTAAAAAATGGTGGTGTGGAAGGTTGCCCAGAGCAATTGCCAGTGGTTCAGATTCATTCGAAACCTTCCACCCATCACTTTTTGGTCACAGTTTGTCTCTCCATGTGATTGAGGGCATGCCCCGACGTGGGTTCCTTGCTCGCTGCGCCATAGGGAACCAGGCTGCACCTCACTGAGGAGGTCCATCAAGGCTGAAACAAGTCTGGGGTTTCTTGGTTTTCTGTGCAGAGGGGACCTTGCATAGCAGTTTTGGCTGGGCTGCTACCATTGGTGGCGGCAGCTGACTGATTTGCACATGGCTGGACCCCTTTTGCAATGGCGCAGATGGGCTAAAAACCGGTGGTGTGGAAGGTTGCCCAGAGCAATTGCCAGTGGTTCAGATTCATTCGAAACCTTCCACCCATCACTTTTGTGGTCACAGTTTGTCTCTCCATGTGAGAGAGGGTATGCCCAGACGTGGGTCCCTTGCTCGCTGCGCCATAGGGAACCAGGCTGCACCTCACTGAGGAGGTCCATCAAGGCCGAAACATGTCTGGGGTTTCTTGGTTTTCTGTGCAGAGGGTACCTGGCCTAGCAGTTTGGGCTGGGCTGCTACCATTGGTGGCGGCAGCTGACTGATTTGCACATGGCTGGACCCCTTTTGCAATGGCACAGACGGGCTAAAAAACGGTGGTGTGGAAGGTTGCCCAGAGCAATTGCCAGTGGTTCAGATTCATTCAAAACCTTCCACCCATCACTTTTGTGGTCACAGTTTGTCTCTCCATGTGAGAGAGGGTATGCCCAGACGTGGGTCCCTTGCTCGCTGCGCCATAGGGAACAAGGCTGCACCTCACTGAGGAGGTCCATCAAGGCTAAAACATGTCTGGGGTTGCTTGGTTTTCTGTGCAGAGGGGACCTGGCCTAGCAGTTCGGGCTGGGCTGCTACAATTGGTGGTGGCAGCTGACTGATTTGCACATGGCTGGACCCCTTTTGCAATGGCGCAGACGGGCTAAAAAACAGTGGTGTGGAAGGTTGCCCAGAGCAATTGCCAGTGGTTCAGATTCATTCAAAACATTCCACCGATCACTTTTCTGGTCACAGTTTGTCTCTCCATGTGATTGAGGGTATGCCCAGACGTGGGTTCCTTGCTCGCTGCGCCATAGGGAACCAGGCTGCACCTCACTGAGGAGGTCCATCAAGGCCAAAACATGTCTGGGGTTGCTTGGTTTTCTGTGCAGAGGGGACCTGGCCTAGCTGATTGGGCGGGGCTGCTACCATTGGTGGCGGCAGGTGACTGATTTGCACATGGCTGGACCCCTTTTGCAATGGCGCAGACAGGCTAAAAAACAGTGTTGTGGAAGGTTGCCCAGAGCAATTGCCAGTGGCTCAGATTAATTCAAAACCTTCCACCCATCACTTTTGTGGTCACAGTTTGTCTCTCCATGTGAGAGAGGGTATGCCCAGACGTGGGTCCCTTGCTCGCTGCGCCATAGGGAACCAGGCTGCACCTCACTGAGGAGGTCCATCAAGGCCGAAACATGTCTGGGGTTGCTTGGTTTTCTGTGTAGAGGGGACCTGGCCTAGCAGTTCGGGCTGGGCTGCTACCATTGGTGGCGGCAGCTGACTGATTTCCACATGGCTGGACCCCTTTTGCAATGGCGCAGACGGGCTAAAAAACAGTGGTGTGGAAGGTTGCCCACAGCAACTGCCAGTGGCTCGGATTCATTCGAAACCTTCCTCCCATCCCTTTTATGGTCACAGTTTGTCTCTCCATGTGAGAGAGGGTATGCCCAGATGTGGGTCCCTTGCTCACTGCGCCTTAGGGAACCAGGCTGCACCTCACTGAGGAGGTCCATCAAGGCCGAAACATGCCTGGGGTTACTTGGTTTTCTGTGCAGAGGGGACCTGGCCTAGCAGTTCGGGCTGGGCTGCTACCATTGGTGGCGGCAGCTGACTGATTTGCACATGGCTGGACCCCTTTTGCAATGGCGCAGACGGGCTAAAAAATGGTGGTGTGGAAGGTTGCACAGAGCAATTGCCAGTGGTTCAGATTCATTCGAAACCTTCCACCCATCACTTTTCTGGTCACAGTTTGTAACTCCATGTGAGAGAGGGTATGCCCAGACGTGGGTCCCTTGCTAGCTGCGCCATAGGGAACCAGGCTGCACCTCACTGAGGAGGTCCATCAAGGCCGAAACATGTCTGGGGTTGCTTGGTTTTCTGTGCAGAAGGGACCTGGCCTAGCAGTTCGGGCTGGGCTGCTACCACTGGTGGCGGCAGCTGACTGATTTGCACATGGCTGGACCCCTTTTGCAATGGCGCAGACTGGCTAAAAAACGGTGGTGTGGAAGGTTTTGAAGAGCAATTGCCAGTGGTTCAAATTCATTCAAAACCTTCCACCCATCACTTTGTGGTCACAGTTTGTCTCTCCATGTGAGAGAGGGTATGCCCAGACGTGGGTCCCTTGCTCGCTGCGCCATAGGGAACCAGGCTGCACCTCATTGAGGAGGTCCATCAAGGCCGAAACATGTCTGGGGTTGCTTGGTTTTCTGTGCAGAGGGGACCTGGCCTAGCAGCTCGGGCTGCTACCATTGGTGGCGGCAGCTGACTGATTTGCACATGGCTGGACCCCTTTTGCAATGGCGCAGACGGGCTAAAAACCAGTGGTGTGGAAGGTTGCCCAGAGCAATTGCCAGTGGTTCAGATTCATTCGAAACCTTCCACCCATCACTTTTGTGGTCGCAGTTTGTCTCTCCATGTGAGAGAGGGTATGCCCAGACGTGGGTCCCTTGCTCGCTGCGCCATAGGGAACCAGGCTGCATCTCACTGAGGAGGTCCATCAAGGCCGAAACATGTCTGGGGTTGCTTGGTTTTCTGTGCAGTGGGGACCTGGCCCAGCAGTTTGGGCTGGGCTGCTACCATTGGTGGCGGCAGCTGACTGATTTGCGCATGCCTGGACCCCTTTTGCAATGGTGCAGACGGGCTAAAAAATGGTGGTGTGAAAAGTTGCCCAGAGCAATTGCCAGTGGTTCAGATTCATTCGAAACCTTCCACCCATCACTTTTTGGTCACAGTTTGTCTCTCCATGTGATTGAGGGCATGCCCCGACGTGGGTTCCTTGCTCGCTGCGCCATAGGGAACCAGGCTGCACCTCACTGAGGAGGTCCATCAAGGCCGAAACAGGTCTGGGGTTTCTTGGTTTTCTGTGCAGAGGGGACCTTGCATAGCAGATTTGGCTGGGCTGCTACCATTGGTGGCGGCAGCTGACTGATTTGCACATGGCTGGACCCCTTTTGCAATGGCGCAGACGGGCTAAAAAATGGTGGTGTGGAAGGTTGCCCAGAGCAATTGCCAGTGGTTCAGATTCATTCGAAACCTTCCACCCATCACTTTTTGGTCACAGTTTGTCTCTCCATGTGATTGAAGGCATGCCCCGACGTGGGTTCCTTGCTCGCTGCGCCATAGGGAACCAGGCTGCACCTCACTGAGGAGGTCATCAAGGCCGATACAGGTCTGGGGTTTCTTGGTTTTCTGTGCAGAGGGGACCTGGCCTAGCAGTTTGGGCTGGGCTGCTACCATTGGTGGCAGCAGCTGACTGATTTGCGCATGCCTGGACCCCTTTTGCAATGGCGCAGACGGGCTAAAAAATGGTGGTGTGGAAGGTTGCCCAGAGCAATTGCCAGTGGTTCAGATTCATTCGAAACCTTCCACCCATCACTTTTTGGTCACAGTTTGTCTCTCCATGTGATTGAGGGCATGCCCCGACGTGGGTTCCTTGCTCGCTGCGCCATAGGGAACCAGGCTGCACCTCACTGAGGAGGTCCATCAAGGCCGAAACAAGTCTGGGGTTTCTTGGTTTTCTGTGCAGAGGGGACCTTGCATAGCAGTTTTGGCTGGGCTGCTACCATTGGTGGCGGCAGCTGACTGATTTGCACATGGCTGGACCCCTTTTGCAATGGCGCAGATGGGCTAAAAACCGGTGGTGTGGAAGGTTGCCCAGAGCAATTGCCAGTGGTTCAGATTCATTCGAAACCTTCCACCCATCACTTTTGTGGTCACAGTTTGTCTCTCCATGTGAGAGAGGGTATGCCCAGACGTGGGTCCCTTGCTCGCTGCGCCATAGGGAACCAGGCTGCACCTCACTGAGGAGGTCCATCAAGGCCGAAACATGTCTGGGGTTGCTTGGTTTTCTGTGCAGAGGGTACCTGGCCTAGCAGTTTGGGCTGGGCTGCTACCATTGGTGGCGGCAGCTGACTGATTTGCACATGGCTGGACCCCTTTTGCAATGGCACAGACGGGCTAAAAAACGGTGGTGTGGAAGGTTGCCCAGAGCAATTGCCAGTGGTTCATATTCATTCAAAACCTTCCACCCATCACTTTTGTGGTCACAGTTTGTCTCTCCATGTGAGAGAGGGTATGCCCAGACGTGGGTCCCTTGCTCGCTGCGCCATAGGGAACAAGGCTGCACCTCACTGAGGAGGTCCATCAAGGCTAAAACATGTCTGGGGTTGCTTGGTTTTCTGTGCAGAGGGGACCTGGCCTAGCAGTTCGGGCTGGGCTGCTACAATTGGTGGTGGCAGCTGACTGATTTGCACATGGCTGGACCCCTTTTGCAATGGCGCAGACGGGCTAAAAAACAGTGGTGTGGAAGGTTGCCCAGAGCAATTGCCAGTGGTTCAGATTCATTCGAAACATTCCACCGATCACTTTTCTGGTCACAGTTTGTCTCTCCATGTGATTGAGGGTATGCCCAGACGTGGGTTCCTTGCTCGCTGCGCCATAGGGAACCAGGCTGCACCTCACTGAGGAGGTCCATCAAGGCCGAAACAGGTCTGGGGTTTCTTGGTTTTCTGTGCAGAGGGGACCTGGCATAGCAGATTTGGCTGGGCTGCTACCATTGGTGGCGGCAGCTGACTGATTTGCACATGGTTGGACCCCTTTTGCAATGGGGCAGATGGGCTAAAAAACAGTGGTGTGGAAGGTTGCCCAGAGCAATTGCCAGTGGTTCAGATTCATTCAAAACCTTCCACCCATCACTTTGGTGGTCACAGTTTGTCTCTCCATGTGAGAGAGTGTATGCCCAGACGTGGGTCCCTTGCTAGCTGCCCCGTAGGGAACAAGGCTGCACCTCACTGAGGAGGTCCATCAAGGCCAAAACATGTCTGGGGTTGCTTGGTTTTCTGTGCAGAGGGGATCTGGCATAGCAGTTTTGGCTGGGCTGCTACCATTGGTGGCGGCAGCTGACTGATTTGCACATGGCTGGACCCCTTTTGCAATGGCGCAGATGGGCTAAAAAACAGTGGTGTGGAAGGTTGCCCAGAGCAATTGCCAGTGGTTCAGATTAATTCAAAACCTTACACCCATCACTTTTGTGGTCACAGTTTGTCTCTCCATGTGAGAGAGGGTATGCCCAGACGTGGGTCCCTTGCTCGCTGCGCCATAGGGAACCAGGCTGCAACTCACTGAGGAGGTCCATCAAGGCCAAAACATGTCTGGGGTTGCTTGGTTTTCTGTGCAGAGGGGACCTGGCCTAGCTGATTGGGCGGGGCTGCTACCATTGGTGGCGGCAGCTGACTGATTTGCACATGGCTGGACCCCTTTTGCAATGGCTCAGACAGGCTAAAAAACAGTGTTGTGCAAGGTTGCCCAGAGCAATTGCCAGTGGTTCAGATTAATTCAAAACCTTCCACCCATCACTTTTGTGGTCACAGTTTGTCTCTCCATGTGAGAGAGGGTATGCCCAGACGTGGGTCCTTTGCTCGCTGCGCCATAGGGAACCAGGCTGCACCTCACTGAGGAGGACCATCAAGGCCGAAACATGTCTGGGGTTGCTTGGTTTTCTGTGCAGAGGGGACCTGGCCTAGCAGTTCGGGCTGGGCTGCTACCATTGGTGGCGGCAGCTGACTGATTTCCACATGGCTGGACCCCTTTTGCAATGGCGCAGACGGGCTAAAAAACAGTGGTGTGGAAGGTTGCCCACAGCAACTGCCAGTGGCTCAGATTCATTCGAAACCTTCCTCCCATCCCTTTTATGGTCACAGTTTGTCTCTCCATGTGAGAGAGGGTATGCCCAGATGTGGGTCCCTTGCTCACTGCGCCTTAGGGAACCAGGCTGCACCTCACTGAGGAGGTCCATCAAGGCCGAAACATGCCTGGGGTTACTTGGTTTTCTGTGCAGAGGGGACCTGGCCTAGCAGTTCGGGCTGGGCTGCTACCATTGGTGGCGGCAGCTGACTGATTTGCACATGGCTGGACCCCTTTTGCAATGGCGCAGACTGGCTAAAAAACGGTGGTGTGGAAGGTTTCGAAGAGCAATTGCCAGTGGTTCAAATTCATTCGAAACCTTCCAGCCATCACTTTGTGGTCACAGTTTGTCTCTCCATGTGAGAGAGGGTATGCCCAGATGTGGGTCCCTTGCTCGCTGCGCCATAGGGAACCAGGCTGCACCTCATTGAGGTGGTCCATCAAGGCCGAAACATGTCTGGGGCTGCTTGGTTTTCTGTGCAGAGGGGACCTGGCCTAGCAGCTCGGGCTGCTACCATTGGTGGCGGCAGCAGACTGATTTGCACATGGCTGGACCCCTTTTGCAATGGCGCAGACGGGCTAAAAACCGGTGGTGTGGAAGGTTGCCCAGAGCAATTGCCAGTGGTTCAGATTCATTCGAAACCTCCCACCCATCACTTTTGTGGACGCAGTTTGTCTCTCCATGTGAGAGAGGGTATGCCCAGACGTGGGTCCCTTGCTCGCTGCGCCATAGGGAACCAGGCTGCATCTCACTGAGGAGGTCCATCAAGGCCGAAACATGTCTGGGGTTGCTTGGTTTTCTGTGCAGTGGGGACCTGGCCCAGCAGTTTGGGCTGGGCTGCTACCATTGGTGGCGGCAGCTGACTGATTTGCGCATGCCTGGACCCCTTTTGCAATGGTGCAGACGGGCTAAAAAATGGTGGTGTGGAAAGTTGCCCAGAGCAATTGCCAGTGGTTCAGATTCATTCGAAACCTTCCACCCATCACTTTTTGGTCACAGTTTGTCTCTCCATGTGATTGAGGGCATGCCCCGACGTGGGTTCCTTGCTCGCTGCGCCATAGGGAACCAGGCTGCACCTCACTGAGGAGGTCCATCAAGGCCGAAACAGGTCTGGGGTTTCTTGGTTTTCTGTGCAGAGGGGACCTTGCATAGCAGATTTGGCTGGGCTGCTACCATTGGTGGCGGCAGCTGACTGATTTGCACATGGCTGGACCCCTTTTGCAATGGCGCAGACGGGCTAAAAAATGGTGGTGTGGAAGGTTGCCCAGAGCAATTGCCAGTGGTTCAGATTCATTCGAAACCTTCCACCCATCACTTTTTGGTCACAGTTTGTCTCTCCATGTGATTGAAGGCATGCCCCGACGTGGGTTCCTTGCTCGCTGCGCCATAGGGAACCAGGCTGCACCTCACTGAGGAGGTCATCAAGGCCGAAACAGGTCTGGGGTTTCTTGGTTTTCTGTGCAGAGGGGACCTGGCCTAGCAGTTTGGGCTGGGCTGCTACCATTGGTGGCAGCAGCTGACTGATTTGCGCATGCCTGGACCCCTTTTGCAATGGAGCAGACGGGCTAAAAAATGGTGGTGTGGAAGGTTGCCCAGAGCAATTGCCAGTGGTTCAGATTCATTCGAAACCTTCCACCCATCACTTTTTGGTGACAGTTTGTCCCTCCATGTGAGAGAGGGTATGCCCAGACGTGGGTCCCTTGCTCGCTGCGCCATAGGGAACCAGGCTGCACCTCACTGAGGAGGTCCATCAAGGCCGAAACATGTCTGGGGTTGCTTGGTTTTCTGTGCAGAGGGGACCTGGCCTAGCAGTTCGGGCTGGGCTGCTACCATTGGTGGCGGCAGCTGACTTATTTCCACATGGCTGGACCCCTTTTGCAATGGCGCAGACGGGCTAAAAAACAGTGGTGTGGAAGGTTGCCCACAGCAACTGCCAGTGGCTCAGATTCATTCGAAACCTTCCTCCCATCCCTTTTATGGTCACAGTTTGTCTCTCCATGTGAGAGAGGGCATGCCCAGATGTGGGTCCCTTGCTCACTGCGCCTTAGGGAACCAGGCTGCACCTCACTGAGGAGGTCCATCAAGGCCGAAACATGCCTGGGGTTACTTGGTTTTCTGTGCAGAGGGGACCTGGCCTAGCAGTTCGGGCTGGGCTGCTACCATTGGTGGCGGCAGCTGACTGATTTGCACATGGCTGGACCCCTTTTGCAATGGCGCAGACGGGCTAAAAAATGGTGGTGTGGAAGGTTGCACAGAGCAATTGCCAGTGGTTCAGATTCATTCGAAACCTTCCACCCATCACTTTTCTGGTCACAGTTTGTAACTCCATGTGAGAGAGGGTATGCCCAGACGTGGGTCCCTTGCTAGCTGCGCCATAGGGAACCAGGCTGCACCTCACTGAGGAGGTCCATCAAGGCCGAAACATGTCTGGGGTTGCTTGGTTTTCTGTGCAGAAGGGACCTGGCCTAGCAGTTCGGGCTGGGCTGCTACCACTGGTGGCGGCAGCTGACTGATTTGCACATGGCTGGACCCCTTTTGCAATGGCGCAGACTGGCTAAAAAACGGTGGTGTGGAAGGTTTCGAAGAGCAATTGCCAGTGGTTCAAATTCATTCAAAACCTTCCACCCATCACTTTGTGGTCACAGTTTGTCTCTCCATGTGAGAGAGGGTATGCCCAGACGTGGGTCCCTTGCTCGCTGCGCCATAGGGAACCAGGCTGCACCTCATTGAGGAGGTCCATCAAGGCCGAAACATGTCTGGGGTTGCTTGGTTTTCTGTGCAGAGGGGACCTGGCCTAGCAGCTCGGGCTGCTACCATTGGTGGCGGCAGCTGACTGATTTGCACATGGCTGGACCCCTTTTGCAATGGCGCAGACGGGCTAAAAACCGGTGGTGTGGAAGGTTGCCCAGAGCAATTGCCAGTGGTTCAGATTCATTCGAAACCTTCCACCCATCACTTTTGTGGTCGCAGTTTGTCTCTCCATGTGAGAGAGGGTATGCCCAGACGTGGGTCCCTTGCTCGCTGCGCCATAGGGAACCAGGTTGCATCTCACTGAGGAGGTCCATCAAGGCCGAAACATGTCTGGGGTTGCTTGGTTTTCTGTGCAGTCGGGACCTGGCCCAGCAGTTTGGGCTGGGCTGCTACCATTGGTGGCGGCAGCTGACTGATTTGCGCATGCCTGGACCCCTTTTGCAATGGTGCAGACGGGCTAAAAAATGGTGGTGTGGAAAGTTGCCCAGAGCAATTGCCAGTGGTTCAGATTCATTCGAAACCTTCCACCCATCACTTTTTGGTCACAGTTTGTCTCTCCATGTGATTGAGGGCATGCCCCGACGTGGGTTCCTTGCTCGCTGCGCCATAGGGAACCAGGCTGCACCTCACTGAGGAGGTCCATCAAGGCCGAAACAGGTCTGGGGTTTCTTGGTTTTCTGTGCAGAGGGGACCTTGCATAGCAGATTTGGCTGGGCTGCTACCATTGGTGGCGGCAGCTGACTGATTTGCACATGGCTGGACCCCTTTTGCAATGGCGCAGACGGGCTAAAAAATGGTGGTGTGGAAGGTTGCCCAGAGCAATTTCCAGTGGTTCAGATTCATTCGAAACCTTCCACCCATCACTTTTTGGTCACAGTTTGTCTCTCCATGTGATTGAAGGCATGCCCCGACGTGGGTTCCTTGCTCGCTGCGCCATAGGGAACCAGGCTGCACCTCACTGAGGAGGTCCATCAAGGCCGAAACAGGTCTGGGGTTTCTTGGTTTTCTGTGCAGAGGGGACCTTGCATAGCAGTTTTGGCTGGGCTGCTACCATTGGTGGCGGCAGCTGACTGATTTGCACATGGCTGGACCCCTTTTGCAATGGCGCAGATGGTCTAAAAACCGGTGGTGTGGAAGGTTGCCCAGAGCAATTGCCAGTGGTTCAGATTCATTTGAAACCTTCCACCCATCACTTTTGTGGTCACAGTTTGTCTCTCCATGTGAGAGAGGGTATGCCCAGATGTGGGTCCCTTGCTCACTGCGCCTTAGGGAACCAGGCTGCACCTCACTGAGGAGGTCCATCAAGGCCGAAACATGCCTGGGGTTACTTGGTTTTCTGTGCAGAGGGGACCTGGCCTAGCAGTTCGGGCTGGGCTGCTACCATTGGTGGCGGCAGCTGACTGATTTGCACATGGCTGGACCCCTTTTGCAATGGCGCAGATGGGCTAAAAAACAGTGGTGTGGAAGGTTGCCCAGAGCAATTGCCAGTGGTTCAGATTCATTCAAAACCTTCCTCCCATCACTTTGGTGGTCACAGTTTGTCTCTCCATGTGAGAGAGGGTATGCCCAGACGTGGATCCCTTGCTAGCTGCCCCATAGGGAACAAGGCTGCACATAACTGAGGAGGTCCATCAAGGCCAAAACATGTCTGGGGTTGCTTGGTTTTCGGTGCAGAGGGGACCTAGCCTAGCAGTTCGGTCTGGGCTGCTACCATTGGTGGCGGCAGCTGACTGATTTGCACATGGCTGAACTCCTTTTGCAATGGCGCAGACGGGCTAAAAAAAGTGGTGTGGAAGGTTGCCCAGAGCAATTGCCAGAGGTTCAGATTAATTCAAAACCTTCCAAGCATCACTTTTGTGGTCACAGTTTGTCTCTCCATGCGAGAGAGAGTATACCCAGACGTGGGTCCCTTGCTCGCTGCGCCATAGGGAACCAGGCTGCAACTCACTGAGGAGGTCCATCAAGGCCAAAACATGTCTGGGGTTGCTTGGTTTTCTGTGCAGAGGGGACCTGGCCTAGCTGTTTTGGCGGGGCTGCTACCATTGGTGGCAGCAGCTGACTGATTTGCACATGGCTGGACCCCTTTTGCAATGGCGCAAACGGGCTAAACAACAGTGTTGTGGAAGGTTGCCCAGAGCAATTGCCAGTGGTTCAGATTAAATCAAAACCTTCCACCCATCACTTTTGTGGTCACAGTTTGTCTCTCCATGTGAGAGAGGGTATGCCCAGACGTGGGTCCCTTGCTCGCTGCGCCATAGGGAACCAGGCTGCACCTCACTGAGGAGGTCCATCAAGGCCGAAACATGTCTGGGGTTGCTTGGTTTTCTGTGCAGAGGGGACCTGGCTTAGCAGTTCGGGCTGGGCTGCTACCATTGGTGGTGGCAGCTGACTTATTTGCACATGGCTGGCCCCCTTTTGCAATGGCGCAGACGGGCTAAAAAACAGTGGTGTGGAAGTTTGCCCAGAGCAACTGCCAGTGGCTCAGATTCATTCGAAACCTTCCTCCCATCCCTTTTATGGTCACAGTTTGTCTCTCCATGTGAGAGAGGGTATGCCCAGATGTGGGTCCCTTGCTCACTGCGCCATAGGGAACCAAGCTGCACCTCACTGAGGAGGTCCATCAAGGCCGAAACATGCCTGGGGTTACTTGGTTTTCTGTGCAGAGGGGACCTGGCCTAGCAGTTCGGCCTGGGCTGCTACCATTGGTGGCAGCAGCTGACTGATTTGCGCATGCCTGGACCCCTTTTGCAATGGCGCAGACGGGCTAAAAAATGGTGGTGTGGAAGGTTGCCCAGAGCAATTGCCAGTGGTTCAGATTCATTCGAAACCTTCCACCCATCACTTTTTGGTGACAGTTTGCCTCTCCATGTGATTGAGGGCATGCCCCGACGTGGGTTCCTTGCTCGCTGCGCCATAGGGAACCAGGCTGCACCTCACTGAGGAGGTCATCAAGGCCGAAACAGGTCTGGGGTTTCTTGGTTTTCTGTGCAGAGGGGACCTTGCATAGCAGTTTTGGCTGGGCTGCTACCATTGGTGGCGGCAGCTGACTGATTTGCCCATGGCTGGACCCCTTTTGCAATGGCGCAGACGGGCTAAAAAATGGTGGTGTGGAAGTTGCCCAGAGCAATTGCCAGTGGTTCAGATTCATTCGAAACCTTCCACCCATCACTTTTTGGTCACAGTTTGTCTCTCCATGTGATTGAAGGCATGCCCCGACGTGGGTTCCTTGCTCGCTGCGCCATAGGGAACCAGGCTGCACCTCACTGAGGAGGTCCATCAAGGCCGAAACAGGTCTGGAGTTTCTTGGTTTTCTGTGCAGAGGGGACCTTGCATAGCAGTTTTGGCTGGGCTGCTACCATTGGTGGCGGCAGCTGACTGATTTGCACATGGCTGGACCCCTTTTGCAATGGCGCAGATGGGCTAAAAACCGGTGGTGTGGAAGGTTGCCCAGAGCAATTGCCAGTGGTTCAGATTCATTCGAAACCTTCCACCCATCACTTTTGTGGTCACAGTTTGTCTCTCCGTGTGAGAGAGGGTATGCCCAGACGTGGGTCCCTTGCTCGCTGCGCCATAGGGAACCAGGCTGCATCTCACTGAGGAGGTCCATCAAGGCCGAAACATGTCTGGGGTTGCTTGGTTTTCTGTGCAGTGGGGACCTGGCCTAGCAGTTTGGGCTGGGCTGCTACCATTGGTGGCGGCAGCTGAATGATTTGCGCATGCCTGGACCCCTTTTGCAATGGCGCAGATGGGCTAAAAAATGGTGGTGTGGAAGGTTGCCCAGAGCAATTGCCAGTGGTTCAGATTCATTCGAAACCTTCCACCCATCACTTTTTGGTCACAGTTTGTCTCTCCATGTGATTGAGGGCATGCCCCGACGTGGGTTCCTTGCTCACTGCGCCATAAGGAACCAGGCTGCACCTCACTGAGGAGGTCCATCAAGGCCGAAACATGTCTGGGGTTTCTTGGTTTTCTGTGCAGAGGGGACCTGGCCTAGCAGTTCGGGCTGGGCTGCTACAATTGGTGGTGGCAGCTGACTGATTTGCACATGGCTGGACCCCTTTTGCAATGGCGCAGACGGGCTAAAAAACAGTGGTGTGGAAGGTTGCCCAGAGCAATTGCCAGTGGTTCAGATTCATTCGAAACATTCCACCGATCACTTTTCTGGTCACAGTTTGTCTCTCCATGTGATTGAGGGTATGCCCAGACGTGGGTTCCTTGCTCGCTGCGCCATAGGGAACCAGGCTGCACCTCACTGAGGAGGTCCATCAAGGCCGAAACAGGTCTGGGGTTTCTTGGTTTTCTGTGCAGAGGGGACCTGGCATAGCAGTTTTGGCTGGGCTGCTACCATTGGTGGCGGCAGCTGACTGATTTGCACATGGTTGGACCCCTTTTGCAATGGGGCAGATGGGCTAAAAAACAGTGGTGTGGAAGATTGCCCAGAGCAATTGCCAGTGGTTCAGATTCATTCAAAACCTTCCACCCATCACTTTGGTGGTCACAGTTTGTCTCTCCATGTGAGAGAGTGTATGCCCAGACGTGGGTCCCTTGCTAGCTGCCCCGTAGGGAACAAGGCTGCACCTCACTGAGGAGGTCCATCAAGGCCAAAACATGTCTGGGGTTGCTTTGTTTTCTGTACAGAGGGGATCTGGCATAGCAGTTTTGGCTGGGCTGCTACCATTGGTGGCGGCAGCTGACTGATTTGCACATGGCTGGACCCCTTTTGCAATGGCGCAGATGGGCTAAAAAACAGTGGTGTGGAAGGTTGCCCAGAGCAATTGCCAGTGGTTCAGATTAATTCAAAACCTTACACCCATCACTTTTGTGGTCACAGTTTGTCTCTCCATGTGAGAGAGGGTATGCCCAGACGTGGGTCCCTTGCTCGCTGCGCCATAGGGAACCAGGCTGCAACTCACTGAGGAGGTCCATCAAGGCCAAAACATGTCTGGGGTTGCTTGGTTTTCTGTCCAGAGGGGACCTGGCCTAGCTGATTGGGCGGGGCTGCTACCATTGGTGGCGGCAGCTGACTGATTTGCACATGGCTGGACCCCTTTTGCAATGGCTCAGACAGGCTAAAAAACAGTGTTGTGCAAGGTTGCCCAGAGCAATTGCCAGTGGTTCAGATTAATTCAAAACCTTCCACCCATCACTTTTGTGGTCACAGTTTGTCTCTCCATGTGAGAGAGGGTATGCCCAGACGTGGGTCCCTTGCTCGCTGCGCCATAGGGAACCAGGCTGCACCTCACTGAGGAGGACCATCAAGGCCGAAACATGTCTGGGGTTGCTTGGTTTTCTGTGCAGAGGGGACCTGGCCTAGCAGTTCGGGCTGGGCTGCTACCATTGGTGGCGGCAGCTGACTGATTTCCACATGGCTGGACCCCTTTTGCAATGGCGCAGACTGGATAAAAAACGGTGGTGTGGAAGGTTTCGAAGAGCAATTGCCAGTGGTTCAAATTCATTCGAAACCTTGCACCCATCACTTTGTGGTCACAGTTTGTCTCTCCATGTGAGAGAGGGTATGCCCAGACGTGGGTCCCTTGCTCGCTGCGCCATAGGGAACCAGGCTGCACCTCATTGAGGAGGTCCATCAAGGCCGAAACATGTCTGGGGCTGCTTGGTTTTCTGTGCAGAGGGGGCCTGGCCTAGCAGCTCGGGCTGCTACCATTGGTGGCGGCAGCTGACTGATTTGCACATGGCTGGACCCCTTTTGCAATGGCGCAGACGGGCTAAAAACCGGTGGTGTGGAAGGTTGCCCAGAGCAATTGCCAGTGGTTCAGATTCATTCGAAACCTCCCACCCATCACTTTTGTGGACGCAGTTTGTCTCTCCATGTGAGAGAGGGTATGCCCAGACGTGGGTCCCTTGCTCGCTGCGCCATAGGGAACCAGGCTGCATCTCACTGAGGAGGTCCATCAAGGCCGAAACATGTCTGGGGTTGCTTGGTTTTCTGTGCAGTGGGGACCTGGCCCAGCAGTTTGGGCTGGGCTGCTACCATTGGTGGCAGCAGCTGACTGATTTGCGCATGCCTGGACCCCTTTTGCAATGGCGCAGACGGGCTAAAAAATGGTGGTGTGGAAGGTTGCCCAGAGCAATTGCCAGTGGTTCAGATTCATTCGAAACCTTCCACCCATCACTTTTTGGTCACAGTTTGTCTCTCCATGGGATTGAAGGCATGCCCCGACGTGGGTTCCTTGCTCGCTGCGCCATAGGGAACCAGGCTGCACCTCACTGAGGAGGTCATCAAGGCCGAAACAGGTCTGGGGTTTCTTGGTTTTCTGTGCAGAGGGGACCTGGCCTAGCAGTTTGGGCTGGGCTGCTACCATTGGTGGCAGCAGCTGACTGATTTGCGCATGCCTGGACCCCTTTTGCAATGGCGCAGACGGGCTAAAAAATGGTGGTGTGGAAGGTTGCCCAGAGCAATTGCCAGTGGTTCAGATTCATTCGAAACCTTCCACCCATCACTTTTTGGTGACAGTTTGTCTCTCCATGTGATTGAGGGCATGCCCCGACGTGGGTTCCTTGCTCGCTGCGCCATAGGGAACCAGGCTGCACCTCACTGAGGAGGTCATCAAGGCCGAAACAGGTCTGGGGTTTCTTGGTTTTCTGTGCAGAGGGGACCTTGCATAGCAGTTTTGGCTGGGCTGCTACCATTGGTGGCGGCAGCTGACTGATTTGCCCATGGCTGGACCCCTTTTGCAATGGCGCAGACGGGCTAAAAAATGGTGGTGTGGAAGTTGCCCAGAGCAATTGCCAGTGGTTCACATTCATTCGAAACCTTCCACCCATCACTTTTTGGTCACAGTTTGTCTCTCCATGTGATTGAAGGCATGCCCCGACATGGGTTCCTTGCTCGCTGCGCCATAGGGAACCAGGCTGCACCTCACTGAGGAGGTCCATCAAGGCAGAAACAGGTCTGGGGTTTCTTGGTTTTCTGTACAGAGGGGACCTTGCATAGCAGTTTTGGCTGGGCTGCTACCATTGGTGGCGGCAGCTGACTGATTTGCACATGGCTGGACCCCTTTTGCAATGGCGCAGATGGGCTAAAAACCGGTGGTGTGGAAGGTTGCCCAGAGCAATTGCCAGTAGTTCAGATTCATTCGAAACCTTCCACCCATCACTTTTGTGGTCACAGTTTGTCTCTCCATGTGAGAGAGGGTATGCCCAGACGTGGGTCCCTTGCTCGCTGCGCCATAGGGAACCAGGCTGCATCTCACTGAGGAGGTCCATCAAGGCCGAAACATGTCTGGGGTTGCTTGGTTTTCTGTGCAGTGGGGACCTGGCCTAGCAGTTTGGGCTGGGCTGCTACCATTGGTGGCGGCAGCTGACTGATTTGCGCATGCCTGGACCCCTTTTGCAATGGCGCAGATGGGCTAAAAAATGGTGGTGTGGAAGGTTGCCCAGAGCAATTGCCAGTGGTTCAGATTCATTCGAAACCTTCCACCCATCACTTTTTGGTCACAGTTTGTCTCTCCATGTGATTGAGGGCATGCCCCGACGTGGGTTCCTTGCTCGCTGCGCCATAGGGAACCAGGCTGCACCTCACTGAGGAGGTCCATCAAGGCTGAAACAAGTCTGGGGTTTCTTGGTTTTCTGTGCAGAGGGGACCTTGCATAGCAGTTTTGGCTGGGCTGCTACCATTGGTGGCGGCAGCTGACTGATTTGCACATGGCTGGACCCCTTTTGCAATGGCGCAGATGGGCTAAAAACCGGTGGTGTGGAAGGTTGCCCAGAGCAATTGCCAGTGGTTCAGATTCATTCGAAACCTTCCACCCATCACTTTTGTGGTCACAGTTTGTCTCTCCATGTGAGAGAGGGTATGCCCAGACGTGGGTCCCTTGCTCGCTGCGCCATAGGGAACCAGGCTGCACCTCACTGAGGAGGTCCATCAAGGCCGAAACATGTCTGGGGTTTCTTGGTTTTCTGTGCAGAGGGTACCTGGCCTAGCAGTTTGGGCTGGGCTGCTACCATTGGTGGCGGCAGCTGACTGATTTGCACATGGCTGGACCCCTTTTGCAATGGCACAGACGGGCTAAAAAACGGTGGTGTGGAAGGTTGCCCAGAGCAATTGCCAGTGGTTCAGATTCATTCAAAACCTTCCACCCATCACTTTTGTGGTCACAGTTTGTCTCTCCATGTGAGAGAGGGTATGCCCAGACGTGGGTCCCTTGCTCGCTGCGCCATAGGGAACAAGGCTGCACCTCACTGAGGAGGTCCATCAAGGCTAAAACATGTCTGGGGTTGCTTGGTTTTCTGTGCAGAGGGGACCTGGCCTAGCAGTTCGGGCTGGGCTGCTACAATTGGTGGTGGCAGCTGACTGATTTGCACATGGCTGGACCCCTTTTGCAATGGCGCAGACGGGCTAAAAAACAGTGGTGTGGAAGGTTGCCCAGAGCAATTGCCAGTGGTTCAGATTCATTCAAAACATTCCACCGATCACTTTTCTGGTCACAGTTTGTCTCTCCATGTGATTGAGGGTATGCCCAGACGTGGGTTCCTTGCTCGCTGCGCCATAGGGAACCAGGCTGCACCTCACTGAGGAGGTCCATCAAGGCCAAAACATGTCTGGGGTTGCTTGGTTTTCTGTGCAGAGGGGACCTGGCCTAGCTGATTGGGCGGGGCTGCTACCATTGGTGGCGGCAGGTGACTGATTTGCACATGGCTGGACCCCTTTTGCAATGGCGCAGACAGGCTAAAAAACAGTGTTGTGGAAGGTTGCCCAGAGCAATTGCCAGTGGCTCAGATTAATTCAAAACCTTCCACCCATCACTTTTGTGGTCACAGTTTGTCTCTCCATGTGAGAGAGGGTATGCCCAGACGTGGGTCCCTTGCTCGCTGCGCCATAGGGAACCAGGCTGCACCTCACTGAGGAGGTCCATCAAGGCCGAAACATGTCTGGGGTTGCTTGGTTTTCTGTGTAGAGGGGACCTGGCCTAGCAGTTCGGGCTGGGCTGCTACCATTGGTGGCGGCAGCTGACTGATTTCCACATGGCTGGACCCCTTTTGCAATGGCGCAGACGGGCTAAAAAACAGTGGTGTGGAAGGTTGCCCACAGCAACTGCCAGTGGCTCGGATTCATTCGAAACCTTCCTCCCATCCCTTTTATGGTCACAGTTTGTCTCTCCATGTGAGAGAGGGTATGCCCAGATGTGGGTCCCTTGCTCACTGCGCCTTAGGGAACCAGGCTGCACCTCACTGAGGAGGTCCATCAAGGCCGAAACATGCCTGGGGTTACTTGGTTTTCTGTGCAGAGGGGACCTGGCCTAGCAGTTCGGGCTGGGCTGCTACCATTGGTGGCGGCAGCTGACTGATTTGCACATGGCTGGACCCCTTTTGCAATGGCGCAGACGGGCTAAAAAATGGTGGTGTGGAAGGTTGCACAGAGCAATTGCCAGTGGTTCAGATTCATTCGAAACCTTCCACCCATCACTTTTCTGGTCACAGTTTGTAACTCCATGTGAGAGAGGGTATGCCCAGACGTGGGTCCCTTGCTAGCTGCGCCATAGGGAACCAGGCTGCACCTCACTGAGGAGGTCCATCAAGGCCGAAACATGTCTGGGGTTGCTTGGTTTTCTGTGCAGAAGGGACCTGGCCTAGCAGTTCGGGCTGGGCTGCTACCACTGGTGGCGGCAGCTGACTGATTTGCACATGGCTGGACCCCTTTTGCAATGGCGCAGACTGGCTAAAAAACGGTGGTGTGGAAGGTTTTGAAGAGCAATTGCCAGTGGTTCAAATTCATTCAAAACCTTCCACCCATCACTTTGTGGTCACAGTTTGTCTCTCCATGTGAGAGAGGGTATGCCCAGACGTGGGTCCCTTGCTCGCTGCGCCATAGGGAACCAGGCTGCACCTCATTGAGGAGGTCCATCAAGGCCGAAACATGTCTGGGGTTGCTTGGTTTTCTGTGCAGAGGGGACCTGGCCTAGCAGCTCGGGCTGCTACCATTGGTGGCGGCAGCTGACTGATTTGCACATGGCTGGACCCCTTTTGCAATGGCGCAGACGGGCTAAAAACCAGTGGTGTGGAAGGTTGCCCAGAGCAATTGCCAGTGGTTCAGATTCATTCGAAACCTTCCACCCATCACTTTTGTGGTCGCAGTTTGTCTCTCCATGTGAGAGAGGGTATGCCCAGACGTGGGTCCCTTGCTCGCTGCGCCATAGGGAACCAGGCTGCATCTCACTGAGGAGGTCCATCAAGGCCGAAACATGTCTGGGGTTGCTTGGTTTTCTGTGCAGTGGGGACCTGGCCCAGCAGTTTGGGCTGGGCTGCTACCATTGGTGGCGGCAGCTGACTGATTTGCGCATGCCTGGACCCCTTTTGCAATGGTGCAGACGGGCTAAAAAATGGTGGTGTGAAAAGTTGCCCAGAGCAATTGCCAGTGGTTCAGATTCATTCGAAACCTTCCACCCATCACTTTTTGGTCACAGTTTGTCTCTCCATGTGATTGAGGGCATGCCCCGACGTGGGTTCCTTGCTCGCTGCGCCATAGGGAACCAGGCTGCACCTCACTGAGGAGGTCCATCAAGGCCGAAACAGGTCTGGGGTTTCTTGGTTTTCTGTGCAGAGGGGACCTTGCATAGCAGATTTGGCTGGGCTGCTACCATTGGTGGCGGCAGCTGACTGATTTGCACATGGCTGGACCCCTTTTGCAATGGCGCAGACGGGCTAAAAAATGGTGGTGTGGAAGGTTGCCCAGAGCAATTGCCAGTAGTTCAGATTCATTCGAAACCTTCCACCCATCACTTTTTGGTCACAGTTTGTCTCTCCATGTGATTGAAGGCATGCCCCGACGTGGGTTCCTTGCTCGCTGCGCCATAGGGAACCAGGCTGCACCTCACTGAGGAGGTCATCAAGGCCGAAACAGGTCTGGGGTTTCTTGGTTTTCTGTGCAGAAGGGACCTGGCCTAGCAGTTCGGGCTGGGCTGCTACCACTGGTGGCGGCAGCTGACTGATTTGCACATGGCTGGACCCCTTTTGCAATGGCGCAGACTGGCTAAAAAACGGTGGTGTGGAAGGTTTTGAAGAGCAATTGCCAGTGGTTCAAATTCATTCAAAACCTTCCACCCATCACTTTGTGGTCACAGTTTGTCTCTCCATGTGAGAGAGGGTATGCCCAGACGTGGGTCCCTTGCTCGCTGCGCCATAGGGAACCAGGCTGCACCTCATTGAGGAGGTCCATCAAGGCCGAAACATGTCTGGGGTTGCTTGGTTTTCTGTGCAGAGGGGACCTGGCCTAGCAGCTCGGGCTGCTACCATTGGTGGCGGCAGCTGACTGATTTGCACATGGCTGGACCCCTTTTGCAATGGCGCAGACGGGCTAAAAACCAGTGGTGTGGAAGGTTGCCCAGAGCAATTGCCAGTGGTTCAGATTCATTCGAAACCTTCCACCCATCACTTTTGTGGTCGCAGTTTGTCTCTCCATGTGAGAGAGGGTATGCCCAGACGTGGGTCCCTTGCTCGCTGCGCCATAGGGAACCAGGCTGCATCTCACTGAGGAGGTCCATCAAGGCCGAAACATGTCTGGGGTTGCTTGGTTTTCTGTGCAGTGGGGACCTGGCCCAGCAGTTTGGGCTGGGCTGCTACCATTGGTGGCGGCAGCTGACTGATTTGCGCATGCCTGGACCCCTTTTGCAATGGTGCAGACGGGCTAAAAAATGGTGGTGTGGAAAGTTGCCCAGAGCAATTGCCAGTCGTTCAGATTCATTCGAAACCTTCCACCCATCACTTTTTGGTCACAGTTTGTCTCTCCATGTGATTGAGGGCATGCCCCGACGTGGGTTCCTTGCTCGCTGCGCCATAGGGAACCAGGCTGCACCTCACTGAGGAGGTGCATCAAGGCCGAAACAGGTCTGGGGTTTCTTGGTTTTCTGTGCAGAGGGGACCTTGCATAGCAGATTTGGCTGGGCTGCTACCATTGGTGGCGGCAGCTGACTGATTTGCACATGGCTGGACCCCTTTTGCAATGGCGCAGACGGGCTAAAAAATGGTGGTGTGGAAGGTTGCCCAGAGCAATTGCCAGTAGTTCAGATTCATTCGAAACCTTCCACCCATCACTTTTTGGTCACAGTTTGTCTCTCCATGTGATTGAAGGCATGCCCCGACGTGGGTTCCTTGCTCGCTGCGCCATAGGGAACCAGGCTGCACCTCACTGAGGAGGTCATCAAGGCCGAAACAGGTCTGGGGTTTCTTGGTTTTCTGTGCAGAGGGGACCTTGCATAGCAGTTTTGGCTGGGCTGCTACCATTGGTGGCGGCAGCTGACTGATTTGCGCATGCCTGGACCCCTTTTGCAATGGCGCAGATGGGCTAAAAAATGGTGGTGTGGAAGGTTGCCCAGAGCAATTGCCAGTGGTTCAGATTCATTCGAAACCTTCCACCCATCACTTTTTGGTCACAGTTTGTCTCTCCATGTGATTGAGGGCATGCCCCGACGTGGGTTCCTTGCTCGCTGCGCCATAGGGAACCAGGCTGCACCTCACTGAGGAGGTCCATCAAGGCCGAAACAGGTCTGGGGTTTCTTGGTTTTCTGTGCAGAGGGGACCTTGCATAGCAGTTTTGGCTGGGCTGCTACCATTGGTGGCGGCAGCTGACTGATTTGCACATGGCTGGACCCCTTTTGCAATGGCGCAGATGGGCTAAAAACCGGTGGTGTGGAAGGTTGCCCAGAGCAATTGCCAGTGGTTCAGATTCATTTGAAACCTTCCACCCATCACTTTTGTGGTCACAGTTTGTCTCTCCATGTGAGAGAGGGTATGCCCAGACGTGGGTCCCTTGCTCGCTGCGCCATAGGGAACCAGGCTGCACCTCACTGAGGAGGTCCATCAAGGCCGAAACATGTCTGGGGTTGCTTGGTTTTCTGTGCAGAGGGTACCTGGCCTAGCAGTTTGGGCTGGGCTGCTACCATGGGTGGCGGCAGCTGACTGATTTGCACATGGCTGGACCCCTTTTGCAATGGCACAGACGGGCTAAAAAACGGTGGTGTGGAAGGTTGCCCAGAGCAATTGCCAGTGGTTCAGATTCATTCAAAACCTTCCACCCATCACTTTTGTGGTCACAGTTTGTCTCTCCATGTGAGAGAGGGTATGCCCAGACGTGGGTCCCTTGCTCCCTGCGCCATAGGGAACAAGGCTGCACCTCACTGAGGAGGTCCATCAAGGCTAAAACATGTCTGGGGTTGCTTGGTTTTCTGTGCAGAGGGGACCTGGCCTAGCAGTTCGGGCTGGGCTGCTACAATTGGTGGTGGCAGCTGACTGATTTGCACATGGCTGGACCCCTTTTGCAATGGCGCAGACGGGCTAAAAAACAGTGGTGTGGAAGGTTGCCCAGAGCAATTGCCAGTGGTTCAGATTCATTCGAAACATTCCACCGATCACTTTTCTGGTCACAGTTTGTCTCTCCATGTGATTGAGGGTATGCCCAGACGTGGGTTCCTTGCTCGCTGCGCCATAGGGAACCAGGCTGCACCTCACTGAGGAGGTCCATCAAGGCCGAAACAGGTCTGGGGTTTCTTGGTTTTCTGTGCAGAGGGGACCTGGCATAGCAGATTTGGCTGGGCTGCTACCATTGGTGGCGGCAGCTGACTGATTTGCACATGGTTGGACCCCTTTTGCAATGGGGCAGATGGGCTAAAAAACAGTGATGTGGAAGGTTGCCCAGAGCAATTGCCAGTGGTTCAGATTCATTCAAAACCTTCCACCCATCACTTTGGTGGTCACAGTTTGTCTCTCCATGTGAGAGAGTGTATGCCCAGACGTGGGTCCCTTGCTAGCTGCCCCGTAGGGAACAAGGCTGCACCTCACTGAGGAGGTCCATCAAGGCCAAAACATGTCTGGGGTTGCTTGGTTTTCTGTGCAGAGGGGATCTGGCATAGCAGTTTTGGCTGGGCTGCTACCATTGGTGGCGGCAGCTGACTGATTTGCACATGGCTGGACCCCTTTTGCAATGGCGCAGATGGGCTAAAAAACAGTGGTGTGGAAGGTTGCCCAGAGCAATTGCCAGTGGTTCAGATTAATTCAAAACCTTACACCCATCACTTTTGTGGTCACAGTTTGTCTCTCCATGTGAGAGAGGGTATGCACAGACGTGGGTCCCTTGCTCACTGCGCCATAGGGAACCAGGCTGCAACTCACTGAGGAGGTCCATCAAGGCCAAAACATGTCTGGGGTTGCTTGGTTTTCTGTGCAGAGGGGACCTGGCCTAGCTGATTGGGCGGGGCTGCTACCATTGGTGGCGGCAGCTGACTGATTTGCACATGGCTGGACCCCTTTTGCAATGGCGCAGACAGGCTAAAAAACAGTGTTGTGGAAGGTTGCCCAGAGCAATTGCCAGTGGTTCAGATTAATTCGAAACCTTCCACCCATCACTTTTGTGGTCACAGTTTGTCTCTCCATGTGAGAGAGGGTATGCCCAGATGTGGGTCCCTTGCTCACTGCGCCTTAGGGAACCAGGCTGCACCTCACTGAGGAGGTCCATCAAGGCCGAAACATGCCTGGGGTTACTTGGTTTTCTGTGCAGAGGGGACCTGGCCTAGCAGTTCGGGCTGGCTGCTACCATTGGTGGCGGCAGCTGACTGATTTGCACATGGCTGGACCCCTTTTGCAATGGCGCAGACGGGCTAAAAAATGGTGGTGTGGAAGGTTGCACAGAGCAATTACCAGTGGTTCAGATTCATTCGAAACCTTCCACCCATCACTTTTCTGGTCACAGTTTGTAACTCCATGTGAGAGAGGGTATGCCCAGACGTGGGTCCCTTGCTCGCTGCGCCATAGGGAACCAGGCTGCACCTCACTGAGGAGGTCCATCAAGGCCGAAACAGGTCTGGGGTTTCTTGGTTTTCTGTGCAGAGGGGACCTGGCATAGCAGTTTTGGCTGGGCTGTTACCATTGGTGGCGGCAGCTGACTGATTTGCACATGGTTGGACCCCTTTTGCAATGGGGCAGATGGGCTAAAAAACAGTGGTGTGGAAGGTTGCCCAGAGCAATTGCCAGTGGTTCAGATTCATTCAAAACCTTACACCCATCAGTTTTGTGGTCACAGTTTGTCTCTCCATGTGAGAGAGGGTATGCCCAGACGTGGGTCCTTTGCTCACTGCGCCATAGGGAACCAGGCTGCAACTCACTGAGGAGGTCCATCAAGGCCAAAACATGTCTGGGGTTGCTTGGTTTTCTGTGCAGAGGGGACCTGGCCTAGCTGATTGGGCGGGGCTGCTACCATTGGTGGCGGCAGCTGACTGATTTGCACATGGCTGGACCCCTTTTGCAATGGCGCAGACAGGCTAAAAAACAGTGTTGTGGAAGGTTGCCCAGAGCAATTGCCAGTGGTTCAGATTAATTCAAAACCTTCCACCCATCACTTTTGTGGTCACAGTTTGTCTCTCCATGTGAGAGAGGGTATGCCCAGACGTGGGTCCCTTGCTCGCTGCGCCATAGGGAACCAGGCTGCACCTCACTGAGGAGGTCCATCAAGGCCGAAACATGTCTGGGGTTGCTTGGTTTTCTGAGCAGAGGGGACCTGGCCTAGCAGTTCGGGCTGGGCTGCTACCATTGGTGGCGGCAGCTGACTGATTTCCACATGGCTGGACCCCTTTTGCAATGGCGCAGACGGGCTAAAAAACAGTGGTGTGGAAGGTTGCCCACAGCAACTGCCAGTGGCTCAGATTCATTCGAAACCTTCCTCCCATCCCTTTTATGGTCACAGTTTGTCTCTCCATGTGAGAGAGGGTATGCCCAGATGTGGGTCCCTTGCTCACTGCGCCTTAGGGAACCAGGCTGCACCTCACTGAGGAGGTCCATCAAGGCCGAAACATGCCTGGGGTTACTTGGTTTTCTGTGCAGAGGGGACCTGGCCTAGCAGTTCGGGCTGGGCTGCTACCATTGGTGGCGGCAGCTGACTGATTTGCACATGGCTGGACCCCTTTTGCAATGGCGCAGACGGGCTAAAAAATGGTGGTGTGGAAGGTTGCACAGAGCAATTGCCAGTGGTTCAGATTCATTCGAAACCTTCCACCCATCACTTTTCTGGTCACAGTTTGTAACTCCATGTGAGAGAGGGTATGCCCAGACGTGGGTCCCTTGCTAGCTGCGCCATAGGGAACCAGGCTGCACCTCACTGAGGAGGTCCATCAAGGCAGAAACATGTCTGGGGTTGCTTGGTTTTCTGTGCAGAAGGGACCTGGCCTAGCAGTTCGGGCTGGGCTGCTACCACTGGTGGCGGCAGCTGACTGATTTGCACATGGCTGGACCCCTTTTGCAATGGCGCAGACTGGCTAAAAAATGGTGGTGTGGAAGGTTTCGAAGAGCAATTGCCAGTGGTTCAAATTCATTCAAAACCTTCCACCCATCACTTTGTGGTCACAGTTTGTCTCTCCATGTGAGAGAGGGTATGCCCAGACGTGGGTCCCTTGCTCGCTGCGCCATAGGGAACCAGGCTGCACCTCATTGAGGTGGTCCATCAAGGCCGAAACATGTCTGGGGTTGCTTGGTTTTCTGTGCAGAGGGGACCTGGCCTAGCAGCTCGGGCTGCTACCATTGGTGGCGGCAGCTGACTGATTTGCACATGGCTGGACCCCTTTTGCAATGGCGCAGACGGGCTAAAAACCGGTGGTGTGGAAGGTTGCCCAGAGCAATTGCCAGTGGTTCAGATTCATTCGAAACCTTCCACCCATCACTTTTGTGGTCGCAGTTTGTCTCTCCATGTGAGAGAGGGTATGCCCAGACGTGGGTCCCTTGCTCGCTGCGCCATAGGGAACCAGGCTGCATCTCACTGAGGAGGTCCATCAAGGCCGAAACATGTCTGGGGTTGCTTGGTTTTCTGTGCAGTGGGGACCTGGCCCAGCAGTTTGGGCTGGGCTGCTACCATTGGTGGCGGCAGCTGACTGATTTGCGCATGCCTGGACCCCTTTTGCAATGGTGCAGACGGGCTAAAAAATGGTGGTGTGGAAAGTTGCCCAGAGCAATTGCCAGTGGTTCAGATTCATTCGAAACCTTCCACCCATCACTTTTTGGTCACAGTTTGTCTCTCCATGTGTTTGAGGGCATGCCCCGACGTGGGTTCCTTGCTAGCTGCGCCATAGGGAACCAGGCTGCACCTCACTGAGGAGGTCCATCAAGGCCGAAACAGGTCTGGGGTTTCTTGGTTTTCTGTGCAGAGGGGACCTTGCATAGCAGATTTGGCTGGGCTGCTACCATTGGTGGCGGCAGCTGACTGATTTGCACATGGCTGGACCCCTTTTGCAATGGCGCAGACGGGCTAAAAAATGGTGGTGTGGAAGGTTGCCCAGAGCAATTGCCAGTGGTTCAGATTAATTCGAAACCTTCCACCCATCACTTTTTGGTCACGGTTTGTCTCTCCATGTGATTGAAGGCATGCCCCGACGTGGGTTCCTTGCTCGCTGGGCCATAGGGAACCAGGCTGCACCTCACTGAGGAGGTCCATCAAGGCCGAAACAGGTCTGGGGTTTCTTGGTTTTCTGTGCAGAGGGGACCTTGCATAGCAGTTTTGGCTGGGCTGCTACCATTGGTGGCGGCAGCTGACTGATTTGCACATGGCTGGACCCCTTTTGCAATGGCGCAGATGGTCTAAAAACCGGTGGTGTGGAAGGTTGCCCAGAGCAATTGCCAGTGGTTCAGATTCATTCGAAACCTTCCACCCATCACTTTTGTGGTCACAGTTTGTCTCTCCATGTGAGAGAGGGTATGCCCAGATGTGGGTCCCTTGCTCACTGCGTCTTAGGGAACCAGGCTGCACCTCACTGAGGAGGTCCATCAAGGCCAAAACATGCCTGGGGTTACTTGGTTTTCTGTGCAGAGGGGACTTGGCCTAGCAGTTCGGGCTGGGCTGCTACCATTGGTGGCGGCAGCTGACTGATTTGCACATGGCTGGACCCCTTTTGCAATGGCGCAGACGGGCTAAAAAATGGTGGTGTGGAAGGTTGCACAGAGCAATTGCCAGTGGTTCAGATTCATTCGAAACCTTCCACCCATCACTTTTCTGGTCACAGTTTGTAACTCCACCTGAGAGAGGGTATGCCCAGACGTGGGTCCCTTGCTCGCTGCACCAAAGGGAACCAGGCTGCACCTCACTGAGGAGGTCCATCAAGGCCAAAACAGGTCTGGGGTTTCTTGGTTTTCTGTGCAGAGGGGACCTGGCATAGCAGTTTTGGCTGGGCTGTTACCATTGGTGGCGGCAGCTGACTGATTTGCACATGGCTGGACCCCTTTTGCAATGGCGCAGATGGGCTAAAAAACAGTGGTGTGGAAGGTTGCCCAGAGCAATTGCCAGTGGTTCAGATTCATTCAAAACCTTCCTCCCATCACTTTGGTGGTCACAGTTTGTCTCTCCATGTGAGAGAGGGTATGCCCAGATGTGGGTCCCTTGCTAGCTGCCCCATAGGGAACAAGGCTGCACATAACTGAGGAGGTCCATCAAGGCCAAAACATGTCTGGGGTTGCTTGGTTTTCGGTGCAGAGGGGACCTGGCCTAGCAGTTCGGTCTGGGCTGCTACCATTGGTGGCGGCAGCTGACTGATTTGCACATGGCTGAACTCCTTTTGCAATGGCGCAGACGGGCTAAAAAAAGTGGTGTGGATGGTTGCCCAGAGCAATTGCCAGTGGTTCAGATTCATTCAAAACCTTCCTCCCATCACTTTTGTGGTCACAGTTTGTCTCTCCATGCGAGAGAGAGTATGCCCAGACGTGGGTCCCTTGCTCGCTGCGCCATAGGGAACCAGGCTGCAACTCACTGAGGAGGTCCATCAAGGCCAAAACATGTCTGGGGTTGCTTGGTTTTCTGTGCAGAGGGGACCTGGCCTAGCTGTTTTGGCGGGGCTGCTACCATTGGTGGCAGCAGCTGACTGATTTGCACATGGCTGGACCCCTTTTGCAATGGCGCAAACGGGCTAAACAACAGTGTTGTGGAAGGTTGCCCAAAGCAATTGCCAGTGGTTCAGATTAAATCAAAACCTTCCACCCATCACTTTTGTGGTCACAGTTTGTCTCTCCATGTGAGAGAGGGTATGCCCAGACGTGGGTCCCTTGCTTGCTGCGCCATAGGGAACCAGGCTGCACCTCACTGAGGAGGTCCATCAAGGCCGAAACATGTCTGGGGTTGCTTGGTTTTCTGTGCAGAGGGGACCTGGCTTAGCAGTTCGGGCTGGGCTGCTACCATTGGTGGCGGCAGCTGACTTATTTGCACATGGCTGGCCCCCTTTTGCAATGGCGCAGACGGGCTAAAAAACAGTGGTGTGGAGGTTTGCCCAGAGCAACTGCCAGTGGCTCAGATTCATTCGAAACCTTCCTCCCATCCCTTTTCTGGTCACAGTTTGTCTCTCCATGTGAGAGAGGGTATGCCCAGATGTGGGTCCCTTGCTCACTGCGCCATAGGGAACCAAGCTGCACCTCACTGAGGAGGTCCATCAAGGCCGAAACATGCCTGGGGTTACTTGGTTTTCTGTGCAGAGGGGACCTGGCCTAGCAGTTCGGCCTGGGCTGCTACCATTGGTGGCGGCAGCTGACTGATTTGCACATGGCTGGACCCCTTTTGCAATGGCGCAGACGGGCTAAAAACCGGTGGTGTGGAAGGTTGCCCAGAGCAATTGCCAGTGGTTCAGATTCATTCGAAACCTTCCACCCATCACTTTTGTGGTCACAGTTTGTCTCTCCATGTGAGAGAGGGTATACCCAGACGTGGGTCCCTTGCTCGCTGCGCCATAGGGAACCAGGCTGCATCTCACTGAGGAGATCCATCAAGGCCGAAACATGTCTGGGGTTGCTTGGTTTTCTGTGCAGTGGGGACCTGGCCTAGCAGTTTGGGCTGGGCTGCTACCATTGGTGGCAGCAGCTGACTGATTTGCACATGCCTGGACCCCTTTTGCAATGGCGCAGACGGGCTAAAAAATGGTGGTGTGGAAGGTTGCCCAGAGCAATTGCCAGTGGTTCAGATTCATTCGAAACCTTCCACCCATCACTTTTTGGTGACAGTTTGTCTCTCCATGTGATTTAGGGCATGCCCCGACGTGGGTTCCTTGCTCGCTGCGCCATAGGGAACCAGGCTGCACCTCACTGAGGAGGTCATCAAGGCCGAAACAGGTCTGGGGTTTCTTGGTTTTCTGTGCAGAGGGGACCTTGCATAGCAGTTTTGGCTGGGCTGCTACCATTGGTGGCGGCAGCTGACTGATTTGCCCATGGCTGGACCCCTTTTGCAATGGCGCAGACGGGCTAAAAAATGGTGGTGTGGAAGTTGCCCAGAGCAATTGCCAGTGGTTCAGATTCATTCGAAACCTTCCACCCATCACTTTTTGGTCACAGTTTGTCTCTCCATGTGATTGAAGGCATGCCCCGACGTGGGTTCCTTGCTCGCTGCGCCATAGGGAACCAGGCTGCACCTCACTGAGGAGGTCCATCAAGGCCGAAACAGGTCTGGGGTTTCTTGGTTTTCTGTGCAGAGGGGACCTTGCATAGCAGTTTTGGCTGGGCTGCTACCATTGGTGGCGGCAGCTGACTGATTTGCACATGGCTGGACCCCTTTTGCAATGGCGCAGATGGGCTAAAAACCGGTGGTGTGGAAGGTTGCCCAGAGCAATTGCCAGTGGTTCAGATTCATTCGAAACCTTCCACCCATCACTTTTGTGGTCACAGTTTGTCTCTCCATGTGAGAGAGGGTATGCCCAGACGTGGGTCCCTTGCTCGCTGCGCCATAGGGAACCAGGCTGCATCTCACTGAGGAGGTCCATCAAGGCCGAAACATGTCTGGGGTTGCTTGGTTTTCTGTGCAGTGGGGACCTGGCCTAGCAGTTTGGGCTGGGCTGCTACCATTGGTGGCGGCAGCTGACTGATTTGCGCATGCCTGGACCCCTTTTGCAATGGCGCAGATGGGCTAAAAAATGCTGGTGTGGAAGGTTGCCCAGAGCAATTGCCAGTGGTTCAGATTCATTCGAAACCTTCCACCCATCACTTTTTGGTCACAGTTTGTCTCTCCATGTGATTGAGGGCATGCCCCGACGTGGGTTCCTTGCTCACTGCGCCATAGGGAACCAGGCTGCACCTCACTGAGGAGGTCCATCAAGGCCGAAACATGTCTGGGGTTTCTTGGTTTTCTGTGCAGAAGGTACCTGGCCTAGCAGTTTGGGCTGGGCTGCTACCATTGGTGGCGGCAGCTGACTGATTTGCACATGGCTGGACCCCTTTTGCAATGGCACAGACGGGCTAAAAAACGGTGGTGTGGAAGGTTGCCCAGAGCAATTGCCAGTGGTTCAGATTCATTCAAAACCTTCCACCCATCACTTTTCTGGTCACAGTTTGTCTTTCAATGTGAGAGAGGGTATGCCCAGACGTGGGTCCCTTGCTCGCTGCGCCATAGGGAACAAGGCTGCACCTCACTGAGGAGGTCCATCAAGGCTAAAACATGTCTGGGGTTGCTTGGTTTTCTCTGCAGAGGGGACCTGGCCTAGCAGTTCGGGCTGGGCTGCTACAATTGGTGGTGGCAGCTGACTGATTTGCACATGGCTGGACCCCTTTTGCAATGGCGCAGACGGGCTAAAAAACAGTGATGTGGAAGGTTGCCCAGAGCAATTGCCAGTGGTTCAGATTCATTCGAAACATTCCACCGATCACTTTTCTGGTCACAGTTTGTCTCTCTATGTGATTGAGGGTATGCCCCGACGTGGGTTCCTTGCTCGCTGCGCCATAGGGAACCAGGCTGCACCTCACTGAGGAGGTCCATCAAGGCCGAAACAGTTCTGGGGGTTCTTGGTTTTCTGTGCAGAGGGGACCTGGCATAGCAGTTTTGGCTGGGCTGCTACCATTGGTGGCGGCAGCTGACTGATTTGCACATGGTTGGACCCCTTTTGCAATGGGGCAGATGGGCTAAAAAACAGTGGTGTGGAAGATTGCCCAGAGCAATTGCCAGTGGTTCAGATTCATTCAAAACCTTCCACCCATCACTTTGGTGGTCACAGTTTGTCTCTCCATGTGAGAGAGTGTATGCCCAGACGTGGGTCCCTTGCTAGCTGCCCCGTAGGGAACAAGGCTGCACCTCACTGAGGAGGTCCATCAAGGCCAAAACATGTCTGGGGTTGCTTGGTTTTCTGTGCAGAGGGGATCTGGCATAGCAGTTTTGGCTGGGCTGCTACCATTGGTGGCGGCAGCTGACTGATTTGCACATGGCTGGACCCCTTTTGCAATGGCGCAGATGGGCTAAAAAACAGTGGTGTGGAAGGTTGCCCAGAGCAATTGCCAGTGGTTCAGATTAATTCAAAACCTTACACCCATCACTTTTGTGGTCACAGTTTGTCTCTCCATGTGAGAGAGGGTATGCCCAGACGTGGGTCCCTTGCTCGCTGCGAAATAGGGAACCAGGCTGCACCTCACTGAGGAGGACCATCAAGGCCGAAACATGTCTGGGGTTGCTTGGTTTTCTGTGCAGAGGGGACCTGGCCTAGCTGATTGGGCGGGGCTGCTACCATTGGTGGCGGCAGCTGACTGATTTGCACATGGCTGGACCCCTTTTGCAATGGCTCAGACAGGCTAAAAAACCGTGTTGTGGAAGGTTGCCCAGAGCAATTGCCAGTGGTTCAGATTAATTCAAAACCTTCCACCCATCACTTTTGTGGTCACAGTTTGTCTCTCCATGTGAGAGAGGGTATGCCCAGACGTGGGTCCCTTGCTCGCTGCGCCATAGGGAACCAGGCTGCACTTCACTGAGGAGGACCATCAAGGCCGAAACATGTCTGGGGTTGCTTGGTTTTCTGTGCAGAGGGGACCTGGCCTAGCAGTTCGGGCTGGGCTGCTACCATTGGTGGCGGCAGCTGACTGATTTCCACATGGCTGGACCCCTTTTGCAATGGCGCAGACGGGCTAAAAAACAGTGGTGTGGAAGGTTGCCCACAGCAACTGCCAGTGGCTCAGATTCATTCGAAACCTTCCTCCAATCCCTTTTATGGTCACAGTTTGTCTCTCCATGTGAGAGAGGGTATGCCCAGATGTGGGTCCCTTGCTCACTGCGCCTTAGGGAACCAGGCTGCACCTCACTGAGGAGGTCCATCAAGGCCGAAACATGCCTGGGGTTACTTGGTTTTCTGTGCAGAGGGGACCTGGCCTAGCAGTTCGGGCTGGGCTGCTACCATTGGTGGCGGCAGCTGACTGATTTGCACATGGCTGGACCCCTTTTGCAATGGCGCAGACGGGCTAAAAAATGGTGGTGTGGAAGGTTGCACAGAGCAATTGCCAGTGGTTCAGATTCATTCGAAACCTTCCACCCATCACTTTTCTGGTCACAGTTTGTAACTCCATGTGAGAGAGGGTATGCCCAGACGTGGGTCCCTTGCTAGCTGCGCCATAGGGAACCAGGCTGCACCTCACTGAGGAGGTCCATCAAGGCCGAAACATGTCTGGGGTTGCTTGGTTTTCTGTGCAGAAGGGACCTGGCCTAGCAGTTCGGGCTGGGCTGCTACCACTGGTGGCGGCAGCTGACTGATTTGCACATGGCTGGACCCCTTTTGCAATGGCGCAGACTGGCTAAAAAACGGTGGTGTGGAAGGTTTCGAAGAGCAATTGCCAGTGGTTCAAATTCATTCGAAACCTTCCACCCATCACTTTGTGGTCACAGTTTGTCTCTCCATGTGAGAGAGGGTATGGCCAGACGTGGGTCCCTTGCTCGCTGCGCCATAGGGAACCAGGCTGCACCTCATTGAGGAGGTCCATCAAGGCCGAAACATGTCTGGGGCTGCTTGGTTTTCTGTGCAGAGGGGACCTGGCCTAGCAGCTCGGGCTGCTACCATTGGTGGCGGCAGCTGACTGATTTGCACATGGCTGGACCCCTTTTGCAATGGCGCAGACGGGCTAAAAACCGGTGGTGTGGAAGGTTGCCCAGAGCAATTGCCAGTGGTTCAGATTCATTCGAAACCTCCCACCCATCACTTTTGTGGTCACAGTTTGTCTCTCCATGTGAGAGAGGGTATGCCCAGACGTGGGTCCCTTGCTCGCTGCGCCATAGGGAACCAGGCTGCATCTCACTGAGGAGGTCCATCAAGGCCGAAACATGTCTGGGGTTGCTTGGTTTTCTGTGCAGTGGGGACCTGGCCTGGCAGTTTGGGCTGGGCTGCTACCATTGGTGGCGGCAGCTGACTGATTTGCGCATGCCTGGACCCCTTTTGCAATGGCGCAGATGGGCTAAAAAATGGTGGTGTGGAAGGTTGCCCAGAGCAATTGCCAGTGGTTCAGATTCATTCGAAACCTTCCACCCATCACTTTTTGGTCACAGTTTGTCTCTCCATGTGATTGAGGGCATGCCCCGACGTGGGTTCCTTGCTCACTGCGCCATAGGGAACCAGGCTGCACCTCACTGAGGAGGTCCATCAAGGCCGAAACATGTCTGGGGTTTCTTGGTTTTCTGTGCAGAGGGTACCTGGCCTAGCAGTTTGGGCTGGGCTGCTACCATTGGTGGCGGCAGCTGACTGATTTGCACATGGCTGGACCCCTTTTGCAATGGCACAGACAGGCTAAAAAACGGTGGTGTGGAAGGTTGCCCAGAGCAATTGCCAGTGGTTCAGATTCATTCAAAACCTTCCACCCATCACTTTTCTGGTCACAGTTTGTCTTTCCATGTGAGAGAGGGTATGCCCAGACGTGGGTCCCTTGCTCGCTGCGCCATAGGGAACAAGGCTGCACCTCACTGAGGAGGTCCATCAAGGCTAAAACATGTCTGGGGTTGCTTGGTTTTCTCTGCAGAGGGGACCTGGCCTAGCAGTTCGGGCTGGGCTGCTACAATTGGTGGTGGCAGCTGACTGATTTGCACATGGCTGGACCCCTTTTGCAATAGCGCAGACGGGCTAAAAAACAGTGGTGTGGAAGGTTGCCCAGAGCAATTGCCAGTGGTTCAGATTCATTCGAAACATTCCACCGATCACTTTTCTGGTCACAGTTTGTCTCTCCATGTGATTGAGGGTATGCCCAGACGTGGGTTCCTTGCTCGCTGCGCCATAGGGAACCAGGCTGCACCTCACTGAGGAGGTCCATCAAGGCCGAAACAGTTCCTGGGTTTCTTGGTTTTCTGTGCAGAGGGGACCTGGCATAGCAGTTTTGGCTGGGCTGCTACCATTGGTGGCGGCAGCTGACTGATTTGCACATGGTTGGACCCCTTTTGCAATGGGGCAGATGGGCTAAAAAACAGTGGTGTGGAAGATTGCCCAGAGCAATTGTCAGTGGTTCAGATTCATTCAAAACCTTCCACCCATCACTTTGGTGGTGACAGTTTGTCTCTCCATGTGAGAGAGTGTATGCCCAGACGTGGGTCCCTTGCTAGCTGCCCCGTAGGGAACAAGGCTGCACCTCACTGAGGAGGTCCATCAAGGCCAAAACATGTCTGGGGTTGCTTGGTTTTCTGTGCAGAGGGGATCTGGCATAGCAGTTTTGGCTGGGCTGCTACCATTGGTGGCGGCAGCTGACTGATTTGCACATGGCTGGACCCCTTTTGCAATGGCGCAGATGGGCTAAAAAACAGTGGTGTGGAAGGTTGCCCAGAGCAATTGCCAGTGGTTCAGATTAATTCAAAACCTTACACCCATCACTTTTGTGGTCACAGTTTGTCTCTCCATGTGAGAGAGGGTATGCCCAGACGTGGGTCCCTTGCTCGCTGCGAAATAGGGAACCAGGCTGCACCTCACTGAGGAGGACCATCAAGGCCGAAACATGTCTGGGGTTGCTTGGTTTTCTGTGCAGAGGGGACCTGGCCTAGCTGATTGGGCGGGGCTGCTACCATTGGTGGCGGCAGCTGACTGATTTGCACATGGCTGGACCCCTTTTGCAATGGCTCAGACAGGCTAAAAAACAGTGTTGTGGAAGGTTGCCCAGAGCAATTGCCAGTGGTTCAGATTAATTCAAAACCTTCCACCCATCACTTTTGTGGTCACAGTTTGTCTCTCCATGTGAGAGAGGGTATGCCCAGACGTGGGTCCCTTGCTCGCTGCGCCATAGGGAACCAGGCTGCACTTCACTGAGGAGGACCATCAAGGCCGAAACATGTCTGGGGTTGCTTGGTTTTCTGTGCAGAGGGGACCTGGCCTAGCAGTTCGGGCTGGGCTGCTACCATTGGTGGCGGCAGCTGACTGATTTCCACATGGCTGGACCCCTTTTGCAATGGCGCAGACGGGCTAAAAAACAGTGGTGTGGAAGGTTGCCCACAGCAACTGCCAGTGGCTCAGATTCATTCGAAACCTTCCTCCAATCCCTTTTATGGTCACAGTTTGTCTCTCCATGTGAGAGAGGGTATGCCCAGATGTGGGTCCCTTGCTCACTGCGCCTTAGGGAACCAGGCTGCACCTCACTGAGGAGGTCCATCAAGGCCGAAACATGCCTGGGGTTACTTGGTTTTCTGTGCAGAGGGGACCTGGCCTAGCAGTTCGGGCTGGGCTGCTACCATTGGTGGCGGCAGCTGACTGATTTGCACATGGCTGGACCCCTTTTGCAATGGCGCAGACGGGCTAAAAAATGGTGGTGTGGAAGGTTGCACAGAGCAATTGCCAGTGGTTCAGATTCATTCGAAACCTTCCACCCATCACTTTTCTGGTCACAGTTTGTAACTCCATGTGAGAGAGGGTATGCCCAGACGTGGGTCCCTTGCTAGCTGCGCCATAGGGAACCAGGCTGCACCTCACTGAGGAGGTCCATCAAGGCCGAAACATGTCTGGGGTTGCTTGGTTTTCTGTGCAGAAGGGACCTGGCCTAGCAGTTCGGGCTGGGCTGCTACCACTGGTGGCGGCAGCTGACTGATTTGCACATGGCTGGACCCCTTTTGCAATGGCGCAGACTGGCTAAAAAACGGTGGTGTGGAAGGTTTCGAAGAGCAATTGTCAGTGGTTCAAATTCATTCGAAACCTTCCACCCATCACTTTGTGGTCACAGTTTGTCTCTCCATGTGAGAGAGGGTATGGCCAGACGTGGGTCCCTTGCTCGCTGCGCCATAGGGAACCAGGCTGCACCTCATTGAGGAGGTCCATCAAGGCCGAAACATGTCTGGGGCTGCTTGGTTTTCTGTGCAGAGGGGACTTGGCCTAGCAGCTCGGGCTGCTACCATTGGTGGCGGCAGCTGACTGATTTGCACATGGCTGGACCCCTTTTGCAATGGCGCAGACGGGCTAAAAACCGGTGGTGTGGAAGGTTGCCCAGAGCAATTGCCAGTGGTTCAGATTCATTCGAAACCTCCCACCCATCACTTTTGTGGTCACAGTTTGTCTCTCCATGTGAGAGAGGGTATGCCCAGACGTGGGTCCCTTGCTCGCTGCGCCATAGGGAACCAGGCTGCATCTCACTGAGGAGGTCCATCAAGGCCGAAACATGTCTGGGGTTGCTTGGTTTTCTGTGCAGTGGGGACCTGGCCTGGCAGTTTGGGCTGGGCTGCTACCATTGGTGGCGGCAGCTGACTGATTTGCGCATGCCTGGACCCCTTTTGCAATGGCGCAGATGGGCTAAAAAATGGTGGTGTGGAAGGTTGCCCAGAGCAATTGCCAGTGGTTCAGATTCATTCGAAACCTTCCACCCATCACTTTTTGGTCACAGTTTGTCTCTCCATGTGATTGAGGGCATGCCCCGACGTGGGTTCCTTGCTCACCGCGCCATAGGGAACCAGGCTGCACCTCACTGAGGAGGTCCATCAAGGCCGAAACATGTCTGGGGTTTCTTGGTTTTCTGTGCAGAGGGTACCTGGCCTAGCAGTTTGGGCTGGGCTGCTACCATTGGTGGCGGCAGCTGACTGATTTGCACATGGCTGGACCCCTTTTGCAATGGCACAGACGGGCTAAAAAACGGTGGTGTGGAAGGTTGCCCAGAGCAATTGCCAGTGGTTCAGATTCATTCAAAACCTTCCACCCATCACTTTTCTGGTCACAGTTTGTCTTTCCATGTGAGAGAGGGTATGCCCAGACGTGGGTCCCTTGCTCGCTGCGCCATAGGGAACAAGGCTGCACCTCACTGAGGAGGTCCATCAAGGCTAAAACATGTCTGGGGTTGCTTGGTTTTCTCTGCAGAGGGGACCTGGCCTAGCAGTTCGGGCTGGGCTGCTACAATTGGTGGTGGCAGCTGACTGATTTGCACATGGCTGGACCCCTTTTGCAATGGCGCAGACGGGCTAAAAAACAGTGGTGTGGAAGGTTGCCCAGAGCAATTGCCAGTGGTTCAGATTCATTCGAAACATTCCACCGATCACTTTTCTGGTCACAGTTTATCTCTCCATGTGATTGAGGGTATGCCCAGACGTGGGTTCCTTGCTCGCTGCGCCATAGGGAACCAGGCTGCACCTCACTGAGGAGGTCCATCAAGGCCGAAACAGTTCCTGGGTTTCTTGGTTTTCTGTGCAGAGTGGACCTGGCATAGCAGTTTTGGCTGGGCTGCTACCATTGGTGGCGGCAGCTGACTGATTTGCACATGGTTGGACCCCTTTTGCAATGGGGCAGATGGGCTAAAAAACAGTGGTGTGGAAGATTGCCCAGAGCAATTGTCAGTGGTTCAGATTCATTCAAAACCTTCCACCCATCACTTTGGTGGTGACAGTTTGTCTCTCCATGTGAGAGAGTGTATGCCCAGACGTGGGTCCCTTGCTAGCTGCCCCGTAGGGAACAAGGCTGCACCTCACTGAGGAGGTCCATCAAGGCCAAAACATGTCTGGGGTTGCTTGGTTTTCTGTGCAGAGGGGATCTGACATAGCAGTTTTGGCTGGGCTGCTACCATTGGTGGCGGCAGCTGACTGATTTGCACATGGCTGGACCCCTTTTGCAATGGCGCAGATGGGCTAAAAAACAGTGGTGTGGAAGGTTGCCCAGAGCAATTGCCAGTGGTTCAGATTAATTCAAAACCTTACACCCATCACTTTTGTGGTCACAGTTTGTCTCTCCATGTGAGAGAGGGTATGCCCAGACGTGGGTCCCTTGCTCGCTGCGAAATAGGGAAGCAGGCTGCACCTCACTGAGGAGGACCATCAAGGCCGAAACATGTCTGGGGTTGCTTGGTTTTCTGTGCAGAGGGGACCTGGCCTAGCTGATTGGGCTGGGCTGCTACCATTGGTGGCGGCAGCTGACTGATTTGCACATGGCTGGACCCCTTTTGCAATGGCTCAGACAAGCTAAAAAACAGTGTTGTGGAAGGTTGCCCAGAGCAATTGCCAGTGGTTCAGATTAATTCAAAACCTTCCACCCATCACTTTTGTGGTCACAGTTTGTCTTTCCATGTGAGAGAGGGTATGCCCAGACGTGGGTCCCTTGCTCGCTGCGCCATAGGGAACCAGGCTGCACCTCACTGAGGAGGACCATCAAGGCCGAAACATGTCTGGGGTTGCTTGGTTTTCTGTGCAGAGGGGACCTGGCCTAGCAGTTCGGGCTGGGCTGCTACCATTGGTGGCGGCAGCTGACTGATTTCCACATGGCTGGACCCCTTTTGCAATGGCGCAGACGGGCTAAAAAACAGTGGTGTGGAAGGTTGCCCACAGCAACTGCCAGTGGCTCAGATTCATTCGAAACCTTCCTCCCATCCCTTTTATGGTCACAGTTTGTCTCTCCATGTGAGAGAGGGTATGCCCAGATGTGGGTCCCTTGCTCACTGCGCCTTAGGGAACCAGGCTGCACCTCACTGAGGAGGTCCATCAAGGCCGAAACATGCCTGGGGTTACTTGGTTTTCTGTGCAGAGGGGACCTGGCCTAGCAGTTCGGGCTGGGCTGCTACCATTGGTGGCGGCAGCTGACTGATTTGCACATGGCTGGACCCCTTTTGCAATGGCGCAGACGGGCTAAAAAATGGTGGTGTGGAAGGTTGCACAGAGCAATTGCCAGTGGTTCAGATTCATTCGAAACCTTCCACCCATCACTTTTCTGGTCACAGTTTGTAACTCCATGTGAGAGAGGGTATGCCCAGATGTGGGTCCCTTGCTAGCTGCGCCATAGGGAACCAGGCTGCACCTCACTGAGGAGGTCCATCAAGGCCGAAACATGTCTGGGGTTGCTTGGTTTTCTGTGCAGAAGGGACCTGGCCTAGCAGTTCGGGCTGGGCTGCTACCACTGGTGGCGGCAGCTGACTGATTTGCACATGGCTGGACCCCTTTTGCAATGGCGCAGACTGGCTAAAAAACGGTGGTGTGGAAGGTTTCGAAGAGCAATTGCCAGTGGTTCAAATTCATTCAAAACCTTCCACCCATCACTTTGTGGTCACAGTTTGTCTCTCCATGTGAGAGAGGGTATGCCCAGACGTGGGTCCCTTGCTCGCTGCGCCATAGGGAACCAGGCTGCACCTCATTGAGGAGGTCCATCAAGGCCGAAACATGTCTGGGGCTGCTTGGTTTTCTGTGCAGAGGGGACCTGGCCTAGCAGCACGGGCTGCTACCATTGGTGGCGGCAGCTGACTGATTTGCACATGGCTGGACCCCTTTTGCAATGGCGCAGACGGGCTAAAAACCGGTGGTGTGGAAGGTTGCCCACAGCAACTGCCAGTGGCTCAGATTCATTCGAAACCTTCCTCCCATCCCTTTTATGGTCACAGTTTGTCTCTCCATGTGAGAGAGGGTATGCCCAGATGTGGGTCCCTTGCTCACTGCGCCTTAGGGAACCAGGCTGCACCTCACTGAGGAGGTCCATCAAGGCCGAAACATGCCTGGGGTTACTTGGTTTTCTGTGCAGAGGGGACCTGGCCTAGCAGTTCGGGCTGGGCTGCTACCATTGGTGGCGGCAGCTGACTGATTTCCACATGGCTGGACCCCTTTTGCAATGGCGCAGACGGGCTAAAAAACAGTGGTGTGGAAGGTTGCCCACAGCAACTGCCAGTGGCTCAGTTTCATTCGAAACCTTCCTCCCATCCCTTTTATGGTCACAGTTTGTCTCTCCATGTGAGAGAGGGTATGCCCAGATGTGGGTCCCTTGCTCACTGCGCCTTAGGGAACCAGGCTGCACCTCACTGAGGAGGTCCATCAAGGCCGAAACATGCCTGGGGTTACTTGGTTTTCTGTGCAGAGGGGACCTGGCCTAGCAGTTCGGGCTGGGCTGCTACCATTGGTGGCGGCAGCTGACTGATTTGCACATGGCTGGACCCCTTTTGCAATGGCGCAGACGGGCTAAAAAATGGTGGTGTGGAAGGTTGCACAGAGCAATTGCCAGTGGTTCAGATTCATTCGAAACCTTCCACCCATCACTTTTCTGGTCACAGTTTGTAACTCCATGTGAGAGAGGGTATGCCCAGATGTGGGTCCCTTGCTAGCTGCGCCATAGGGAACCAGGCTGCACCTCACTGAGGAGGTCCATCAAGGCCGAAACATGTCTGGGGTTGCTTGGTTTTCTGTGCAGAAGGGACCTGGCCTAGCAGTTCGGGCTGGGCTGCTACCACTGGTGGCGGCAGCTGACTGATTTGCACATGGCTGGACCCCTTTTGCAATGGCGCAGACTGGCTAAAAAACGGTGGTGTGGAAGGTTTCGAAGAGCAATTGCCAGTGGTTCAAATTCATTCAAAACCTTCCACCCATCACTTTGTGGTCACAGTTTGTCTCTCCATGTGAGAGAGGGTATGCCCAGACGTGGGTCCCTTGCTCGCTGCGCCATAGGGAACCAGGCTGCACCTCATTGAGGAGGTCCATCAAGGCCGAAACATGTCTGGGGCTGCTTGGTTTTCTGTGCAGAGGGGACCTGGCCTAGCAGCACGGGCTGCTACCATTGGTGGCGGCAGCTGACTGATTTGCACATGGCTGGACCCCTTTTGCAATGGCGCAGACGGGCTAAAAACCGGTGGTGTGGAAGGTTGCCCAGAGCAATTGCCAGTGGTTCAGATTCATTCGAAACCTCCCACCCATCACTTTTGTGGACGCAGTTTGTCTCTCCATGTGAGAGAGGGTATGCCCAGACGTGGGTCCCTTGCTCGCTGCGCCATAGGGAACCAGGCTGCATCTCACCGAGGAGGTCCATCAAGGCCGAAACATGTCTGGGGTTGCTTGGTTTTCTGTGCAGTGGGGACCTGGCCCAGCAGTTTGGGCTGGGCTGCTACCATTGGTGGCGGCAGCTGACTGATTTGCGCATGCCTTGAACCCTTTTGCAATGGTGCAGACGGGCTAAAAAATGGTGGTGTGGAAAGTTGCCCAGAGCAATTGCCAGTGGTTCAGATTCATTCGAAACCTTCCACCCATCACTTTTTGGTCACAGTTTGTCTCTCCATGTGATTGAGGGCATGCCCCGACGTGGGTTCCTTGCTCGCTGTGCCATAGGGAACCAGGCTGCACCTCACTGAGGAGGTCCATCAAGGCCGAAACAGGTCTGGGGTTTCTTGGTTTTCTGTGCAGAGGGGACCTTGCATAGCAGATTTGGCTGGGCTGCTACCATTGGTGGCGGCAGCTGACTGATTTGCACATGGCTGGACCCCTTTTGCAATGGCGCAGACGGGCTAAAAAATGGTGGTGTGGAAGGTTGCCCAGAGCAATTGCCAGTGGTTCAGATTCATTCGAAACCTTCCACCCATCACTTTTTGGTCACAGTTTGTCTCTCCATGTGATTGAAGGCATGCCCCGACGTGGGTTCCTTGCTCGCTGCGCCATAGGGAACCAGGCTGCACCTCACTGAGGAGGTCCATCAAGGCCGAAACAGGTCTGGGGTTTCTTGGTTTTCTGTGCAGAGGGGACCTTGCATAGCAGTTTTGGCTGGGCTGCTACCATTGGTGGCGGCAGCTGACTGATTTGCACATGGCTGGACCCCTTTTGCAATGGCGCAGATGGTCTAAAAACCGGTGGTGTGGAAGGTTGCCCAGAGCAATTGCCAGTGGTTCAGATTCATTCGAAACCTTCCACCCATCACTTTTGTGGTCACAGTTTGTCTCTCCATGTGAGAGAGGGTATGCCCAGATGTGGGTCCCTTGCTCACTGCGCCTTAGGGAACCAGGCTGCACCTCACTGAGGAGGTCCATCAAGGCCGAAACATGCCTGGGGTTACTTGGTTTTCTGTGCAGAGGGGACCTGGCCTAGCAGTTCGGGCTGGGCTGCTACCATTGGTGGCGGCAGCTGACTGATTTGCACATGGCTGGACCCCTTTTGCAATGGCGCAGACGGGCTAAAAAATGGTGGTGTGGAAGGTTGCCCAGAGCAATTGCCAGTGGTTCAGATTCATTCGAAACCTTCCACCCATCACTTTTCTGGTCACAGTTTGTAACTCCATCTGAGAGAGGGTATGCCCAGACGTGGGTCCCTTGCTCGCTGCGCCATAGGGAACCAGGCTGCACCTCACTGAGGAGGTCCATCAAGGCCGAAAGAGGTCTGGGGTTTCTTGGTTTTCTGTGCAGAGTGGAATTGGCATAGCAGTTTTGGCTGGGCTGCTACCATTGGTGGCGGCAGCTGACTGATTTGCACATGGCTGGACCCCTTTTGCAATGGCGCAGATGGGCTAAAAAACAGTGGTGTGGAAGGTTGCCCAGAGCAATTGCCAGTGGTTCAGATTCATTCAAAACCTTCCTCCCATCACTTTGGTGGTCACAGTTTGTCTCTCCATGTGAGAGAGGGTATGCCCAGACGTGGGTCCCTTGCTAGCTGCCCCATAGGGAACAAGGCTGCACATAACTGAGGAGGTCCATCAAGGCCAAAACATGTCTGGGGTTGCTTGGTTTTCGGTGCAGAGGGGACCTGGCCTAGCAGTTCGGTCTGGGCTGCTACCATTGGTGGCGGCAGCTGACTGATTTGCACATGGCTGAACTCCTTTTGCAATGGCGCAGACGGGCTAAAAAAAGTGGTGTGGAAGGTTGCCCAGAGCAATTGCCAGAGGTTCAGATTAATTCAAAACCTTCCACGCATCACTTTTGTGGTCACAGTTTGTCTCTCCATGCGAGAGAGAGTATGCCCAGACGTGGGTCCCTTGCTCGCTGCGCCATAGGGAACCAGGCTGCAACTCACTGAGGAGGTCCATCAAGGCCAAAACATGTCTGGGGTTGCTTGGTTTTCTGTGCAGAGGGGACCTGGCCTAGCTGTTTTGGCGGGGCTGCTACCATTGGTGGCAGCAGCTGACTGATTTGCACATGGCTGGACCCCTTTTGCAATGGCGCAAACGGGCTAAACAACAGTGTTGTGGAAGGTTGCCCAGAGCAATTGCCAGTGGTTCAGATTAAATCAAAACCTTCCACCCATCACTTTTGTGGTCACAGTTTGTCTCTCCATGTGAGAGAGGGTATGCCCAGACGTGGGTCCCTTGCTCGCTGCGCCATAGGGAACCAGGCTGCACCTCACTGAGGAGGTCCATCAAGGCTGAAACATGTCTGGGGTTGCTTGGTTTTCTGTGCAGAGGGGACCTGGCTTAGCAGTTCGGGCTGGGCTGCTACCATTGGTGGCGGCAGCTGACTTATTTGCACATGGCTGGCCCCCTTTTGCAATGGCGCAGACGGGCTAAAAAACAGTGGTGTGGAAGTTTGCCCAGAGCAACTGCCAGTGGCTCAGATTCATTCGAAACCTTCCTCCCATCCCTTTTATGGTCACAGTTTGTCTCTCCATGTGAGAGAGAGTATGCCCAGATGTGGGTCCCTTGCTCACTGCGCCATAGGGAACCAAGCTGCACCTCACTGAGGAGGTCCATCAAGGCCGAAACATGCCTGGGGTTACTTGGTTTTCTGTGCAGAGGGGACCTGGCCTAGCAGTTCGGCCTGGGCTGCTACCATTGGTGGCGGCAGCTGACTGATTTGAACATGGCTGGACCCCTTTTGCAATGGCGCAGAAGGGCTAAAAAACGGTGGTGTGGAAGGTTGCACAGAGCAATTGCCAGTGGTTCAGATTCATTAGAAACCTTCCACCCATCACTTTTCTGGTCACAGTTTGTAACTCCATGTGAGAGAGGCTATGCCCAGACGTGGGTCCCTTGCTAGCTGCACCATAGGGAACCAGGCTGCACCTCACTGAGGAGGTCCATCAAGGCCGAAACATGTCTGGGGTTGCTTGGTTTTCTGTGCAGAAGGGACCTGGCCTAGCAGTTCGGGCTGGGCTGCTACCACTGGTGGCGGCAGCTGACTGATTTGCACATGGCTGGACCCCTTTTGCAATGGCGCAGACGGGCTAAAAAACGGTGGTGTGGAAGGTTTCGAAGAGCAATTGCCAGTGGTTAAAATTCATTTGAAACCTTCCACCCATCACTTTGTGGTCACAGTTTGTCTCTCCATGTGAGAGAGGGTATGCCCAGACGTGGGTCCCTTGCTCGCTGCGCCATAGGGAACCAGGCTGCACCTCATTGAGGAGGTCCATCAAGGCCGAAACATGTCTGGGGTTGCTTGGTTTTCTGTGCAGAGGGGACCTGGCCTGTCATGATCTCTGCTTCCAAAAGGTCAGGGTTTTCCCAACTCCCTTGGAAGCACATCCATAACCCAGGTTCCGAGTGCCAACCAGTCCCAATTGGGACCTTTTGGACCCAGTCCTGGCGCCAGTGGCACCAGGCTCATAAATATGCCCAGTCCCAGCGCTGGAAGCGCCGGGCTCATAATGCTTGGGTGGACTTACCTGCAGCAGACCATGCTGCTTACTTGCCTGCCAGTTGAGCCTCTGATCCTCTTCTGTTTGGAACTACTTTTCCTGTTGGGTGGGGCAGGAGCCACTCCCTAGATTCAGAACACTGGAACTCTTCTTGAAAGCAGGAACTCTTTTCTTACCTAGGCGTGGCTGTGGAAGGAGACACCTAAGCACTACAGGAGGCTATTTAAACCACACCCGATGGATGAATCTTGCTTTGCGTTATTCTGCATCCTCTGCAGCAGAACGCTCATCGTGTCTTCTGCATCTGATCCTGGGCCTAAGGAAAAAGGCTTACCATCCTGAATCCAGTCTTCAGCAACACCTATAAAGACAAGAAAGAACAGGTTAGCATTACGGTCTTCAGTGACAGCTCTTCAATTACCTGGTCCATCGGCTGTCACCAACGCCTCGCGCTGCATTCCGGCATCTGAAAGACAAAGGCTTACCTACTCTTTGTGCGCTCCGGAGGTCTTCACACTGCATTCCGGCATCTGAAAGACAAAAGCTTACCAACTCTTCGCACGCTCCGGAGGCCTTCGGCGCTGCATCCCGCATCTGAAAGACAAAACAAGGTGCGTTTAAAGACATTGGGGAACTTTAATACTCACGTGCCATTACTCCTTTCCACATCTAACCCAGTGGGTATTCCAGCACCCTGCAGCCGCTCCGAACTTGTACCTGCAAAATAAAAAGACAGTTAGAGCACATCGTGAAGCAGGCAACAAGCGCTTACTTACGTGCTTCGAGGCGCTTCTATTCATCACACGGGCTCCATCTTCAACTCACTTCAGCCCATCATCCGCCATCGCCGGAACCCTGCAAAACAAGAGACATCATTACTAAAGACTTCAAAGACATTAGGATTACTCGAAACTTACCGTTCGTGCAGTAAACAACGGACAGCAGTCCTCTGAATTCAAGAGGCCTGCTCCCCTTATCCAGTGAAGAAACTGGTTACAGCACCCTGCCCCGAGGCAGATGGAGAGCACGGCGTTCACTTGCCTAAGGTGAGAGCGTTAACCTTTGGGGTTCTACAGGAGAGGAGAAAGGGAAGAAGAGAGAGACATTCAATAACCCAGTTCCTTAATCCCATATTTTCTATCTGCAGACATCTTACTCTTCGAGTCAGACATACAGTGCACAGAGGTCCAGCCCAAAGAGCCAGCCGTGTGTTACACATCACCTTTGAAGATACGGTATACGCCCAGTCAAGACCGGCGCCTCTACGGGAATCAGGTGAGCGTTACAGAACGCAAAGTCTACCACAAAACTCCCGCCCAGGCGCTATGGAAACCTCGGATACCGACCAGCTAGCCCAATTACTTGGGGAACTAAGGGCAGAAGTGCATGCAGCCCGTCAGGAAACGAACGCTCTAAGAAGGGAACTGATTATTTCCAAGGAGTGAACAGATCTCGCTAGACAATTGCTACAGTCACAAGCCGGACAGACCCCGTTACCCGCATCTGGGGGAAATCTTCCTTCTACATCCTCTATGAATCCAGTGCAGATCAACCTACCTGGGAATGTACCTCTGGCTCCGCCCGAACGATTTTCTGGTGACCCAAAGAGGTTTGCAGTATTTATCAATCAGTGCCGGTTGCATTTCTTATGCCGGCCACCAGCCTTTCCAACTGATCAAGCTAAAGTAGCTTTCGTGCTTTCGTACCTTAGTGGCAATGCGGCAGACTGGTCGATCCCTCTAGTAAATCAAGATGATCCGGTCCTCCATGATTTTCAAGCTTTTCAGCTCAGTATGGAAAAACTGTTCGCAAGACATTCACAGGGGCAGGCCTTGGACAATGAGCTTCTTTCGTTGCGACAAGGTAATCAAGACCTTTTGGCTTATATTGCGTCTTTCAACAGACTGATAGTGGAAACTCAATGGCCTGAGGACAAAAGGATTACGCTATTTTATAGAGGTCTACGTGGAGAGCTCAAAGATGTGTTAGCCCAAGTAGTGAATCCCCCACAAGATTGTTCGGACTATATAGACTTAGTCGTTCAAATAGATCACAGACTGCAGAACAGGAAGGCCGATCGTTCCAAGTTTGATGCTCGAGTATTTTCCAAACCGCCAACTCCTTCCAAAGGAGTAGACTCCGGGGAACCCATGCAAATAGGGGGTCTGAAAGGTCCTCTAACACAAAAGGAGCGGGAAAGGAGAAAACAGTTGCAATTATGCCTCTATTGCGGAAACTCAGGGCACTTTCTTCGAGACTGTCCGGTGAAACCTGCCAAGAAGGCAGTAGGAGCTGCAGTTACCAAAGTTACAAACTCTGAGCAGGGAAACGACCTCGCCCGACAAGAATAGAGGTCCTCTTACCGAGCGTGAAAACCAGTTCTGTGACCTCGCATTTCGTGATACCTATGGTCCTCATTAGCCCTGATAATCCGGATCGATTACATGCAATTGAAGCTTACGTCGACAGCGGTGCCATCGGCAATTATGTGGATCATGAAATGGTTTTGAGGATGAATCTAACTCTTTGTCCCAAGGCTGTAAAGGACGTCATTACTACGGTGGATGGTACGGAGATAGCCTCCGGGCCAGTAACGCATACCACTCAAGAGGTGACGCTAGTAAGTCAAGATGGACACCATGAGAAGATCGTGTTCGATGTGATCAAGGCCCCTCAGTTTCAGATTATTCTAGGAATACCTTGGTTAGAGAAACACAATCCTCTGATCGATTGGCGAGCAAGAACGGTCCAGTTTCCAGAATGTGTCTCTACTTGTCACCCTCCACCTGGTGTTGCACTGGCAGCAATTTCTTCAGAGACTCCCCAGTTACCTCCCGAATACCTAGAATACCAAGATGTTTTCCGGAAGGATCAGGCTAACTCTCTACCTCCTCATAGGTCTTATGACTGCCAGATAGACCTGATACCTGGATCTACTCCTCCTTGTAGTAGAATTTATGCCCTCACCGAGCCTGAGAACCTTCACCTTCGACAATACCTGGATCAATACCTGGCAAATGGGTTTATTCGTCCTTCCAAGTCCCCTGCTTCTTCAGCTTTGTTCTTCGTTCCAAAAAAGGAAGGAGACCTTAGAACTTGTATAGATTATCGCTCCCTGAACCAGATCACCGTTAAGAATAGATATCCGTTACCTTTGATCCCTGAACTCCTGGACCAAGTCAGAAAAGCATGCATATATACAAAGCTGGATCTTAGAGGAGCTTACCACTTGGTACGAGTAAAAGAGGGCGATGAATGGAAGACGGCCTTCCGCACCAAGTATGGGCTATTTGAATATCAGGTCATGCCCTTCGGACTTTGCAATGCCCCGGCCGCCTTTCAATATTTTATGAACGATGTCCTCAGAGAGCTCATAGATGTGTGTGTTGTTGTTTACATTGACGACATCCTCGTTTATTCTTCATCGGAATCTGAACATCGGAAACACGTGAAAATGGTCCTCGAAAGATTGCGTCAACACAAACTTTTCGCTAAGTTGGAAAAATGTGTTTTCAACGTGACTGAAGTTGAATTCTTGGGATTCATATTATCACCTGGCGGAGTGCGTATGGATTCAAAGAAGGTCGATGCAGTTCTCAAATGGCCATCACCATCCTCCAGTAAAAGGTGTGCAAAGCATGTTAGGCTTCGCTAACTTTTACCGCAGGTTTATCCCCGAATTCTCTCGAATAGTCCAGCCCATCACTGCCTTGTTAAAGAAAAACAAAAGTTTTGAATGGTCTACCGAGGCGGAACAAGCTTTCCAGGATTTGAAGACTAAATTTATCTCTGCACCAATCTTAAAACACCCTCGCCCCGAACTCCCCTACATCGTGGAAACTGATGCTTCAAGCCTTGCCATGGGGGCAGTTCTATCACAAAAGGACCCGGTAACCAATCAGTTGCATCCCGTGGCATTTTGGTCCCGCAAATTCTCGCCTCCTGAAATCAATTACACGATTACTGACAAGGAACTTCTGGCTATCAAGTCTGCCTTTAAGGCTTGGCGGCATTATCTGCTGGGGGCCCGACACACCGTTACTGTGATTACGGATCACCGAAACCTGCAATATTTGAAAACCGCAAAAGCCCAATCCTCTAGACAACTCCGTTGGGCATTATTCTTTGCCGAGTTTGACTTCATAATTACCTATCGACCTGGTACAAAGAACGGTAAAGCTGATGCCCTTTCTCGGATGGGAGTGGAAGAACACTTGATCAACCCTAAACCTGTACCAATCATTCCCGAACAAAGAATTCTGGGTGTAATCGCCACAGAATCCATAGAGGAAGTTAAGGATAAAGCCAGGCAACTTGTAACTCCAGCAGACATACAGAATTGGCATCTGCAGGGAAAGGACTTTGCAGTAAAGGACAACTTATTGTATTTCCAAGAACGATTATACCTACCCAGCACAGATTTACAGAAAAAAGTAATCTCTTGTTATCACGATTCTTTAATGGAAGGACATCCCGGTATGGCCAAGACCTCAGAAAAGATCAAGCGCTACTTCTGGTGGCCGTCTTGGAAAAAAGATATCAGAGACTTTATAATGTCCTGTGGAGTATGCGCCCAAAACAAGAGTCAAAAGGAAAGACCAGCAGGCCTCTTACACCCTATTGACATCCCACCTCGCCCTTGGCATACGCTTTCTATGGACTTCATCACCGATCTACCTCAATGCTCCGGATACAATACGATTCTAGTAATCGTGGACTTATTCTCCAAGATGGCGCATTTCATTCCGCTCAAAGGCTTGCCAACAGCAGCAACTCTGGCCCGAGAATTTCTCGAAAACATCGTCCGACTGCACGGTTTTCCTTCGGTTCTAATTTCGGATCGAGGTAGTCAATTTATTTCTCATTTTTGGCGAAGTTGCTGTCGGTCGGCTCAAATTGATGTGAGACTATCGACCAGTCACCACCCTCAGACCGACGGACAAACCGAGAGGACCAATCAAACTCTGGAACAGTATTTACGCTGCATGCTGCAACAAACGGAAAAAACTTGGAAAGACATCCTTTGGATAGCCGAATATGCCTACAATAACTCTGTCCATTCGGGAACTGGGAAAACCCCGTTTTTTCTTTTGTACGGCAGTCACCCTCGAACCTCGGAGTTGGATCCCCTCCAAGATCTTGAAACACCAGCAGTAGACTACCTGCATTCTACAATCACCCAAGCCTTTAAGGAAGCTGTTTCTCACCTTCAAAGGGCTAAAGAACAATACAAGAAAGGAGCAGATCAACATCGGAAGGAAGCCCCTCAATATCAAGTAGGGGATCAAGTCTGGTTATCCACCAAATATCTACCTCTAAGAGGGCCACGCACATTCAACCCAAGATACCTTGGTCCCTATTCCATCACTACCATAGTAAACCCAGTAGCGGTCAAGTTGGACTTGCCCCCGCACATGAAGATACATCCGGTCTTCCACGTCTCTCTATTAAAACCCGTGCAACCTCAAACCCGACTAACTAAATCTCCAAAACCTATCCTAGTTGATGGAGAACTCGAGTTTGAAGTCAAAAGCATTCTGGACTCCAAGATCTCCAAATCTAAACTATTTTACCTAATTGACTGGAAAGGCTACGGCCCCCAAGGGAGATCCTGGGAACCTGCTGAATATGTCCACGCTCCTCGCCTAATCAAAAGATTTCACCGAACATTTCCTGACAAGCCAAAACCCCCGGAGAAGCCCGGTTTGGGAGGGGCCTTGAGGGGGGGTACTGTCATGATCTCTGCTTCCAAAAGGTCAGGGTTTTCCCAACTCCCTTGGAAGCAGATCCATAACCCAGGTTCCGAGTGCCAACCAGTCCCAATTGGGACCTTTTGGACCCAGTCCTGGCGCCAGTGGCACCAGGCTCATAAATATGCCCAGTCCCAGCGCTGGAAGCGCCGGGCTCATAATGCTTGGGTGGACTTACCTGCAGCAGACCATGCTGCTTACTTGCCTGCCAGTTGAGCCTCTGATCCTCTTCTGTTTGGAACTACTTTTCCTGTTGGGTGGGGCAGGAGCTACTCCCTAGATTCAGAACACTGGAACTCTTCTGGAAAGCAGGAACTCTTTTCTTACCTAGGCGTGGCTGTGGAAGGAGACACCTAAGCACTACAGGAGGCTATTTAAACCACACCCGATGGATGAATCTTGCTTTGCGTTATTCTGCATCCTCTGCAGCAGAACGCTCATCGTGTCTTCTGCATCTGATCCTGGGCCTAAGGAAAAAGGCTTACCATCCTGAATCCAGTCTTCAGCAACACCTATAAAGACAAGAAAGAACAGGTTAGCATTACGGTCTTCAGTGACAGCTCTTCACTTACCTGGTCCATCGGCTGTCACCAACGCCTCGCGCTGCATTCCGGCATCTGAAAGACAAAGGCTTACCTACTCTTTGTGCGCTCCGGAGGTCTTCACACTGCATTCCGGCATCTGAAAGACAAAAGTTTACCAACTCTTCGCACGCTCCGGAGGCCTTCGGCGCTGCATCCCGCATCTGAAAGACAAAACAAGGTGCGTTTAAAGACATTGGGGAACTTTAATACTCACGTGCCATTACTCCTTTCCACATCTAACCCAGTGGGTATTCCGGCACCCTGCAGCCGCTCCGAACTTGTACCTGCAAAATAAAAAGACAGTTAGAGCGCATCGTGAAGCAGGCAACAAGCGCTTACTTACGTGCTTCCAGGCGCTTCTATTCATCACACGGGCTCCATCTTCAACTCACTTCAGCCCGTCATCCGCCATCGCCGGAACCCTGCAAAACAAGAGACATCATTACTAAAGACTTTAAAGACATTAGGATTACTCGAAACTTACCGTTTGTGCAGTAAACGACGGACAGCAGTCCTCTGAAGTCAAGAGGCCTGCTCCCCTTATCCAGTGAAGGAAATGGTTACAGCACCCTGCCCCGAGACAGATGGAGAGCACGGCGTTCACTTACCTAAGGTGAGAGCGTTAACCTTTGGGGTTCTACAGGAGAAGAGAAAGGGAAGAAGAGAGAGACATTCAATAACCCAGTTCCTTAATCCCATATTTTCTATCTGCAGACATCTTACCCTTCGAGTCAGACATACAGTGCACAGAGGTCCAGCCCAAAGAGCCAGCCGTGTGTTACACATCACCTTTGAAGATACGGTATACGCCCAGTCAAGACCGGCGCCTCTACGGGAATCAGGTGAGCGTTACATGGCCTAGCAGCTCGGGCTGCTACCATTGGTGGCGGCAGCTGACTGATTTGCACATGGCTGGACCCCTTTTGCAATGGCGCAGACGGGCTAAAAACCAGTGGTGTGGAAGGTTGCCCAGAGCAATTGCCAGTGGTTCAGATTCATTCGAAACCTTCCACCCATCACTTTTGTGGTCACAGTTTGTCTCTCCATGTGAGAGAGGGTATACCCAGACGTGGGTCCCTTGCTCGCTGCGCCATAGGGAACCAGGCTGCATCTCACTGAGGAGGTCCATCAAGGCCGAAACATGTCTGGGGTTGCTTGGTTTTCTGTGCAGTGGGGACCTGGCCTAGCAGTTTGGGCTGGGCTGCTACCATTGGTGGCAGCAGCTGACTGATTTGCGCATGCCTGGACCCCTTTTGCAATGGCGCAGACGGGCTAAAAATTGGTGGTGTGGAAGTTGCCCAGAGCAATTGCCAGTGGTTCAGATTCATTCGAAACCTTCCACCAATCACTTTTTGGTGACAGTTTGTCTCTCCATGTGATTGAGGGCATGCCCCGACGTGGGTTCCTTGCTCGCTGCGCCATAGGGAACCAGGCTGCAACTCACTGAGGAGGTCATCAAGGCCGAAACAGGTCTGGGGTTTCTTGGTTTTCTGTGCAGAGGGGACCTTGCATAGCAGTTTTGGCTGGGCTGCTACCTTTGGTGGCGGCAGCTGACTGATTTGCCCATGGCTGGACCCCTTTTGCAATGGCGCACACGTGCTAAAAAATGGTGGTGTGGAAGTTGCCCAGAGCAATTGCCAGTGGTTCAGATTCATTCGAAACCTTCCACCAATCACTTTTTGGTCACAGTTTGTCTCTCCATGTGATTGAAGGCATGCCCCAACGTGGGTTCCTTGCTCGCTGCGCCATATGGAACCAGGCTGCACCTCACTGAGGAGGTCCATCAAGGCAGAAACAGGTCTGGGGTTTCTTGGTTTTCTGTGCAGAGGGGACCTTGCATAGCAGTTTTGGCTGGGCTGCTACCATTGGTGGCGGCAGCTGACTGATTTGCACATGGCTGGACCCCTTTTGCAATGGCGCAGATGGGCTAAAAAACAGTGGTGTGGAAGGTTGCCCACAGCAACTGCCAGTGGCTCAGATTCATTCGAAACCTTCCTCCCATCCCTTTTATGGTCACAGTTTGTCTCTCCATGTGAGAGAGGGTATGCCCAGATGTGGGTCCCTTGCTCACTGCGCCTTAGGGAACCAGGCTGCACCTCACTGAGGAGGTCCATCAAGGCCGAAACATGCCTGGGGTTACTTGGTTTTCTGTGCAGAGGGGACCTGGCCTAGCAGTTCGGGCTGGGCTGCTACCATTGGTGGCGGCAGCTGACTGATTTGCACATGGCTGGACCCCTTTTGCAATGGCGCAGACGGGCTAAAAAATGGTGGTGTGGAAGGTTGCACAGAGCAATTGCCAGTGGTTCAGATTCATTCGAAACCTTCCACCCATCACTTTTCTGGTCACAGTTTGTAACTCCATGTGAGAGAGGGTATGCCCAGACGTGGGTCCCTTGCTAGCTGCGCCATAGGGAACCAGGCTGCACCTCACTGAGGAGGTCCATCAAGGCCGAAACATGTCTGGGGTTGCTTGGTTTTCTGTGCAGAAGGGACCTGGCCTAGCAGTTCGGGCTGGGCTGCTACCACTGGTGGCGGCAGCTGACTGATTTGCACATGGCTGGACCCCTTTTGCAATGGCGCAGATGGGCTAAAAAACAGTGGTGTGGAAGGTTGCCCAGAGCAATTGCCAGTGGTTCAGATTAATTCAAAACCTTACACCCATCACTTTTGTGGTCACAGTTTGTCTCTCCATGTGAGAGAGGGTATGCCCAGACGTGGGTCCCTTGCTCGCTGCGCCATAGGGAACCAGGCTGCACCTCATTGAGGAGGTCCATCAAGGCCGAAACATGTCTGGGGTTGCTTGGTTTTCTGTGCAGAGGTGACCTGGCCTAGCAGCTCAGGCTGCTACCATTGGTGGCGGCAGCTGACTGATTTGCACATGGCTGGACCCCTTTTGCAATGGTGCAGACGGGCTAAAAACCGATGGTGTGGAAGGTTGCCCAGAGCAATTGCCAGTGGTTCAGATTCATTCGAAACCTTCCACCCATCACTTTTGTGGTCGCAGTTTGTCTCTCCATGTGAGAGAGGGTATGCCCAGACGTGGGTCCCTTGCTCGCTGCGCCATAGGGAACCAGGCTGCATCTCACTGAGGAGGTCCATCAAGGCCGAAACATGTCTGGGGTTGCTTGGTTTTCTGTGCAGTGGGGACCTGGCCCAGCAGTTTGGGCTGGGCTGCTACCATTGGTGGCGGCAGCTGACTGATTTGCGCATGCCTGGACCCCTTTTGCAATGGTGCAGACGGGCTAAAAAATGGTGGTGTGGAAAGTTGCCCAGAGCAATTGCCAGTGGTTCAGATTCATTCGAAACCTTCCACCCATCACTTTTTGGTCACAGTTTGTCTCTCCATGTGATTGAGGGCATGCCCCGACGTGGGTTCCTTGCTCGCTGCGCCATAGGGAACCAGGCTGCACCTCACTGAGGAGGTCCATCAAGGCCGAAACAGGTCTGGGGTTTCTTGGATTTCTGTGCAGAGGGGACCTTGCATAGCAGATTTGGCTGGGCTGCTACCATTGGTGGCGGAAGCTGACTGATTTGCACATGGCTGGACCCCTTTTGCAATGGCGCAGACGGGCTAAAAAATGGTGGTGTGGAAGGTTGCCCAGAGCAATTGCCAGTGGTTCAGATTCATTCGAAACCTTCCACCCATCACTTTTTGGTCACAGTTTGTCTCTCCATGTGATTGAAGGCATGCCCCGACGTGGGTTCCTTGCTCGCTGCGCCATAGGGAACCAGGCTGCACCTCACTGAGGAGGTCCATCAAGGCCGAAACATGCCTGGGGTTACTTGGTTTTCTGTGCAGAGGGACCTGGCCTAGCAGTTCGGGCTGGGCTGCTACCATTGGTGGCGGCAGCTGACTGATTTGCACATGGCTGGACCCCTTTTGCAATGGCGCAGACGGGCTAAAAAATGGTGGTGTGGAAGGTTGCAGAGAGCAATCGCCAGTGGTTCAGATTCATTTGAAACCTTCCACCCATCACTTTTCTGGTCACAGTTTGTAACTCCATGTGAGAGAGGGTATGCCCAGACGTGGGTCCCTTGCTCGCTGCGCCATAGGGAACCAGGCTGCACCTCACTGAGGAGGTCCATCAAGGCCGAAACAGGTCTGGGGTTTCTTGGTTTTCTGTGCAGAGGGGACCTGGCATAGCAGTTTTGGCTGGGCTGCTACCATTGGTGGCGGCAGCTGACTGATTTGCACATGGCTGGACCCCTTTTGCAATGGCGCAGATGGGCTAAAAAACAATGGTGTGGAAGGTTGCCCAGAGCAATTGCCAGTGGTTCAGATTCATTCAAAACCTTCCTCCCATCACTTTTAGTGGTCTCAGTTTGTCTCTCCATGTGAGAGAGGGTATGCCCAGACGTGGGTCCCTTGCTAGCTGCCCCATAGGGAACAAGGCTGCACATAACTGAGGAGGTCCATCAAGGCCAAAACATGTCTGGGGTTGCTTGGTTTTCGGTGCAGAGGGGACCTGGCCTAGCAGTTCGGTCTGGGCTGCTACCATTGGTGGCGGCAGCTGACTGATTTGCACATGGCTGAACTCCTTTTGCAATGGCGCAGACGGGCTAAAAAAAGTGGTGTGGAAGGTTGCCCAGAGCAATTGCCAGAGGTTCAGATTCATTCGAAACCTTCCACCCATCACTTTTCGGGTCACAGTTTGTAACTCCATGTGAGAGAGGGTATGCCCAGACGTGGGTCCCTTGCTAGCTGCGCCATAGGTAACCAGGCTGCACCTCACTGAGGAGGTCCATCAAGGCCGAAACATGTCTGGGGTTGCTTGGTTTTCTGTGCAGAAGGGACTGGCCTAGCAGTTCGGGCTGGGCTGCTACCACTGGTGGCGGCAGCTGACTGATTTGCCCATGGCTGGACCCCTTTTGCAATGGCGCAGACTGGCTAAAAAACGGTGGTGTGGAAGGTTTCGAAGAGCAATTGCCAGTGGTTCAAATTCATTTGAAACCTTCCACCCATCACTTTGTGGTCACAGTTTGTCTCTCCATGTGAGAGAGGGTATGCCCAGACGTGGGTCCCTTGCTCGCTGCGCCATAGGGAACCAGGCTGCACCTCATTGAGGAGGTCCATCAAGGCCGAAACATGTCTGGGGTTGCTTGGTTTTCTGTGCAGAGGGGACCTGGCCTAGCAGCTCGGGCTGCTACCATTGGTGGCAGCAGCTGACTGATTTGCACATGGCTGGACCCCTTTTGCAATGGCGCAGACGGGCTAAAAACCGGTGGTGTGGAAGGTTGCCCAGAGCAATTGCCAGTGGTTCAGATTCATTCGAAACCTTCCACCCATCACTTTTGTGGTCGCAGTTTGTCTCTCCATGTGAGAGAGGGTATGCCCAGACGTGGGTCCCTTGCTCGCTGGGCCATAGGGAGCCAGGCTGCATCTCACTGAGGAGGTCCATCAAGGCCGAAACATGTCTGGGGTTGCTTGGTTTTCTGTGCAGTGGGGACCTGGCCCAGCAGTTTGGGCTGGGCTGCTACCATTGGTGGCGGCAGCTGACTGATTTGCGCATGCCTGGACCCCTTTTGCAATGGTGCAGACGGGCTAAAAAATGGTGGTGTGGAAAGTTGCCCAGAGCAATTGCCAGTGGTTCAGATTCATTCGAAACCTTCCACCCATCACTTTTTGGTCACAGTTTGTCTCTCCATGTGATTGAGGGCATGCCCCGACGTGGGTTCCTTGCTCGCTGCGCCATAGGGAACCAGGCTGCACCTCACTGAGGAGGTCCATCAAGGCCGAAACATGTCTGGGGTTTCTTGGTTTTCTGTGCAGAGGGGACCTTGCATAGCAGTTTTGGCTGGGCTGCTACCATTGGTGGCGGCAGCTGACTGATTTGCACATGGCTGGACCCCTTTTGCAATGGCGCAGACGGGCTAAAAAATGGTGGTGTGGAAGGTTGCCCAGAGCAATTGCCAGTGGTTCAGATTCATTCGAAACCTTCCACCCATCACTTTTTGGTCACAGTTTGTCTCTCCATGTGATTGAAGGCATGCCCCGATGTGGGTTCCTTGCTCGCTGCGCCATAGGGAACCAGGCTGCACCTCACTGAGGAGGTCCATCAAGGCCGAAACAGGTCTGGGGTTTCTTGGTTTTCTGTGCAGAGGGGACCTTGCATAGCAGTTTTGGCTGGGCTGCTACCATTGGTGGCGGCAGCTGACTGATTTGCACATGGCTGGACCCCTTTTGCAATGGCGCAGATGGTCTAAAAACCGGTGGTGTGGAAGGTTGCCCAGAGCAATTGCCAGTGGTTCAGATTCATTCGAAACCTTCCACCCATCACTTTTGTGGTCACAGTTTGTCTCTCCATGTGAGAGAGGGTATGCCCAGACGTGGGTCCCTTGCTCACTGCGCCATAGGGAACCAGGCTGCATCTCACTGAGGAGGTCCATCAAGGCCAAAACATGTCTGGGGTTGCTTGGTTTTCTGTGCAGAGGGGAACTGGCCTAGCAGTTTGGGCTGGGCTGCTACCATTGGTGGCGGCAGCTGACTGATTTGCGCATGCCTGGACCCCTTTTGCAATGGCGCAGACGGGCTAAAAAATGGTGGTGTGGAAGGTTGCCCAGAGCAATTGCCAGTGGTTCAGATTCATTCAAAACCTTCCACCCATCACTTTTTGGTCACAGTTTGTCTCTCTATGTGATTGAGGGCATGCCCCGATGTGGGTTCCTTGCTCGCTGCGCCATAGGGAACCAGGCTGCACCTCACTGAGGAGGTCCATCAAGGCGGAAAAAAGTCTGGGGTTTCTTGGTTTTCTGTGCAGAGGGGACCTTGCATAGCAGTTTTGGCTGGGCTGCTACCATTGGTGGCGGCAGCTGACTGATTTGCACATGGCTGGACCCCTTTTACAATGGCGCAGATGGGCTAAAAACCGGTGGTGTGGAAGGTTGCCCAGAGCAATTGCCAGTGGTTCAGATTCATTCGAAACCTTCCACCCATCACTTTTGTGGTCACAGTTTATCTCTCCATGTGAGAGAGGGTATGCCCAGACGTGGGTCCCTTGCTCGCTGCGCCATAGGGAACAATGCTGCACCTCACTGAGGAGGTCCATCAAGGCTAAAACATGTCTGGGGTTGCTTGGTTTTCTGTGCAGAGGGGACCTGGCCTAGCAGTTCGGGCTGGGCTGCTACAATTGGTGGTGGCAGCTGACTGATTTGCACATGGCTGGACCCCTTTTGCAATGGTGCAGACGGGCTAAAAAACAGTGGTGTGGAAGGTTGCCCAGAGCAATTGCCAGTGGTTCAGATTCATTCGAAACATTCCACCGATCACTTTTCTGGTCACAGTTTGTCTCTCCATGTGATTGAGGGTATGCCCAGACGTGGGTTCCTTGCTCGCTGCGCCATAGGGAACCAGGCTAAAAAAATCACTGAGGAGGTCCATCAAGGCCAAAATATGTCTGGGGTTGCTTGGTTTTCTATGCAGAGGGGACCTGCCCTAGCTGTTTGGGCGGGGCTGCTACAATTGGTGGTGGCAGCTGACTGATTTGCACATGGCTGGACCCCTTTTGCAATGGCGCAGACGGGCTAAAAAACAGTGGTGTGGAAGGTTGCCCAGAGCAATTGCCAGTGGTTCATATTAATTTGAAACCTTCCACCCATCACTTTTGTGGTCACAGTTTGTCTCTCCATGTGAGAGATGGTATGCCCAGACGTGGGTCCCTTGCTCGCTGCGCCATAGGGAACCAGGCTGCACCTCACTGAGGAGGTCCATCAAGGCCGAAACATGTCTGGGGTTGCTTGGTTTTCTGTGCAGAGGGGACCTGGCTTAGCAGTTCGGGCTGGGCTGCTACCATTGGTGGCGGCAGCTGACTTATTTGCACATGGCTGACCCCCTTTTGCAATGGCGCAGACGGGCTAAAAAACGGTGGTGTGGAAGGTTGCCCAGAGCAATTGCCAGTGGTTGAGATTCATTCGAAACCTTCCACCCATCACTTTTGTGTTCACAGTTTGTCTCGCCATGTGAGAGAGGGTATGCCCAGACGTGGGTCCCTTGCTCGCTGCGCCATAGGGAACCAGGCTGCACCTCACTGAGGAGGTCCATCAAGGCCGAAACATGTCTGGGGTTGCTTGGTTTTCTGTGCAGAGGGGACCTGGCCTAGCAGTTCGGGCTGGGCTGCTACCATTGGTGGATGCAGCTGACTGATTTCCACATGGCTGGACCCCTTTTGCAATGGCGCAGACGGGCTAAAAAACAGTGGTGTGGAAGGTTGCCCAGAGCAACTGCCAGTGGCTCAGATTCATTAGAAACCTTCCTCCCATCCCTTTTATGGTCACAGTTTGTCTCTCCATGTGAGAGAGGGTATGCCCAGATGCGGGTCCCTTGCTCACTGCGCCATAGGGAACCAGGCTGCACCTCACTGAGGAGGTCCATCAAGGCCGAAACATGCCTGGGGTTACTTGGTTTTCTGTGCAGAGGGGACCTGGCCTAGCAGTTTGGGCTGGGCTGCTACCATTGGTGGCGGCAGCTGACTGATTTGCACATGGCTGGACCCCTTTTGCAATGGCGCAGACGGGCTAAAAAACGGTGGTGTGGAAGGTTGCACAGAGCAATTGCCAGTGGTTCAGATTCATTCAAAACCTTCCACCCATCACTTTTCTGGTCACAGTTTGTAACTCCATGTGAGAGAGGGTATGCCCAGACGTGGGTCCCTTGCTAGCTGCGCCATAGGGAACCAGGCTGCACCTCACTGAGGAGGTCCATCAAGGCCGAAACATTTCTGGGGTTGCTTGGTTTTCTGTGCAGAAGGGACCTGGCCTAGCAGTTTGGGCTGTGCTGCTACCACTGGTGGCGGCAGCTGACTGATTTGCACATGGCTGGACCCCTTTTGCAATGGCGCAGACGGGCTAAAAAACGGTGGTGTGGAAGGTTTCGAAGAGCAATTGCCAGTGGTTCAAATTCATTCGAAACCTTCCACCCATCACTTTGTGGTCACAGTTTGTCTCTCCATGTGAGAGAGGGTATGCCCAGACGTGGGTCCCTTGATCGCTGCTCCATAGGGAACCAGGCTGCACCTCACTGAGGAGGTCCATCAAGGCCGAAACATGTCTGGGGTTGCTTGGTTTTCTGTGCAGAGGGGACCTGGCCTAGCAGCTCGGGCTGCTACCATTGGTGGCGGCAGCTGACTGATTTGCACATGGCTGGACCCCTTTTGCAATGGCGCAAACGGGCTAAAAAATGGTGGTGTGGAAGGTTGCCCAGAGCAATTGCCAGTGGTTCAGATTCATTCGAAACCTTCCACCCATCACTTTTGTGGTCACAGTTTGTCTCTCCATGTGAGAGAGGGTATGCCCAGACAAGGGTCCCTTGCTCACTGCGCCATAGGGAACCAGGCTGCACCTCACTGAGGAGGTCCATCAAGGCCGAAACATGTCTGGGGTTGCTTGGTTTTCTGTGCAGAGGGGACCTGGCCTAGCAGTTCGGGCTGGGCTGCTACCATTGGTGGCGGCAGCTGACTGATTTGCACATGGCTGGACCCCTTTTGAAATGGCGCAGATGGGCTAAAAAACAGTGGTGTGGAAGGTTGCCCAGAGCAATTGCCAGTGGTTCAGATTCATTCAAAACCTTCCACCCATCACTTTTGTGGTCACAGTTTGTCTCTCCATGTGAGAGAGGGTATGCCCAGACGTGGGCCCCTTGCTCGCTGCACCATAGGGAACCAGGCTGCACCTCACTGAGGAGGTCCATCAAGGCCGAAACATGTCTAGGGTTGCTTGGGTTTCTGTGCAGAGGGGACCTGGCCTAGCAGTTCGGGCTGGATTGCTGCCATTGGTGGCGGCAGCGGACTGATTTGCACATGGCTAGACCCCTTTTGCAATGGTGCAGATAGACTAAAAAACGGTGGTGTGGAAGGTTGCCCAGAGCAATTGCCAGTGGTTCAGATTCATTCGAAACCTTCCACCCATCACTTTTGTGGTCACAGTTTGTCTCTCCATGTGAGAGAGGGTATGCCCAGACGTGGGTCCCTTGCTCGCTGCGCCATAGGGAACCAGGCTGCACCTCACTGAGGCAGTCCATCAATGCCGAAACATGTCTGGGGTTGCTTGGTTTTCTTTGCAGAGCTGACCTGGCCTAGCAGTTCGGGCTGGGCTGCTACCATTGGTGGCGGCAGCTGACTGATTTGCACATGGCTGGACCCCTTTTGCAATGGCGCAGACGGGCTAAAAAATGGTGGTGTGGAAGGTTTCCCAGCGCAATTGCCAGTGGTTCAGATTCATTCAAAACCTTACACCCATCACTTTTGTGGTCACAGTTTGTCTCTCCATGTGAGAGAGGGTATGCCCAGACGTGGGTCCCTTGCTCGCTGAGCCATAGGGAACCAGGCTGCACCTCACTGAGGAGGTCCATCAAGGCTGAAACATGTCTGGGGTTGCTTGGTTTTCTGTGCAGAGGGGACCTGGCCTAGAAGTTCGGGCTGGGCTGCTACGCTTGGTTGCGGCAGCTGGCTGATTTGCGCATGGCTGGATCCCTTTTGCAATGGCACAGACGGGCTAAAAAATGGTGGTGTGGAAGGTTGCCCAGACCAATTGCCAGTGGTTCAGGTTCTTTCGAAACCTTCCACCCATCACTTTAGTGGTCACAGTTTGTCTCTCCATGTGAGAGGGGGTATGCCCAGACGTGGGTCCCTTGCTCACTGCGCCATAGGGAACCAGGCTGCACCTCACTGAGGAGGTCCATCAAGGCCGAAACATGTCTGGGGTTGCTTTGTTTTCTGTGCAGAGAGGACCTTGCCTAGCAGTTCGGGCCGGGCTGCTACCATTGGTGGCGGCAGCTGACTGATTTGCACATGGCTGGACCCCTTTTGCAGTGGCGCAGACGGGCTAAAAACGGTGGTGTGGAAGGTTGCCCAGAGCAATTGCAAGTGGTTGAAATTCATTTGAAACCTTCCACCAATCACTTTTGTGTTCACAGTTTGTCTCTCCATGTGAGAGAGGGTATGCCCAGACGTGGGTCCCTTGCTCGCTGCGCCATAGGGAACCAGGCTGCACCTCACTGAGGAGGTTCATCAAGGCCGAAATATGTCTGGGGTTGCTTGGTTTTCTGTGCAGAGGGGACCTGGGCTAGCAGTTCGGGCTGGGCTGCTACCACTAGTGGCGGCAGCTGACTGATTTGCACATGGCTGGACCCCTTTTGCAATGGCGCAGACGGGCTAAAAAATAGTGGTGTGGAAGGTTTTGAAGAGCAATTGCCAGTGGTTCAGATTCATTCGAAACCTCCCACCCATCACTTTTGTGGACGCAGTTTGTCTCTCCATGTGAGAGAGGGTATGCCCAGACGTGGGTCCCTTGCTCACTGCGCCATAGGGAACCAGGCTGCACCTCACTGAGGAGGTCCATCAAAGCTGAAACATGTCTGGGGTTGCTTGGTTTTCTGTGCAGACGGGACCTGGCCTAGCAGTTTTGGCTGGGCTGCTACCATTGGTGGCGGCAGCTGACTGATTTGCACATGGCTGGACCCCTTTTGCAATGGCGCAGAAGGGCTAAAAAACGGTGGTGTGTAAGGTTGCCCAGAGCAATTGCCAGTGGTTCAGATTCATTCGAAACCTTCCACCTATCACTTTTGTGGTCACAGTTTGTCTCTCCATGTGACAGAGGGTATGCCCAGACGTGGGTCCCTTGCTCGCTGCGCCATAGGGAACCAGGCTGCACCTCACTGAGGAGGTCCATCAAGGCCGAAACATATCTGGGGTTGCTTGATTTTCTGTGCAGAGGGGACCTGGCTAGCAGTTCGGGCTGGGCTGCTACCATTGTTGGAGGCAGCTAACTGATTTGCACATGGCTGGACCCCTTTTGCAATGGCGGAGACTGGCTAAAAAACTGTGGTGTGGAAGGTTGCCCAGAGCAATTGCCAGTGGTTCAGATTCATTCAAAACCTTCGACCCATCACTTTTGTGGTCAAAGTTTGTCTCTCCATGTGAGAGAGGGTATGCCCAGACGTGGGTCCCTTGCTCGCTGCGCCATAGGGAACCAGGCTGCACCTCACTGAGGAGGTCCATCAAGGCCGAAACATGTCTGGGGTTTCTTGGTTTTCTTTGCAAAGAGGACCTGGCCTAGCAGTTCGGGCTGGGCTGCTACCATTGGTGGCAGCAGCTGACTGATTTGCACATGGCTGGACCCCTTTTGCAATGGCGTAGACGGGCTAAAAAACAGTGGTGTGGAAGGTTGCCCAGAGCAATTGCCAGTGGTTCAGATTCATTCAAAATCTTCCACCCATCACTTTTGTGGTCACAGTTTGTCTCTCCATGTGAGAGAGGGTATGCCCGGACGTGGGTCCCTTGCTCCCTGCGCCATAGGAAACCAGGCTGCACCTCACTGAGGAGGTCCATCAAGGCCGAAACATGTCTGGGGTTGCTTGGTTTTCTGTGCAGAGCGGACCTGGACTAGAAGTTCGGGCTGGGCTGCTACCATTGGTGGCGGCAGCTGCCTGATTTGCACATTGCTGGACCCCTTTTGCAATGGCGCAGACGGGCTAAAAAACAGTGGTGTGGAATGTTGCCCAGAGCAATTGCCAGTGGTTCAGATTCATTTGAAACCTTCCACCCATCACTTTTGTGGTCACAGTTTGTCTCTCCATGTGAGAGAGGGTATGCCCAGACGTGGGTCCCTTGCTCGCTGCGCCATAGGGAACGAGGCTGCACCTCACTGAGGAGGTCCACCAAGGCCGAAACATGTCTGGGGTTGCTTGGTTTTCTGTGCAGAGGGCACCTGGCCTAGCAGTTCGGGCTGGGCTGCTATCATTGGTGGCAGCAGCTGACTGATTTGCACATGGCTGGACCCCTTTTGCAATGGCGCAGAAGGGCTAAAAAACGGTGGTGTGTAAGGTTGCCCAGAGCAATTGCCAGTGGTTCAGATTCATTCGAAACCTTCCACCTATCACTTTTGTGGTCACAGTTTGTCTCTCCATGTGACAGAGGGTATGCCCAGACGTGGGTCCCTTGCTCGCTGCGCCATAGGGAACCAGGCTGCACCTCACTGAGGAGGTCCATCAAGGCCGAAACATGTCTGGGGTTGCTTGGTTTTCTGTGCAGAGGGGACCTGGCCTAGCAGTTCGGGCTGGGCTGCTACCATTGGTGGCGGCAGCTGACTGATTTCCACATGGCTGGACCCCTTTTGCAATGGCGCAGACGGGCTAAAAAACAGTGGTGTGGAAGGTTGCCCAGAGCAACTGCCAGTGGCTCAGATTCATTAGAAACCTTCCTCCCATCCCTTTTATGGTCACAGTTTGTCTCTCCATGTGAGAGAGGGTATGCCCAGATGCGGGTCCCTTGCTCACTGCGCCATAGGGAACCAGGCTGCACCTCACTGAGGAGGTCCATCAAGGCCGAAACATGCCTGGGGTTACTTGGTTTTCTGTGCAGAGGGGACCTGGCCTAGCAGTTTGGGCTGGGCTGCTACCATTGGTGGCGGCAGCTGACTGATTTGCACATGGCTGGACCCCTTTTGCAATGGCGCAGACGGGCTAAAAAACGGTGGTGTGGAAGGTTGCACAGAGCAATTGCCAGTGGTTCAGATTCATTCAAAACCTTCCACCCATCACTTTTCTGGTCACAGTTTGTAACTCCATGTGAGAGAGGGTATGCCCAGACGTGGGTCCCTTGCTAGCTGCGCCATAGGGAACCAGGCTGCACCTCACTGAGGAGGTCCATCAAGGCCGAAACATGTCTGGGGTTGCTTGGTTTTCTGTGCAGAAGGGACCTGGCCTAGCAGTTCGGGCTGTGCTGCTACCACTGGTGGCGGCAGCTGACTGATTTGCACATGGCTGGACCCCTTTTGCAATGGCGCAGACGGGCTAAAAAACGGTGGTGTGGAAGGTTTTGAAGAGCAATTGCCAGTGGTTCAAATTCATTCGAAACCTTCCACCCATCACTTTGTGGTCACAGTTTGTCTCTCCATGTGAGAGAGGGTATGCCCAGACGTGGGTCCCTTGATCGCTGCGCCATAGGGAACCAGGCTGCACCTCACTGAGGAGGTCCATCAAGGCCGAAACATGTCTGGGGTTGCTTGGTTTTCTGTGCAGAGGGGACCTGGCCTAGCAGCTCGGGCTGCTACCATTGGTGGCGGCAGCTGACTGATTTGCACATGGCTGGACCCCTTTTGCAATGGCGCAAACGGGCTAAAAAATGGTGGTGTGGAAGGTTGCCCAGAGCAATTGCCAGTGGTTCAGATTCATTCGAAACCTTCCACCCATCACTTTTGTGGTCACAGTTTGTCTCTCCATGTGAGAGAGGGTATGCCCAGACAAGGGTCCCTTGCTCACTGCGCCATAGGGAACCAGGCTGCACCTCACTGAGGAGGTCCATCAAGGCCGAAACATGTCTGGGGTTGCTTGGTTTTCTGTGCAGAGGGGACCTGGCCTAGCAGTTCGGGCTGGGCTGCTACCATTGGTGGCGGCAGCTGACTGATTTGCACATGGCTGGACCCCTTTTGAAATGGCGCAGACGGGCTAAAAAACAGTGGTGTGGAAGGTTGCCCAGAGCAATTGCCAGTGGTTCAGATTCATTCAAAACCTTCCACCCATCACTTTTGTGGTCACAGTTTGTCTCTCCATGTGAGAGAGGGTATGCCCAGACGTGGGCCCCTTGCTCGCTGCACCATAGGGAACCAGGCTGCACCTCACTGAGGAGGTCCATCAAGGCCGAAACATGTCTAGGGTTGCTTGGGTTTCTGTGCAGAGGGGACCTGGCCTAGCAGTTCGGGCTGGATTGCTGCCATTGGTGGCGGCAGCGGACTGATTTGCACATGGCTGGACCCCTTTTGCAATGGTGCAGATAGACTAAAAAACGGTGGTGTGGAAGGTTGCCCAGAGCAATTGCCAGTGGTTCAGATTCATTCGAAACCTTCCATCCATCACTTTTGTGGTCACAGTTTGTCTCTCCATGTGAGAGAGGGTATGCCCAGACGTGGGTCCCTTGCTCGCTGCGCCATAGGGAACCAGGCTGCACCTCACTGAGGCAGTCCATCAATGCCGAAACATGTCTGGGGTTGCTTGGTTTTCTTTGCAGAGCTGACCTGGCCTAGCAGTTCGGGCTGGGCTGCTACCATTGGTGGCGGCAGCTGACTGATTTGCACATGGCTGGACCCCTTTTGCAATGGCGCAGACGGGCTAAAAAATGGTGGTGTGGAAGGTTTCCCAGCGCAATTGCCAGTGGTTCAGATTCATTCAAAACCTTACACCCATCACTTTTGTGGTCACAGTTTGTCTCTCCATGTGAGAGAGGGTATGCCCAGACGTGGGTCCCTTGCTCGCTGAGCCATAGGGAACCAGGCTGCACCTCACTGAGGAGGTCCATCAAGGCTGAAACATGTCTGGGGTTGCTTGGTTTTCTGTGCAGAGGGGACCTGGCCTAGAAGTTCGGGCTGGGCTGCTACGCTTGGTTGCGGCAGCTGACTGATTTGCGCATGGCTGGATCCCTTTTGCAATGGCACAGACGGGCTAAAAAATGGTGGTGTGGAAGGTTGCCCAGACCAATTGCCAGTGGTTCAGGTTCTTTCGAAACCTTCCACCCATCACTTTAGTGGTCACAGTTTGTCTCTCCATGTGAGAGGGGGTATGCCCAGACGTGGGTCCCTTGCTCACTGCGCCATAGGGAACCAGGCTGCACCTCACTGAGGAGGTCCATCAAGGCCGAAACATGTCTGGGGTTGCTTTGTTTTCTGTGCAGAGAGGACCTTGCCTAGCAGTTCGGGCCGGGCTGCTACCATTGGTGGCGGCAGCTGACTGATTTGCACATGGCTGGACCCCTTTTGCAGTGGCGCAGACGGGCTAAAAACGGTGGTGTGGAAGGTTGCCCAGAGCAATTGCAAGTGGTTGAGATTCATTTGAAACCTTCCACCAATCACTTTTGTGTTCACAGTTTGTCTCTCCATGTGAGAGAGGGTATGCCCAGACGTGGGTCCCTTGCTCGCTGCGCCATAGGGAACCAGGCTGCACCTCACTGAGGAGGTTCGTCAAGGCCGAAATATGTCTGGGGTTGCTTGGTTTTCTGTGCAGAGGGGACCTGGGCTAGCAGTTCGGGCTGGGCTGCTACCACTAGTGGCGGCAGCTGACTGATTTGCACATGGCTGGACCCCTTTTGCAATGGCGCAGACGGGCTAAAAAATAGTGGTGTGGAAGGTTTTGAAGAGCAATTGCCAGTGGTTCAGATTCATTCGAAACCTTCAACCCATCACTTTTGTGGTCACTGTTTGTAACTCCATGTGAGAGAGGGAATGCCCAGACGTGGGTCCCTTGCTCACTGCGCCATAGGGAACCAGGCTGCACCTCACTGAGGAGGTCCAGCAAAGCTGAAACATGTCTGGGGTTGCTTGGTTTTCTGTGCAGACAGGACCTGGCCTAGCAGTTTTGGCTGGGCTGCTACCATTGGTGGCGGCAGCTGACTGATTTGCACATGGCTGGACCCCTTTTGCAATGGCGCAGAAGGGCTAAAAAACGGTGGTGTGTAAGGTTACCCAGAGCAATTGCCAGTGGTTCAGATTCATTCGAAACCTTCCACCTATCACTTTTGTGGTCACAGTTTGTCTCTCCATGTGACAGAGGGTATGCCCAGACGTGGGTCCCTTGCTCGCTGCGCCATAGGGAACCAGGCTGCACCTCACTGAGGAGGTCCATCAAGGCCGAAACATATCTGGGGTTGCTTGATTTTCTGTGCAGAGGGGACCTGGCTAGCAGTTCGGGCTGGGCTGCTACCATTGTTGGAGGCAGCTAACTGATTTGCACATGGCTGGACCCCTTTTGCAATGGCGGAGACTGGCTAAAAAACTGTGGTGTGGAAGGTTGCCCAGAGCAATTGCCAGTGGTTCAGATTCATTCAAAACCTTCGACCCATCACTTTTGTGGTCAAAGTTTGTCTCTCCATGTGAGAGAGGGTATGCCCAGACGTGGGTCCCTTGCTCGCTGCGCCATAGGGAACCAGGCTGCACCTCACTGAGGAGGTCCATCAAGGCCGAAACATGTCTGGGGTTTCTTGGTTTTCTTTGCAAAGAGGACCTGGCCTAGCAGTTCGGGCTGGGCTGCTACCATTGGTGGCGGCAGCTGACTGATTTGCACATGGCTGGACCCCTTTTGCAATGGCGTAGACGGGCTAAAAAACAGTGGTGTGGAAGGTTGCCCAGAGCAATTGCCAGTGGTTCAGATTCATTCAAAATCTTCCACCCATCACTTTTGTGGTCACAGTTTGTCTCTCCATGTGAGAGAGGGTATGCCCGGACGTGGGTCCCTTGCTCCCTGCGCCATAGGAAACCAGGCTGCACCTCACTGAGGAGGTCCATCAAGGCCGAAACATGTCTGGGGTTGCTTGGTTTTCTGTGCAGAGCGGACCTGGACTAGAAGTTCGGGCTGGGCTGCTACCATTGGTGGCGGCAGCTGCCTGATTTGCACATTGCTGGACCCCTTTTGCAATGGCGCAGACGGGCTAAAAAACAGTGGTGTGGAATGTTGCCCAGAGCAATTGCCAGTGGTTCAGATTCATTTGAAACCTTCCACCCATCACTTTTGTGGTCACAGTTTGTCTCTCCATGTGAGAGAGGGTATGCCCAGACGTGGGTCCCTTGCTCGCTGCGCCATAGGGAACGAGGCTGCACCTCACTGAGGAGGTCCACCAAGGCCGAAACATGTCTGGGGTTGCTTGGTTTTCTGTGCAGAGGGCACCTGGCCTAGCAGTTCGGGCTGGGCTGCTATCATTGGTGGCAGCAGCTGACTGATTTGCACATGGCTGGACCCCTTTTGCAATGGCGCAGAAGGGCTAAAAAACGGTGGTGTGTAAGGTTGCCCAGAGCAATTGCCAGTGGTTCAGATTCATTCGAAACCTTCCACCTATCACTTTTGTGGTCACAGTTTGTCTCTCCATGTGACAGAGGGTATGCCCAGACGTGGGTCCCTTGCTCGCTGCGCCATAGGGAACCAGGCTGCACCTCACTGAGGAGGTCCATCAAGGCCAAAACATATCTGGGGTTGCTTGATTTTCTGTGCAGAGGGGACCTGGCTAGCAGTTCGGGCTGGGCTGCTACCATTGTTGGAGGCAGCTAACTGATTTGCACATGGCTGGACCCCTTTTGCAATGGCGGAGACTGGCTAAAAAACTGGTGTGGAAGGATGCCCAGAGCAATTGCCAGTGGTTCAGATTCATTCGAAACCTTCGACCCATCACTTTTGTGGTCAAAGTTTGTCTCTCCATGTGAGAGAGGGTATGCCCAGACGTGGGTCCCTTGCTCGCTGCGCCATAGGGAACCAGGCTGCACCTCACTGAGGAGGTCCATCAAGGCCGAAACATGTCTGGGGTTTCTTGGTTTTCTTTGCAAAGAGGACCTGGCCTAGCAGTTCGGGCTGGGCTGCTACCATTGGTGGCGGCAGCTGACTGATTTGCACATGGCTGGACCCCTTTTGCAATGGCGTAGACGGGCTAAAAAACAGTGGTGTGGAAGGTTGCCCAGAGCAATTGCCAGTGGTTCAGATTCATTCAAAACCTTCCACCCATCACTTTTGTGGTCACAGTTTGTCTCTCCATGTGAGAGAGGGTATGCCCGGACGTGGGTCCCTTGCTCCCTGCGCCATAGGAAACCAGGCTGCACCTCACTGAGGAGGTCCATCAAGGCTGAAACATGTCTGGGGTTGCTTGGTTTTCTGTGCAGAGCGGACCTGGACTAGAAGTTCAGGCTGGGCTGCTACCATTGGTGGCGGCAGCTGCCTGATTTGCACATTGCTGGACCCCTTTTGCAATGGCGCAGACGGGCTAAAAAACAGTGGTGTGGAATGTTGCCCAGAGCAATTGCCAGTGGTTCAGATTCATTTGAAACCTTCCACCCATCACTTTTGTGGTCACTGTTTGTAACTCCATGTGAGAGAGGGAATGCCCAGACGTGGGTCCCTTGCTCGCTGCGCCATAGGGAACGAGGCTGAACCTCACTGAGGAGGTCCACCAAGGCCGAAACATGTCTGGGGTTGCTTGGTTTTCTGTGCAGAGGGCACCTGGCCTAGCAGTTCGGGCTGGGCTGCTATCATTGGTGGCAGCAGCTGACTGATTTGCACATGGCTGGACCCCTTTTGCAATGGCGCAAACGGTCTAAAAAATGGTGGTGTGGAAGGTTGCCCAGAGCAATTGCCAGTGGTTCAGATTCATTCAAAACCTTCCACCCATCACTTTTGTGGTCACAGTTTGTCTCTCCATGTGAGAGAGGGTATGCCCAGACGTGGGTCCCTTGCTCGCTGCGCCATAGGGAACCAGGCTGCACCTCACTGAGGAGGTCCATCAAGGCCGAAAAATGTCTGGGCTTGCTTGGTTTTCTGTGCAGAGGGGACTTGGCCTAGCAGTTCGGGTTGGGCTGCTACCATTGGTGGCGGCAGCTGACTGATTTGCATATGGCTGGACCCCTTTTGCAATGGTGCAGAAGGGCTAAAAAACGGTGGTGTGGAAGGTTGCCCAGAGCAATTGCCAATGGTTCAGATTCATTCGAAACCTTCCACCCATCACTTTTGTGGTCTCAGTTTGTCTCTAAATGTGAAAGAGGGTATGCCCAGACGTGGGTCCCTTGCTCGTTGCGCCATAGGGAACCAGGCTGCACCTCACTGAGGAGGTCCATCAAGGCCGAAACATGTCTGGGGTTGCTTGGTTTTCTGTGCAGAGGGGACCTGGCCTAGCAGTTCGGGCTGGGCTGCTACCATTGGTGGCGGCAGCTGACTGATTTGCACATGGCTGGACCCCTTTTGCAATGGTGCAGACGGGCTAAAAAACCGTGGCGTGGAAGGTTGCCCAGAGCAATTGCCAGTGTCTCAGATTCATTCGAAACCTTCCACCCATCCCTTTTTTGGTCACATTTTGTCTCTCCATGTGAGAGAGGGTATGCCCAGACGTGGGTCCCTTGCTCGCTGCGCCATAGGGAACCAGGCTGCACCTCACTGAGGAGGTCCGTCAAGGCCGAAACATGTCTGGGGTTGCTTGGTTTTCTGTGCAGAGGGGACCTGGCCTAGCAGTTCGGGTTGGGCTGCTACCATTGGTGGCGGCAGCTGACTGATTTGCACATGGCTGGACCAATTTTGAAATGGTGCAGATGGGCTATAAAACAGTGGTGTGGAAGGTTGCCCAGAGCAATTGCCAGTGGTTCAGATTCATTCGAAACCTTCCACCCATCACTTTTGTGGTCACAGTTTGTCTCTCAATGTGAGAGAGGGTATGCCCAGACGTGGGTCCCTTGCTCGCTGCACCATAGGGAACCAGGCTGCACCTCACTGAGGAGGTCCATCAAGGCAAAAACATGTCTGGGGTGTCTTGGTTTTCTGTGCAGAAGGGACCTGGTTTAGCAGTTCGTGCTGGGCTGCTACCATTGGTGGCGGCAGCTGACTTATTTGCACATGGCTGGACCCCTTTTGCAATGGTGCAGACGGGCTAAAAAACGGTGGTGTGGAAGGTTACCCAGAGCAATTGCCAGTGGTTCAGGTTCTTTCGAAACCTTCCACCCATCACTTTTGTGGTCACAGTTTGTCTCTCCATGTGAGAGAGGGTATGCCCAGACGTGGGTCCCTTGCTCGCTGCGCCATAGGGAACCAGGCTGCACCTCACTGAGGAGGTACATCAAGGCCGAAACATGTCTGGGGTTGCTTGATTTTCTGTGCTGAGGGGACCTGGCTAGCAGTTCGGGCTGGGCTGCTACCATTGTTGGAGGCAGCTAACTGATTTGCACATGGCTGGACCCCTTTTGCAATGGCGCAGACGGGCTAAAAAACGGTGGTGTGGAAGGTTGCCCAGAGCAATTGCCAGTGGTTCAGATTCATTCGAAACCTTCCACCCATCACTTTTCTGGTCACAGTTTGTCTCTCCATGTGAGAGAGGGTATGCCCAGACGTGGGTCCTTTGCTCGCTGCACCATAGCGAACCAGGCTGCACCTCACTGAGGAAGTCCTTCAAGGCCGAAACATGTCTGGGGTTGCTTGGTTTTCTTTGCAAAGGGGACCTGGCCTAACAGTTTGGGCTGGGCTGCTACCATTGGTGGTGGCAGCTGACTGATTTGCACATGGCTGGACCCCTTTTGCAATGGGGCAGACGGGCTAAAAACAGTGTTGTGGAAGGTTGCCCAGAGCAATTGCCCGTGGTTCAGATTCATTCAAAACCTTCCACCCATCACTTTTGTGGTCACAGTTTGTCTCTCCATGTGAGAGAGGGTATGCCCAGACGTGGGTCCCTTGCTCGCTGCACCATAGGGAACCAGGCTGCACCTCACTGAGGGGGTCCATCAAGGCCAAAAAATGTCTGGGGTTGCTTGGTTTTCTGTGCAGAGGGGAGCTGGCCTAGCTGTTCGGGTTGGGCTGCTACCATTGGTGGCGGCATCTGACTGATTTGCACATGGCTGGACCCCTTTTGCAATGGTGCAGACGGGCTAAAAAACGGTGGTGTGGAAGGTTGCCCAGAGCAATTGCCAGTGGTTCAGATTCATTCGAAACCTTCCACCCATCACTTTTGTGGTCACAGTTTGTCTCTCCATGTGAGAGAGGGTATGCCCAGACGTGGGTCCCTTGCTCGCTGCGCCATAGGGAACCAGGCTGCACCTCACTGAGGAGGTCCATCAAGGCCGAAACATGTCTGGGGCTGCTTGGTTTTCTGTGCAGAGGGGACCTGGTTTAGCAGTTCGGGCTGGGCTGCTACCATTGGTGGCGGCAGCTGACTTATTTGCACATGGCTGGACCCCTTTTGCAATGGCGCAGACGGGCTAAAAAACGGTGGTGTGGAAGGTTGCCCAGAGCAATTGCCAGTGGTTGAGATTCATTTGAAACCTTCCACCCATCACTTTTGTGTTCACAGTTTGTCTCTCCATGTAAGAGAGGGTGCGCATAGATGTGGGTCCCTTGCTCGCTGTGCCATAGGGAACCAGGCTGCACCTCACTCAGGAGGTCCGTCAAGGCTGAAACATGTTTGGGGTTGCTTGGTTTTCTGTGCAGAGGGGACCTGGGCTAGCAGTTCGGGCTGGGCTGCTACCATTGGTGGCGGCAGCTGACTGATTTGCACATGGCTGGACCCCTTTTGCAATGGCGCAGACCGGCTAAAAAAACGGTGGTGTGGAAGGTTGCCCAGAGCAATTGCCAGTGGTTCAGATTAATTCAAAACCTTCCACCCATCACTTTTTTGGTCACAGTTTGTCTCTCCATGTGAGAGAGGGTATGCCCAGACGTGGGTCCTTTGCTCTCTGCGCCATAGGGAACCAGGCTGCACCTCACTGAGGAGGTCCATCAAGGCTGAAAAATGTCTGGGGTTGCTTGGTTTTCTGTGCAGAGGGGACCTGGCCTAGCAGTTCGGGTTGGGCTGCTACCATTGGTGGCGGCATCTGACTGATTTGCACATGGCTGGACCCCTTTTGCAATGGTGCAGATGGGCTATAAAACAGTGGTGTGGAAGGTTGCCCAGAGCAATTGCCAGTGGTTCAGATTCATTCGAAACCTTCCACCCATCACTTTTGTGGTCACAGTTTGTCTCTCAATGTGAAAGAGGGTATGCCCAGACGTGGGTCCCTTGCTCGCTGCACCATAGGGAACCAGGCTGCACCTCACTGAGGAGGTCCATCAAGGCAAAAACATGTCTGGGGTGTCTTGGTTTTCTGTGCAGAAGGGACCTGGTTTAGCAGTTCGTGCTGGGCTGCTACCATTGGTGGCGGCAGCTGACTTATTTGCACATGGCTGGACCCCTTTTGCAATGGTGCAGACGGGCTAAAAAACGGTGGTGTGGAAGGTTACCCAGAGCAATTGCCAGTGGTTCAGGTTCTTTCGAAACCTTCCACCCATCACTTTTGTGGTCACAGTTTGTCTCTCCATGTGAGAGAGGGTATGCCCAGACGTGGGTCCCTTGCTCGCTGCGCCATAGGGAACCAGGCTGCACCTCACTGAGGAGGTACATCAAGGCCGAAACATGTCTGGGGTTGCTTGATTTTCTGTGCTGAGGGGACCTGGCTAGCAGTTCGGGCTGGGCTGCTACCATTGTTGGAGGCAGCTAACTGATTTGCACATGGCTGGACCCCTTTTGCAATGGCGCAGACGGGCTAAAAAACGGTGGTGTGGAAGGTTGCCCAGAGCAATTGCCAGTGGTTCAGATTCATTCGAAACCTTCCACCCATCACTTTTCTGGTCACAGTTTGTCTCTCCATGTGAGAGAGGGTATGCCCAGACGTGGGTCCTTTGCTCGCTGCACCATAGCGAACCAGGCTGCACCTCACTGAGGAAGTCCTTCAAGGCCGAAACATGTCTGGGGTTGCTTGGTTTTCTTTGCAAAGGGGACCTGGCCTAACAGTTTGGGCTGGGCTGCTACCATTGGTGGTGGCAGCTGACTGATTTGCACATGGCTGGACCCCTTTTGCAATGGGGCAGACGGGCTAAAAACAGTGTTGTGGAAGGTTGCCCAGAGCAATTGCCCGTGGTTCAGATTCATTCAAAACCTTCCACCCATCACTTTTGTGGTCACAGTTTGTCTCTCCATGTGAGAGAGGGTATGCCCAGACGTGGGTCCCTTGCTCGCTGCACCATAGGGAACCAGGCTGCACCTCACTGAGGGGGTCCATCAAGGCCAAAAAATGTCTGGGGTTGCTTGGTTTTCTGTGCAGAGGGGAGCTGGCCTAGCTGTTCGGGTTGGGCTGCTACCATTGGTGGCGGCATCTGACTGATTTGCACATGGCTGGACCCCTTTTGCAATGGTGCAGACGGGCTAAAAAACGGTGGTGTGGAAGGTTGCCCAGAGCAATTGCCAGTGGTTCAGATTCATTCGAAACCTTCCACCCATCACTTTTGTGGTCACAGTTTGTCTCTCCATGTGAGAGAGGGTATGCCCAGACGTGGGTCCCTTGCTCGCTGCGCCATAGGGAACCAGGCTGCACCTCACTGAGGAGGTCCATCAAGGCCGAAACATGTCTGGGGCTGCTTGGTTTTCTGTGCAGAGGGGACCTGGTTTAGCAGTTCGGGCTGGGCTGCTACCATTGGTGGCGGCAGCTGACTTATTTGCACATGGCTGGACCCCTTTTGCAATGGCGCAGACGGGCTAAAAAACGGTGGTGTGGAAGGTTGCCCAGAGCAATTGCCAGTGGTTGAGATTCATTTGAAACCTTCCACCCATCACTTTTGTGTTCACAGTTTGTCTCTCCATGTAAGAGAGGGTGCGCATAGATGTGGGTCCCTTGCTCGCTGTGCCATAGGGAACCAGGCTGCACCTCACTCAGGAGGTCCGTCAAGGCTGAAACATGTTTGGGGTTGCTTGGTTTTCTGTGCAGAGGGGACCTGGGCTAGCAGTTCGGGCTGGGCTGCTACCATTGGTGGCGGCAGCTGACTGATTTGCACATGGCTGGACCCCTTTTGCAATGGCGCAGACCGGCTAAAAAAACGGTGGTGTGGAAGGTTGCCCAGAGCAATTGCCAGTGGTTCAGATTAATTCAAAACCTTCCACCCATCACTTTTTTGGTCACAGTTTGTCTCTCCATGTGAGAGAGGGTATGCCCAGACGTGGGTCCTTTGCTCTCTGCGCCATAGGGAACCAGGCTGCACCTCACTGAGGAGGTCCATCAAGGCTGAAAAATGTCTGGGGTTGCTTGGTTTTCTGTGCAGAGGGGACCTGGCCTAGCAGTTCGGGTTGGGCTGCTACCATTGGTGGCGGCATCTGACTGATTTGCACATGGCTGGACCCCTTTTGCAATGGTGCAGATGGTGGTGCAGATGGGCTAAAAAACGGTGGTGTGGAAGGTTGCCCAGAGCAATTGCCAGTGGTTCAGATTCATTCGAAACCTTCCACCCATCACTTTTGTGGTCACAGTTTGTCTCTCCATGTGAGAGAGGGTATGCCCAGACGTGGGTCCCTTCCTCGCTGCGCCATAGGGAACCAGGCTGCACCTCACTGAGGAGGTCCATCAAGGCCGAAACATGTCTGGGAATGCTTGGTTTTCTGTGCAGAGGGGACCTGGCCTAGCAGTTCGGGCTGGGCTGCTACCATTGGTGGCGGCAGCTGACTGATTTGCACATGGCTGGACCCCTTTTGCAATGGTGCAGAAGAGCTAAAAAACGGTGGTGTGGAAGGTTGCCCAGAGAAATTGCCAGTGGTTCAGATTAATTCAAAACCTTCCACCCATCACTTTTGTGGTCACAGTTTGTCTCTCCATCTGAGAGAGGGTATGCCCAGACGTGGGTCCCTTGCTCGCTGCGCCATAAGAAACCAGGCTGCACCTCACTGAGGAGGTCCATCAAGGCCGAAACATGTCTGGGGTTGCTTGGTTTTCTGTGCAGAGGGGACCTGGTTTAGCAGTTCGGGCTGGGCTGCTACCATTGGTGGCGGCAGCTGACTTATTTGCACATGGCTGGACCCCTTTTGCAATGGCGCAGACGGGCTAAAAAACGGTGGTGTGGAAGGTTGCCCAGAGCAATTGCCAGTGGTTGAGATTCATTTGAAACCTTCCACCCATCACTTTTGTGTTCACAGTTTGTCTCTCCATGTGAGAGAAGGTATGCCCAGATGTGGGTCCCTTGCCCGCTTTGCCATAGGGAACCAGGCTGCACCTCACGCAGGAGGTCCATCAAGGCCGAAACATGTCTGGGGTTGCTTGGTTTTCTGTGCAGAGGGGACCTGGCCTAGCAGTTCGGGTTGGGCTGCTACCATTGGTGGCGGCACCTGACTGATTTGCACATGGCTGGACCCCTTTTGCAATGGTGCAGACGGGCTAAAAAACGGTGGTGTGGAAGGTTGCCCACAGCAATTGCCAGTGGTTCAGATTCATTCGAAACCTTCCACCCATCACTTTTGTGGTCACAGTTTGTCTCTCCATGTGAGAGAGGGTATGCCCAGACGTGGGTCCCTTGCTCGCTGCGCTATAGGGAACCAGGCTGCACCTCACTGAGGAGGTCCATCAAGGCGAAACATGTCTGGGGTTGCTTGGTTTTCTGTGCAGAAGGGACCTGGTTTAGCAGTTCGGGCTGGGCTGCTACCATTGGTGGCGGCAGCTGACTTATTTGCAAATGGCTGGACCCCTTTTGCAATGGCGCAGACGGGCTAAAAAACAGTGGTGTGGAAGGTTGCCCAGAGCAATTGCCAATGGTTGAGATTCATTCGAAACCTTCCACCCATCACTTTTGTGTTCCAAGTTTGTCTCTCCATGTGAGAGAGGGTATGCCCAGACGTGGGTCCCTTGCTCGCTGCGCCATAGGGAACCAGGCTGCCCTCACTGAGGAGGTCCATCAAGGCCGAAACATGTCTGGGGTTGCTTGGTTTTCTGTGCAGAGGGGACCTGGTTTAGCAGTTCGGGCTGGGCTGCTACCATTGGTGGCGGCAGCTGACTTATTTGCACATGGCTGGACCCCTTTTGCAATGGTGCAGACGGGCTAAAAAACAGTGGTGTGGAAGGTTGCCCAGAGCAATTGCCAGTGGCTCAGATTCATTCGAAACCTTCCACCCATCCCTTTTATGGTCACAGTTTGTCTCTCCATGTGAGAGAGGGTATGCCCAGATGTGGGTCCCTTGCTCACTGCGCCATAGGGAACCAGGCTGCACCTCACTGAGGAGGTCCATCAAGGCCGAAACATGTTTGGGGTTGCTTGGTTTTCTGTGCAGAGGGGACCTGGCCTAGCAGTTCGGGCTGGCCTGCTACCATTGATGGCGGCAGCTGACTGATTTGCACATGGCTGGACCCCTTTTGCAATGGCCCAGACGGGCTAAAAAACGGTGGTGTGGAAGGTTACCCAGAGCAATTGCCAGTGGTTCAGTTTCTTTCGAAACCTTCCACCCATCACTTTTGTGGTCACAGTTTGTCTCTCCATGTGAGAGAGGGTATCCCCAGACGTGGGTCCCTTGCTCACTGCGCCATAGGGAAGCAGGCTGCACCTCACTAAGGAGGTCCATCGAAGCTGAAACATGTCTGGGGTTGCTTGGTTTTCTGTGCAAAAGGGACCTGGTTTAGCAGTTTGTGCTGGGCTGCTACCATTGGTGGCGGCAGCTGACTTATTTGGACATGGCTGGACCCCTTTTGCAATGGCGCAGACGGGCTAAAAAACGGTGGTGTGGAAGGTTACCCAGAGCAATTGCCAGTGGTTCAGGTTCTTTCGAAACCTTCCACCCATCACTTTTGTGGTCACAGTTTGTCTCTCCATGTGAGAGAGGGTATGCCCAGACGTGGGTCCCTTGCTCACTGCGCCATATGGAACCAGGCTGCACCTCACTGAGGAGGTCCATCAAAGCTGAAACATGTCTGGGGTTGCTTGGTTTTCTGTGCAGACGGGACCTGGCCTAGCAGTTTTGGCTGGGCTGCTACCATTGGTGGCGGCAGCTGACTGATTTGCACATGGCTGGACCCCTTTTGCAATGGCGCAGAAGGGCTAAAAAACGGTGGTGTGTAAGGTTGCCCAGAGCAATTGCCAGTGGTTCAGATTCATTCGAAACCTTCCACCTATCACTTTTGTGGTCACAGTTTGTCTCTCCATGTGACAGAGGGTATGCCCAGACGTCGGTCCCTTGCTCGCTGCGCCATAGGGAACCAGGCTGCACCTCACTGAGGAGGTCCATCAAGGCCGAAACATGTCTGGGGTTGCTTGGTTTTCTGTGCAGAGGGGACCTGGCCTAGCAGTTCGGGCTGGGCCGCTTCCATTGGTGGCAGCAGCTGACTGATTTGCACATGGCTGGACCCCTTTTGCAATGGCGCAGACAGGCTAAAAAACAGTGGTGTGGAAGGTTGCCCAGAGCAATTGCCAGTAACTCAGATTCATTCGAAACCTTCCACCCATCCCTTTTATGGTCACAGTTTGTCTCTCCATGTGAGAGAGGGTATGTCTAGACGTGGGTCCCTTACTCGCTGCGCCATAGGGAACCAGGCTGCACCTCACTGAGGAGGTCCGTCAAGGCCGAAACATGTCTGGGGTTGCTTGGTTTTCTGTGCAGAGGGGACCTGGCCTAGCAGTTCGGGTTGGGCTGCTACCATTGGTGGCGGCAGCTGACTGATTTGCACATGGCTGGACCCATTTTGTAATGGTGCAGACGGGCTATAAAACGGTGGTGTGGAAGGTTGCCCAGAACGATTGCCAGTGGTTCAGATTCATTCAAACCTTCCACCCATCACTTTTGTGGTCACAGTTTGTCTCTCAATGTGAGAGAGGGTATGCCCAGACGTGGGTCCCTTGCTCGCTGCGCCATAGGGAACCAGGCTGCACCTCACTGAGGAGGTCCATCAAGGCCGAAACATGTCTGGGGTTGCTTGATTTTCTGTGCTGAGGGGACCTGGCTAGCAGTTCGGGCTGGGCTGCTACCATTGTTGGAGGCAGCTAACTGATCTGCACATGGCTGGACCCCTTTTGCAATGGCGCAGACGGGCTAAAAAACGGTGGTGTGGAAGGTTGCCCAGAGCAATTGCCAGTGGTTCAGATTCATTCGAAACCTTCCACCCATCACTTTTGTGGTCACAGTTTGTCTCTCCATGTGAGAGAGGGTATGCCCAGACGTGGGTCCCTTGCTCGCTGCGCCATAGGGAACCAGGCTGCACCTCACTGAGGAGGTCCAACAAGGCCGAAACATGTCTGGGGTTGCTTGGTTTTCTTTGCAAAGGGGACCTGGCCTAGCAGTTTGGGCTGGGCTGCTACCATTGGTTGTGGCAGCTGACTGATTTGCACATGGCTGGACCCCTTTTGCAATGGCGCAGACGGGCTAAAAACAGTGTTGTGGAAGGTTGCCCAGAGCAATTGCCCGTGGTTCAGATTCATTCAAAACCTTCCACCCATCACTTTTGTGGTCAAAGTTTGTCTCTCCATGTGAGAGAGGGTATGCCCAGACGTGGGTCCCTTGCTCGCTGCGCCATAGGGAACCAGGCTGCACCTCACTGAGGAGGTTCATCAAGGCTGAAAAATGTCTGGGGTTGCTTGGTTTTCTGTGCAGAGGGGACCTGGCCTAGCAGTTCGGGTTGGGCTGCTACCATTGGTGGTGGCATCTGACTGATTTGCACATGGCTGGACCCCTTTTGCAATGGTGCAGACGGGCTAAAAAACGGTGGTGTGGAAGGTTGCCCAGAGCAATTGCCAGTGGTTCAGATTCATTCGAAACCTTCCACCCATCACTTTTGTGGTCACAGTTTGTCTCTCCATGTGAGAGAGGGTATGCCCAGACGTGGGTCCCTTGCTCGCTGCGCCATAGGGAACCAGGCTGCACCTCACTGAGGAGGTCCATCAAGGCCGAAACATGTCTGGGGTTGCTTGGTTTTCTGTGCAGTGGGGACCTGGTTTAGCAGTTCGGGCTGGGCTGCTACCATTGGTGGCGGCAGCTGACTGATTTGCACATGGCTGGACCCCTTTTGCAATGGCGCAGACCGGCTAAAAAAACGGTGGTGTGGAAGGTTGCCGAGAGCAATTGCCAGTGGTTCAGATTAATTCAAAACCTTCCACCCATCACTTTTTTGGTCACAGTTTGTCTCTCCATGTGAGAGAGGGTATGCCCAGACGTGGGTCCTTTGCTCTCTGCGCCATAGGGAACCAGGCTGCACCTCACTGAGGAGGTCCATCAAGGCCGAAAAATGTCTGGGGTTGCTTGGTTTTCTGTGCAGAGGGGACCTGGCCTAGCAGTTCGGGTTGGGCTGCTACCATTGGTGGCGGCATCTGACTGATTTGCACATGGCTGGACCCCTTTTGCAATGGTGCAGATGGGCTAAAAAACGGTGGTGTGGAAGGTTGCCCAGAGCAATTGCCAGTGGTTCAGATTCATTCGAAACCTTCCACCCATCACTTTTATGGTCACAGTTTGTCTCTCCATGTGAGAGAGGGTATGCCCAGACGTGGGTCCCTTGCTCGCTGCGCCATAGGGAACCAGGCTGCACCTCACTGAGGAGGTCCATCAAGGCCGAAACATGTCTGGGAATGCTTGGTTTTCTGTGCAGAGGGGACCTGGCCTAGCAGTTCGGGCTGGGCTGCTACCATTGGTGGCGGCAGCTGACTGATTTGCACATGGCTGGACCCCTTTTGCAATGGTGCAGAAGAGCTAAAAAACGGTGGTGTGGAAGGTTGCCCAGAGCAATTGCCAGTGGTTCAGATTAATTCAAAACCTTCCACCCATCACTTTTGTGGTCACAGTTTGTCTCTCCATGTGAGAGTGGGTATGCCCAGACGTGGGTCCCTTGCTCGCTGCGCCATAAGAAACCAGGCTGCACCTCACCGAGGAGGTCCATCAAAGCCGAAACATGTCTGGGGTTGCTTGGTTTTCTGTGCAGAGGGGACCTGGTTTAGCAGTTCGGGCTGGGCTGCTACCATTGGTGGCGGCAGCTGACTTATTTGCACATGGCTTGACCCCTTTTGCAATGGCGCAGACGGGCTAAAAAACGGTGGTGTGGAAGGTTGCCCAGAGCAATTGCCAGTGGTTGAGATTCATTTGAAACCTTCCACCCATCACTTTTGTGGTCACAGTTTGTCTCTCCATGTGAGAGAGGGTATGCCCAGACGTGGGTCCCTTGCTCGCTGCGCCATAGGGAACCAGGCTGCACCTCACTGAGGAGGTCCATCAAGGCCGAAAAATGTCTGGGGTTGCTTGGTTTTCTGTGCAGAGGGGACCTGGCCTAGCAGTTCGGGTTGGGCTGCTACCATTGGTGGCGGCACCTGACTGATTTGCACATGGCTGGACCCCTTTTGCAATGGTGCAGACGGGCTAAAAAACGGTGGTGTGGAAGGTTGCCCACAGCAATTGCCAGTGGTTCAGATTCATTCGAAACCTTCCACCCATCACTTTTGTGGTCACAGTTTGTCTCTCCATGTGAGAGAGGGTATGCCCAGACGTGGGTCCCTTGCTCGCTGCGCTATAGGGAACCAGGCTGCACCTCACTGAGGAGGTCCATCAAGGCCGAAACATGTCTGGGGTTGCTTGGTTTTCTGTGCAGAAGGGACCTGGTTTAGCAGTTCGGGCTGGGCTGCTACCATTGGTGGCGGCAGCTGACTTATTTGCACATGGCTGGACCTCTTTTGCAATGGCGCAGTCAGGCTAAAAAACAGTGGTGTGGAAGGTTGCCCAGAGCAATTGCCAGTGGGTCAGATTCATTTGAAACCTTCCACCCATCCCTTTTTTGGTCACAGTTTGTCTCTCCATGTGAGAGAGGGTATGCCCAGACGTGGGTCCCTTGCTCGCTGCGCCATAGGGAACCAGGCTGCACCTCACTGAGGAGGTCCATCAAGGCTGAAACATGTCTGGGGTTGCTTGGTTTTCTGTGCAGAGGGGACCTGGCCTACCAGTTCAGGCTGGGCTGCTACCATTGGTGGCGGCAGCTGCCTGATTTGCCCATGGCTGGACCCCTTTTGCAATGGCGCAGACGGGCTAAAAAACGGTGGTGTGGAAGGTTGCCCAGAGCAATTGCCAGTGGTTCAGATTAATTCAAAACCTTCCACCCATCACTTTTGTGGTCACAGTTTGTCTCTCCGTGTGAGAGAGGGTATGCCCAGACATGGGTCCCTTGCTCGCTGCAGCATAGGGAACCAGGCTGCACCTCACTGAGGAGGTTCATCAAGGCCGAAACATGTCTGGGGATTCTTGGTTTTCTGTGCAGAGGGGACCTGCTTTAGCAGTTCAGGCTGGGCTGCTACCATTGGTGGGGGCAGCTGACTTATTTGCACATGGCTGGACCCCTTTTGCAATGGCGCAGACGGGCTAAAAAACAGTGGTGTGGAAGGTTGCCCAGAGCAATTGCCAGTGGCTCAGATTCATTCGAAACCTTCCACCCATCCCTTTTATGGTCACATTTTGTCTCTCCATGTGAGAGAGTGTGTGCCCAGATGTGGGTGACTTGCTCACTGCGCCATAGGGAACCATGCTGCACCTCACTGAGGAGGTCCATCAAGGCCGAAACATGTCTGGGGTTGCTTGGTTTTCTGTGCAGAGGGGACCTGGCCTAGCAGTTCCGGCTGGGCTGCTACCATTGGTGGCGGCAGCTGACTGATTTGCACATGGCTGGACCCCTTTTGCAATGGTGCAGACGGGCTAAAAAGCAGTGGTGTGGAAGGTTGCCCAGAGCAATTGCCAGTGGTTCAGATTCATTCAAAACCTTCCACCCATCACTTTTGTGGTCACAGTTTGTCTCTCCATGTGAGAGAGGGTATGCCCAGACGTAGGGTCCCTTGCTCGCTGTGCCATAGGGAACCAGGCTGCACCTCACTGAGGAGGTCCATCAAGGCCGAAACATGTCTGGGTTGCTTGGTTTTCTGTGCAGAGGGGACCTGGCCTTGCAGTTTGGGCTGGGCTGCCACCATTTGTGGCGGCAGCTGACTGATTTGCACATGGCTGGACCCCTTTTGCAATGGCGCAGACGGACTAAAAAACGGTGGTGTGGAAGGTTGCCCAGAGCAATTGCCAGTGGTTCAGATTAATTCAAAACCTTCCACCCATCACTTTTGTGGTCACAGTTTGTCTCTCCATGTGAGAGAGGGTATGCCCAGACGTGCGTCCCTTGCTCGCTGTGCCATAGGGAACCAGGCTGCACCTCACTGAGGAGGTCCATCAACGCCGAAACATGTCTGGGGTTGCTTGATTTTCTGTGCAGAGGGGACCTGGTTTAGCAGTTTGGGCTGGGCTGCTACCATTGGTGGCGGCAGCTGACTTATTTGCACATGGCTGGACCCCTTTTGCAAAGGTGCAGACGGGCTAAAAAAGGGTGGTGTGGAAGGTTGCTCAGAGCAATTGCCAGTGGTTGAGATTCATTTGAAACCTTACACCCATCACTTTTGTGTTCACAGTTTGTCTCTCCATGTGAGAGAGGGTATGCCCAGATGTGGGTCCCTTGCTCGCTATGCCATAGGGAACCAGGCTGCACCTCACTGAGGAGGTCCATCAAGGCCGAAACATGTCTGGGGTTTTTTGGTTTTCTGTGCAGAGGGTCCTGGCATAGCAGTTTTGGCTGGGCTGCTACCATTGGTTGCGGCAGCTGACTGATTTGCACATGGCTGGACCCCTTTTGCAATGGCGAAGACGGGCTAAAAAACGGTGGTGTGGAAGGTTGCCCAGAGCAATTGCCAGTGGTTCAGATTCATTCGAAACCTTCCACCCATCACTTTTATGGTCACAGTTTGTCTCTCCATGTGAGAGAGGGTATGCCCAGACGTGGGTCCCTTGCTCACTGCGCCATAGGGAACCAGGCTGCACCTCACTGAGGAGGTCCATCAAGGCCGAAAAATGTCTGGGGTTGCTTGGTTTTCTGGGCAGAGTGGACCTGGCCTAGCAGTTCAGGTTGGGCTGCTACCATTGGTGGCGGCAGCTGACTTTTTGCACATGGCTGGACCCCTTTTGCAATGGTGCAGACGGGCTAAAAACAGTGGTGTGGAAGGTTGCCCAGAGCAATTGCCAGTGGTTCAGATTAATTTGAAACCTTCCACCCATCACTTTTGTGGTCACAGTTTGTCTCTCCATGTGAGAGAGGGTATGCCCAGACGTGGGTCCCTTGCTCGCTGCGTCATAGGGAACCAGGCTGCACCTCACTGAGGAGGTCCGTCAAGGCCGAAACATGTCTGGGGATGCTTGGTTTTCTGTGCAGAGGGGACCTGGCCTAGCAGTTCGGGCTGGGCTGCTACCATTGGTGGCGCTAGCTGACTGATTTGCACATTCCTGGACCCCTTTTGCAATGGTGCAGACGGGCTTAAAAATGGTGGTGTGGAAGGTTGCCCAGAGCAATTGCCAGTGGTTCAGATTAATTCAAAACCTTCAACCCATCACTTTTATGGTCACAGTTTGTCTCTCCATGTGAGAGAGGGTATGCCCGACGTGGGTCCCTTGCTTGCTGCGCCATAGGGAACCAGGCTGCACCTCACAGAGGAGGTCCTTCAAGGCCGAAACATGTCTGGGGTTGCTTGGTTTTCTGTGCATAGGGGACCTGGCCTAGCAGTTCGGGTTGGGCTGCTACCATTGGTGGCGGCAGCTGACTGATTTACACATGGCTGGACCCCTTTTGCAATGGTGCAGACGGGCTAAAAAACGGTGGTGTGGAAGGTTGCCCAGAGCAATTGCCAGTGGTTCAGATTCATTCGAAACCTTCCACCCATCACTTTTGTGGTCACAGTTTGTCTCTCCATGTGAGAGAGGGTATGCCCAGACGTGGGTCCTTTGCTCGCTGCGCCATAGGGAACCAGACTGCACCTCACTGAGGAGGTCCATCAAGGGCGAAACATGTCTGGGGTTGCTTGGTTTTCTGTGCAGAGGGGAACTGGCCTAGCAGTTCGGGCTGGGCTGCCACCATTTGTGGCGGCAGCTAACTTATTTGCACATGGCTGGACCCCTTTTGCAATGGCGCAGACGGGCTAAAAAATGGTGGTGTGGAAGGTTGCCCAGAGCAATTGCGAGTGGTTGAGATTCATTCGAAACCTTCCACCCATCACTTTCGTGTTCACAGTTTGTCTCTCCATGTGAGAGAGGGTATGCCCAGACGTGGGTCCCTTGCTCGCTGCGTCATAGGGAACCAGGCTGCACCTCACTGAGGAGGTCCGTCAAGGCCGAAACATGTCTGGGGTTGCTTGCTTTTCTGTGCAGAGGGGACCTGGCCTAGCAGTTTGGGCTGGGCTGCCACCATTTGTGGCGGCAGCTGACTGATCTGCACATGGCTGGACCCCTTTTGCAATGGTGCAGAAGGGCTAAAAAACGGTGGTGTGGAAGTTTGCCCAGAGCAATTGCCAGTGGTTCAGATTAATTCAAAACCTTCCACCCATCACTTTTGTGGTCACAGTTTGTCTCTCCATGTGAGAGAGGGTATGCCCAGACGTGAGTCCCTTGCTCGCTGCGCCATAGGGAACCAGGCTGCACCTCACTGAGGAGGTCCATCAAGGCCGAAACATGTCTGGGGGTGCTTGATTTTCTGTGCAGAGGGGACCTGGTTTAGCAGTTCGGGCTGGGCTGCTACCATTGGTGGCGGCAGCTGACTTATTTGCACATGGCTGGACCCCTTTTGCAAAGGTGCAGACGGGCTAAAAAACGGTGGTGTGGAAGGTTGCCCAGAGCAATTGCCAGTGGTTGAGATTCATTTGAAACCTTCCACCCATCACTTTTGTGTTCACAGTTTGTCTCTCCATGTGAGAGAGGGTATGCCCAGATGTGGGTCCCTTGCTCGCTATGCCATAGGGAACCAGGCTGCACCTCACTGAGGAGGTCCATCAAGGCCGAAACATGTCTGGGGTTGCTTGGTTTTCTGGGCAGAGGGGACCTGGCCTAGCAGTTCGGGCTGGGCTGCTACCATTGGTGGCGGCAGCTGACTGATTTGCACATGGCTGGACCCCTTTTGCAATGGCGCAGTCAGGCTAAAAAACAGTGGTGTGGAAGGTTGCCCAGAGCAATTGCCAGTGGGTCAGATTAATTCGAAACCTTCCACCCATCCCTTTTTTGGTCACAGTTTGTCTCTCCATGTGAGAGAGGGTATGCCCAGATGTGGGTCCCTTGCTCGCTGCGCCATAGGGAACCAGGCTGCACCTCATTAAGGAGGTCCGTCAAGGCCGAAACATGTCTGGGGTTGCTTGGTTTTCTGTGCAGAGGGGACCTGGCCTAGCAGTTCGGGTTGGGCTGCTACCATTGGTGGCGGCAGCTGACTGATTTGCACATGGCTGGACCCATTTTGCAATGGTGCAGACGGGCTAAAAAACGGTGGTGTGGAAGGTTGCCCAGAGCAATTGCCAGTGGTTCAGATTCATTCGAAACCTTCCACCCATCACTTTTGTGGTCACAGTTTGTCTCTCCATGTGAGAGAGGGTATGCCCAGACGTGCATCCCTTGCTCGCTGCGCCATAGGGAACCAGGCTGCACCTCACTGAGGAGGTCCATCAAGGCCGACACATGTCTGGGGTTGCTTGGTTTTCTGTGCAGAGGGGACCTGGTTTAGCAGTTCGTGCTGGGCTGCTACCATTGGTGGCAGCAGCTGACTTATTTGCACATGGCTGGACCCCTTTTGCAATGGTGCAGACGGGCTAAAAAACGGTGGTGTGGAAGGTTGCCCAGAGCAATTGCCAGTGGTTCAGATTCATTCGAAACCTTCCACCCATCACTTTTGTGGTCACAGTTTGTCTCTCCATGTGAGAGAGGGTATGCCCAGATGTGGGTCCCTTGCTCGCTGTGCCATAGGGAAACAGGCTGCACCTCACTGAGGAGGTCCATCAAGGCCGAAATATGTCTGGGGTTGCTTGGTTTTCTGTGCAGAAGGGACCTGGTTTAGCAGTTCGGGCTGGGCTGCTACCATTGGTGGCGGCAGCTGACTTATTTGCACATGGCTGGACCCCTTTTGCAATGGCGCAGATGGGCTAAAAAACGGTGGTGTGGAAGGTTGCCCAGAGCCAGTGGTTGAGATTCATTTGAAACCTTCCACCCATCACTTTTGTGTTCACAGTTTGTCTCTCCATGTGAGAGAGGGTATGCCCAGATGTGGGTCCCTTGCTCGCTGCGCCATAGGGAACCAGGCTGCACCTCACTGAGGAGTTCCATCAAGGCGGAAACATGTCTGGGGTTGCTTGGTTTTCTGTGCAGAGGGGACCTGGCCTACCAGTTCAGGCTGGGCTGCTACCATTGGTGGCGGCAGCTGCCTGATTTGCCCATGGCTGGACCCCTTTTGCAATGGCGCAGACGGGCTAAAAAACGGTGGTGTGGAAGGTTGCCCAGAGCAATTGCCAGTGGTTCAGATTAATTCGAAATCTTCCACCCATCACTTTTGTGGTCACAGTTTGTCTCTCCATGTGAAAGAGGGTATGCCCAGACGTGGGTCCCTTGCTCGCTGCGACATAGAGAACCAGGCTGCACCTCACTGAGGAGGTCTGTCAAGGCTGAAACACGTCTGGGGTTGCTTGGTTGTCTGTGCAGAGGGGACCTGGCCTAGCAGTTTGGGCTGGGCTGCTACCATTGGTGGCGGCAGCTGACTGACTTGCACATGGCTGGACCCCTTTTGCAATGGCGCAGACGGGCTAAAAAACGGTGGTGTGGAAGGTTGCCCAGAGCAATTGCCAGTGGTTCGGATTAATTCAAAACCTTCCACCCATCACTTTTGTGGTCACAGTTTGTCTTTCCATGTGAGAGAGGGTATGCCCAGACGTGGGTCCCTTGCTCACTGCGCCATAGGGAACCAGGCTGCACCTCACTGAGGAGTTCCATCAAGGCCGAAATATGTCTGGGGTTGCTTGGTTTTCTGGGCAGAGGGGACCTGGCCTAGCAGTTCGGGCTGGGCTGCTACCATTGGTGGCGGCAGCTGACTGATTTGCACATGGCTGGACCCCTTTTGCAATGGCGCAGACAGGCTAAAAAACAGTGGTGTGGAAGGTTGCCCAGAGCAATTGCCAGTGGCTCAGATTCATTCGAAACCTTCCACCCATCCCTTTTATGGTCACAGTTTGTCTCTCCATGTGAGAGAGGGTATGTCCAGACGTGGGTCCCTTGCTCACTGCGCCATAGGGAACCAGGCTGCACCTCACTGAGGTGGTCCATCAAGGCCGAAAAATGTCTGGGGTTGCTTGGTTTTCTGTGCAGAGGGGACCTGGCCTAGCAGTTCGGGTTGGGCTGCTACCATTGGTGGCAGCAGCTGACTGATTTGCACATGGCTGGACCCCTTTTGCAATGGTGCAGACGGGCTAAAAAACAGTGGTGTGGAAGGTTGCCCAGAGCAATTGCCAGTGGTTCAGATTAATTCGAAACCTTCCACCCATCACTTTTGTGGTCACAGTTTGTCTCTCCATGTGAGAGAGGGTATGCGCAGACGTGGGTCCCTTGCTCGCTGCGCCATAGGGAACCAGGATGCACCTCACTGAGGAGGTCCATCAAGGCTGAAACATGTCTGGGGTTGCTTGGTTTTCTGTGCAGAGGGGACCTGGCCTACCAGTTCAGGCTGGGCTGCTACCATTGGTGGCGACAGCTGCCTAATTTGCCCATGGCTGGACCCCTTTTGCAATGGCGCAAACGGGCTAAAAAACGGTGGTGTGGAAGATTGCCCAGAGCAATTGCCAGTGGTTCAGATTAATTCGAAACCTTCCACCCATCACTTTAGTGGTCACAGTTTGTCTCTCCATGTGAGAGAGGATATGCCCAGACGTGGGTCCCTTGCTCGCTGCGCCATAGGGAACCAGGCTGCACCTCACTGAGGAGGTCCGTCAAGGCTGAAACATATCTGGGGTTGCTTGGTTTTCTGTGCAGAGGGGACCTGGCCTAGCAGTTCGGGCTGGGCTGCTACCATTGGTGGCGGCAGCTGACTGACTTGCACATGGCTGGACCCCTTTTGCAATGGCGCAGACGGGCTAAAAAACGGTGGTGTGGAAGGTTGCCCAGAGCAATTGCCAGTGGTTCAGATTAATTCAAAACCTTCCACCCATCACTTTTGTGGTCACAGTTTGTCTCTCCGTGTGAGAGAGGCTATGCCCAGACATGGGTCCCTTGCTCGCTGCAGCATAGGGAACCAGGCTGCACCTCACTGAGGAGGTTCATCAAGGCCGAAACATGTCTGGGGATTCTTGGTTTTCTGTGCAGAGGGGACCTGCTTTAGCAGTTCAGGCTGGGCTGCTACCATTGGTGGCGGCAGCTGACTTATTTGCACATGGCTGGACCCCTTTTGCAATGGTGCAGAAGGGCTAAAAAACGGTGGTGTGGAAGTTTGCCCAGAGCAATTGCCAGTGGTTCAGATTAATTCAAAACCTTCCACCCATCACTTTTGTGGTCACAGTTTGTCTCTCCATGTGAGAGAGGGTATGCCCAGACGTGAGTCCCTTGCTCGCTGCGCCATAAGGAACCAGGCTGCACCTCACTGAGGAGGTCCATCAAGGCCGAAACATGTCTGGGGGTGCTTGATTTTCTGTGCAGAGGGGACCTGGTTTAGCAGTTCGGGCTGGGCTGCTACCATTGGTGGCGGCAGCTGACTTATTTGCACATGGCTGGACCCCTTTTGCAAAGGTGCAGACGGGCTAAAAAACGGTGGTGTGGAAGGTTGCCCAGAGCAATTGCCAGTGGTTGAGATTCATTTGAAACCTTCCACCCATCACTTTTGTGTTCACAGTTTGTCTCTCCATGTGAGAGAGGGTATGCCCAGATGTGGGTCCCTTGCTCGCTATGCCATAGGGAACCAGGCTGCACCTCACTGAGGAGGTCCATCAAGGCCGAAACATGTCTGGGGTTGCTTGGTTTTCTGGGCAGAGGGGACCTGGCCTAGCAGTTCGGGCTGGGCTGCTACCATTGGTGGCGGCAGCTGACTGATTTGCACATGGCTGGACCCCTTTTGCAATGGCGCAGTCAGGCTAAAAAACAGTGGTGTGGAAGGTTGCCCAGAGCAATTGCCAGTGGGTCAGATTAATTCGAAACCTTCCACCCATCCCTTTTTTGGTCACAGTTTGTCTCTCCATGTGAGAGAGGGTATGCCCAGATGTGGGTCCCTTGCTCGCTGCGCCATAGGGAACCAGGCTGCACCTCATTAAGGAGGTCCGTCAAGGCCGAAACATGTCTGGGGTTGCTTGGTTTTCTGTGCAGAGGGGACCTGGCCTAGCAGTTCGGGTTGGGCTGCTACCATTGGTGGCGGCAGCTGACTGATTTGCACATGGCTGGACCCATTTTGCAATGGTGCAGACGGGCTAAAAAACGGTGGTGTGGAAGGTTGCCCAGAGCAATTGCCAGTGGTTCAGATTCATTCGAAACCTTCCACCCATCACTTTTGTGGTCACAGTTTGTCTCTCCATGTGAGAGAGGGTATGCCCAGACGTGCATCCCTTGCTCGCTGCGCCATAGGGAACCAGGCTGCACCTCACTGAGGAGGTCCATCAAGGCCGACACATGTCTGGGGTTGCTTGGTTTTCTGTGCAGAGGGGACCTGGTTTAGCAGTTCGTGCTGGGCTGCTACCATTGGTGGCAGCAGCTGACTTATTTGCACATAGCTGGACCCCTTTTGCAATGGTGCAGACGGGCTAAAAAACGGTGGTGTGGAAGGTTGCCCAGAGCAATTGCCAGTGGTTCAGATTCATTCGAAACCTTCCACCCATCACTTTTGTGGTCACAGTTTGTCTCTCCATGTGAGAGAGGGTATGCCCAGATGTGGGTCCCTTGCTCGCTGTGCCATAGGGAAACAGGCTGCACCTCACTGAGGAGGTCCATCAAGGCCGAAATATGTCTGGGGTTGCTTGGTTTTCTGTGCAGAAGGGACCTGGTTTAGCAGTTCGGGCTGGGCTGCTACCATTGGTGGCGGCAGCTGACTTATTTGCACATGGCTGGACCCCTTTTGCAATGGCGCAGATGGGCTAAAAAACGGTGGTGTGGAAGGTTGCCCAGAGCCAGTGGTTGAGATTCATTTGAAACCTTCCACCCATCACTTTTGTGTTCACAGTTTGTCTCTCCATGTGAGAGAGGGTATGCCCAGACGTGGGTCCCTTGCTCGCTGCGACATAGAGAACCAGGCTGCACCTCACTGAGGAGGTCTGTCAAGGCTGAAACACGTCTGGGGTTGCTTGGTTGTCTGTGCAGAGGGGACCTGGCCTAGCAGTTTGGGCTGGGCTGCTACCATTGGTGGCGGCAGCTGACTGACTTGCACATGGCTGGACCCCTTTTGCAATGGCGCAGACGGGCTAAAAAACGGTGGTGTGGAAGGTTGCCCAGAGCAATTGCCAGTGGTTCGGATTAATTCAAAACCTTCCACCCATCACTTTTGTGGTCACAGTTTGTCTTTCCATGTGAGAGAGGGTATGCCCAGACGTGGGTCCCTTGCTCACTGCGCCATAGGGAACCAGGCTGCACCTCACTGAGGAGTTCCATCAAGGCCGAAATATGTCTGGGGTTGCTTGGTTTTCTGGGCAGAGGGGACCTGGCCTAGCAGTTCGGGCTGGGCTGCTACCATTGGTGGCGGCAGCTGACTGATTTGCACATGGCTGGACCCCTTTTGCAATGGCGCAGACAGGCTAAAAAACAGTGGTGTGGAAGGTTGCCCAGAGCAATTGCCAGTGGCTCAGATTCATTCGAAACCTTCCACCCATCCCTTTTATGGTCACAGTTTGTCTCTCCATGTGAGAGAGGGTATGTCCAGACGTGGGTCCCTTGCTCACTGCGCCATAGGGAACCAGGCTGCACCTCACTGAGGAGGTCCATCAAGGCCGAAAAATGTCTGGGGTTGCTTGGTTTTCTGTGCAGAGGGGACCTGGCCTAGCAGTTCGGGTTGGGCTGCTACCATTGGTGGCGGCAGCTGACTGATTTGCACATGGCTGGACCCCTTTTGCAATGGTGCAGACGGGCTAAAAAACAGTGGTGTGGAAGGTTGCCCAGAGCAATTGCCAGTGGTTCAGATTAATTCGAAACCTTCCACCCATCACTTTTGTGGTCACAGTTTGTCTCTCCATGTGAGAGAGGGTATGCGCAGACGTGGGTCCCTTGCTCGCTGCGCCATAGGGAACCAGGATGCACCTCACTGAGGAGGTCCATCAAGGCTGAAACATGTCTGGGGTTGCTTGGTTTTCTGTGCAGAGGGGACCTGGCCTACCAGTTCAGGCTGGGCTGCTACCATTGGTGGCGACAGCTGCCTAATTTGCCCATGGCTGGACCCCTTTTGCAATGGCGCAAACGGGCTAAAAAACGGTGGTGTGGAAGATTGCCCAGAGCAATTGCCAGTGGTTCAGATTAATTCGAAACCTTCCACCCATCACTTTAGTGGTCACAGTTTGTCTCTCCATGTGAGAGAGGATATGCCCAGACGTGGGTCCCTTGCTCGCTGCGCCATAGGGAACCAGGCTGCACCTCACTGAGGAGGTCCGTCAAGGCTGAAACATATCTGGGGTTGCTTGGTTTTCTGTGCAGAGGGGACCTGGCCTAGCAGTTCGGGCTGGGCTGCTACCATTGGTGGCGGCAGCTGACTGACTTGCACATGGCTGGACCCCTTTTGCAATGGCGCAGATGGGCTAAAAAACGGTGGTGTGGAAGGTTGCCCAGAGCAATTGCCAGTGGTTCAGATTAATTCAAAACCTTCCACCCATCACTTTTGTGGTCACAGTTTGTCTCTCCGTGTGAGAGAGGGTATGCCCAGACATGGGTCCCTTGCTCGCTGCAGCATAGGGAACCAGGCTGCACCTCACTGAGGAGGTTCATCAAGGCCGAAACATGTCTGGGGATTCTTGGTTTTCTGTGCAGAGGGGACCTGCTTTAGCAGTTCAGGCTGGGCTGCTACCATTGGTGGCGGCAGCTGACTTATTTGCACATGGCTGGACCCCTTTTGCAATGGCGCAGACGGGCTAAAAAACAGTGGTGTGGAAGGTTGCCCAGAGCAATTGCCAGTGGCTCAGATTCATTCGAAACCTTCCACCCATCCCTTTTATGGTCACAGTTTGTCTCTCCATGTGAGAGAGTGTGTGCCCAGATGTGGGTGACTTGCTCACTGCGCCATAGGGAACCAGGCTGCACCTCACTGAGGAGGTCCATCAAGGCCGAAACATGTCTGGGGTTGCTTGGTTTTCTGTGCAGAGGGGACCTGGCCTAGCAGTTCCGGCTGGGCTGCTACCATTGGTGGCGGCAGCTGACTGATTTGCACATGGCTGGAACCCTTTTGCAATGGTGCAGACGGGCTAAAAAGCAGTGGTGTGGAAGGTTGCCCAGAGCAATTGCCAGTGGTTCAGATTCATTCAAAACCTTCCACCCATCACTTTTGTGGTCACAGTTTGTCTCTCCATGTGAGAGAGGGTATGCCCAGACGTAGGGTCCCTTGCTCGCTGTGCCATAGGGAGCCAGGCTGCACCTCACTGAGGAGGTCCATCAAGGCCGAAACATGTCTGGGGTTGCTTGGTTTTCTGTGCAGAGGGGACCTGGCCTTGCAGTTCGGGCTTGGCTGCCACCATTTGTGGCGGCAGCTGACTGATTTGCACATGGCTGGACCCCTTTTGCAATGGCGCAGACGGACTAAAAAACGGTGGTGTGGAAGGTTGCCCAGAGCAATTGCCAGTGGTTCAGATTCATTCAAAACCTTCCACCCATCACTTTTGTGGTCACAGTTTGTCTCTCCATGTGAGAGAGGGTATGCCCAGACGTGGGTCCCTTGCTCGCTGCGTCATAGGGAACCAGGCTGCACCTCACTGAGGAGGTCCGTCAAGGCCGAAACATGTCTGGGGTTGCTTGGTTTTCTGTGCAGAGGGGACCTGGCCTACCAGTTCGGGCTGGGCTGCCACCATTTGTGGCGGCAGCTGACTGATCTGCACATGGCTGGACCCCTTTTGCAATGGTGCAGAAGGGCTAAAAAACGGTGGTGTGGAAGTTTGCCCAGAGCAATTGCCAGTGGTTCAGATTAATTCAAAACCTTCCACCCATCACTTTTGTGGTCACAGTTTGTCTCTCCATGTGAGAGAGGGTATGCCCAGAAGTGCATCCCTTGCTCGCTGCGCCATAGGGAACCAGGCTGCACCTCACTGAGGAGGTCCATCAAGGCCGAAACATGTCTGGGGTTGCTTGGTTTTCTGGGCAGAGGGGACCTGGCCTAGCAGTTTGGGCTGGGCTGCTACCATTGGTGGCTGCAGCTGACTGATTTGCACATGGCTGGACCCCTTTTGCAATGGCGCAGTCAGGCTAAAAAACAGTGGTGTGGAAGGTTGCCCAGAGCAATTGCCAGTGGGTCAGATTCATTCAAAACCTTCCACCCATCCCTTTTTTGGTCACAGTTTGTCTCTCCATGTGAGAGAGGGTATGCCCAGATGTGGGTCGCTTGCTCGCTGTGCCATAGGGAAACAGGCTGCACCTCACTGAGGAGGTCCATCAAGGCCGAAATTTGTCTGGGGTTGCTTGGTTTTCTGTGCAGAAGGGACCTGGTTTAGCAGTTCGGGCTGGGCTGCTACCATTGGTGGCGGCAGCTGACTTATTTGCACATGGCTGGACCCCTTTTGCAAAGGTGCAGACGGGCTAAAAAACGGTGGTGTGGAAGGTTGCCCAGAGCAATTGCCAGTGGTTGAGATTCATTTGAAACCTTCCACCCATCACTTTTGTGTTCACAGTTTGTCTCTCCATGTGAGAGAGGGTATGCCCAGATGTGGGTCCCTTGCTCGCTATGCCATAGGGAACCAGGCTGCACCTCACTGAGGAGGTCCATCAAGGCCGAAACATGTCTGGGGTTGCTTAGTTTTCTGGGCAGAGGGGACCTGGCCTAGCAGTTTGGGCTGGGCTGCTACCATTGGTGGCTGCAGCTGACTGATTTGCACATGGCTGGACCCCTTTTGCAATGGCGCAGTCAGGCTAAAAAACAGTGGTGTGGAAGGTTGCCCAGAGCAATTGCCAGTGGGTCAGATTCATTCGAAACCTTCCACCCATCCCTTTTTTGGTCACAGTTTGTCTCTCCATGTGAGAGAGGGTATGCCCAGATGTGGGTCGCTTGCTCGCTGTGCCATAGGGAAACAGGCTGCACCTCACTGAGGAGGTCCATCAAGGCCGAAATATGTCTGGGGTTGCTTGGTTTTCTGTGCAGAAGGGACCTGGTTTAGCAGTTCGGGCTGGGCTGCTACCATTGGTGGCGGCAGCTGACTTATTTGCACATGGCTGGACCCCTTTTGCAATGGCGTAGATGGGCTAAAAAACGGTGGTGTGGAAGGTTGCCCAGAGCCAGTGGTTGAGATTCATTTGAAACCTTCCACCCATCACTTTTGTGTTCACAGTTTGTCTCTCCATGTGAGAGAGGGTATGCCCAGACGTGGGTCCCTTGCTCGCTGCGCCATAGGGAACCAGGCTGCACCTCACTGAGGAGTTCCATCAAGGCCGAAACATGTCTGGGGTTGCTTGGTTTTCTGTGCAGAGGGGACCTGGCCTACCAGTTCAGGCTGGGCTGCTACCATTGGTGGCAGCAGCTGCCTGATTTGCCCATGGCTGGACCCCTTTTGCAATGGCGCAGATGGGCTAAAAAACGGTGGTGTGGAAGGTTGCCCAGAGCAATTGCCAGTGGTTCAGATTAATTCGAAATCTTCCACCCATCACTTTTGTGGTCACAGTTTGTCTCTCCATGTGAAAGAGGGTATGCCCAGACGTGGGTCCCTTGCTCGCTGCGCCATAGAGAACCAGGCTGCACCTCACTGAGGAGGTCTGTCAAGGCTGAAACATGTCTGGGGTTGCTTGGTTGTCTGTGCAGAGGGGACCTGGCCTAGCAGTTTGGGCTGGGCTGCTACCATTGGTGGCGGCAGCTGACTGACTTGCACATGGCTGGACCCCTTTTGCAATGGCGCAGACGGGCTAAAAAACGGTGGTGTGAAAGGTTGCCCAGAGCAATTGCCAGTGGTTCAGATTAATTCAAAACCTTCCACCCATCACTTTTGTGGTCACAGTTTGTCTCTCCATGTGAGAGAGGGTATGCCCAGACGTTGGTCCCTTGCTCACTGCGCCATAGGGAACCAGGCTGCACCTCACTGAGGAGTTCCATCAAGGCCGAAACATGTCTGGGGTTGCTTGGTTTTCTGGGCAGAGGGGACCTGGCCTAGCAGTTCGGGCTGGGCTGCTACCATTGGTGGCGGCAGCTGACTGATTTGCACATGGCTGGACCCCTTTTGCAATGGCGCAGACAGGCTAAAAAACAGTGGTGTGGAAGGTTGCCCAGAGCAATTGCCAGTGGCTCAGATTCATTCAAAACCTTCCACCCATCCCTTTTATGGTCACAGTTTGTCTCTCCATGTGAGAGAGGGTATGCCCAGACGTGGGTCCCTTGCTCACTGCGCCATAGGGAACCAGGCTGCACCTCACTGAGGAGGTCCATCAAGGCCGAAAAATGTCTGGGGTTGCTTGGTTTTCTGTGCAGAGGGGACCTGGCCTAGCAGTTCGGGTTGGGCTGCTACCATTGGTGGCGGCAGCTGACTGATTTGCACATGGCTGGACCCCTTTTGCAATGGTGCAGACGGGCTAAAAAACAGTGGTGTGGAAGGTTGCCCAGAGCAATTGCCAGTGGTCCAGATTAATTCGAAACCTTCCACCCATCACTTTTGTGGTCACAGTTTGTCTCTCCATGTGAGAGAGGGTAGGCCCAGACGTGGGTCCCTTGCTCGCTGCGCCATAGGGAACCAGGCTGCACCTCACTGAGGAGGTCCATCAAGGCTGAAACATGTCTGGGGTTGCTTGGTTTTCTGTGCAGAGGGGACCTGGCCTACCAGTTCAGGCTGGGCTGCTACCATTGGTGGCGGCAGCTGCCTGATTTGCCCATGGCTGGACCCCTTTTGCAATGGCGCAGACGGGCTAAAAAACGGTGGTGTGGAAGATTGCCCAGAGCAATTGCCAGTGGTTCAGATTAATTCGAAACCTTCCACCCATCACTTTAGTGGTCACAGTTTGTCTCTCCATGTGAGAGAGGATATGCCCAGACGTGGGTCCCTTGCTCGCTGCGCCATAGGGAACCAGGCTGCACCTCACTGAGGAGGTCCTTCAAGGCTGAAACATATCTGGGGTTGCTTGGTTTTCTGTGCAGAGGGGACCTGGCCTAGCAGTTCGGGCTGGGCTGCTACCATTGGTGGCGGCAGCTGACTGACTTGCACATGGCTGGACCCCTTTTGCAATGGCGCAGACGGGCTAAAAAACGGTGGTGTGGAAGGTTGCCCAGAGCAATTGCCAGTGGTTCAGATTAATTCAAAACCTTCCACCCATCACTTTTGTGGTCACAGTTTGTCTCTCCGTGTGAGAGAGGGTATGCCCAGACATGGGTCCCTTGCTCGCTGCAGCATAGGGAACCAGGCTGCACCTCACTGAGGAGGTTCATCAAGGCCGAAACATGTCTGGGGATTCTTGGTTTTCTGTGCAGAGGGGACCTGCTTTAGCAGTTCAGGCTGGGCTGCTACCATTGGTGGCGGCAGCTGACTTATTTGCACATGGCTGGACCCCTTTTGCAATGGCGCAGACGGGCTAAAAAACAGTGGTGTGGAAGGTTGCTCAGAGCAATTGCCAGTGGCTCAGATTCATTCAAAACCTTCCACCCATCCCTTTTATGGTCACAGTTTGTCTCTCCATGTGAGAGAGTGTGTGCCCAGATGTGGGTGACTTGCTCACTGCGCCATAGGGAACCAGGTTGCACCTCACTGAGGAGGTCCATCAAGGCCGAAACATGTCTGGGGTTGCTTGGTTTTCTGTGCAGAGGGGACCTGGCCTAGCAGTTCCGGCTGGGCTGCTACCATTGGTGGCGGCAGCTGACTGATTTGCACATGGCTGGACCCCTTTTGCAATGGCGCAGACAGGCTAAAAACAGTGGTGTGGAAGGTTGCCCAGAGCAATTGCCAGTGGCTCAGATTCATTCGAAACCTTCCACCCATCCCTTTTATGGTCACAGTTTGTCTCTCCATGTGAGAGAGGGTATGCCCAGACTTGGGTCCCTTGCTCACTGCGCCATAGGGAACCAGGCTGCACTTCACTGAGGAGGTCCATCAAGGCCAAAAAATGTCTGGGGTTACTTGGTTTTCTGTGCAGAGGGGACCTGGCCTAGCAGTTCGGGTTGGGCTGCTACCATTGGTGGCGGCAGCTGACTATTTGCACATGGCTGGACCCGTTTTGCAATGGTGCAGACGGGCTAAAAACAGTGGTGTGGAAGGTTGCCCAGAGCAATTGCCAGTGGTTCAGATTAATTTGAAATCTTCCACCCATCACTTTTGTGGTCACAGTTTGTCTCTCCATGTGAGAGAGGATATGCCCAGACGTGGGTCCCTTGCTCGCTGCGCCATAGGGAACCAGGCTGCACCTCACTGACGAGGTCCTTCAAGGCTGAAACATATCTGGGGTTGCTTGGTTTTCTGTGCAGAGGGGACCTGGCCTAGCAGTTCGGGCTGGGCTGCTACCATTGGTGGCGGCAGCTGACTGACTTGCACATGGCTGGACCCCTTTTGCAATGGCGCAGACGGGCTAAAAAACGGTGGTGTGGAAGGTTGCCCAGAGCAATTGCCAGTGGTTCAGATTAATTCAAAACCTTCCACCCATCACTTTTGTGGTCACAGTTTGTCTCTCCGTGTGAGAGAGGGTATGCCCAGACATGGGTCCCTTGCTCGCTGCAGCATAGGGAACCAGGCTGCACCTCACTGAGGAGGTTCATCAAGGCCGGAACATGTCTGGGGATTCTTGGTTTTCTGTGCAGAGGGGACCTGCTTTAGCAGTTCAGGCTGGGCTGCTACCATTGGTGGCGGCAGCTGACTTATTTGCACATGGCTGGACCCCTTTTGCAATGGCGCAGACGGGCTAAAAAACAGTGGTGTGGAAGGTTGCCCAGAGCAATTGCCAGTGGCTCAGATTCATTCAAAACCTTCCACCCATCCCTTTTATGGTCACAGTTTGTCTCTCCATGTGAGAGAGTGTGTGCCCAGATGTGGGTGACTTGCTCACTGCGCCATAGGGAACCAGGCTGCACCTCACTGAGGAGGTCCATCAAGGCCGAAACATGTCTGGGGTTGCTTGGTTTTCTGTGCAGAGGGGACCTGGCCTAGCAGTTCCGGCTGGGCTGCTACCATTGGTGGCGGCAGCTGACTGATTTGCACATGGCTGGACCCCTTTTGCAATGGTGCAGACGGGCTAAAAAGCAGTGGTGTGGAAGGTTGCCCAGAGCAATTGCCAGTGGTTCAGATTCATTCAAAACCTTCCACCCATCACTTTTGTGGTCACAGTTTGTCTCTCCATGTGAGAGAGGCTATGCCCAGACGTAGGGTCCCTTGCTCGCTGTGCCATAGGGAACCAGGCTGCACCTCACTGAGGAGGTCCAACAAGGCCGAAACATGTCTGGGGTTGCTTGGTTTTCTGTGCAGAGGGGACCTGGCCTTGCAGTTCGGGCTGGGCTGCCACCATTTGTGGCGGCAGCTGACTGATTTGCACATGGCTGGACCCCTTTTGCAATGGCGCAGACGGACTAAAAAACGGTGGTGTGGAAGGTTGCCCAGAGCAATTGCCAGTGGTTCAGATTCATTCAAAACCTTCCACCCATCACTTTTGTGGTCACAGTTTGTCTCTCCATGTGATTGAGGGTATGCCCAGACATGGGTTCCTTCCTCGCTGCGCCATAGGGAACCAGGCTGCACCTCACTGAGGAGGTCCATCAAGGCCGAAACAGGTCTGGGGTTTTTTGGTTTTCTGTGCAGAGGGGACCTGGCATAGCAGTTTTGGCTGGGCTGCTACCATTGGTTGCGGCAGCTGACTGATTTCCACATGGCTGGACCCATTTTGCAATGGCGCAGACGGGCTAAAAAACGGTGGTGTGGAAGGTTGCCCAGAGCAATTGCCAGTGGTTCAGATTCATTCGAAACCTTCCACCCATCACTTTTATGGTAACAGTTTGTCTCTCCATGTGAGAGAGGGTATGCCCAGACGTGGGTCCCTTGCTCACTGCGCCAAAGGGAACCAGGCTGCACCTCACTGAGGAGGTCCATCAAGGCCGAAAAATGTCTGGGGTTGCTTGGTTTTCTGGGCAGAGGGGACCTGGCCTAGCAGTTCGGGCTGGGCTGCTACCATTGGTGGCGGCAGCTGACTATTTGCACATGGCTGGACCCCTTTTGCAATGGTGCAGACGGGCTAAAAACAGTGGTGTGGAAGGTTGCCCAGAGCAATTGCCAGTGGTTCAGATTAATTTGAAACCTTCCACCCATCACTTTTGTGGTCACAGTTTGTCTCTCCATGTGAGAGAGGGTATGCCCAGACGTGGGTCCCTTGCTCGCTGCGTCATAGGGAACCAGGCTGCACCTCACTGAGGAGGTCCGTCAAGGCCGAAACATGTCTGGGGATGCTTGGTTTTCTGTGCAGAGGGGACCTGGCCTAGCAGTTCGGGCTGGGCTGCTACCATTGGTAGCGCTAGCTGACTGATTTGCACATTCCTGGACCCCTTTTGCAATGGTGCAGACGGGCTAAAAAATGGTGGTGTGGAAGGTTGCCCAGAGCAATTGCCAGTGGTTCAGATTAATTCAAAACCTTCCACCCATCACTTTTATGGTCACAGTTTGTGTTTCCATGCGAGAGAGGGTATGCCCGACGTGGGTCCCTTGCTCGCTGCGCCATAGGGAACCAGGCTGCACCTCACAGAGGAGGTCCATCAAGGCCGAAACATGTCTGGGGTTGCTTGGTTTTCTGTGCAGAGGGGACCTGGCCCTAGCAGTTTGGGTTGGGCTGCTACCATTGGTGGCGGCAGCTGACTGATTTACACATGGCTGGACCCCTTTTGCAATGGTGCAGACGGGCTAAAAAACGGTGGTGTGGAAGGTTGCCCAGAGCAATTGCCAGTGGTTCAGATTCATTCGAAACCTTCCAACCATCACTTTTGTGGTCATAGTTTGTCTCTCCATGTGAGAGAGGGTATGCCCAGACGTGGGTCCCTTGCTCGCTGCGCCATAGGGAACCAGGCTGCACCTCACTGAGGAGGTCCATCAAGGCCGAAACATGTCTGGGGTTGCTTGGTTTTCTGTGCAGAGGGGACCTGGCCTAGCAGTTCGCGCTGGGCTGCCACCATTTGTGGCGGGAGCTGACTGATTTGCATATGGCTGGACCCCTTTTGCAATGGTGCAGAAGGGCTAAAAAACGGTGGTGTGGAAGGTTGCCCAGAGCAATTGCCAGTGGTTCAGATTAATTCAAAACCTTCCACCCATCACTTTTGTGGTCACAGTTTGTCTCTCCATGTGAGAGAGGGTATGCCCAGACGTGGGTCCCTTGCTCGCTGCGTCATAGGGAAGCAGGCTGCACCTCACTGAGGAGGTCCATCAAGGCTGAAACATGTCTGGGGTTGCTTGGTTTTCTGTGCAGAGGGGACCTGGTTTAGCCGTTCGGGCTGGGCTGCTACCATTGGTGGCGGCAGCTAACTTATTTGCACATGGCTGGACCCCTTTTGCAATGGCGCAGACGGGCTAAAAAATGGTGGTGTGGAAGGTTGCCCAGAGCAATTGCGAGTGGTTGAGATTCATTCGAAACCTTCCACCCATCACTTTCGTGTTCACAGTTTGTCTCTCCATGTGAGAGAGGGTATGGCCAGACGTGGGTCCCTTGCTCGCTGCGTCATAGGGAACCAGGCTGCACCTCACTGAGGAGGTCTGTCAAGGCCGAAACATGTCTGGGGTTGCTTGGTTTTTTGTGCAGAGGGGACCTGGCCTAGCAGTTCAGGCTGGGCTGCCACCATTTGTGGCGGCAGCTGACTGATTTGCACATGGCTGGACCTCTTTTGCAATGGTGCAGAAGGGCTAAAAAACGGTGGTGTGGAAGTTTGCCCAGAGCAATTGCCAGTGGTTCAGATTAATTCAAAACCTTCCACCCATCACTTTTGTGGTCACAGTTTGTCTCTCCATGTGAGAGAGGGTATGCCCAGACGTGGGTCCTTTGCTCGCTGCGTCATAGGGAACCAGGCTGCACCTCACTGAGGAGGTCCATCAAGGCCGAAACATGTCTGGGGTTGCTTGGTTTTCTGTGCAGAGGGGACCTAGTTTAGCAGTTCGTGCTGGGCTGCTACCATTGGTGACGGCAGCTGACTTATTTGCACATGGCTGGACCCCTTTTGCAATGGCGCAGATGGGCTAAAAAACGGTGGTGTGGAAGGTTGCCCAGAGCAATTGCCAGTGGTTGAGATTCATTCAAAACCTTCCACCCATTACTTTTGTGTTCACAGTTTGTCTCTCCATGTGAGAGAGGGTATGCCCAGATGTGGGTCCCTTGCTCGCTGTGCCAAAGGGAACCAGGCTGCACCTCACTGAGGAGGTCCATCGAGGCCGAAACATGTCTGGGGTTGCTTGGTTTTCTGGGCAGAGGGGACCTGGCTTAGCAGTTTGGGCTGGGCTGCTACCATTGGTGGCGGTTGCTGACTGATTTGCACATGGCTGGACCCCTTTTGCAATGGTGCAGAAGGGCTAAAAAACGGTGGTGTGGAAGGTTGCCCAGAGCAATTGCCAGTGGTTCAGATAATTTCAAAACCTTCCACCCATCACTTTTGTGGTCACAGTTTGTCTCTCCATGTGAGAGAGGGTATGCCCAGACGTGCGTCCCTTGCTCGCTGCGCCATAGGGAACCAGGCTGCACCTCACTGAGGAGGTCCATCAAGGCCGAAACATGTCTGGGGTTGCTTGGTTTTCTGTGCAGAGGGGACCTGGTTTAGCAGTTCGGGCTGGGCTGCTACCATTGGTGGCGGCAGCTGACTTATTTGCACATGGCTGGACCCCTTTTGCAAAGGTGCAGACGGGCTAAAAAACGGTGGTGTGGAAGGTTGCCCAGAGCAATTGCCAGTGGTTGAGATTCATTTGAAACCTTCCACCCATCACTTTTGTGTTCACAGTTTGTCTCTCCATGTGAGAGAGGGTATGCCCAGATGTGGGTCCCTTGCTCGCTATGCCATAGGGGACCAGGCTCCACCTCACTGAGGAGGTCCATCAAGGCCGAAACATGTCTGGGGTTGCTTGGTTTTTTGGGCAGAGGGGACCTGGCCTAGCAGTTCGGGCTGGGCTGCTACCTTTGGTGGCGGCAGCTGACTGATTTGCACATGGCTGGACCCCTTTTGCAATGGCGCAGTCAGGCTAAAAAACAGTGGTGTGGAAGGTTGCCCAGAGCAATTGCCAGTGGCTCAGATTCATTCGAAACCTTCCACCCATCCCTTTTTTGGTCACAGTTTGTCTCTCCATGTGAGAGAGGGTATGCCCAGACGTGGGTCCCTTGCTCGCTGCGCCATAGGGAACCAGGCTGCACCTCATTGAGGAGGTCCGTCAAGGCCGAAACATGTCTGGGGTTGCTTGGTTTTCTGTGCAGAGGGGACCTGGCCTAGCAGTTCGGGTTGGGCTGCTACCATTGGTGGCGGCAGCTGACTGATTTGCACATGGCTGGACCCATTTTGCAATGGTGCAGAGGGGCTAAAAAACGGTGGTGTGGAAGGTTGCCCAGAGCAATTGCCAGTGGTTCAGATTCATTCGAAACCTTCCACCCATCAATTTTGTGGTCACAGTTTGTCTCTCCATGTGAGAGAGGGTATGCCCAGATGTGGGTCCCTTGCTCGCTGTGCCATAGGGAAACAGGCTGCACCTCACTGAGGAGGTCCATCAAGGCCGAAATATGTCTGGGGTTGCTTGGTTTTCTGTGCAGAAGGGACCTGGTTTAGCAGTTCGGGCTGGGCTGCTACCATTGGTGGCGGCAGCTGACTTATTTGCACATGGCTGGACCCCTTTTGCAATGGCGCAGATGGGCTAAAAAACGGTGGTGTGGAAGGTTGCCCAGAGCCAGTGGTTGAGATTCATTTGAAACCTTCCACCCATCACTTTTGTGTTCACAGTTTGTCTCTCCATGTGAGAGAGGGTATGCCCAGACGTGGGTCCCTTGCTCGCTGCGCCATAGGGAACCAGGCTGCACCTCACTGAGGAGGTCCATCAAGGCCGAAACATGTCTGGGGTTGCTTGGTTTTCTGGGCAGAGGGGACCTGGCCTAGCAGTTCGGGCTGGGCTGCTACCATTGGTGGCGGCAGCTGACTGATTTGCACATGGCTGGACCCGTTTTGCAATGGCGCAGACAGGCTAAAAAACAGTGGTGTGGAAGGTTGCCCAGAGCAATTGCCAGTGGCTCAGATTCATTCAAAACCTTCCACCCATCCCTTTTATGGTCACAGTTTGTCTCTCCATGTAAGAGAGGGTATGCCCAGACGTGGGTCCCTTGCTCACTGCGCCATAGGGAACCAGGCTGCACCTCACTGAGGAGGTCCATCAAGGACGAAACATGTCTGGGGTTGTTTGGTTTTCTGGGCAGAGGGGACCTGGCCTAGCAGTTCGGGCTGGGCTGCTAGCATTGGTGGCGGCAGCTGACTGATTTGCACATGGCTGGACCCCTTTTGCAATGGCGCAGACAGGCTAAAAAACAGTGGTGTGGAAGGTTGCCCAGAGCAATTGCCAGTGGCTCAGATTCATTCGAAACCTTCCACCCATCCCCTTTATGGTCACAGTTTGTCTCTCCATGTGAGAGAGGGTATGCCCAGACGTGGGTCCCTTGCTCACTGCGCCATAGGGAACCAGGCTGCACCTCACTGAGGAGGTCCATCAAGGCCAAAAAATGTCTGGGGTTGCTTGGTTTTCTGTGCAGAGGGGACCTGACCTAGAAGTTCGGGTTGGGCTGCTACCATTGGTGGCGGCAGCTGACTGATTTGCACATGGCTGGACCCCTTTTGCAATGGTGCAGACGGGCTAAAAAACAGTGGTGTGGAAGGTTGCCCAGAGCAATTGCCAGTGGTTCAGATTAATTCAAAACCTTCCACCCATCACTTTTGTGGTCACAGTTTGTCTCTGCATGTGAGAGAGGGTATGCCCAGACGTGGGTCCCTTGCTCGCTGCGCCATAGGGAACCAGGCTGTACCTCACTGAGGAGGTCCATCAAGTCCGAAACATGTCTGGGGTTGCTTGGTTTTCTGTGCAGAGGGGACCTGGTTTAGCAGTTCGGGCTGGGCTGCTACCATTGGTGGCGGCAGCTGACTTATTTGCACATGGCTGGACCCCTTTTGCAATGGCGCAGACGGGCTAAAAAACATTGGTGTGGAAGGTTGCCCAGAGCAATTGCCAGTGGCTCAGATTCATTCGAAACCTTCCACCCATCCCTTTTATGGTCACAGTTTGTCTCTCCATGTGAGAGAGGGTATGCCCAGACATGGGTCCCTTGCTCGCTGCCCCATAGGGAACCAGGCTGCACCTCACTGAGGAGGTCCATCAAGTCTGAAACATGTCTGGGGTTGCTTGGTTTCCTGGGCAGAGGGGACCTGGCCTAGCAGTTCGGGCTGGGCTGCTACCATTGGTGGCGGCAGCTGACTGATTTGCACATGGCTGGACCCCTTTTGCAATGGCGCAGACAGGCTAAAAATCAGTGGTGTGGAAGGTTGCCCAGAGCAATTGCCAGTGGCTCAGATTCATTCAAAACCTTCCACCCATCCCTTTTATGGTCACAGTTTGTCTCTCCATGTGAGAGAGGGTATGCCCAGACGTGGGTCCCTTGCTCACTGCGCCATAGGGAACCAGGCTGCACCTCACTGAGGAGGTCCATCAAGGACGAAACATGTCTGGGGTTGTTTGGTTTTCTGGGCAGAGGGGACCTGGCCTAGCAGTTCGGGCTGGGCTGCTACCATTGGTGGCGGCAGCTGACTGATTTGCACATGGCTGGACCCCTTTTGCAATGGCGCAGACAGGCTAAAAAACAGTGGTGTGGAAGGTTACCCAGAGCAATTGCCAGTGGCTCAGATTCATTCGAAACCTTCCACCCATCCCCTTTATGGTCACAGTTTGTCTCTCCATGTGAGAGAGGGTATGCCCAGACGTGGGTCCCTTGCTCACTGCGCCATAGGGAACCAGGCTGCACCTCACTGAGGAGGTCCATCAAGGCCAAAAAATGTCTGGGGTTGCTTGGTTTTCTGTGTAGAGGGGACCTGACCTAGAAGTTCGGTTTGGCCTGCTACAATTGGTGGCGGCAGCTGACTGATTTGCACATGGCTGGACCCCTTTTGCAATGGTGCAGATGGGCTAAAAAACAGTGGTGTGGAAGGTTGCCCAGAGCCAGTGGTTGAGATTCATTTGAAACCTTCCACCCATCACTTTTGTGTTCACAGTTTGTCTCTCCATGTGAGAGAGGGTATGCCCAGACGTGGGTCCCTTGCTCGCTGCGCCATAGGGAACCAGGCTGCACCTCACTGAGGAGGTCCATCAAGGCCGAAACATGTCTGGTGTTGCTTGGTTTTCTGGGCAGAGGGGACCTGGCCTAGCAGTTCGGGTTGGGCTGCTACCATTGGTGGTGGCAGCTGACTGATTTGCACATGGCTGGACCCGTTTTGCAATGGCGCAGACAGGCTAAAAAACAGTGGTGTGGAAGGTTGCCCAGAGCAATTGCCAGTGGCTCAGATTCATTCAAAACCTTCCACCCATCCCTTTTGTGGTCACAGTTTGTCTCTCCATGTGAGAGAGGGTATGCCCAGACGTGGGTCCCTTGCTCACTGCGCCATAGGGAACCAGGCTGCACCTCACTGAGGAGGTCCATCAAGGACGAAACATGTCTGGGGTTGTTTGGTTTTCTGGGCAGAGGGGACCTGGCCTAGCAGTTCGGGCTGGGCTGCTACCATTGGTGGCGGCAGCTGACTGATTTGCACATGGCTGGACCCCTTTTGCAATGGCGCAGACAGGCTAAAAAACAGTGGTGTGGAAGGTTACCCAGAGCAATTGCCAGTGGCTCAGATTCATTCGAAACCTTCCACCCATCCCCTTTATGGTCACAGTTTGTCTCTCCATGTGAGAGAGGGTATGCCCAGACGTGGGTCCCTTGCTCACTGCGCCATAGGGAACCAGGCTGCACCTCACTGAGGAGGTCCATCAAGGCCAAAAAATGTCTGGGGTTGCTTGGTTTTCTGTGTAGAGGGGACCTGACCTAGAAGTTCGGTTTGGCCTGCTACAATTGGTGGCGGCAGCTGACTGATTTGCACATGGCTGGACCCCTTTTGCAATGGTGCAGACGGGCTAAAAAACAGTGGTGTGGAAGGTTGCCCAGAGCCAGTGGTTGAGATTCATTTGAAACCTTCCACCCATCACTTTTGTGTTCACAGTTTGTCTCTCCATGTGAGAGAGGGTATGCCCAGACGTGGGTCCCTTGCTCGCTGCGCCATAGGGAACCAGGCTGCACCTCACTGAGGAGGTCCATCAAGGCCGAAACATGTCTGGTGTTGCTTGGTTTTCTGGGCAGAGGGGACCTGGCCTAGCAGTTCGGGTTGGGCTGCTACCATTGGTGGCGGCAGCTGACTGATTTGCACATGGCTGGACCCGTTTTGCAATGGCGCAGACAGGCTAAAAAACAGTGGTGTGGAAGGTTGCCCAGAGCAATTGCCAGTGGCTCAGATTCATTCAAAACCTTCCACCCATCCCTTTTATGGTCACAGTTTGTCTCTCCATGTAAGAGAGGGTATGCCGAGACGTGGGTCCCTTGCTCACTGCGCCATAGGGAACCAGGCTGCACCTCACTGAGGAGGTCCATCAAGGACGAAACATGTCTGGGGTTGTTTGGTTTTCTGGGCAGAGGGGACCTGGCCTAGCAGTTCGGGCTGGGCTGCTACCATTGGTGGCGGCAGCTGACTGATTTGCACATGGCTGGACCCCTTTTGCAATGGCGCAGACAGGCTAAAAAACAGTGGTGTGGAAGGTTGCCCAGAGCAATTGCCAGTGGCTCAGATTCATTCGAAACCTTCCACCCATCCCCTTTATGGTCACAGTTTGTCTCTCCATGTGAGAGAGGGTATGCCCAGACGTGGGTCCCTTGCTCACTGCGCCATAGGGAACCAGGCTGCACCTCACTGAGGAGGTCCATCAAGGCCAAAAAATGTCTGGGGTTGCTTGGTTTTCTGTGCAGAGGGGACCTGACCTAGAAGTTCGGGTTGGGCTGCTACCATTGGTGGCGGCAGCTGACTGATTTGCACATGGCTGGACCCCTTTTGCAATGGTGCAGACGGGCTAAAAAACAGTGGTGTGGAAGGTTGCCCAGAGCAATTGCCAGTGGTTCAGATTAATTCGAAACCTTCCACCCATCACTTTTGTGGTCACAGTTTGTCTCTGCATGTGAGAGAGGGTATGCCCAGACGTGGGTCCCTTGCTCGCTGCGCCATAGGGAACCAGGCTGCACCTCACTGAGGAGGTCCATCAAGTCCGAAACATGTCTGGGGTTGCTTGGTTTTCTGTGCAGAGGGGACCTGGTTTAGCAGTTCGGGCTGGGCTGCTACCATTGGTGGCGGCAGCTGACTTATTTGCACATGGCTGGACCCCTTTTGCAATGGCGCAGACGGGCTAAAAAACATTGGTGTGGAAGGTTGCCCAGAGCAATTGCCAGTGGCTCAGATTCATTCGAAACCTTCCACCCATCCCTTTTATGGTCACAGTTTGTCTCTCCATGTGAGAGAGGGTATGCCCAGACATTGGTCCCTTGCTCGCTGCCCCATAGGGAACCAGGCTGCACCTCACTGAGGAGGTCCATCAAGTCCGAAACATGTCTGGGGTTGCTTGGTTTTCTGTGCAGAGGGGACCTGGCCTAGCAGTTCGGGCTGGCCTGCTACCATTGATGGCGGCAGCTGACTCATTTGCACATGGCTGGACCCCTTTTGCAATGGCGCAGACCGGCTAAAAAATGGTGGTGTGGAAGGTTGCACAGAGCAATTGCCAGTGGTTCAGATTAATTCAAAACCTTCCACCCATCACTTTTGTGGTCACAGTTTGTCTCTCCATGTGAGAGAGGGTATGCCCAGACGTGGGTCCCTTGCTCGCTGCGCCATAGGGAACCAGGCTGCACCTCACTGAGGAGGTCCATCAAGGCCGAAAAATGTCTGGGGTTGCTTGGTTTTGTGTGCAGAGGGGACCTGGCCTAGCAGTTCGGGTTGGGCTGCTACCATTGGTGGCGGCAGCTGACTGATTTGCACATGGCTGGACCCCTTTTGCAATGGTGCAGATGGGCTAAAAAACGGTGGTGTGGAAGGTTTCCCAGAGCAATTGCCAGTGGTTGAGATTCATTCGAAACCTTCCACCCATCACTTTTATGTTCACAGTTTGTCTCTCCATGTGAGAGAGGGAATGCCCAGACGTGGGTCCCTTGCTCGCTGCGCCATAGGGAAACAGGCTGCACCTCACTGAAGAGGTCCATCAAGGCCGAAACATGTCTGGGGTTGCTTGGTTTTCTGTGCAGAAGGGACCTGGTTTAGCAGTTCGAGCTGGGCTGCTACCATTGGTGGCGGCAGCTGACTTATTTGCACATGGCTGGACCCCTTTTGCAATGGCGCAGACGGGCCAAAAAACGGTGGTGTGGAAGGTTCCCCAGAGCAATTGCCAGTGGTTGAGATTCATTCGAAACCTTCCACCCATCACTTTTGTGTTCACAGTTTGTCTCTCCATGTGAGAGAGGGTATGCCCAGACGTGGGTCCCTTGCTCGCTGCGCCATAGGGAACCAGGCTGCACCTCACTGAGGAGGTCCATCAAGGCCGAAACATGTCTGGGGTTTCTTGGTTTTCTGGGCAGAGGGGACCTGGCCTAGCAGTTCGGGCTGGGCTGCTACCATTGGTGGCGGCAGCTGACTGATTTGCACATGGCTGGACCCCTTTTGCAATGGCACAGACAGGCTAAAAATCAGTGGTGTGGAAGGTTGCCCAGAGCAATTGCCAGTGGCTCAGATTCATTCAAAACCTTCCACCCATCCCTTTTATGGTCACAGTTTGTCTCTCCATGTGAGAGAGGGTATGCCCAGACGTGGGTCCCTTGCTCACTGCGCCATAGGGAACCAGGCTGCACCTCACTGAGGAGGTCCATCAAGGACAAAACATGTCTGGGGTTGTTTGGTTTTCTGGGCAGAGGGGACCTGGCCTAGCAGTTCGGGCTGGGCTGCTACCATTGGTGGCGGCAGCTGACTGATTTGCACATGGCTGGACCCCTTTTGCAATGGCGCAGACAGGCTAAAAAACAGTGGTGTGGAAGGTTACCCAGAGCAATTGCCAGTGGCTCAGATTCATTCGAAACCTTCCACCCATCCCCTTTATGGTCACAGTTTGTCTCTACATGTGAGAGAGGGTATGCCCAGACGTGGGTCCCTTGCTCACTGCGCCATAGGGAACCAGGCTGCACCTCACTGAGGAGGTCCATCAAGGCCAAAAAATGTCTGGGGTTGCTTGGTTTTCTGTGTAGAGGGGACCTGACCTAGAAGTTCGGTTTGGCCTGCTACAATTGGTGGCGGCAGCTGACTGATTTGCACATGGCTGGACCCCTTTTCCAATGGTGCAGACGGGCTAAAAAACGGTGGTGTGGAAGGTTGCCCAGAGCAATTGCCAGTGGTTCAGATTAATTCAAACCTTCCACCCATCACTTTTGTGGTCACAGTTTGTCTCTGCATGTGAGAGAGGGTATGCCCAGACGTGGGTCCCTTGCTCGCTGCGCCATAGGGAACCAGGCTGCACCTCACTGAGGAGGTCCGTCAAGGCTGAAACATGTCTGGGGTTGCTTGGTTTTCTGTGCAGAGGGGACCTGGCCTAGCAGTTCGGGCTGGGCTGCTACCATTGGTGGCGGCAGCTGACTGATTTGCACATGGCTGGACCCCTTTTGCAATGGCGCAGGTGGGCTAAAAAACAGTGGTGTGGAAGGTTGCCCAGAGCAATTGCCAGTGGTTCAGATTTATTTGAAACCTTCTACCAATCACTTTTGTGGTCATAGTTTGTCTCTCCATGTGAGAGAGGGTATGCCCAGACATGGGTCCCTTGCTCGCTGCAGCATAGGGAACCAGGCTGCACCTCCCTGAGGCAGTCCATCAAGTCCGAAACATGTCTGGGGTTGCTTGGTTTTCTGTGCAGAGGGGACCTGGTTTAGCAGTTCGGGCTGGGCTGCTACCATTGGTGGCGGCAGCTGACTTATTTGCACATGGCTGGACCCCTTTTGCAATGGCGCAGACGGGCTAAAAAACGGTGGTGTGGAAGGTTCCCCAGAGCAATTGCCAGTGGTTGAGATTCATTCGAAACTTTCCACCCATCACTTTTGTGTTCACAGTTTGTCTCTCCATGTGAGAGAGGGTATGCCCAGACGTGGGTCCCTTGCTCGCTGCGCCATAGGGAACCAGGCTGCACCTCACTGAGGAGGTCCATCAAGGCCGAAACATGTCTGGGGTTGCTTGGTTTTCTGGACAGAGGGGACCTGGCCTAGCAGTTCGGGCTGGGCTGCTACCATTGGTGGCGGCAGCTGACTGATTTGCACATGGCTGGACCTCTTTTGCAATGGCGCAGACAGGCTAAAAAACAGTGGTGTGGAAGGTTGCCCAGAGCAATTGCCAGTGGCTCAGATTCATTCGAAACCTTCCACCCATCCCCTTTATGGTCACAGTTTGTCTCTCCATGTGAGAGAGGGTATGCCCAGACGTGGGTCCCTTGCTCACTGCACCATAGGGAACCAGGCTGCACCTCAGTGAGGAGGTCCATCAAGGCCGAAACATGTCTGGGGTTGCTTGGTTTTCTGTGCAGAGGGGACCTGACCTAGCAGTTCGGTTTGGCCTGCTACCATTGGTGGCGGCAGCTGACTGATTTGCACATGGCTGGACCCCTTTTGCAATGGCGCAGACAGGCTAAAAAACAGTGGTGTGGAAGGTTGCCCAGAGCAATTGCCAGTGGCTCAGATTCATTCGAAACCTTCCACCCATCCCCTTTATGGTCACAGTTTGTCTCTCCATGTGAGAGAGGGTATGCCCAGACGTGGGTCCCTTGCTCACTGCACCATAGGGAACCAGGCTGCACCTCACTGAGGAGGTCCATCAAGGCCGAAACTTGTCTGGGGTTGCTTGGTTTTCTGTGCAGAGGGGACCTGACCTAGCAGTTCGGTTTGGCCTGCTACCATTGGTGGCGGCAGCTGACTGATTTGCACATGGCTGGACCCCTTTTGCAATGTTGCAGACGGGCTAAAAAACAGTGGTGTGGAAGGTTGCCCAGAGCAATTGCCAGTGGTTCAGATTAATTCAAAACCTTCCACCGATCACTTTTGTGGTCACAGTTTGTCTCTGCATGTGAGAGAGGGTATGCCCAGACGTGGGTCCCTTGCTCGCTGCGCCATAGGGAACCAGGCTGCACCTCACTGAGGAGGTCCGTCAAGGCTGAAACATGTCTGGGGTTGCTTGGTTTTCTGTGCAGAGGGGACCTGGCCTAGCAGTTCGGGCTGGGCTGCTACCATTGGTGGCGGCAGCTGACTGATTTGCACATGGCTGTACCCCTTTTGCAATGGTGCAAGTGGGCTAAAAAACGGTGGTGTGGAAGGTTGCCCAGAGCAATTGCCAGTGGTTCAGATTTATTTGAAACCTTCTACCAATCACTTTTGTGGTCACAGTTTGTCTCTCCATGTGAGAGAGGGTATGCCCAGACGTGGGTCCCTTGCTCGCTGCAGCATAGGGAACCAGGCTGCACCTCCCTGAGGCAGTCCATCAAGTCCGAAACATATCTGGGGTTGCTTGGTTTTCTGTGCAGAGGGGACCTGGTTTAGCAGTTCGGGCTGGGCTGCTACCATTGGTGGCGGCAGCTGATTTATTTGCACATGGCTGGACCCCTTTTGCAATGGTGCAGACGGGCTAAAAAACAGTGGTGTGGAAGGTTGCCCAGAGGAATTGCCATTGGTTCAGATTAATTCGAAACCTTCCACCCATCACTTTTGTGGTCACAGTTTGTCTCTCCATGTGAGAGAGGGTATACCCAGACGTGGGTCCCTTGCTCGCTGTGCCATAGGGAAACAGGCTGCACCTCACTGAGGAGGTCCATCAAGGCCGAAACATGTCTGGGGTTGCTTGGTGTTCTGTGCAGAAGGGACCTGGTTTAGCAGTTCGGGCTGGGCTGCCACCATTTGTGGCGGCAGCTGACTGATTTGCACATGGCTGGACCCCGTTTGCAATGGTGGAGAAGGGCTAAAAAACGGTGGTGTGGAAGTTTGCCCAGAGCAATTGCCAGTGGTTCAGATTAATTCAAAACCTTCCACCCATCACTTTTGTGGTCACAGTTTGTCTCTCCATGTGAGAGAGGGTATGCCCAGACGTGGGTCCCTTGCTCGCTGCGTCATAGGGAACCAGGCTGCACCTCACTGAGGAGGTCCATCAAGGCCGAAACATGTCTGGGGTTGCTTGGTTTTCTGTGCAGAGGGGACCTAGTTTAGCAGTTCGTGCTGGGCTGCTACCATTGGTGGCGGCAGCTGACTTATTTGCACATGGCTGGACCCCTTTTGCAAGGGCGCAGATGGGCTAAAAAATGGTGGTGTGGAAGTTTGCCCAGAGCAATCGCCAGTGGTTGAGATTAATTCGAAACCTTCCACCCATCACTTTTGTGTTCACAGTTTGTCTCTCCATGTGAGAGAGGGTATGCCCAGATGTGGGTCCCTTGCTCGCTGTGCCATAGGGAACCAGGCTGCACCTCACTGAGGAGGTCCATCAAGGCCGAAACATGTCTGGGGCTGCTTGGTTTTCTGGGCAGAGGGGACCTGGCCTAGCAGTTCGGGCTGGGCTGCTACCATTTGTGGCGGCTGCTGACTGATTTGCACATGGCTGGAGCCCTTTTGCAATGGTGCAGAAGGGCTAAAAAACGGTGGTGTGGAAGGTTGCCCAGAGCAATTGCCGGTGGTTCAGATAATTTCAAAACCTTCCACCCATCACTTTTGTGATCACAGTTTGTCTCTACATGTGAGAGAGGGCATGCCCAGACGTGGGTCCCTTGCTCGCTGCGCCATAGGGAACCAGGCTGCACCTCATTGAGGAGGTCCGTCAAGGCCCAAACATGTCTGGGGTTGCTTGGTTTTCTGTGCAGAGGGGACCTGGCCTAGCAGTTCGGGTTGGGCTGCTACCATTGGTGGCGGCAGCTGACTGATTTGCACATGGCTGGACCCCTTTTGCAATGGTGCAGACGGGCTAAAAAACAGTGGTGTGGAAGGTTGCCCAGAGCAATTGCCAGTAGTTCAGATTCATTCGAAACCTTCCACCCATCACTTTTGTGGTCACAGTTTGTCTCTCCATGTGAGAGAGGGTATGCCCAGACGTGCATCCCTTGCTCGCTGCGCCATAGGGAACCAGGCTGCACCTCACTGAGGTGGTCCATCAAGGCCGAAACATGCCTGGGGTTGCTTGGTTTTCTGTGCAGAGGGGACCTGGTTTAGCAGTTCGTGCTGGGCTGCTACCATTGGTGGCGGCAGCTGACTTATTTGCACATGGCTGGACCCCTTTTGCAATGGTGCAGACGGGCTAAAAAACGGTGGTGTGGAAGGTTGCCCAGAGCAATTGCCAGTGGTTCAGATTCATTCGAAACCTTCCACCCATCACTTTTGTGGTCACAGTTTGTCTCTCCATGTGAGAGAGGGTATGCCCAGATGTGGGTCCCTTGCTCGCTGTGCCATAGGGAAACAGGCTGCACCTCACTGAGGAGGTCCATCAAGGCCGAAATATGTCTGGGGTTGCTTGGTTTTCTGTGCAGAAGGGACCTGGTTTAGCAGTTCGGGCTGGGCTGCTACCATTGGTGGCAGCAGCTGACTTGTTTGCACATGGCTGGACCCCTTTTGCAATGGCGCAGACGGGCTAAAAAACGGTGGTGTGGAAGGTTGCCCAGAGCCAGTGGTTGAGATTCATTTGAAACCTTCCACCCATCACTTTTGTGTTCACAGTTTGTCTCTCCATGTGAGAGAGGGTATGCCCAGACGTGGGTCCCTTGCTCGCTGCGCCATAGGGAACCAGGCTGCACCTCACTGAGGAGTTCCATCAAGGCCGAAACATGTCTGGGGTTGCTTGGTTTTCTGTGCAGGGGGGACCTGGCCTACCAGTTCAGGCTGGGCTGCTACAATTGGTGGCGGCAGCTGCCTGATTTGCCCATGGCTGTACCCCTTTTGCAATGGCGCAGACGGGCTAAAAAACGGTGGTGTGGAAGGTTGCCCAGAGCAATTGCCAGTGGTTCAGATTAATTTGAAATCTTCCACCCATCACTTTTGTGGTCACAGTTTGTCTCTCCATGTGAAAGAGGGTATGCCCAGACGTGGGTCCCTTGCTCGCTGCGCCATAGAGAACCAGGCTGCACCTCACTGAGGAGGTCCGTCAAGGCTGAAACATGTCTGGGGTTGCTTGGTTTTCTGTGCAGAGGGGACCTGGCCTAGCAGTTTGGGCTGGGCTGCTACCATTGGTGGCGGCAGCTGACTGACTTGCACATGGCTGGACCCCTTTTGCAATGGCACAGACGGGCTAAAAAACGGTGGTGTGGAAGGTTGCCCAGAGCAATTGCCAGTGGTTCAGATTAATTCAAAACCTTCCACCCATCACTTTTGTGGTCACAGTTTGTCTCTCCATGTGAGAGAGGGTATGCCCAGACGTGGGTCCCTTGCTCACTGCGCCATAGGGAACCAGGCTGCACCTCACTGAGGAGTTCCATCAAGGCCGAAAAATGTCTGGGGTTGCTTGGTTTTCTGTGCAGAGGGGACCTGGCCTAGCAGTTCGGGTTGGGCTGCTACCATTGGTGGCGGCAGCTGACTGATTTCCACATGGCTGGACCCCTTTTGCAATGGTGCAGATGGGCTAAAAAACAGTGGTGTGGAAGGTTGCCCAGAGCAATTGCCAGTGGTTCAGATTAATTCGAAACCTTCCACCCATCACTTTTGTGGTCACAGTTTGTCTCTCCATGTGAGAGAGGGTATGCCCAGACGTGGGTCCCTTGCTCGCTGCGCCATAGGGAACCAGGCTGCCCCTCACTGAGGAGGTCCATCAAGGCTGAAACATGTCTGGGGTTGTTTGGTTTTCTGTGCAGAGGGGACCTGGCCTACCAGTTCAGGCTGGGCTGCTACCATTGGTGGCGGCAGCTGCCTGATTTGATCATGGCTGGACCCCTTTTGCAATGGCGTAGACGGGCTAAAAAACGGTGGTGTGGAAGATTGCCCAGAGCAATTGCCAGTGGTTCAGATTAATTTGAAACCTTCCACCCATCACTTTAGTGGTCACAGTTTGTCTCTCCATGTGAGAGAGGGTATGCCCAGACGTGGGTCCCTTGCTCGCTGCGCCATAGGGAACCAGGCTGCACCTCACTGAGGAGGTCCATCAAGGCTGAAACATATCTGGGGTTGCTTGGTTTTCTGTGCAGAGGGGACCTGGCCTAGCAGTTCGGGCTGGGCTGCTACCATTGGTGGCCGCAGCTGACTGACTTGCACATGGTTGGACCCCTTTTGCAATGGCGCAGACGGGCTAAAAAACAGTGGTGTGGAAGGTTGCCCAGAGCAATTGCCAGTGGTTCAGATTAATTCAAAACCTTCCACCCATCACTTTTGTGGTCACAGTTTGTCTCTCTGTGTGAGAGAGGGTATGCCCAGACATGGGTCCCTTGCTCGCTGCAGCATAGGGAACCAGGCTGCACCTCACTGAGGAGGTTCATCAAGGCCGAAACATGTCTGGGGATTCTTGGTTTTCTGTGCAGAGGGGACCTGCTTTAGCAGTTCAGGCTGGGCTGCTACCATTGGTGGCGGCAGCTGACTTATTTGCACATGGCTGGACCCCTTTTGCAATGGCGCAGACGGGCTAAAAAACAGTGGTGTGGAAGGTTGCCCAGAGCAATTGCCAGTGGCTCAGATTCATTCGAAACCTTCCACCCATCCCTTTTATGGTCACAGTTTGTCTCTCCATGTGAGAGAGTGTGTGCCCAGATGTGGGTGACTTGCTCACTGCGCCATAGGGAACCAGGCTGCACCTCACTGAGGAGGTCCATCAAGGCCGAAACATGTCTGGGGTTGCTTGGTTTTCTGTGCAGAGGGGACCTGGCCTAGCAGTTCCGGCTGGGCTGCTACCATTGGTGGCGGCAGCTGACTGATTTGCACATGGCTGGACCCCTTTTGCAATGGTGCAGACGGGCTAAAAAACAGTGGTGTGGAAGGTTGCCCAGAGCAATTGCCAGTGGTTCAGATTCATTAAAAACCTTCCACCCATCACTTTTGTGGTCACAGTTTGTCTCTCCATGTGAGAGAGGGTATGCCCAGACGTAGGGTCCCTTGCTCGCTGCGCCATAGGGAACCAGGCTGCACCTCACTGAGGAGGTCAATCAAGGCCGAAACATGTCTGGGGTTGCTTGGTTTTCTGTGCAGAGTGGACCTGGCCTAGCAGTTTGGGCTGGGCTGCCAACATTTGTGGCGGCAGCTGACTGATTTGCACATGGCTGGACCCCTTTTGCAATGGCGCAGACGGGCTAAAAAACGGTGGTGTGGAAGGTTGCCCAGAGCAATTGCCAGTGGTTCAGATTCATTCAAAATCTTCCACCCATCACTTTTGTGATCACAGTTTGTCTCTTCATGTGATTGAGGGTATGCCCAGACATGGGTTCCTTCCTCGCTGCGCCATAGGGAACCAGGCTGCACCTCACTGAGGAGGTCCATCAAGGCCGAAACAGGTCTGGGGTTTTTTGGTTTTCTGTGCAGAGGGGACCTGGCATAGCAGTTTTGGCTGGGCTGCTACCATTGGTTGCGGCAGCTGACTGATTTCCACGTGGCTGGACCCCTTTTGCAATGGTGCAGACGGGCTAATAAACGGTGGTTTGGAAGGTTGCCCAGAGCAATTGCCAGTGGTTCAGATTCATTCGAAACCTTCCACCCATCACTTTTATGGTCACAGTTTGTCTCTCCATGTGAGAGAGGGTATGCCCAGACGTGGGTCCCTTGCTCACTGCGCCATAGGGAACCAGGCTGCACCTCACTGAGGAGGTCCATCAAGGCCGAAAAATGTCTGGGGTTGCTTGGTTTTCTGGGCAGAGGGGACCTGGCCTAGCAGTTCGGGCTGGGCTGCTACCATTGGTGGCGGCAGCTGACTGATTTGCCAATGGCTGGACCCCTTTTGCAATGGCGCAGACAGGCTAAAAAACAGTGGTGTGGAAGGTTGCCCAGAGCAATTGCCAGTGGCTCAGATTCATTCGAAACCTTCCACCCATCCCTTTTATGGTCACAGTTTGTCTCTCCATGTGAAAGAGGGTATGCCCAGACGTGGGTCCCTTGCTCACTGCGCCATAGGGAACCAGGCTGCACTTCACTGAGGAGGTCCATCAAGGCCAAAAAATGTCTGGGGTTACTTGGTTTTCTGTGCAGAGGGGACCTGGCCTAGCAGTTCGGGTTGGGCTGTTACCATTGGTGGCGGCAGCTGACTATTTGCACATGGCTGGACCCCTTTTGCAATGGTGCAGACGGGCTAAAAACAGTGGTGTGGAAGGTTGCCCAGAGCAATTGCCAGTGGTTCAGATTAATTTGAAACCTTCCACCCATCACTTTTGTGGTCACAGTTTGTCTCTCCATGTGAGAGAGGGTATGCCCAGACGTGGGTCCCTTGCTCGCTGCGTCATAGGGAACCAGGCTGCACTTCACTGAGGAGGTCCGTCAAGGCCGAAACATGTCTGGGGATGCTTGGTTTTCTGTGCAGAGGGGACCTGGCCTAGCAGTTCGGGCTGGGCTGCTACCATTGGTGGCGCTAGCTGACTGATTTGCACATTCCTGGACCCCTTTTGCAATGGTGCAGATGGGCTAAAAACAGTGGTGTGGAAGGTTGCCCAGAGCAATTGCCAGTGGTTCAGATTAATTTGAAACCTTCCACCCATCACTTTTGTGGTCACAGTTTGTCTCTCCATGTGAGAGAGGGTATGCCCAGACGTGGGTCCCTTGCTCGCTGCGTCATAGGGAACCAGGCTGCACCTCACTGAGGAGGTCCGTCAAGGCCGAAACATGTCTGGGGATGCTTGGTTTTCTGTGCAGAGGGGACCTGGCCTAGCAGTTCGGGCTGGGCTGCTACCATTGGTGGCGCTAGCTGACTGATTTGCACATTCCTGGACCCCTTTTGCAATGGTGCAGATGGGCTAAAAAATGGTGGTGTGGAAGGTTGCCCAGAGCAATTGCCAGTGGTTCAGATTAATTCAAAACCTTCCACCCATCACTTTTATGGTCACAGTTTGTCTCTCCATGTGAGAGAGGGTATGCCCGACGTGGGTCCCTTGCTCGCTGCGCCATAGGGAACCAGGCTGCACCTCACAGAGGAGGTCCATCAAGGCCGAAACATGTCTGGGGTTGCTTGGTTGTCTGTGCAGAGGGGACCTGGCCTAGCAGTTCGGGTTGGGCTGCTACCATTGGTGGCGGCAGCTGACTGATTTACACATGGCTGGACCCCTTTTGCAATGGTGCAGATGGGCTAAAAAACGGTGTTGTGGAAGGTTGCCCAGAGCAATTGCCAGTGGTTCAGATTCATTCGAAACCTTCCAACCATCACTTTTGTGGTCACAGTTTGTCTCTCCATGTGAGAGAGGGTATGCCCAGACGTGGGTCCCTTGCTCGCTGCGCCATAGGGAACCAGGCTGCACCTCACTGAGGAGGTCCATCAAGGCCGAAACATGTCTGGGGTTGCTTGGTTTTCTGTGCAGAGGGGACCTGGCCTAGCAGTTCGGGCTGGGCTGCCACCATTTGTGGCGGGAGCTGACTGATTTGCATATGGCTGGACCCCTTTTGCAATGGTGCAGAAGGGCTAAAAAACGGTGGTGTGGAAGGTTGCCCAGAGCAATTGCCAGTGGTTCAGATTAATTCAAAACCTTCCACCCATCACTTTTGTGGTCACAGTTTGTCTCTCCATGTGAGAGAGGGTATGCCCAGACGTGGGTCCCTTGCTCGCTGCGTCATAGGGAACCAGGCTGCACCTCACTAAGGAGGTCCATCAAGGCTGAAACATGACTGGGGTTGCTTGGTTTTCTGTGCAGAGGGGACCTGGTTTAGCAGTTCGGGCTGGGCTGCTACCATTGGTGGCGGCAGCTAACTTATTTGCACATGGCTGGACCCCTTTTGCAATGGCGCAGACGGGCTAAAAAATGAAGGTGTGGAAGGTTGACCAGAGCAATTGCGAGTGGTTGAGATTCATTCGAAACCTTCCACCCATCACTTTTGTGTTCACAGTTTGTCTCTCCATGTGAGAGAGGGTATGGCCAGACGTGGGTCCCTTGCTCGCTGCGTCATAGGGAACCAGGCTGCACCTCACTGAGGAGGTCTGTCAAGGCCGAAACATGTCTGGGGTTGCTTGGTTTTCTGTGCAGAGGGGACCTGGCCTAGCAGTTCGGGCTGGGCTGCCACCATTTGTGGCGGCAGCTGACTGATTTGCACATGGCTGGACCCCTTTTGCAATGGTGCAGAAGGGCTTAAAAACGGTGGTGTGGAAGTTTGCCCAGAGCAATTGCCAGTGGTTCAGATTAATTCAAAACCTTCCAGCCATCACTTTTGTGGTCACAGTTTGTCTCTCCATGTGAGAGAGGGTATGCCCAGACGTGGGTCCCTTGCTCGCTGCGTCATAGGGAACCAGGTTGCACTTCACTGAGGAGGTCCATCAAGGCCGAAACATGTCTGGGGTTGCTTGGTTTTCTGTGCAGAGGGGACCTAGTTTAGCAGTTCGTGCTGGGCTGCTACCATTGGTGGCGGCAGCTGACTTATTTGCACATGGCTGGACCCCTTTTGCAATGGCGCAGATGGGCTAAAAAACGGTGATGTGGAAAGTTGCCCAGAGCAATTGCCAGTGGTTGAGATTCATTCGAAACCTTCCACCCATCACTTTGTGTTCACAGTTTGTCTCTCCATGTGAGAGAGGGTATGCCCAGATGTGGGTCCCTTGCTTGCTGTGCCATAGGGAACCAGGCTGCACCTCACTGAGGAGGTCCATCGAGGCCGAAACATGTCTGGGGTTGCTTGGTTTTCTGGGCAGAGGGGACCTGGCCTAGCAGTTCGGGCTGGGCTGCTACCATTGGTGGCGGCTGCTGACTGATTTGCACATGGCTGGACCCCTTTTGCAATGGTGCAGAAGGGCTAAAAAACGGTGGTGTGGAAGGTTGCCCAGAGCAATTGCCAGTGGTTCATATAATTTCAAAACCTTCCACCCATCACTTTTGTGGTCACAGTTTGTCTCTCCATGTGAGAGAGGGTATGCCCAGACGTGCGTCCCTTGCTCGCTGCGCCATAGGGAACCAGGCTGCACCTCACTGAGGAGGTCCATCAAGGCCGAAACATGTCTGGGGTTGCTTGGTTTTCTGTGCAGAGGGGACCTGGTTTAGCAGTTCGGGCTGGGCTGCTACCATTGGTGGCGGCAGCTGACTTATTTGCACATGGCTGGACCCCTTTTGCAAAGGAGCAGACAGTCTAAAAAACGGTGGTGTGGAAGGTTGCCCAGAGCAATTGCCAATGGTTGAGATTCATTTGAAACCTTCCACCCATCACTTTTGTGGTCACAGTTTGTCTCTCCATGTGAGAGAGGGTATGCCCAGACGTGGGTCCCTTGCTCGCTGCGCCATAGGGAACCAGGCTGCACCTCATTGAGGAGGTCCATCAAGGCCGAAACATGTCTGGGGTTGCTTGGTTTTCCTTGCAGAGGGGACCTGGCCTAGCAGTTCGGGTTGGGCTGCTACCATTGGTGGCGGCAGCTGACTGATTTGCACATGGCTGGACCCATTTTGCAATGGTGCAGACGGGCTAAAAAACGGTGGTGTGGAAGGTTGCCCAGAGCAATTGCCAGTGGTTCAGATTCATTTGAAACCTTCCACCCATCACTTTTGTGGTCACAGTTTGTCTCTCCATGTGAGAGAGGGTATGCCCAGACGTGCATCCCTTGCTCGCTGCGCCATAGGGAACCAGGCTGCACCTCACTGAGGAGGTCCATCAAGGCCGAAACATGTCTGGGGTTGCTTGGTTTTCTGTGCAGAGGGGACCTGGCCTAGCAGTTCGGGCTGGGCTGCTACCATTGGTGGCGGCAGCTGACTGATTTGCACATGGCTGGACCCCTTTTGCAATGGCGCAGACAGGCTAAAAAACAGTGGTGTGGAAGGTTGCCCAGAGCAATTGCCAGTGGCTCAGATTCATTCGAAACCTTCCACCCATCCCCTTTATGGTCACAGTTTGTCTCTCCATGTGAGAGAGGGTATGCCCAGACGTGGGTCCCTTGCTCACTGCGCCATAGGGAACCAGGCTGCACCTCACTGAGGAGGTCCATCAAGGCCAAAAAATGTCTGGGGTTGCTTGGTTTTCTGTGTAGAGGGGACCTGACCTAGAAGTTCGGTTTGGCCTGCTACCATTGGTGGCGGCAGCTGACTGATTTGCACATGGCTGGACCCCTTTTGCAATGGTGCAGACGGGCTAAAAAACAGTGGTGTGGAAGGTTGCCCAGAGCAATTGCCAGTGGTTCAGATTCATTCGAAACCTTCCACCCACCACTTTTGTGGTCACAGTTTGTCTCTCCATGTGAGAGAGGGTATGCCCAGATGTGGGTCCCTTGCTCGCTGTGCCATAGGGAAACAGGCTGCACCTCACTGAGGAGGTCCATCAAGGCCGAAATATGTCTGGGGTTGCTTGGTTTTCTGTGCAGAAGGGACCTGGTTTAGCAGTTCAGGCTGGGCTGCTACCATTGGTGGCAGCAGCTGACTTATTTGCACATGGCTGGACCCCTTTTGCAATGGCGCAGATGGGCTAAAAAACGGTGGTGTGGAAGGTTGCCCAGAGCCAGTGGTTGAGATTCATTTGAAACCTTCCACCCATCACTTTTGTGTTCACAGTTTGTCTCTCCATGTGAGAGAGGGTATGTCCAGACGTGGGTCCCTTGCTCGCTGCGCCATGGGGAACCAGGCTGCACCTCACTGAGGAGGTCCATCAAGGCCGAAACATGTCTGGGGTTGCTTGGTTTTCTGGGCAGAGGGGACCTGGCCTAGCAGTTCAGGCTGGGCTGCTACCATTGGTGGCGGCAGCTGACTGATTTCCACATGGCTGGACCCCTTTTGCAATGGCGCAGACAGGCTAAAAAACAGTGGTGTGGAAGGTTGCCAGGAGCAATTGCCAGTGGCTCAGATTCATTCAAAACCTTCCACCCATCCATTTTATGGTCACAGTTTGTCTCTCCATGTAAGAGAGGGTATGCCCAGACGTGGGTCCCTTGCTCACTGCGCCATAGGGAACCAGGCTGCACCTCACTGAGGAGGTCCATCAAGGACGAAACATGTCTGGGGTTGTTTGGTTTTCTGGGCAGAGGGGACCTGGCCTAGCAGTTCGGGCTGGGCTGCTACCATTGGTGGCGGCAGCTGACTGATTTGCACATGGCTGGACCCCTTTTGCAATGGCGCAGACAGGCTAAAAAACAGTGGTGTGGAAGGTTGCCCAGAGCAATTGCCAGTGGCTCAGATTAATTCAAAACCTTCCATCCATCCCCTTTATGGTCACAGTTTGTCTCTCCATGTGAGAGAGGGTATGCCCAGACGTGGGTCCCTTGCTCACTGCGCCATAGGGAACCAGGCTGCACCTCACTGAGGAGGTCCATCAAGGCCAAAAAATGTCTGGGGTTGCTTGGTTTTCTGTGCAGAGGGGACCTGATCTAGAAGTTCGGGTTGGGCTGCTACCATTGGTGGCGGCAGCTGACTGATTTGCACATGGCTGGACCCCTTTTGCAATGGTGCAGACGGGCTAAAAAACAGTGGTGTGGAAGGTTGCCCAGAGCAATTGCCAGTGGTTCAGATTCTTTCGAAACCTTCCACCCATCACATTTGTGGTCACATTTTGTCTCTGCATGTGAGAGAGGGTATGCCCAGACGTGGGTCCCTTGCTCGCTGCGCCATAGGGAACCAGGCTGCACCTCACTGAGGAGGTCCATCAAGTCCGAAACATGTCTGGGGTTGTTTGGTTTCTGGGCAGAGGGGACCTGGCCTAGTAGTTGGTGCTGGGCTGCTACCATTGGTGGCGGCAGCTGACTGATTTGCACATGGCTGGACCCCTTTTGCAATGGCGCAGACATGCTAAAAAACAGTGGTGTGGAAGGTTGCCCAGAGCAATTGCCAGTGGCTCAGATTCATTCGAAACCTTCCACCCATCCCCTTTATGGTCACAGTTCGTCTCTCCATGTGAGAGAGGGTATGCCCAGACATGGGTCCCTTGCTCACTGCGCCATAGGGAACCAGGCTGCACCTCACTGAGGAGGTCCATCAAGGCCGAAACATGTCTGGGGTTGCTTGGTTTTCTGTGCAGAGGGGACCTGGTTTAGCAGTTCGGGCTGGGCTGCTACCATTGGTGGCGGCAGCTGACTTATTTGCACATGGCTGGACCCCTTTTGCAATGGCGCAGACGGGCTAAAAAACACTGGTGTGGAAGGTTGCCCAGAGCAATTGCCAATGGCTCAGATTCATTCGAAACCTTCCACCCATCCCTTTTATGGTCACAGTTTGTCTCTCCATGTGAGAGAGGGTATGCCCAGACATGGGTCCCTTGCTCGCTGCCCCATAGGGAACCAGGCTGCACCTCACTGAGGAGGTCCATCAAGTCAGAAACATGTCTGGGGTTGCTTGGTTTTCTGTGCAGAGGGGACCTGGTTTAGCAGTTCGGGCTGGGCTGCTACCATTGGTGGCGGCAGCTGACTTATTTGCACATGGCTGGACCCCTTTTGCAATGGCGCAGACGGGCTAAAAAACATTGGTGTGGAAGGTTGCCCAGAGCAATTGCCAGTGGCTCAGATTCATTCGAAACCTTCCACCCATCCCCTTTATGGTCACAGTTTGTCTCTCCATGTGAGAGAGGGTATGCCCAGACGTGGGTCCCTTGCTCACTGCGCCATAGGGAACCAGGCTGCACCTCACTGAGGAGGTCCATCAAGGCCAAAAAATGTCTGGGGTTGCTTGGTTTTCTGTGCAGAGGGGACCTGACCTAGAAGTTCGGGTTGGGCTGCTACCATTGGTGGCGGCAGCTGACTGATTTGCACATGGCTGGACCCCTTTTGCAATGGTGCAGACGGGCTAAAAAACAGTGGTGTGGAAGGTTGCCCAGAGCAATTGCCAGTGGTTCAGATTCATTCGAAACCTTCCACCCATCACTTTTGTGGTCACAGTTTGTCTCTGCATGTGAGAGAGGGTATGCCCAAACGTGAGTCCCTTGCTCGCTGCGCCATAGGGAACCAGGCTGCACCTCACTGAGGAGGTCCATCAAGTCCGAAACATGTCTGGGGTTGCTTGGTTTTCTGTGCAGAGGGGACCTGGTTTAGCAGTTCGGGCTGGGCTGCTACCATTGGTGGCGGCAGCTGACTGATTTGCACATGGCTGGACCCCTTTTGCAATGGCGCAGACCGGCTAAAAAATGGTGGTGTGGAAGGTTGCCCAGAGCAATTGCCAGTGGTTCAGATTAATTCAAAACCTTCCACCCATCACTTTTGTGGTCACAGTTTGTCTCTCCATGTGAGAGAGGGTATGCCCAGACGTGGGTCCCTTGCTCACTGCGCCATAGGGAACCAGGCTGCACCTCACTGAGGAGGTCCATCAAGGACGAAACATGTCTGGGGTTGTTTGGTTTTCTGGGCAGAGGGGACCTGGCCTAGCAGTTCGGGCTGGGCTGCTACCATTGGTGGCGGCAGCTGACTGATTTGCACATGGCTGGACCCCTTTTGCAATGGCGCAGACAGGCTAAAAAACAGTGGTGTGGAAGGTTACCCAGAGCAATTGCCAGTGGCTCAGATTCATTCGAAACCTTCCACCCATCCCCTTTATGGTCACAGTTTGTCTCTCCATGTGAGAGAGGGTATGCCCAGACGTGGGTCCCTTGCTCACTGCGCCATAGGGAACCAGGCTGCACCTCACTGAGGAGGTCCATCAAGGCCAAAAAATGTCTGGGGTTGCTTGGTTTTCTGTGTAGAGGGGACCTGACCTAGAAGTTCGGTTTGGCCTGCTACAATTGGTGGCGGCAGCTGACTGATTTGCACATGGCTGGACCCCTTTTGCAATGGTGCAGACGGGCTAAAAAACAGTGGTGTGGAAGGTTGCCCAGAGCCAGTGGTTGAGATTCATTTGAAACCTTCCACCCATCACTTTTGTGTTCACAGTTTGTCTCTCCATGTGAGAGAGGGTATGCCCAGACGTGGGTCCCTTGCTCGCTGCGCCATAGGGAACCAGGCTGCACCTCACTGAGGAGGTCCATCAAGGCTTAAACATGTCTGGTGTTGCTTGGTTTTCTGGGCAGAGGGGACCTGGCCTAGCAGTTCGGGCTGGGCTGCTACCATTGGTGGCGGCAGCTGACTGATTTGCACATGGCTGGACCCGTTTTGCAATGGCGCAGACAGGCTAAAAAACAGTGGTGTGGAAGGTTGCCCAGAGCAATTGCCAGTGGCTCAGATTCATTCAAAACCTTCCACCCATCCCTTTTATGGTCACAGTTTGTCTCTCCATGTAAGAGAGGGTATGCCGAGACGTGGGTCCCTTGCTCACTGCGCCATAGGGAACCAGGCTGCACCTCACTGAGGAGGTCCATCAAGGACGAAACATGTCTGGGGTTGTTTGGTTTTCTGGGCAGAGGGGACCTGGCCTAGAAGTTCGGGTTGAGCTGCTACCATTGGTGGCGGCAGCTGACTGATTTGCACATGGCTGGACCCCTTTTGCAATGGTGCAGACGGGCTAAAAAACAGTGGTGTGGAAGGTTGCCCAGAGCAATTGCCAGTGGTTCAGATTAATTCGAAACCTTCCACCCATCACTTTTGTGGTCACAGTTTGTCTCTGCATGTGAGAGAGGGTATGCCCAGACGTGGGTCCCTTGCTCGCTGCGCCATAGGGAACCAGGCTGCACCTCACTGAGGAGGTCCATCAAGTCCGAAACATGTCTGGGGTTGCTTGGTTTTCTGTGCAGAGGGGACCTGGTTTAGCAGTTCGGGCTGGGCTGCTACCATTGGTGGCGGCAGCTGACTTATTTGCACATGGCTGGACCCCTTTTGCAATGGCGCAGACGGGCTAAAAAACATTGGTGTGGAAGGTTGCCCAGAGCAATTGCCAGTGGCTCAGATTCATTCGAAACCTTCCACCCATCCCTTTTATGGTCACAGTTTGTCTCTCCATGTGAGAGAGGGTATGCCCAGACATTGGTCCCTTGCTCGCTGCCCCATAGGGAACCAGGCTGCACCTCACTGAGGAGGTCCATCAAGTCCGAAACATGTCTGGGGTTGCTTGGTTTTCTGTGCAGAGGGGACCTGGCCTAGCAGTTCGGGCTGGCCTGCTACCATTGATGGCGGCAGCTGACTCATTTGCACATGGCTGGACCCCTTTTGCAATGGCGCAGACCGGCTAAAAAATGGTGGTGTGGAAGGTTGCACAGAGCAATTGCCAGTGGTTCAGATTAATTCAAAACCTTCCACCCATCACTTTTGTGGTCACAGTTTGTCTCTCCATGTGAGAGAGGGTATGCCCAGACGTGGGTCCCTTGCTCGCTGCGCCATAGGGAACCAGGCTGCACCTCACTGAGGAGGTCCATCAAGGCCGAAAAATGTCTGGGGTTGCTTGGTTTTGTGTGCAGAGGGGACCTGGCCTAGCAGTTCGGGTTGGGCTGCTACCATTGGTGGCGGCAGCTGACTGATTTGCACATGGCTGGACCCCTTTTGCAATGGTGCAGATGGGCTAAAAAACGGTGGTGTGGAAGGTTTCCCAGAGCAATTGCCAGTGGTTGAGATTCATTCGAAACCTTCCACCCATCACTTTTGTGTTCACAGTTTGTCTCTCCATGTGAGAGAGGGTATGCCCAGACGTGGGTCCCTTGCTCGCTGCGCCATAGGGAACCAGGCTGCACCTCACTGAGGAGGTCCATCAAGGCCGAAACATGTCTGGGGTTTCTTGGTTTTCTGGCCAGAGGGGACCTGGCCTAGCAGTTCGGGCTGGGCTGCTACCATTGGTGGCGGCAGCTGACTGATTTGCACATGGCTGGACCCCTTTTGCAATGGCGCAGACAGGCTAAAAATCAGTGGTGTGGAAGGTTGCCCAGAGCAATTGCCAGTGGCTCAGATTCATTCAAAACCTTCCACCCATCCCTTTTATGGTCACAGTTTGTCTCTCCATGTGAGAGAGGGTATGCCCAGACGTGGGTCCCTTGCTCCCTGCGCCATAGGGAACCAGGCTGCACCTCACTGAGGAGGTCCATCAAGGACAAAACATGTCTGGGGTTGTTTGGTTTTCTGGGCAGAGGGGACCTGGCCTAGCAGTTCGGGCTGGGCTGCTACCATTGGTGGCGGCAGCTGACTGATTTGCACATGGCTGGACCCCTTTTGCAATGGTGCAGACAGGCTAAAAAACAGTGGTGTGGAAGGTTACCCAGAGCAATTGCCAGTGGCTCAGATTCATTCGAAACCTTCCACCCATCCCCTTTATGGTCACAGTTTGTCTCTCCATGTGAGAGAGGGTATGCCCAGACGTGGGTCCCTTGCTCACTGCGCCATAGGGAACCAGGCTGCACCTCACTGAGGAGGTCCATCAAGGCCAAAAAATGTCTGGGGTTGCTTGGTTTTCTGTGTAGAGGGGACCTGACCTAGAAGTTCGGTTTGGCCTGCTACAATTGGTGGCGGCAGCTGACTGATTTGCACATGGCTGGACCCCTTTTGCAATGGCGCAGGTGGGCTAAAAAACAGTGGTGTGGAAGGTTGCCCAGAGCAATTGCCAGTGGTTCAGATTTATTTGAAACCTTCTACCAATCACTTTTGTGGTCACAGTTTGTCTCTCCATGTGAGAGAGGGTATGCCCAGACATGGGTCCCTTGCTCGCTGCAGCATAGGGAACCAGGCTGCACCTCCCTGAAGCAGTCCATCAAGTCCGAAACATGTCTGGGGTTGCTTGGTTTTCTGTGCAGAGGGGACCTGGTTTAGCAGTTCGGGCTGGGCTGCTACCATTGGTGGCAGCAGCTGACTTATTTGCACATGGCTGGACCCCTTTTGCAATGGCGCAGACGGGCTAAAAAACGGTGGTGTGGAAGGTTCCCCAGAGCAATTGCCAGTGGTTGAGATTCATTCGAAACTTTCCACCGATCACTTTTGTGTTCACAGTTTGTCTCTCCATGTGAGAGAGGGTATGCCCAAACGTGGGTCCCTTGCTCGCTGCGCCATAGGGAACCAGGCTGCACCTCACTGAGGAGGTCCATCAAGGCCGAAACATGTCTGGGGTTGCTTGGTTTTCTGGACAGAGGGGACCTGGCCTAGCAGTTCGGGCTGGGCTGCTACCATTGGTGGCGGCAGCTGACTGATTTGCACATGGCTGGACCTCTTTTGCAATGGCGCAGACAGGCTAAAAAACAGTGGTGTGGAAGGTTGCCCAGAGCAATTGCCAGTGGCTCAGATTCATTCGAAACCTTCCACCCATCCCCTTTATGGTCACAGTTTGTCTCTCCATGTGAGAGAGGGTATGCCCAGACGTGGGTCCCTTGCTCACTGCACCATAGGGAACCAGGCTGCACCTCACTGAGGAGGTACATCAAGGCCGAAACATGTCTGGGGTTGCTTGGTTTTCTGTGCAGAGGGGACCTGACCTAGCAGTTCGGTTTGGCCTGCTACCATTGGTGGCGGCAGCTGACTGATTTGCACATGGCTGGACCCCTTTTGCAATGGCGCAGACAGGCTAAAAAACAGTGGTGTGGAAGGTTGCCCAGAGCAATTGCCAGTGGCTCAGATTCATTCGAAACCTTCCACCCATCCCCTTTATGGTCACAGTTTGTCTCTCCATGTGAGAGAGGGTATGCCCAGACGTGGGTCCCTTGCTCACTGCACCATAGGGAACCAGGCTGCACCTCACTGAGGAGGTCCATCAAGGCCGAAACTTGTCTGGGGTTGCTTGGTTTTCTGTGCAGAGGGGACCTGACCTAGCAGTTCGGTTTGGCCTGCTACCATTGGTGGCGGCAGCTGACTGATTTGCACATGGCTGGACCCCTTTTGCAATGTTGCAGACGGGCTAAAAAACAGTGGCGTGGAAGGTTGCCCAGAGCAATTGCCAGTGGTTCAGATTAATTCAAAACCTTCCACCGATCACTTTTGTGGTCACAGTTTGTCTCTGCATGTGAGAGAGGGTATGCCCAGACGTGGGTCCCTTGCTCGCTGCGCCATAGGGAACCAGGCTGCACCTCACTGAGGAGGTCCGTCAAGGCTGAAACATGTCTGGGGTTGCTTGGTTTTCTGTGCAGAGGGGACCTGGCCTAGCAGTTCGGGCTGGGCTGCTACCATTGGTGGCGGCAGCTGACTGATTTGCACATGGCTGTACCCCTTTTGCAATGGTGCAAGTGGGCTAAAAAACGGTGGTGTGGAAGGTTGCCCAGAGCAATTGCCAGTGGTTCAGATTTATTTGAAACCTTCTACCAATCACTTTTGTGGTCACAGTTTGTCTCTCCATGTGAGAGAGGGTATGCCCAGACGTGGGTCCCTTGCTCGCTGCAGCATAGGGAACCAGGCTGCACCTCCCTGAGGCAGTCCATCAAGTCCGAAACATATCTGGGGTTGCTTGGTTTTCTGTGCAGAGGGGACCTGGTTTAGCAGTTCGGGCTGGGCTGCTACCATTGGTGGCGGCAGCTGATTTATTTGCACATGGCTGGACCCCTTTTGCAATGGTGCAGACGGGCTAAAAAACAGTGGTGTGGAAGGTTGCCCAGAGGAATTGCCATTGGTTCAGATTAATTCGAAACCTTCCACCCATCACTTTTGTGGTCACAGTTTGTCTCTCCATGTGAGAGAGGGTATACCCAGACGTGGGTCCCTTGCTCGCTGTGCCATAGGGAAACAGGCTGCACCTCACTGAGGAGGTCCATCAAGGCCGAAACATGTCTGGGGTTGCTTGGTTTTCTGTGCAGAAGGGACCTGGTTTAGCAGTTCGGGCTGGGCTGCCACCATTTGTGGCGGCAGCTGACTGATTTGCACATGGCTGGACCCCGTTTGCAATGGTGCAGAAGGGCTAAAAAACGGTGGTGTGGAAGTTTGCCCAGAGCAATTGCCAGTGGTTCAGATTAATTCAAAACCTTCCACCCATCACTTTTGTGGTCACAGTTTGTCTCTCCATGTGAGAGAGGGTATGCCCAGACGTGGGTCCCTTGCTCGCTGCGTCATAGGGAACCAGGCTGCACCTCACTGAGGAGGTCCATCAAGGCCGAAACATGTCTGGGGTTGCTTGGTTTTCTGTGCAGAGGGGACCTAGTTTAGCAGTTCGTGCTGGGCTGCTACCATTGGTGGCGGCAGCTGACTTATTTGCACATGGCTGGACCCCTTTTGCAAGGGCGCAGATGGGCTAAAAAACGGTGGTGTGGAAGTTTGCCCAGAGCAATCGCCAGTGGTTGAGATTAATTCGAAACCTTCCACCCATCACTTTTGTGTTCACAGTTTGTCTCTCCATGTGAGAGAGGGTATGCCCAGATGTGGGTCCCTTGCTCGCTTTGCCATAGTTAACCAGGCTGCACCTCACTGAGGAGGTCCATCAAGGCCGAAACATGTCTGGGGTTGCTTGGTTTTCTGGGCAGAGGGGACCTGGCCTAGCAGTTCGGGCTGGGCTGCTACCATTTGTGGCGGCTGCTGACTGATTTGCACATGGCTGGAGCCCTTTTGCAATGGTGCAGAAGGGCTAAAAAACGGTGGTGTGGAAGGTTGTCCAGAGCAATTGCCGGTGGTTCAGATAATTTCAAAACCTTCCACCCATCACTTTTGTGATCACAGTTTGTCTCTCCATGTGAGAGAGGGCATGCCCAGACGTGGGTCCCTTGCTCGCTGCGCCATAGGGAACCAGGCTGCACCTCATTGAGGAGGTCCGTCAAGGCCGAAACATGTCTGGGGTTGCTTGGTTTTCTGTGCAGAGGGGACCTGGCCTAGCAGTTCGGGTTGGGCTGCTACCATTGGTGGCGGCAGCTGACTGATTTGCACATGGCTGGACCCATTTTGCAATGGTGCAGACGGGCTAAAAAACGGTGGTGTGGAAGGTTGCCCAGAGCAATTGCCAGTGGTTCAGATTCATTCGAAACCTTCCACCCATCACTTTTGTGGTCACAGTTTGTCTCTCCATGTGAGAGAGGGTATGCCCAGACGTGCATCCCTTGCTCGCTGCGCCATAGGGAACCAGGCTGCACCTCACTGAGGTGGTCCATCAAGGCCGAAACATGCCTGGGGCTGCTTGGTTTTCTGTGCAGAGGGGACCTGGTTTAGCAGTTCGTGCTGGGCTGCTACCATTGGTGGCGGCAGTTGACTTATTTGCACATGGCTGGACCCCTTTTGCAATGGTGCAGACGGGCTAAAAAACGGTGGTGTGGAAGGTTGCCCAGAGCAATTGCCAGTGGTTCAGATTCATTCGAAACCTTCCACCCATCACTTTTGTGGTCACAGTTTGTCTCTCCATGTGAGAGAGGGTATGCCCAGATGTGGGTCCCTTGCTCGCTGTGCCATAGGGAAACAGGCTGCACCTCACTGAGGAGGTCCATCAAGGCCGAAATATGTCTGGGGTTGCTTGGTTTTCTGTGCAGAAGGGACCTGGTTTAGCAGTTCGGGCTGGGCTGCTACCATTGGTGGCAGCAGCTGACTTGTTTGCACATGGCTGGACCCCTTTTGCAATGGCGCAGACGGGCTAAAAAACGGTGGTGTGGAATGTTGCCCAGAGCCAGTGGTTGAGATTCATTTGAAACCTTCCACCCATCACTTTTGTGTTCACAGTTTGTCTCTCCATGTGAGAGAGGGTATGCCCAGACGTGGGTCCCTTGCTCGCTGCGCCATAGGGAACCAGGCTGCACCTCACTGAGGAGTTCCATCAAGGCCGAAACATGTCTGGGGTTGCTTGGTTTTCTGTGCAGGGGTGACCTGGCCTACCAGTTCAGGCTGGGCTGCTACAATTGGTGGCGGCAGCTGCCTGATTTGCCCATGGCTGGACCCCTTTTGCAATGGCGCAGACGGGCTAAAAAACGGTGGTGTGGAAGGTTGCCCAGAGCAATTGCCAGTGGTTCAGATTAATTTGAAATCTTCCACCCATCACTTTTGTGGTCACAGTTTGTCTCTCCATGTGAAAGAGGGTATGCCCAGACGTGGGTCCCTTGCTCGCTGCGCCATAGAGAACCAGGCTGCACCTCACTGAGGAGGTCCGTCAAGGCTGAAACATGTCTGGGGTTGCTTGGTTTTCTGTGCAGAGGGGACCTGGCCTAGCAGTTTGGGCTGGGCTGCTACCATTGGTGGCGGCAGCTGACTGACTTGCACATGGCTGGACCCCTTTTGCAATGGCGCAGACGGGCTAAAAAACGGTGGTGTGGAAGGTTGCCCAGAGCAATTGCCAGTGGTTCAGATTAATTCAAAACCTTCCACCCATCACATTTGTGGTCACAGTTTGTCTCTCCATGTGAGAGAGGGTATGCCCAGACGTGGGTCCCTTGCTCACTGCGCCATAGGGAACCAGGCTGCACCTCACTGAGGAGTTCCATCAAGGCCGAAAAATGTCTGGGGTTGCTTGGTTTTCTGTGCAGAGGGGACCTGGCCTAGCAGTTCGGGTTGGGCTGCTACCATTGGTGGCGGCAGCTGACTGATTTCCACATGGCTGGACCCCTTTTGCAATGGTGCAGATGGGCTAAAAAACAGTGGTGTGGAAGGTTGCCCAGAGCAATTGCCAGTGGTTCAGATTAATTCGAAACCTTCCACCCATCACTTTTGTGGTCACAGTTTGTCTCTCCATGTGAGAGAGGGTATGCCCAGACGTGGGTCCCTTGCTCGCTGCGCCATAGGGAACCAGGCTGCACCTCACTGAGGAGGTCCATCAAGGCTGAAACATGTCTGGGGTTGTTTGGTTTTCTGTGCAGAGGGGACCTGGCCTACCAGTTCAGGCTGGGCTGCTACCATTGGTGGCGGCAGCTGCCTGATTTGATCATGGCTGGACCCCTTTTGCAATGGCGTAGACGGGCTAAAAAACGGTGGTGTGGAAGATTGCCCAGAGCAATTGCCAGTGGTTCAGATTAATTCGAAACCTTCCACCCATCACTTTAGTGGTCACAGTTTGTCTCTCCATGTGAGAGAGGGTATGCCCAGACGTGGGTCCCTTGCTCGCTGCGCCATAGGGAACCAGGCTGCACCTCACTGAGGAGGTCCATCAAGGCTGAAACATATATGGGGTTGCTTGGTTTTCTGTGCAGAGGGGACCTGGCCTAGCAGTTCGGGCTGGGCTGCTACCATTGGTGGCCGCAGCTGACTGACTTGCACATGGTTGGACCCCTTTTGCAATGGCGCAGACGGGCTAAAAAACAGTGGTGTGGAAGGTTGCCCAGAGCAATTGCCAGTGGTTCAGATTAATTCAAAACCTTCCACCCATCACTTTTGTGGTCACAGTTTGTCTCTCTGTGTGAGAGAGGGTATGCCCAGACATGGGTCCCTTGCTCGCTGCAGCATAGGGAACCAGGCTGCACCTCACTGAGGAGGTTCATCAAGGCCGAAACATGTCTGGGGATTCTTGGTTTTCTGTGCAGAGGGGACCTGCTTTAGCAGTTCAGGCTGGGCTGCTACCATTGGTGGCGGCAGCTGACTTATTTGCACATGGCTGGACCCCTTTTGCAATGGCGCAGACGGGCTAAAAAACAGTGGTGTGGAAGGTTGCCCAGAGCAATTGCCAGTGGCTCAGATTCATTCGAAACCTTCCACCCATCCCTTTTATGGTCACAGTTTGTCTCTCCATGTGAGAGAGTGTGTGCCCAGATGTGGGTGACTTGCTCACTGCGCCATAGGGAACCAGGCTGCACCTCACTGAGGAGGTCCATCAAGGCCGAAACATGTCTGGGGTTGCTTGGTTTTCTGTGCAGAGGGGACCTGGCCTAGCAGTTCCGGCTGGGCTGCTACCATTGGTGGCGGCAGCTGACTGATTTGCACATGGCTGGACCCCTTTTGCAATGGTGCAGACGGGCTAAAAAACAGTGGTGTGGAAGGTTGCCCAGAGCAATTGCCAGTGGTTCAGATTCATTAAAAACCTTCCACCCATCACTTTTGTGGTCACAGTTTGTCTCTCCATGTGAGAGAGGGTATGCCCAGACGTAGGGTCCCTTGCTCGCTGCGCCATAGGGAACCAGGCTGCACCTCACTGAGGAGGTCAATCAAGGCCGAAACATGTCTGGGGTTGCTTGGTTTTCTGTGCAGAGTGGACCTGGCCTAGCAGTTCGGGCTGGGCTGCCAACATTTGTGGCGGCAGCTGACTGATTTGCACATGGCTGGACCCCTTTTGCAATGGCGCAGACGGGCTAAAAAACGGTGGTGTGGAAGGTTGCCCAGAGCAATTGCCAGTGGTTCAGATTCATTCAAAATCTTCCACCCATCACTTTTGTGGTCACAGTTTGTCTCTTCATGTGATTGAGGGTATGCCCAGACATGGGTTCCTTCCTCGCTGCGCCATAGAGAACCAGGCTGCACCTCACTGAGGAGGTCCATCAAGGCCGAAACAGGTCTGGGGTTTTTTGGTTTTCTGTGCAGAGGGGACCTGGCATAGCAGTTTTGGCTGGGCTGCTACCATTGGTTGCGGCAGCTGACTGATTTCCACATGGCTGGACCCCTTTTGCAATGGTGCAGACGGGCTAATAAACGGTGGTTTGGAAGGTTGCCCAGAGCAATTGCCAGTGGTTCAGATTCATTCGAAACCTTCCACCCATCACTTTTATGGTCACAGTTTGTCTCTCCATGTGAGAGAGGGTATGCCCAGACGTGGGTCCCTTGCTCACTGCGCCATAGGGAACCAGGCTGCACCTCACTGAGGAGGTCCATCAAGGCCGAAAAATGTCTGGGGTTGCTTGGTTTTCTGGGCAGAGGGGACCTGGCCTAGCAGTTCGGGCTGGGCTGCTACCATTGGTGGCGGCAGCTGACTGATTTGCCAATGGCTGGACCCCTTTTGCAATGGCGCAGACAGGCTAAAAAACAGTGGTGTGGAAGGTTGCCCAGAGCAATTGCCAGTGGCTCAGATTCATTCGAAACCTTCCACCCATCCCTTTTATGGTCACAGTTTGTCTCTCCATGTGAAAGAGGGTATGCCCAGACGTGGGTCCCTTGCTCACTGCGCCATAGGGAACCAGGCTGCACTTCACTGAGGAGGTCCATTAAGGCCAAAAAATGTCTGGGGTTACTTGGTTTTCTGTGCAGAGGGGACCTGGCCTAGTAGTTCGGGTTGGGCTGTTACCATTGGTGGCGGCAGCTGACTATTTGCACATGGCTGGACCCCTTTTGCAATGGTGCAGACGGGCTAAAAACAGTGGTGTGGAAGGTTGCCCAGAGCAATTGCCAGTGGTTCAGATTAATTTGAAACCTTCCACCCATCACTTTTGTGGTCACAGTTTGTCTCTCCATGTGAGAGAGGGTATGCCCAGACGTGGGTCCCTTGCTCGCTGCGTCATAGGGAACCAGGCTGCACCTCACTGAGGAGGTCCGTCAAGGCCGAAACATGTCTGGGGATGCTTGGTTTTCTGTGCAGAGGGGACCTGGCCTAGCAGTTCGGGCTGGGCTGCTACCATTGGTGGCGCTAGCTGACTTATTTGCACATTCCTGGACCCCTTTTGCAATGGTGCAGATGGGCTAAAAAATGGTGGTGTGGAAGGTTGCCCAGAGCAATTGCCAGTGGTTCAGATTAATTCAAAACCTTCCACCCATCACTTTTATGGTCACAGTTTGTCTCTCCATGTGAGAGAGGGTATGCCCGACGTGGGTCCCTTGCTCGCTGCGCCATAGGGAACCAGGCTGCACCTCACAGAGGAGGTCCATCAAGGCCGAAACATGTCTGGGGTTGCTTGGTTTTCTGTGCAGAGGGGACCTGGCCTAGCAGTTCGGGTTGGGCTGCTACCATTGGTGGCGGCAGCTGACTGATTTACACATGGCTGGACCCCTTTTGCAATGGTGCAGATGGGCTAAAAAACGGTGTTGTGGAAGGTTGCCCAGAGCAATTGCCAGTGGTTCAGATTCATTCGAAACCTTCCAACCATCACTTTTGTGGTCACAGTTTGTCTCTCCATGTGAGAGAGGGTATGCCCAGACGTGGGTCCCTTGCTCGCTGCGCCATAGGGAACCAGGCTGCACCTCACTGAGGAGGTCCGTCAAGGCCGAAACATGTCTGGGGTTGCTTGGTTTTCTGTGCAGAGGGGACCTGGCCTAGCAGTTCGGGCTGGGCTGCCACCATTTGTGGCGGGAGCTGACTGATTTGCATATGGCTGGACCCCTTTTGCAATGGTGCAGAAGGGCTAAAAAACGGTGGTGTGGAAGGTTGCCCAGAGCAATTGCCAGTGGTTCAGATTAATTCAAAAGCTTCCACCCATCACTTTTGTGGTCACAGTTTGTCTCTCCATGTGAGAGAGGGTATGCCCAGACGTGGGTCCCTTGCTCGCTGCGTCATAGGGAACCAGGCTGCACCTCACTGAGGAGGTCCATCAAGGCTGAAACATGACTGGGGTTGCTTGGTTTTCTGTGCAGAGGGGACCTGGTTTAGCAGTTCGGGCTGGGCTGCTACCATTGGTGGCGGCAGCTAACTTATTTGCACATGGCTGGACCCCTTTTGCAATGGCGCAGACGGGCTAAAAAATGAAGGTGTGGAAGGTTGACCAGAGCAATTGCGAGTGGTTGAGATTCATTCGAAACCTTCCACCCATCACTTTTGTGTTCACAGTTTGTCTCTCCATGTGAGAGAGGGTATGGCCAGACGTGGGTCCCTTGCTCGCTGCGTCATAGGGAACCAGGCTGCACCTCACTGAGGAGGTCTGTCAAGGCCGAAACATGTCTGGGGTTGCTTGGTTTTCTGTGCAGAGGGGACCTGGCCTAGCAGTTCGGGCTGGGCTGCCACCATTTGTGGCGGCAGCTGACTGATTTGCACATGGCTGGACCCCTTTTGCAATGGTGCAGAAGGGCTTAAAAACGGTGGTGTGGAAGTTTGCCCAGAGCAATTGCCAGTGGTTCAGATTAATTCAAAACCTTCCAGCCATCACTTTTGTGGTCACAGTTTGTCTCTCCATGTGAGAGAGGGTATGCCCAGACGTGGGTCCCTTGCTCGCTGCGTCATAGGGAACCAGGTTGCACTTCACTGAGGAGGTCCATCAAGGCCGAAACATGTCTGGGGTTGCTTGGTTTTCTGTGCAGAGGGGACCTAGTTTAGCAGTTCGTGCTGGGCTGCTACCATTGGTGGCGGCAGCTGACTTATTTGCACATGGCTGGACCCCTTTTGCAATGGCGCAGATGGGCTAAAAAACGGTGGTGTGGAAAGTTGCCCAGAGCAATTGCCAGTGGTTGAGATTCATTCGAAACCTTCCACCCATCACTTTGTGTTCACAGTTTGTCTCTCCATGTGAGAGAGGGTATGCCCAGATGTGGGTCCCTTGCTTGCTGTGCCATAGGGAACCAGGCTGCACCTCACTGAGGAGGTCCATCGAGGCCGAAACATGTCTGGGGTTGCTTGGTTTTCTGGGCAGAGGGGACCTGGCCTAGCAGTTCGGGCTGGGCTGCTACCATTGGTGGCGGCTGCTGACTGATTTGCACATGGCTGGACCCCTTTTGCAATGGTGCAGAAGGGCTAAAAAACGGTGGTGTGGAAGGTTGCCCAGAGCAATTGCCAGTGGTTCAGATAATTTCAAAACCTTCCACCCATCACTTTTGTGGTCACAGTTTGTCTCTCCATGTGAGAGAGGGTATGCCCAGACGTGCGTCCCTTGCTCGCTGCGCCATAGGGAACCAGGCTGCACCTCACTGAGGAGGTCCATCAAGGCCGAAACATGTCTGGGGTTGCTTGGTTTTCTGTGCAGAGGGGACCTGGTTTAGCAGTTCGGGCTGGGCTGCTACCATTGGTGGCGGCAGCTGACTTATTTGCACATGGCTGGACCCCTTTTGCAAAGGAGCAGACAGTCTAAAAAACGGTGGTGTGGAAGGTTGCCCAGAGCAATTGCCAATGGTTGAGATTCATTTGAAACCTTCCACCCATCACTTTTGTGGTCACAGTTTGTCTCTCCATGTGAGAGAGGGTATGCCCAGACGTGGGTCCCTTGCTCGCTGCGCCATAGGGAACCAGGCTGCACCTCATTGAGGAGGTCCGTCAAGGCCGTAACATGTCTGGGGTTGCTTGGTTTTCCTTGCAGAGGGGACCTGGCCTAGCAGTTTGGGTTGGGCTGCTACCATTGGTGGCGGCAGCTGACTGATTTGCACATGGCTGGACCCATTTTGCAATGGTGCAGACGGGCTAAAAAACGGTGGTGTGGAAGGTTGCCCAGAGCAATTGCCAGTGGTTGAGATTCATTTGAAACCTTCCACCCATCACTTTTGTGGTCACAGTTTGTCTCTCCATGTGAGAGAGGGTATGCCCAGACGTGCATCCCTTGCTCGCTGCGCCATAGGGAACCAGGCTGCACCTCACTGAGGAGGTCCATCAAGGCCGAAACATGTCTGGGGTTGCTTGGTTTTCTGTGCAGAGGGGACCTGGCCTAGCAGTTCGGGCTGGGCTGCTACCATTGGTGGCGGCAGCTGACTGATTTGCACATGGCTGGACCCCTTTTGCAATGGCGCAGACAGGCTAAAAAACAGTGGTGTGGAAGGTTGCCCAGAGCAATTGCCAGTGGCTCAGATTCATTCGAAACCTTCCACCCATCCCCTTTATGGTCACAGTTTGTCTCTCCATGTGAGAGAGGGTATGCCCAGATGTGGGTCCCTTGCTCGCTGTGCCATAGGGAAACAGGCTGCACCTCACTGAGGAGGTCCATCAAGGCCGAAATATGTCTGGGGTTGCTTGGTTTTCTGTGCAGAAGGGACCTGGTTTAGCAGTTCAGGCTGGGCTGCTACCATTGGTGGCGGCAGCTGACTTATTTGCACATGGCTGGACCCCTTTTGCAATGGCGCAGATGGGCTAAAAAACGGTGGTGTGGAAGGTTGCCCAGAGCCAGTGGTTGAGATTCATTTGAAACCTTCCACCCATCACTTTTGTGTTCACAGTTTGTCTCTCCATGTGAGAGAGGGTATGTCCAGGCGTGGGTCCCTTGCTCGCTGCGCCATGGAGAACCAGGCTGCACCTCACTGAGGAGGTCCATCAAGGCCGAAACATGTCTGGGGTTGCTTGGTTTTCTGGGCAGAGGGGACCTGGCCTAGCAGTTCAGGCTGGGCTGCTACCATTGGTGGCGGCAGCTGACTGATTTGCACATGGCTGGACCCCTTTTGCAATGGCGCAGACAGGCTAAAAAACAGTGGTGTGGAAGGTTGCCAGGAGCAATTGCCAGTGGCTCAGATTCATTCAAAACCTTCCACCCATCCCTTTTATGGTCACAGTTTGTCTCTCCATGTAAGAGAGGGTATGCCCAGACGTGGGTCCCTTGCTCACTGCGCCATAGGGAACCAGGCTGCACCTCACTGAGGAGGTCCATCAAGGACGAAACATGTCTGGGGTTGTTTGGTTTTCTGGGCAGAGGGGACCTGGCCTAGCAGTTCGGGCTGGGCTGCTACCATTGGTGGCGGCAGCTGACTGATTTGCACATGGCTGGACCCCTTTTGCAATGGCGCAGACGGGCTAAAAAACAGTGGTGTGGAAGGTTGCCCAGAGCAATTGCCAGTGGCTCAGATTAATTCGAAACCTTCCATCCATCCCCTTTATGGTCACAGTTTGTCTCTCCATGTGAGAGAGGGTATGCCCAGACGTGGGTCCCTTGCTCACTGCGCCATAGGGAACCAGGCTGCACCTCACTGAGGAGGTCCATCAAGGCCAAAAAATGTCTGGGGTTGCTTGGTTTTCTGTGCAGAGGGGACCTGATCTAGAAGTTCGGGTTGGGCTGCTACCATTGGTGGCGGCAGCTGACTGATTTGCACATGGCTGGACCCCTTTTGCAATGGTGCAGACGGGCTAAAAAACAGTGGTGTGGAAGGTTGCCCAGAGCAATTGCCAGTGGTTCAGATTCATTCGAAACCTTCCACCCATCACATTTGTGGTCACATTTTGTCTCTGCATGTGAGAGAGGGTATGCCCAGACGTGGGTCCCTTGCTCGCTGCGCCATAGGGAACCAGGCTGCACCTCACTGAGGAGGTCCATCAAGTCCGAAACATGTCTGCGGTTGTTTGGTTTCTGGGCAGAGGGGACCTGGCCTAGTAGTTCGGGCTGGGCTGCTACCATTGGTGGCGGCAGCTGACTGATTTGCACATGGCTGGACCCCTTTTGCAATGGCGCAGACATGCTAAAAAACAGTGGTGTGGAAGGTTGCCCAGAGCAATTGCCAGTGGCTCAGATTCATTCGAAACCTTCCACCCATCCCCTTTATGGTCACAGTTTGTCTCTCCATGTGAGAGAGGGTATGCCCAGACATGGGTCCCTTGCTCACTGCGCCATAGGGAACCAGGCTGCACCTCACTGAGGAGGTCCATCAAGGCCGAAACATGTCTGGGGTTGCTTGGTTTTCTGTGCAGAGGGGACCTGGTTTAGCAGTTCGGGCTGGGCTGCTACCATTGGTGGCGGCAGCTGACTTATTTGCACATGGCTGGACCCCTTTTGCAATGGCGCAGACGGGCTAAAAAACATTGGTGTGGAAGGTTGCCCAGAGCAATTGCCAGTGGCTCAGATTCATTCGAAACCTTCCACCCATCCCTTTTATGGTCACAGTTTGTCTCTCCATGTGAGAGAGGGTATGCCCAGACATGGGTCCCTTGCTCGCTGCCCCATAGGGAACCAGGCTGCACCTCACTGAGGAGGTCCATCAAGTCCGAAACATGTCTGGGGTTGCTTGGTTTTCTGTGCAGAGGGGACCTGGTTTAGCAGTTCGGGCTGGGCTGCTACCATTGGTGGCGGCAGCTGACTTATTTGCACATGGCTGGACCCCTTTTGCAATGGCGCAGACGGGCTAAAAAACATTGGTGTGGAAGGTTGCCCAGAGCAATTGCCAGTGGCTCAGATTCATTCGAAACCTTCCACCCATCCCCTTTATGGTCACAGTTTGTCTCTCCATGTGAGAGAGGGTATGCCCAGACGTGGGTCCCTTGCTCACTGCGCCATAGGGAACCAAGCTGCACCTCACTGAGGAGGTCCATCAAGGCCAAAAAATGTCTGGGGTTGCTTGGTTTTCTGTGCAGAGGGAACCTGACCTAGAAGTTCGGGTTGGGCTGCTACCATTGGTGGCGGCAGCTGACTGATTTGCACATGGCTGGACCCCTTTTGCAATGGTGCAGACGGGCTAAAAAACAGTGGTGTGGAAGGTTGCCCAGAGCAATTGCCAGTGGTTCAGATTCATTCGAAACCTTCCACCCATCACTTTTGTGGTCACAGTTTGTCTCTGCATGTGAGAGAGGGTATGCCCAGACGTGAGTCCCTTGCTCGCTGCGCCATAGGGAACCAGGCTGCACCTCACTGAGGAGGTCCATCAAGTCCGAAACATGTCTGGGGTTGCTTGGTTTTCTGTGCAGAGGGGACCTGGTTTAGCAGTTCGGGCTGGGCTGCTACCATTGGTGGCGGCAGCTGACTGATTTGCACATGGCTGGACCCCTTTTGCAATGGCGCAGACCGGCTAAAAAATGGTGGTGTGGAAGGTTGCCCAGAGCAATTGCCAGTGGTTCAGATTAATTCAAAACCTTCCACCCATCACTTTTGTGGTCACAGTTTGTCTCTCCATGTGAGAGAGGGTATGCCCAGACGTGGGTCCCTTGCTCGCTGCGCCATAGGGAACCAGGCTGCACCTCACTGAGGAGGTCCATCAAGGCCGAAAAATTTCTGGGGTTGCTTGGTTTTCTGTGCAGAGGGGACCTGGCCTAGCAGTTCGGGTTGGGTTGCTACCATTGGTGGCGGCAGCTGACTGATTTGCACATGGCTGGACCCCTTTTGCAATGGCGCAGACAGGCTAAAAAACAGTGGTGTGGAAGGTTGCCCAGAGCAATTGCCAGTGGCTCAGATTCATTCAAAACCTTCCACCCATCCCTTTTATGGTCACAGTTTGTCTCTCCATGTGAGAGAGGGTATGCCCAGACGTGGGTCCCTTGCTCACTGCGCCATAGGGAACCAGGCTGCACCTCACTGAGGAGGTCCATCAAGTCCGAAACATGTCTGGGGTTGCTTGGTTTTCTGTGCAGAGGGGACCTGGTTTAGCAGTTCGGGCTGGGCTGCTACCATTGGTGGCGGCAGCTGACTGATTTGCACATGGCTGGACCCCTTTTGCAATGGCGCAGACCGGCTAAAAAATGGTGGTGTGGAAGGTTGCCCAGAGCAATTGCCAGTGGTTCAGATTAATTCAAAACCTTCCACCCATCACTTTTGTGGTCACAGTTTGTCTCTCCATGTGAGAGAGGGTATGCCCTGACGTGGGTCCCTTGCTCGCTGCGCCATAGGGAACCAGGCTGCACCTCACTGAGGAGGTCCATCAAGGCCGAAAAATGTCTGGGGTTGCTTGGTTTTCTGTGCAGAGGGGACCTGGCCTAGCAGTTCGGGTTGGGCTGCTACCATTGGTGGCGGCAGCTGACTGATTTGCACATGGCTGGACCCCTTTTGCAATGGCGCAGACAGGCTAAAAAACAGTGGTGTGGAAGGTTGCCCAGAGCAATTGCCAGTGGCTCAGATTCATTCAAAACCTTCCACCCATCCCTTTTATGGTCACAGTTTGTCTCTCCATGTGAGAGAGGGTATGCCCAGACGTGGGTCCCTTGCTCACTGCGCCATAGGGAACCAGGCTGCACCTCACTGAGGAGGTCCATCAAGGCCGAAAAATGTCTGGGGTTGCTTGGTTTTCTGTGTAGAGGAGACCTGGCCTAGCAGTTCGGGTTGGGCTGCTACCATTGGTGGCGGCAGCTGACTGATTTGCACATGGCTGGACCCCTTTTGCAATGGTGCAGACAGGCTAAAAAACAGTGGTGTGGAAGGTTGCCCAGAGCAATTGCCAGTGGTTCAGATTAATTCAAAACCTTCCACCCATCACTTTTGTGGTCACAGTTTGTCTCTCCATGTGAGAGAGGGTATGCCCAGACGTGGGTCCCTTGCTCGCTGCGCCATAGGGAACCAGGCTGCACCTCACTGAGGAGGTCCATCAAGGCTGAAACATGTCTGGGGTTGCTTGGTTTTCTGTGCAGAGGGGACCTGGCCTACCAGTTCAGGCTGGGCTGCTACCATTGGTGGCGGCAGCTGCCTGATTTGCTCATGGCTGGACCCCTTTTGCAATGGCACAGACGGGCTAAAAAACGGTGGTGTGGAAGATTGCCCAGAGCAATTGCCAGTGGTTCAGATTAATTCGAAACCTTCCACCCATCACTTTAGTGGTCACAGTTTGTCTCTCCATGTGAGAGAGGGTATGCCCAGACGTGGGTCCCTTGCTCGCTGCGCCATAGGGAACCAGGCTGCACCTCACTGAGGAGGTCCATCAAGGCTGAAACATATCTGGGGTTGCTTGGTTTTCTGTGCAGAGGGGACCTGGCCTAGCAGTTCGGGCTGGGCTGCTACCATTGGTGGCGGCAGCTGACTGACTTGCACATGGTTGGACCCCTTTTGCAATGGCGCAGACGGGCTAAAAAACGGTGGTGTGGAAGGTTGCCCAGAGCAATTGCCAGTGGTTCAGATTAATTCAAAACCTTCCACCCATCACTTTTGTGGTCACAGTTTGTCTCTCCATGTGACAGAGGGTATGCCCAGACGTAGGGTCCCTTGCTCGCTGCGCCATAGGGAACCAGGCTGCACCTCACTGAGGAGGTCCATCAAGGCCGAAACATGTCTGGGGTTGCTTGGTTTTCTGTGCAGAGGGGACCTGGCCTAGCAGTTCGGGCTGGGCTGCCAACATTTGTGGCGGCAGCTGACTGATTTGCACATGGCTGGACCCCTTTTGCAATGGCGCAGACGGGCTAAAAAACGGTGGTGTGGAAGGTTGCCCAGAGCAATTGCCAGTGGTTCAGATTCATTCAAAACCTTCCACCCATCACTTTTGTGGTCACAGTTTGTCTCTCCATGTGATTGAGGGTATGCCCAGACATGGGTTCCTTCCTCGCTGCGCCATAGGGAACCAGGCTGCACCTCACTGAGGAGGTCCATCAAGGCCGAAACAGGTCTGGGGTTTTTTGGTTTTCTGTGCAGAGGGGACCTGGCATAGCAGTTTTGGCTGGGCTGCTACCATTGGTTGCGGCAGCTGACTGATTTCCACATGGCTGGACCCCTTTTGCAATGGCGCAGACGGGCTAAAAAACGGTGGTGTGGAAGGTTGCCCAGAGCAATTGCCAGTGGTTCAGATTCATTCGAAACCTTCCACCCATCACTTTTATGGTCACAGTTTGTCTCTCCATGTGAGAGAGGGTATGCCCAGACGTGGGTCCCTTGCTCACTGCGCCATAGGGAACCAGGCTGCACCTCACTGAGGAGGTCCATCAAGGCCGAAAAATGTCTGGGGTTGCTTGGTTTTCTGGGCAGAGGGGACCTGGCCTAGCAGTTCGGGCTGGGCTGCTACCATTGGTGGCGGCAGCTGACTGATTTGCCAATGGCTGGACCCCTTTTGCAATGGCGCAGACAGGCTAAAAAACAGTGGTGTGGAAGGTTGCCCAGAGCAATTGCCAGTGGTTCAGATTCATTCAAAACCTTCCAACCATCACTTTTGTGGTCACAGTTTGTCTCTCCATGTGAGAGAGGGTATGCCCAGACGTGGGTCCCTTGCTCGCTGCGCCATAGGGAACCAGGCTGCACCTCACTGAGGAGGTCCATCAAGGCCGAAACATGTCTGGGGTTGCTTGGTTTTCTGTGCAGAGGGGACCTGGCCTAGCAGTTCGGGCTGGGCTGCCACCATTTGTGGCGGGAGCTGACTGATTTGCATATGGCTGGACCCCTTTTGCAATGGTGCAGAAGGGCTAAAAAACGGTGGTGTGGAAGGTTGCCCAGAGCAATTGCCAGTGGTTCAGATTAATTCAAAACCTTCCAACCATCACTTTTGTGGTCACAGTTTGTCTCTCCATGTGAGAGAGGGTATGCCCAGACGTGGGTCCCTTGCTCGCTGCGCCATAGGGAACCAGGCTGCACCTCACTGAGGAGGTCCATCAAGGCCGAAACATGTCTGGGGTTGCTTGGTTTTCTGTGCAGAGGGGACCTGGCCTAGCAGTTCGGGCTGGGCTGCCACCATTTGTGGCGGGAGCTGACTGATTTGCATATGGCTGGACCCCTTTTGCAATGGTGCAGAAGGGCTAAAAAACGGTGGTGTGGAAGGTTGCCCAGAGCAATTGCGAGTGGTTGAGATTCATTCGAAACCTTCCACCCATCACTTTCGTGTTCAGAGTTTGTCTCTCCATGTGAGAGAGGGTATGCCCAGACGTGGGTCCCTTGCTCACTGCGCCATAGGGAACCAAGCTGCACCTCACTGAGGAGGTCCATCAAGGCCAAAAAATGTCTGGGGTTGCTTGGTTTTCTGTGCAGAGGGGACCTGACCTAGAAGTTCGGGTTGGGCTGCTACCATTGGTGGCGGCAGCTGACTGATTTGCACATGGCTGGACCCCTTTTGCAATGGTGCAGACGGGCTAAAAAACAGTGGTGTGGAAGGTTGCCCAGAGCAATTGCCAGTGGTTCAGATTCATTCGAAACCTTCCACCCATCACTTTTGTGGTCACAGTTTGTCTCTGCATGTGAGAGAGGGTATGCCCAGACGTGAGTCCCTTGCTCGCTGCGCCATAGGGAACCAGGCTGCACCTCACTGAGGAGGTCCATCAAGTCCGAAACATGTCTGGGGTTGCTTGGTTTTCTGTGCAGAGGGGACCTGGTTTAGCAGTTCGGGCTGGGCTGCTACCATTGGTGGCGGCAGCTGACTGATTTGCACATGGCTGGACCCCTTTTGCAATGGCGCAGACCGGCTAAAAAATGGTGGTGTGGAAGGTTGCCCAGAGCAATTGCCAGTGGTTCAGATTAATTCAAAACCTTCCACCCATCACTTTTGTGGTCACAGTTTGTCTCTCCATGTGAGAGAGGGTATGCCCAGACGTGGGTCCCTTGCTCGCTGCGCCATAGGGAACCAGGCTGCACCTCACTGAGGAGGTCCATCAAGGCCGAAAAATTTCTGGGGTTGCTTGGTTTTCTGTGCAGAGGGGACCTGGCCTAGCAGTTCGGGTTGGGTTGCTACCATTGGTGGCGGCAGCTGACTGATTTGCACATGGCTGGACCCCTTTTGCAATGGCGCAGACAGGCTAAAAAACAGTGGTGTGGAAGGTTGCCCAGAGCAATTGCCAGTGGCTCAGATTCATTCAAAACCTTCCACCCATCCCTTTTATGGTCACAGTTTGTCTCTCCATGTGAGAGAGGGTATGCCCAGACGTGGGTCCCTTGCTCACTGCGCCATAGGGAACCAGGCTGCACCTCACTGAGGAGGTCCATCAAGTCCGAAACATGTCTGGGGTTGCTTGGTTTTCTGTGCAGAGGGGACCTGGTTTAGCAGTTCGGGCTGGGCTGCTACCATTGGTGGCGGCAGCTGACTGATTTGCACATGGCTGTACCCCTTTTGCAATGGCGCAGACCGGCTAAAAAATGGTGGTGTGGAAGGTTGCCCAGAGCAATTGCCAGTGGTTCAGATTAATTCAAAACCTTCCACCCATCACTTTTGTGGTCACAGTTTGTCTCTCCATGTGAGAGAGGGTATGCCCAGACGTGGGTCCCTTGCTCGCTGCGCCATAGGGAACCAGGCTGCACCTCACTGAGGAGGTCCATCAAGGCCGAAAAATGTCTGGGGTTGCTTGGTTTTCTGTGCAGAGGGGACCTGGCCTAGCAGTTCGGGTTGGGCTGCTACCATTGGTGGCGGCAGCTGACTGATTTGCACATGGCTGGACCCCTTTTGCAATGGCGCAGACAGGCTAAAAAACAGTGGTGTGGAAGGTTGCCCAGAGCAATTGCCAGTGGCTCAGATTCATTCAAAACCTTCCACCCATCCCTTTTATGGTCACAGTTTGTCTCTCCATGTGAGAGAGGGTATGCCCAGACGTGGGTCCCTTGCTCACTGCGCCATAGGGAACCAGGCTGCACCTCACTGAGGAGGTCCATCAAGGCCGAAAAATGTCTGGGGTTGCTTGGTTTTCTGTGCAGAGGGGACCTGGCCTAGCAGTTCGGGTTGGGCTGCTACCATTGGTGGCGGCAGCTGACTGATTTGCACATGGCTGGACCCCTTTTGCAATGGTGCAGACAGGCTAAAAAACAGTGGTGTGGAAGGTTGCCCAGAGCAATTGCCAGTGGTTCAGATTAATTCGAAACCTTCCACCCATCACTTTTGTGGTCACAGTTTGTCTCTCCATGTGAGAGAGGGTATGCCCAGACGTGGGTCCCTTGCTCGCTGCGCCATAGGGAACCAGGCTGCACCTCACTGAGGAGGTCCATCAAGGCTGAAACATGTCTGGGGTTGCTTGGTTTTCTGTGCAGAGGGGACCTGGCCTACCAGTTCAGGCTGGGCTGCTACCATTGGTGGCGGCAGCTGCCTGATTTGCTCATGGCTGGACCCCTTTTGCAATGGCACAGACGGGCTAAAAAACGGTGGTGTGGAAGATTGCCCAGAGCAATTGCCAGTGGTTCAGATTAATTCGAAACCTTCCACCCATCACTTTAGTGGTCACAGTTTGTCTCTCCATGTGAGAGAGGGTATGCCCAGACGTGGGTCCCTTGCTCGCTGCGCCATAGGGAACCAGGCTGCACCTCACTGAGGAGGTCCATCAAGGCTGAAACATATCTGGGGTTGCTTGGTTTTCTGTGCAGAGGGGACCTGGCCTAGCAGTTCGGGCTGGGCTGCTACCATTGGTGGCGGCAGCTGACTGACTTGCACATGGTTGGACCCCTTTTGCAATGGCGCAGACGGGCTAAAAAACGGTGGTGTGGAAGGTTGCCCAGAGCAATTGCCAGTGGTTCAGATTAATTCAAAACCTTCCACCCATCACTTTTGTGGTCACAGTTTGTCTCTCCATGTGACAGAGGGTATGCCCAGACGTAGGGTCCCTTGCTCGCTGCGCCATAGGGAACCAGGCTGCACCTCACTGAGGAGGTCCATCAAGGCCGAAACATGTCTGGGGTTGCTTGGTTTTCTGTGCAGAGGGGACCTGGCCTAGCAGTTCGGGCTGGGCTGCCAACATTTGTGGCGGCAGCTGACTGATTTGCACATGGCTGGACCCCTTTTGCAATGGCGCAGACGGGCTAAAAAACGGTGGTGTGGAAGGTTGCCCAGAGCAATTGCCAGTGGTTCAGATTCATTCAAAACCTTCCACCCATCACTTTTGTGGTCACAGTTTGTCTCTCCATGTGATTGAGGGTATGCCCAGACATGGGTTCCTTCCTCGCTGCGCCATAGGGAACCAGGCTGCACCTCACTGAGGAGGTCCATCAAGGCCGAAACAGGTCTGGGGTTTTTTGGTTTTCTGTGCAGAGGGGACCTGGCATAGCAGTTTTGGCTGGGCTGCTACCATTGGTTGCGGCAGCTGACTGATTTCCACATGGCTGGACCCCTTTTGCAATGGCGCAGACGGGCTAAAAAACGGTGGTGTGGAAGGTTGCCCAGAGCAATTGCCAGTGGTTCAGATTCATTCGAAACCTTCCACCCATCACTTTTATGGTCACAGTTTGTCTCTCCATGTGAGAGAGGGTATGCCCAGATGTGGGTCCCTTGCTCACTGCGCCATAGGGAACCAGGCTGCACCTCACTGAGGAGGTCCATCAAGGCCGAAAAATGTCTGGGGTTGCTTGGTTTTCTGGGCAGAGGGGACCTGGCCTAGCAGTTCGGGCTGGGCTGCTACCATTGGTGGCGGCAGCTGACTGATTTGCCAATGGCTGGACCCCTTTTGCAATGGCGCAGACAGGCTAAAAAACAGTGGTGTGGAAGGTTGCCCAGAGCAATTGCCAGTGGTTCAGATTCATTCAAAACCTTCCAACCATCACTTTTGTGGTCACAGTTTGTCTCTCCATGTGAGAGAGGGTATGCCCAGACGTGGGTCCCTTGCTCGCTGCGCCATAGGGAACCAGGCTGCACCTCACTGAGGAGGTCCATCAAGGCCGAAACATGTCTGGGGTTGCTTGGTTTTCTGTGCAGAGGGGACCTGGCCTAGCAGTTCGGGCTGGGCTGCCACCATTTGTGGCGGGAGCTGACTGATTTGCATATGGCTGGACCCCTTTTGCAATGGTGCAGAAGGGCTAAAAAACGGTGGTGTGGAAGGTTGCCCAGAGCAATTGCCAGTGGTTCAGATTAATTCAAAACCTTCCAACCATCACTTTTGTGGTCACAGTTTGTCTCTCCATGTGAGAGAGGGTATGCCCAGACGTGGGTCCCTTGCTCGCTGCGCCATAGGGAACCAGGCTGCACCTCACTGAGGAGGTCCATCAAGGCCGAAACATGTCTGGGGTTGCTTGGTTTTCTGTGCAGAGGGGACCTGGCCTAGCAGTTCGGGCTGGGCTGCCACCATTTGTGGCGGGAGCTGACTGATTTGCATATGGCTGGACCCCTTTTGCAATGGTGCAGAAGGGCTAAAAAACGGTGGTGTGGAAGGTTGCCCAGAGCAATTGCCAGTGGTTCAGATTAATTCAAAACCTTCCACCCATCACTTTTGTGGTCACAGTTTGTCTCTCCATGTGAGAGAGGGTATGCCCAGACGTGGGTCCCTTGCTCGCTGCGTCATAGGGAACCAGGCTGCACCTCACTGAGGAGGTCCATCAAGGCTGAAACATGTCTGGGGTTGCTTGGTTTTCTGTGCAGAGGGGACCTGGTTTAGCAGTTCGGGCTGGGCTGCTACCATTGGTGGCGGCAGCTAACTTATTTGCACATGGCTGGACCCCTTTTGCAATGGCGCAGACGGGCTAAAAAATGAAGGTGTGGAAGGTTGCCCAGAGCAATTGCGAGTGGTTGAGATTCATTCGAAACCTTCCACCCATCACTTTCGTGTTCAGAGTTTGTCTCTCCATGTAAGAGAGGGTATGCCCAGATGTGGGTCCCTTGCTCGCTGTGCCATAGGGAACCAGGCTGCACCTCACTGAGGAGGTCCATCAAGGCCGAAACATGTCTGGGGTTGCTTGGTTTTCTGGGCAGAGGGGACCTGGCCTAGCAGTTCGGGCTGGGCTGCTACCATTGGTGGCGGCTGCTGACTGATTTGCACATGGCTGGACCCCTTTTGCAATGGCGCAGTCAGGCTAAAAAACAGTGGTGTGGAAGGTTGCCCAGAACAATTGCCAGTGGCTCAAATTCATTCGAAACCTTCCACCCATCCCTTTTTTGGTCACAGTTTGTCTCTCCATGTGAGAGAGGGTATGCCCAGACGTGGGTCCCTTGCTCGCTGCGTCATAGGGAACCAGGCTGCACCTCACTGAGGAGGTCCATCAAGGCCGAAACATGTCTGGGGTTGCTTGGTTTTCTGTGCAGAGGGGACCTGGTTTAGCAGTTCGGGCTGGGCTGCTACCATTGGTGGCGGCAGCTGACTTATTTGCACATGGCTGGACCCCTTTTGCAATGGCGCAGACGGGCTAAAAAACGGTGGTGTGGAAGGTTGCCCAGAGCAATTGCCAGTGGTTGAGATTCATTCGAAACCTTCCACCCATCAGTTTTGTGTTCACAGTTTGTCTCACCATGTGAGAGAGGGTATGCCCAGATGTGGGTCCCTTGCTCGCTGTGCCATAGGGAACTAGGCTGCACCTCACTGAGGAGGTCCATCGAGGCCGAAACATGTCTGGGGTTGCTTGGTTTTCTGGGCAGAGGGGACCTGGCCTAGCAGTTCGGGCTGGGCTGCTACCATTGGTGGCGGCTGCTGACTGATTTGCACATGGCTGGACCCCTTTTGCAATGGTGCAGAAGGGCTAAAAAACGGTGGTGTGGAAGGTTGCCCAGAGCAATTGCCAGTGGTTCAGATTAATTCAAAACCTTCCACCCATCACTTTTGTGGTCACAGTTTGTCTCTCCATGTGAGAGAGGGTATGCCCAGACGTGCGTCCCTTGCTCTCTGCGCCATAGGAAACCAGGCTGCACCTCACTGAGGAGGTCCATCAAGGCTGAAAAATGTCTGGGGTTGCTTGGTTTTCTGTGCAGAGGGGACCTGGCCTAGCAGTTTGGGTTGGGCTGCTACCATTGGTGGCGGCAGCTGACTGATTTGCACATGGCTGGACCCCTTTTGCAATGGTGCAGACGGGCTAAAAAACGGTGGTGTGGAAGGTTGCCCAGAGCAATTGCCAGTGGTTCAGATTCATTCGAAACCTTCCACCCATCACTTTTGTGGTCACAGTTTGTCTCTCCATGTGAGAGAGGGTATGCCCAGACGTGGGTCCCTTGCTCGCTGCGCTATAGGGAACCAGGCTGCACCTCACTGAGGAGGTCCATCAAGGCCGAAACATGTCTGGGGTTGCTTGGTTTTCTGTGCAGAAGGGACCTGGTTTAGCAGTTCGGGCTGGGCTGCTACCATTGGTGGCGGCAGCTGACTTATTTGCACATGGCTGGACCCCTTTTGCAATGGCGCAGACGGGCTAAAAAACGGTGGTGTGGAAGGTTGCCCAGAGCAATTGCCAGTGGTTGAGATTCATTCGAAACCTTCCACCCATCACTTTTGTGTTCACAGTTTGTCTCTCCATGTGAGAGAGGGTATGCCCAGACGTGGGTACCTTGCTCGCTGCGCCATAGGGAACCAGGCTGCACCTCACTGTGGAGGTCCTTCAAGGCCGAAACATGTCTGGGGTTGCTTGGTTTTCTGGGCAGAGGGGACCTGGCCTAGCAGTTCGGGCTGGGCTGCTACCATTGGTGGCGGCAGCTGACTGATTTGCACATGGCTTGACCCCTTTTGCAATGGCGCAGGCGGGCTAAAAAACAGTGGTGTGGAAGGTTGCCCAGAGCAATTGCCAGTGGCTCAGATTCATTCAAAACCTTCCACCCCTCCCTTTTATGGTCACAGTTTGTCTCTACATGTGAGAGAGGGTATGCCCAGACGTGGGTCCCTTGCTCACTGCGCCATAGGGAACCAGGCTGCACCTCACTGAGGAGGTCCATCAAGGACGAAACATGTCTGGGGTTGTTTGGTTTACTGGGCAGAGGGGACCTAGCCTAGCAGTTCGGGCTGGGCTGCTACCATTGGTGGCGGCAGCTGACTTATTTGCACATGGCTGGACCCCTTTTGCAATGGCGCAGACGGGCTAAAAAACAGTGGTGTGGAAGGTTGCCCAGAGCAATCGCCAATGGTTGAGATTCATTCAAAACCTTCCACCCATCACTTTTGTGTTCACAGTTTGTCTCTCCATGTGAGAGAGGGTATGCCCAGACGTGGGTCCCTTGCTCGCTGTGCCATAGGGAACCAGGCTGCACCTCACTGAGGAGGTACATCAAGGCCGAAACATGTCTGGGGTTACTTGGTTTTCTGGGCAGAGGGGACCTGGCCTAGCAGTTCGGGCTGGGCTGCTACCATTGGTGGCGGCAGCTGACTGATTTGCACATGCCTGGACCCCTTTTGCAATGGCGCAGACAGGCTAAAAAACAGTGGTGTGGAAGGTTGCCCAGAGCAATTGCCAGTGGCTCAGATTCATTCGAAACCTTCCACCCATCCCCTTTATGGTCACAGTTTGTCTCTCCATGTGAGAGAGGGTATGCCCAGACATGGGTCCCTTGCTCACTGCGCCATAGGGAACCAGGCTGCACCTCACTGTGGAGGTCCATCAAGGCCGAAACATGTCTGGGGTTGCTTGGTTTTCTGGGCAGAGGGGACCTGGCCTAGCAGTTCGGGCTGGGCTGCTACCATTGGTGGCGGCAGCTGACTGATTTGCACATGGCTTGACCCCTTTTGCAATGGCGCAGGCGGGCTAAAAAACAGTGGTGTGGAAGGTTGCCCAGAGCAATTGCCAGTGGCTCAGATTCATTCAAAACCTTCCACCCCTCCCTTTTATGGTCACAGTTTGTCTCTACATGTGAGAGAGGGTATGCCCAGACGTGGGTCCCTTGCTCACTGCGCCATAGGGAACCAGGCTGCACCTCACTGAGGAGGTCCATCAAGGACGAAACATGTCTGGGGTTGTTTGGTTTACTGGGCAGAGGGGACCTAGCCTAGCAGTTCGGGCTGGGCTGCTACCATTGGTGGCGGCAGCTGACTTATTTGCACATGGCTGGACCCCTTTTGCAATGGCGCAGACGGGCTAAAATACAGTGGTGTGGAAGGTTGCCCAGAGCAATCGCCAATGGTTGAGATTCATTCAAAACCTTCCACCCATCACTTTTGTGTTCACAGTTTGTCTCTCCATGTGAGAGAGGGTATGCCCAGACGTGGGTCCCTTGCTCGCTGCGCCATAGGGAACCAGGCTGCACCTCACTGAGGAGGTACATCAAGGCCGAAACATGTCTGGGGTTACTTGGTTTTCTGGGCAGAGGGGACCTGGCCTAGCAGTTCGGGCTGGGCTGCTACCATTGGTGGCGGCAGCTGACTGATTTGCACATGCCTGGACCGCTTTTGCAATGGCACAGACAGGCTAAAAAACCGTGGTGTGGAAGGTTGCCCAGAGCAATTTCCAGTGGCTCAGATTCATTCAAAACCTTCCACCCATCCCTTTTATGGTCACAGTTTGTCTCTCCATGTGAGAGAGGGTATGCCCAGACGTGGGTCCCTTGCTCACTGCGCCATAGGGAACCAGGCTGCACCTCACTGAGGAGGTCCATCAAGGCCGAAACATGTCTGGGGTTGCTTGGTTTTCTGTGCAGAGGGGACCTGGTTTAGCAGTTCGGGCTGGGCTGCTACCATTGGTGGCGGCAGCTGACTTATTTGCACATGGCTGGACCCCTTTTGCAATGGCGCAGACGGGCTAAAAAACGGTGGTGTGGAAGGTTGTCCAGAGCAATTGCCAGTGGTTGAGATTCATTTGAATCCTTCCACCCATCACTTTTGTGTTCACAGTTTGTCTCTCCATGTGAGAGAGGGTATGCCCAGATGTGGGTCCCTTGCTCGCTGTGCCATAGGGAACCAGGCTGCACCTCACTCAGGAGGTCTGTCAAGGCCGAAACATGTCTGGGGTTGCTTGGTTTTCTGTGCAGAGGGGACCTGGGCTAGCAGTTCGGGCTGGGCTGCTACCATTGGTGGCGGCAGCTGACTGATTTGCACATGGCTGGACCCCTTTTGCAATGGCGCAGACAGGCTAAAAAACAGTGGTGTGGAAGGTTGCCCAGAGCAATTGCCAGTGGCTCAGATTCATTCGAAACCTTCCACCCATCCCCTTTATGGTCACAGTTTGTCTCTCCATGTGAGAGAGGGTATGCCCAGACATGGGTCCCTTGCTCACTGCGCCATAGGGAACCAGGCTGCACCTCACTGAGGAGGTCCATCAAGGCTGAAAAATGTCTGGGGTTGCTTGGTTTTCTGTGCAGAGGGGTCCTGACCTCGCAGTTCGGGTTGGGCTGCTACCATTGGTGGCGGCAGCTGACTGATTTGCACATGGCTGGACCCCTTTTGCAATGGTGCAGACGGGCTAAAAAACAGTGGTGTGGAAGGTTGCCCAGAGCAATTGCCAGTGGTTCAGATTAATTCAAAACCTTCCACCCATCACTTTTGTGGTCACAGTTTGTCTCTGCATGTGAGAGAGGGTATGCCCAGACGTGGGTCCCTTGCTCGCTGCGCCATAGGGAACCAGGCTGCACCTCACTGAGGAGGTCCGTCAAGGCTGAAACATGTCTGGGGTTGCTTGGTTTTCTGTGCAGAGGGGACCTGGCCTAGCAGTTTGGGCTGGCTTGCTACCATTGATGGCGGCAGCTGACTGATTTGCACATGGCTGGACCCCTTTTGCAATGGCGCAGGTGGGCTAAAAAATGGTGGTGTGGAAGGTTGCCCAGAGCAATTGCCAGTGGTTCAGATTTATTTGAAACCTTCCACCCATAACTTTTGTGGTCACAATTTGTCTCTCCATGTGAGAGAGGGTATGCCCAGACGTGGGTCCCTTGCTCGCTGCAGTATAGGGAACCAGGCTGCACCTCACTGAGGCGGTCCATCAAGGCCGAAACATGTCTGGGGTTGCTTGGTTTTCTGTGCAGAGGGGACCTGGTTTAGCAGTTCGGGCTGGGCTGCAACCATTGGTGGCGGCAGCTGACTGATTTGCACATGGCTGGACCCCTTTTGCAATGGCGCAGACAGGCTAAAAAACAGTGGTGTGGAAGGTTGCCCAGAGCAATTGCCAGTGGCTCAGATTCATTCAAAACCTTCCACCCATCCCTTTTATGGTCACAGTTTGTCTCTCCATGTGAGAGAGGGTATGCCCAGACGTGGGTCCCTTGCTCACTGCGCCATAGGGAACCAGGCTGCACCTCACCGAGGAGGTCCATCAAAGACGAAACATGTCTGGGGTTGTTTGGTTTTCTGGGCAGAGGGGACCTGGCCTAGCAGTTCGGGCTGGGCTGCTACCATTGGTGGCGGCAGCTGACTGATTTGCACATGGCTGGACCCCTTTTGCAATGGCACAGACACGCTAAAAAACAGTGGTGTGGAAGGTTGCCCAGAGCAATTGCCAGTGGCTCAGATTCATTCGAAACCTTCCACTCATCCCCTTTATGGTCACAGTTTGTCTCTCCATGTGAGAGAGGGCATGCCCAGACGTGGGTCACTTGCTCACTGCGCCATAGGGAACCAGGCTGCACCTCACTGAGGAGGTCCATCAAGGCCGAAAAATGTCTGGCGTTGCTTGGTTTTCTGTGCAGAGGGGACCTGACCTAGCAGTTCGGGTTGGGCTGCTACCATTGGTGGCGGCAGCTGACTGATTTGCACATGGCAGGACCCCTTTTGCAATGGTGCAGACGGGCTAAAAAACAGTGGTGTGGAAGGTTGCCCAGAGCAATTGCCAGTGGTTCAGATTAATTTGAAACCTTCCACCCATCACTTTTGTGGTCACAGTTTGTCTCTGCATGTGAGAGAGGGTATGCCCAGACGTGGGTCCCTTGCTGGCTGCGCCATAGGGAACCAGGCTGCACCTCACTGAGGAGGTCCGTCAAGGCTGAAACATGTCTGGGGTTGCTTGGTTTTCTGTGCAGAGGGGACCTGGCCTAGCAGTTCGGGCTGGGCTGCTACCATTGGTGGCGGCAGCTGACTGATTTGCACATGGCTGGACCCCGTTTGCAATGGCGCAGGAGGGCTAAAAAACAGTGGTGTGGAAGGTTGCCCAGAGCAATTGCCAGTGGTTCAGATTCATTTGAAACCTTCCACCCATCACTTTTGTGGTCACAATTTGTCTCTCCATGTGAGAGAGGGTATGCCCAGACGTGGGTCCCTTGCTCGCTGCAGCATAGGGAACCAGGCTGCACCTCACTGAGGCAGTCCATCAAGGCCAAAACATGTCTGGGGTTGCTTGGTTTTCTGTGCAGAGGGGACCTGGTTTAGCAGTTCGGGCTGGGCTGCTACCATTGGTGGCTGCAGCTGACTTATTTGCACATGGCTGGACCCCTTTTTCAATGGCGCAGACGGGCTGAAAAACATTGGTGTGGAAGGTTGCCCAGAGCAATTGCCAGTGGCTCAGATTCATTCGAAACCTTCCACCCATCCCTTTTATGGTCACAGTTTGTCTCTCCATGTGAGAGAGGGTATGCCCAGATGTGGGTCCCTTGCTCACTGCGCCATAGGGAACCAGGCTGCACCTCACTGAGGAGGTCCATCAAGGCCGAAACATTTCTGCAGTTGCTTGGTTTTCGGTGCAGAGGGGACCTGGCCTAGCAGTTCGGGCTGGCCTGCTACCATTGATGGCGGCGGCTGACTGATTTGCACATGGCTGGACCCCTTTTGCAATGGTGCAGACGGGCTAAAAAACAGTGGTGTGGAAGGTTGCCCAGAGCAATTGCCAGTGGTTCAGATTAATTTGAAACCTTCCACCCATCACTTTTGTGGTCACAGTTTGTCTCTGCATGTGAGAGAGGGTATGCCCAGACGTGGGTCCCTTGCTCGCTGCGCCATAGGGAACCAGGCTGCACCTCACTGAGGAGGTCCGTCAAGGCTGAAAGATGTCTGGGGCTGCTTGGTTTTCTGTGCAGAGGGGACCTGGCCTAGCAGTTCGGGCAGGGCTGCTACCATTGGTGGCGGCAGCTGACTTATTTGCACATGGCTGGACCCCTTTTGCAATGGTGCAGACGGGATAAAAAACATTGGTGTGGAAGGTTGCCCAGAGCAATTGCCAGTGGCTCAGATTCATTCGAAACCTTCCACCCATCCCTTTTATGGTCACAGTTTGTCTCTCCATGTGAGAGAGGGTATGCCCAGATGTGGGTCCCTTGCTCACTGCGCCATAGGGAACCAGGCTGCACCTCACTGAGATGGTCCATCAAGGCCGAAACATGTCTGGGGTTGCTTGGTTTTCTGTGCAGAGGGGACCTGGCCTAGCAGTTCGGGCTGGCCTGCTACCATTGATGGCGGCAGCTGACTGATTTGCACATGGCTGGACCCCTTTTGCAATGGCGCAGAAGGGCTAAAAAACAGTGGTGTGGAAGGTTGCCCAGAGCAATTGCCAGTTGTTGAGATTCATTTGAAACCTTCCACCCATCACTTTTGTGGTCATAGTTTGTCTCTCCATGTGAGAGAGGGTATGCCCAGACATTGGTCCCTTGCTCGCTGTGCCATAGGGAACCAGGCTGCACCTCACTGAGGAGGTCCATCAAGGCCAAAAAATGTCTGGGGTTGCTTGGTTTTCTGTGCAGAGGGGACCTGGCCTAGCAGTTCGGGTTGGGCTGCTACCATTGGTGGCGGCAGCTGACTGATTTGCACATGGCTGGACCCCTTTTGCAATGGTGCAGACGGGCTAAAAAACGGTGGTGTGGAAGGTTGCCCAGAGCAATTGCCAGTGGTTCAGATTAATTCGAAACCTTCCACCCATCACTTTTGTGGTCACAGTTTGTCTCTCCATGTGAGAGAGAGTATGCCCAGACGTGGGTCCCTTGCTCGCTGTGCCATAGGGAACCAGGCTGGACCTCACTGAGGAGGTCCATCAAGGCCGAAACATGTCGGGGATGCTTGGTTTTCTGTGCATAGGGGACCTGGCCTAGCAGTTCGGGCTGGCCTGCTACCATTGATGGCGGCAGCTGACTGATTTGCACATGGCTGGACCCCTTTTGCAATGGTGCAGACGGGCTAAAAAACAGTGGTGTGGAAGGTTGCCCAGAGCAATTGCCAGTGGTTCAGATTAATTTGAAACCTTCCACCCATCACTTTTGTGGTCACAGTTTGTCTCTGCATGTGAGAGAGGGTATGCCCAGACGTGGGTCCCTTGCTCGCTGCGCCATAGGGAACCAGGCTGCACCTCACTGAGGAGGTCCGTCAAGGCTGAAACATGTCTGGGGTTGCTTGGTTTTCTGTGCAGAGGGGACCTGGCCTAGCAGTTCGGGCAGGGCTGCTACCATTGGTGGCGGCAGCTGACTTATTTGCACATGGCTGGACCCCTTTTGCAATGGCGCAGACGGGCTAAAAAACAATGGTGTGGAAGGTTGCCCAGAGCAATTGCCAGTGGCTCAGATTCATTCAAAACCTTCCACCCATCCCTTTTATGGTCACAGTTTGTCTCTCCATGTGAGAGAGGGTATGCCCAGATGTGGGTCCCTTGCTCACTGCGCCATAGGGAACCAGGATGCACCTCACTGAGGAGGTCCATCAAGGCCGAAACATGTCTGGGGTTGCTTGGTTTTCTGTGCAGAGGGGACCTGGCCTAGCAGTTTGGGCTGGCTTGCTACCATTGATGGCGGCAGCTGACTGATTTGCACATGGCTGGACCCCTTTTGCAATGGCGCAGACGGGCTAAAAAATGGTGGTGTGGAAGGTTGCCCAGAGCAATTGCCAGTTGTTGAGATTCATTCGAAACCTTCCACCCATCGCTTTTGTGTTCATAGTTTGTCTCTCCATGTGAGAGACGGTATGCCCAGACATTGGTCCCTTGCTCGCTGTGCCATAGGGAACCAGGCTGCACCTCACTGAGGAGGTCCATCAAGGCCGAAAAATGTCTGGGGTTGCTTGGTTTTCTGTGCAGAGGGGACCTGGCCTAGCAGTTAGGGATGGGCTGCTACCATTGGTGGCGGCAGCTGACTGATTTTCACATGGCTGGACCCCTTTTGCAATGGTGCAGACGGGCTAAAAAACGGTGGTGTGGAAGGTTGCCCAGAGCAATTGCCAGTTGTTGAGATTCATTCGAAACCTTCCACCCATCACTTTTGTGTTCATAGTTTGTCTCTCCATGTGAGAGAGGGTATGCCCAGACGTGGGTCCCTTGCTCGCTGCGCCATAGGGAACCAGGCTGCACCTCACTGAGGAGGTCCATCAAGGCCGAAACATGTCTGTGGTTGCTTGGTTTTCTGTGCAGAAGGGACCTGGTTTAGCAGTTTGGGCTGGGCTGCTACCATTGGTGGCGGCAGCTGACTTATTTGCACATGGCTGGACACCTTTTTCAATGGCGCAGACGGCTAAAAAACGGTGGTGTGTAAGGTTGCCCAGAGCACTTGCCAGTGGTTGAGATTCATTCAAAACCTTCCACCCATCACTTTTGTGTTCACAGTTTGTCTCTCCATGTGAGAGAGGGTATGCCCAGACGTGGGTCCCTTGCTCGCTGCGCCATAGGGAACCAGGCTGCACCTCACTGAGGAGGTACATCAAGGCCGAAACATGTCTGGGGTTACTTGGTTTTCTGGGCAGAGGGGACCTGGCCTAGCAGTTCGGGCTGGGCTGCTACCATTGGTGGCGGCAGCTGACTGATTTGCACATGGCTGGACCGCTTTTGCAATGGCGCAGGCAGGCTAAAAAACCATGGTGTGGAAGGTTCCCCAGAGCTATTTCCAGTGGCTCAGATTCATTCGAAACCTTCCACCCATCCCTTTTATGGTCACAGTTTGTCTCTCCATGTGAGAGAGGGTATGCCCAGACGTGGGTCCCTTGCTCACTGCGCCATAGGGAACCAGGCTGCACCTCACTGAGGAGGTCCATCAAGGCCGAAACATGTCTGGGGTTGCTTGGTTTTCTGTGCAGAGGGGACCTGGCCTACCAGTTCAGGCTGGGCTGCTACCATTGGTGGCGGCAGCTGACTGATTTGCACATGGCTGGACCCCTTTTGCAATGGCGCAGACAGGCTAAAAACAGTGGTGTGGAAGGTTGCCCAGAGCAATTGCCAGTGGCTCAGATTAATTCGAAACCTTCCACCCATCACTTTTTTGGTCACAGTTTGTCTCTCCATGTGAACGAGGGTATGCCCAGACGTGGGTCCCTTGCTCGCTGCGCCATAGGGAATCAGGCTGCACCTCACTGAGGAGGTCCATCAAGGCTGAAACATGTCTGGGGATGCTTGGTTTTCTGTGCAGAGGGGACCTGGCCTACCAGTTCAGGCTGGGCTGCTACCATTGGTGGCGGCAGCTGACTGATTTGCACATGGCTGGACCCCTTTTGCAATGGCGCAGACAGGCTAAAAACAGTGGTGTGGAAGGTTGCCCAGAGCAATTGCCAGTGGTTCAGATTAATTTGAAACCTTCCATCCATCACTTTTGTGGTCACAGTTTGTCTCTCCATGTGAGAGAGGGTATGCCCAGACGTGGGTCCCTTGCTTGCTGCACCATAGGGAACCAGGCTGCACCTCACTGAGGAGGTCCGTCAAGGCTGAAACATGTCTGGGGTTGCTTGGTTTTCTGTGCAGAGGGGACCTGGCCTAGCAGTTCGGGTCGGGCTGCTACCATTGATGGCGGCAGCTGACTGATTTGCACATGGCTGGACCCCTTTTGCAATGGCGCAGACGGGCTAAAAAACGGTGGTGTGGAAGGTTGCCCAGAGCAATTGCCAGTGGTTCAGATTCATTCCACACCTTCCACCCATCACTTTTGTAGTCACAGTTTGTCTCTCCATGTGAGAGAGGGTATGCCCCAGACGTGGGTCCCTTGCTCGCTGCAGCATAGGGAACCAGGCTGCACCTCACTGAGGAGGTCCATCAAGGCCAAAACATGTCTGGGGATGCTTGGTTTTCTGTGCAGAGAGGACCTGGTGTAGCAGTTCGGGCTGGGCTGCTACCATTGGTGGTGGCAGCTGACTTATTTGCACATGGCTGGACCCCTTTTGCAATGGCGCAGACGGGCTAAAAAACAGTGGTGTGGAAGGTTGCCCAGAGCAATTGCCAGTGGCTCAGATTCATTCGAAACCTTCCACCCATCCCTTTTATGGTCACAGTTTGTCTCTCCATGTGATTGAGGGTATGCCCAGACGTGGGTTCCTTGCTCGCTGCGCCATAGGGAACCAGGCTGCACCTCACTGAGGAGGTCCATCAAGGCAGAAATAGGTCTGGGGTTTCTTGGTTTTCTGTGCAGAGGGGACCTGGCATAGCAGTTTTGGCTGGGCTGCTACCATTGGTTGCGGCAGCTGACTGATTTGCACATGGCTGGACCCCTTTTGCAATGGCGCAGACGGGCTAAAAAACGGTGGTGTGGAAGGTTGCCCAGAGCAATTGCCAGTTGTTGAGATTCATTCGAAACCTTCCACCCATCACTTTTGTGTTCATAGTTTGTCTCTCCATGTGAGAGAGGGTATGCCCAGACGTGGGTCCCTTGCTCGCTGCGCCATAGGGAACCAGGCTGCACCTCACTGAGGAGGTCCATCAAGGCCGAAACATGTCTAGGGTTGCTTGGATTTCTATGCTAGGGGACCTGGCCTAGCAGTTCTGGCTGGGCTGCTACCATTGGTGGCGGCAGCTGACTGATTTGCACATGGCTGGACCCCTTTTGCAATGGCGCAGACGGGCTAAAAAACGGTGGTGTGGAAGGTTGCCCAGAGTAATTGCTAGTGGTTCAGATTCATCGAAACCTTCCACCCATCATTTTTGTGGTCACAGTTTGTCTCTCCATGTGATTGAGGGTATGCCCAGACGTGGGTTCCTTGCTCGCTGCGCCATAGGGAACCAGGCTGCACCTCACTGAGGAGGTCCATCAAGGCAGAAATAGGTCTGGGGTTTCTTGGTTTTCTGTGCAGAGGGGACCTGGCATAGCAGTTTTGGCTGGGCTGCTACCATTGGTTGCGGCAGCTGACTGATTTGCACATGGCTGGACCCCTTTTGCAATGGCGCAGACGGGCTAAAAAACGGTGGTGTGGAAGGTTGCCCAGAGCAATTGCCAGTTGTTGAGATTCATTCGAAACCTTCCACCCATCACTTTTGTGTTCATAGTTTGTCTCTCCATGTGAGAGAGGGTATGCCCAGACGTGGGTCCCTTGCTCGCTGCGCCATAGGGAACCAGGCTGCACCTCACTGAGGAGGTCCATCAAGGCCGAAACATGTCTGTGGTTGCTTGGTTTTCTGTGCAGAAGGGACCTGGTTTAGCAGTTTGGGCTGGGCTGCTACCATTGGTGGCGGCAGCTGACTTATTTGCACATGGCTGGACACCTTTTTCAATGGCGCAGACGGCTAAAAAACGGTGGTGTGTAAGGTTGCCCAGAGCAATCGCCAGTGGTTGAGATTCATTCAAAACCTTCCACCCATCACTTTTGTGTTCACAGTTTGTCTCTCCATGTGAGAGAGGGTATGCCCAGACGTGGGTCCCTTGCTCGCTGCGCCATAGGGAACCAGGCTGCACCTCACTGAGGAGGTACATCAAGGCCGAAACATGTCTGGGGTTACTTGGTTTTCTGGGCAGAGGGGACCTGGCCTAGCAGTTCGGGCTGGGCTGCTACCATTGGTGGCGGCAGCTGACTGATTTGCACATGGCTGGACCGCTTTTGCAATGGCGCAGACAGGCTAAAAAACCATGGTGTGGAAGGTTCCCCAGAGCTATTTCCAGTGGCTCAGATTCATTCGAAACCTTCCACCCATCCCTTTTATGGTCACAGTTTGTCTCTCCATGTGAGAGAGGGTATGCCCAGACGTGGGTCCCTTGCTCACTGCGCCATAGAGAACCAGGCTGCACCTCACTGAGGAGGTCCATCAAGGCCGAAACATGTCTGGGGTTGCTTGGTTTTCTGTGCAGAGGGGACCTGGCCTACCAGTTCAGGCTGGGCTGCTACCATTGGTGGCGGCAGCTGACTGATTTGCACATGGCTGGACCCCTTTTGCAATGGTGCAGACGGGCTAAAAAACGGTGGTGTGGAAGGTTGCCCAGAGCAATTGCCAGTGGTTCAGATTCATTCGAAACCTTCCACCCATCACTTTTGTGTTCACAGTTTGTCTCTCCATGTGAGAGAGGGTATGCCCAGACGTGGGTCCCTTGCTCGCTGCGCCATAGGGAACCAGGCTGCACCTCACTGAGGAGGTACATCAAGGCCGAAACATGTCTGGGGTTACTTGGTTTTCTGGGCAGAGGGGACCTGGCCTAGCAGTTCGGGCTGGGCTGCTACCATTGGTGGCGGCAGCTGACTGATTTGCACATGGCTGGACCGCTTTTGCAATGGCGCAGACAGGCTAAAAAACCATGGTGTGGAAGGTTCCCCAGAGCTATTTCCAGTGGCTCAGATTCATTCGAAACCTTCCACCCATCCCTTTTATGGTCACAGTTTGTCTCTCCATGTGAGAGAGGGTATGCCCAGACGTGGGTCCCTTGCTCACTGCGCCATAGAGAACCAGGCTGCACCTCACTGAGGAGGTCCATCAAGGCCGAAACATGCCTGGGGTTGCTTGGTTTTCTGTGCAGAGGGGACCTGGCCTACCAGTTCAGGCTGGGCTGCTACCATTGGTGGCGGCAGCTGACTGATTTGCACATGGCTGGACCCCTTTTGCAATGGCGCAGACAGGCTAAAAACAGTGGTGTGGAAGGTTGCCCAGAGCAATTGCCAGTGGCTCAGATTAATTCGAAACCTTCCACCCATCACTTTTGTGGTCACAGTTTGTCTCTCCATGTGAACGAGGGTATGCCCAGACGTGGTGTCACGCCCCTACGGAGACCTTGGTCACTCTGGCATAGATGGTCGATTAGACGGGTTGCGGCCATCTTTACTCCCAAGATGGCCGCCGCTACAGAATGTGTGGGTCTAGGCTTGCACCATTGCCGCGCGCTGGAAGGACCGCCCCCCGACTCCGGAGCCGGTTCATCTGGTCCTGCGAACAACGCGCGGATGCGTTGCTACTCTTCAACAACAACGCTTCGTGAGTTCGATACTAGGATCTATTATAGGCTCGTTTGTTTGTAATGTCTTCCGTATAACTCTACCCTTTCCTCTCCCCTGTTTTCAGGCTCGCTTCCTTCTCCCAACTCATACACGACATCTAAGTCTCGAGTGGTTTCCCTCTGCATCACTCGTTCCGAATTGAAGCTCACTGACCGGTTCGCTAGTGAGACTCCCTCCCTGGCGTGCGGTACGTGAATATTGCCATTCAATCCGTAATATATCAAAGGTTAGAAATAGACCAAAAGTTACACCTAATATTCTCTTACCTGTGCAGAGAAATCTGAGAACCATTTCCTTTCGGGAACGTCCTCGAAGTTACTTCTGTCCGCGGCTCTTCGGAAGACCTGCAATATAGCCTTATAGGTGCTTCCCCCTTCCCATCAGGTACTCAACCTATATTCTGCTTTCTAGTTTCCTTGCTCCAACTTACCGCTTTCCTCTGTCTCCAATCAGACGGCCCACTCCAGCAGACGTTCTGGTTACCAAGAACTTCTCCGGACAGACGACATCCATCCAGTGGACATCGACACAGGGTTTTCTTCCCCAGAGGGTTTCCCTGGAATCCTTCCCTTCCTTAATCTTTGTATTTGAGGCGGAGGAAGGGTCTCAGGGAGGCACTCATTCTCTACCCCTGTCGGAACCATTTCCGAAGAAGGAGGCGAAGGAGGGAGAACGACGAGTGTTTCTCTAAGGTAACCTTTCGGTCATTCACATCTCTCGTAAACAGTCTGAATTATTACAGTTATTACACGTGGGTCCCTTGCTCGCTGCGCCATAGGGAATCAGGCTGCACCTCACTGAGGAGGTCCATCAAGGCTGAAACATGTCTGGGGTTGCTTGGTTTTCTGTGCAGAGGGGACCTGGCCTACCAGTTCAGGCTGGGCTGCTACCATTGGTGGCGGCAGCTGACTGATTTGCACATGGCTGGACCCCTTTTGCAATGGCGCAGACAGGCTAAAAACAGTGGTGTGGAAGGTTGCCCAGAGCAATTGCCAGTGGTTCAGATTAATTTGAAACCTTCCATCCATCACTTTTGTGGTCACAGTTTGTCTCTCCATGTGAGAGAGGGTATGCCCAGACGTGGGTCCCTTGCTCGCTGCACCATAGGGAACCAGGCTGCACCTCACTGAGGAGGTCCGTCAAGGCTGAAACATGTCTGGGGTTGCTTGGTTTTCTGTGCAGAGGGGACCTGGCCTAGCAGTTCGGGCCGGGCTGCTACCATTGATGGCGGCAGCTGACTGATTTGCACATGGCTGGACCCCTTTTGCAATGGCGCAGACGGGATGAAAAACGGTGGTGTGGAAGGTTGCCCAGAGCAATTGCCAGTGGTTCAGATTCATTCCACACCTTCCACCCATCACTTTTGTAGTCACAGTTTGTCTCTCCATGTGAGAGAGGGTATGCCCCAGACGTGGGTTCCTTGCTCGCTGCGCCATAGGGAACCAGGCTGCACCTCACTGAGGAGGTCCATCAAGGCCGAAACATGTCTAGGGTTGCTTGGATTTCTATGCTAGGGGACCTGGCCTAGCAGTTCTGGCTGGGCTGCTACCATTGGTGGCGGCAGCTGACTGATTTGCACATGGCTGGACCCCTTTTGCAATGGCGCAGACGGGCTAAAAAACGGTGGTGTGGAAGGTTGCCCAGAGTAATTGCTAGTGGTTCAGATTCATCAAAACCTTCCACCCATCATTTTTGTGGTCACAGTTTGTCTCTCCATGTGATTGAGGGTATGCCCAGACGTGGGTTCCTTGCTCGCTGCGCCATAGGGAACCAGGCTGCACCTCACTGAGGAGGTCCATCAAGGCAGAAATAGGTCTGGGGTTTCTTGGTTTTCTGTGCAGAGGGGACCTGGCATAGCAGTTTTGGCTGGGCTGCTACCATTGGTTGCGGCAGCTGACTGATTTGCACATGGCTGGACCCCTTTTGCAATGGCGCAGACGGGCTAAAAAACGGTGGTGTGGAAGGTTGCCCAGAGCAATTGCCAGTTGTTGAGATTCATTCGAAACCTTCCACCCATCACTTTTGTGTTCATAGTTTGTCTCTCCATGTGAGAGAGGGTATGCCCAGACGTGGGTCCCTTGCTCGCTGCGCCATAGGGAACCAGGCTGCACCTCACTGAGGAGGTCCATCAAGGCCGAAACATGTCTGTGGTTGCTTGGTTTTCTGTGCAGAAGGGACCTGGTTTAGCAGTTTGGGCTGGGCTGCTACCATTGGTGGCGGCAGCTGACTTATTTGCACATGGCTGGACACCTTTTTCAATGGCGCAGACGGCTAAAAAACGGTGGTGTGTAAGGTTGCCCAGAGCAATCGCCAGTGGTTGAGATTCATTCAAAACCTTCCACCCATCACTTTTGTGTTCACAGTTTGTCTCTCCATGTGAGAGAGGGTATGCCCAGACGTGGGTCCCTTGCTCGCTGCGCCATAGGGAACCAGGCTGCACCACACTGAGGAGGTACATCAAGGCCGAAACATGTCTGGGGTTACTTGGTTTTCTGGGCAGAGGGGACCTGGCCTAGCAGTTCGGGCTGGGCTGCTACCATTGGTGGCGGCAGCTGACTGATTTGCACATGGCTGAACCGCTTTTGCAATGGCGCAGACAGGCTAAAAAACCATGGTGTGGAAGGTTCCCCAGAGCTATTTCCAGTGGCTCAGATTCATTCGAAACCTTCCACCCATCCCTTTTATGGTCACAGTTTGTCTCTCCATGTGAGAGAGGGTATGCCCAGACGTGGGTCCCTTGCTCACTGCGCCATAGGGAACCAGGCTGCACCTCACTGAGGAGGTCCATCAAGGCCGAAACATGTCTGGGGTTGCTTGGTTTTCTGTGCAGAGGGGACCTGGCCTACCAGTTCAGGCTGGGCTGCTACCATTGGTGGCGGCAGCTGACTGATTTGCACATGGCTGGACCCCTTTTGCAATGGCGCAGACAGGCTAAAAACAGTGGTGTGGAAGGTTGCCCAGAGCAATTGCCAGTGGCTCAGATTAATTCGAAACCTTCCACCCATCACTTTTGTGGTCACAGTTTGTCTCTCCATGTGAACGAGGGTATGCCCAGACGTGGGTCCCTTGCTCGCTGCGCCATAGGGAATCAGGCTGCACCTCACTGAGGAGGTCCATCAAGGCAGAAACATGTCTGGGGTTGCTTGGTTTTCTGTGCAGAGGGGACCTGGCCTACCAGTTCAGGCTGGGCTGCTACCATTGGTGGCGGCAGCTGACTGATTTGCACATGGCTGGACCCCTTTTGCAATGGCACAGACAGGCTAAAAACAGTGGTGTGGAAGGTTGCCCAGAGCAATTGCCAGTGGTTCAGATTAATTTGAAACCTTCCACCCATCACTTTTGTGGTCACAGTTTGTCTCTCCATGTGAGAGAGGGTATGCCCAGACGTGGGTCCCTTGCTTGCTGCACCATAGGGAACCAGGCTGCACCTCACTGAGGAGGTCCGTCAAGGCTGAAACATGTCTGGGGTTGCTTGGTTTTCTGTGCAGAGGGGACCTGGCCTAGCAGTTCGGGCCGGGCTGCTACCATTGATGGCGGCAGCTGACTGATTTGCACATGGCTGGACCCCTTTTGCAATGGCGCAGACGGGCTAAAAAACGGTGGTGTGGAAGGTTGCCCAGAGCAATTGCCAGTGGTTCAGATTCATTCCACACCTTCCACCCATCACTTTTGTAGTCACAGTTTGTCTCTCCATGTGAGAGAGGGTATGCCCCAGACGTGGGTCCCTTGCTCGCTGCAGCATAGGGAACCAGGCTGCACCTCACTGAGGAGGTCCATCAAGGCCAAAACATGTCTGGGGATGCTTGGTTTTCTGTGCAGAGAGGACCTGGTGTAGCAGTTCGGGCTGGGCTGCTACCATTGGTGGTGGCAGCTGACTTATTTGCACATGGCTGGACCCCTTTTGCAATGGCGCAGACGGGCTAATAAACAGTGGTGTGGAAGGTTGCCCAGAGCAATTGCCAGTGGCTCAGATTCATTCGAAACCTTCCACCCATCCCTTTTATGGTCACAGTTTGTCTCTCCATGTGAGAGAGGGTATTCCCAGACATAGAGTCCCTTGCTCGCTGCGCCATAGGGAACCAGGCTGCACCTCACTGAGGAGGTCCATCAAGGCCGAAACATGTCTAGGGTTGCTTGGATTTCTATGCTAGGGGACCTGGCCTAGCAGTTCTGGCTGGGCTGCTACCATTGGTGGCGGCAGCTGACTGATTTGCACATGGCTGGACCCCTTTTGCAATGGCGCAGACGGGCTAAAAAACGGTGGTGTGGAAGGTTGCCCAGAGTAATTGCTAGTGGTTCAGATTCATCGAAACCTTCCACCCATCATTTTTGTGGTCACAGTTTGTCTCTCCATGTGATTGAGGGTATGCCCAGACATGGGTTCCTTGCTCGCTGCGCCATAGGGAACCAGGCTGCACCTCACTGAGGAGGTCCATCAAGGCAGAAATAGGTCTGGGGTTTCTTGGTTTTCTGTGCAGAGGGGACCTGGCATAGCAGTTTTGGCTGGGCTGCTACCATTGGTTGCGGCAGCTGACTGATTTGCACATGGCTGGACCCCTTTTGCAATGGCGCAGACGGGCTAAAAACGGTGGTGTGTAAGGTTGCCCAGAGCAATTGCCAGTGGTTCAGATTCATTTGAAACCTTCCAACCATCACTTTTGTGGTCGCAGTTTGTCTCTCCATGTGAGAGAGAGTATGCCCAGACGGGGGTCCCTTGCTCACTGCGCCATAGGGAACCAGGCTGCACCTCACTGAGGAGGTCCATCAAGGCCAAATCATGTCTGGGGTTGCTTGATTTTCTGGGCAGAGGGGACCTGGCCTAGCAGTTCGGGCTGGGCTGCTACCATTGGTGGTGGCAGCTGACTGATTTGCACATGGCTGGACCCCTTTTGCAATGGCGCAGACAGGCTACAAAACAGTGGTGTGGAAGGTTGCCCAGAGCAATTGCCAGTGGCTCAGATTCATTCAGAACCTTCCACCCATCCCTTTTATGGTCACAGTTTGTCTCTCCATGTGAGAGAGGGTATGCCCAGACGTGGGTCCCTTGCTCACTGCGCCATAGGGAACCAGGCTGCACCTCACTGAGGAGGTCCATCAAGGCCGAAAAATGTCTGGGGTTGCTTGGTTTTCTGTGCAGAGGGGACCTGGCCTAGCAGTTCGGGTTGGGCTGCTACCATTCGTGGCGGCAGCTGACTATTTGCACATGGCTGGACCCCTTTTGCAATGGCGCAGACGGGCTAAAAAACGGTGGTGTGGAAGGTTGCCCAGAGCAATTGCCAGTGGTTCAGATTCATTCGAAACCTTCCACCCATCACTTTTGTGGTCACAGTTTGTCTCTCCATGTGATTGAGGATATGCCCAGACGTGTGTTCCTTGCTCGCTGCGCCATAGGGAACCAGGCTGCACCTCAGTGAGGAGGTCCATCAAGGCCGAAACAGGTCTGGGGTTTCTTGGTTTTCTGTGCAGAGGGGACCTGGCATAGCAGTTTTGGCTGGGCTGCTACCATTGGTTGCGGCAATTGACTGATTTGCACATGGCTGGACCCCTTTTGCAATGGCGCAGACGGGCTAAAAAATGGGGGTGTGGAAGGTTGCCCTGAGCAATTGCCAGTGGTTCAGATTCATTCGAAATCTTCCACCCATCACTTTTGTGGTCACAGTTTGTCTCTCCATGTGAGAGAGGGTATGCCCAGACGTGGGTCCCTTGCTCACTGCGCCAGAGGGAACCAGGCTGCACCTCACTAAGGAGGTCCATCAGGGCCGAAAAATTTCTGGGGTTGCTTGGTTTTCTGGGCAGAGGGGACCTGGCCTAGCAGTTCGGGCTGGGCCGCTACCATTGGTGGCGGCAGCTGACTGATTTGCACATGGCTGGACCCCTTTTGCAATGGCGCAGACAGGCTAAAAAACAGTGGTGTGGAAGGTTGCCCAGAGCAATTGCCAGTGGCTCAAATTCATTCAAAACCTTCCACCCATCCCTTTTATGGTCACAGTTTGTCTCTCCATGTGAGAGAGGGTATGCCCAGATGTGGGTCCCTTGCTCAATGCACCATAGGGAACCAGGCTGCACCTCACTGAGGAGGTCCATCAAGGCCGAAACATGTCTGGGGTTGCTTGGTTTTCTGTGCAGAAGGGACCTGGTTTAGCAGTTCGGACTGGGCTGCTACCATTGGTGGCTGCAGCTGACTGATTTGCACATGGCTGGACCCCTTTTGCAATGGCGCAGACAGGCTAAAAAACAGTGGTGTGGAAGGTTGCCCAGAGCAATTGCCAGTGGCTCAGATTCATTTGAAACCTTCCACCCATCCCTTTTATGGTCACAGTTTGTCTCTCCATGTGAGAGAGGGTATGCCCAGGCGTGGGTCCCTTGCTCACTGCGCCATAGGGAACCAGGCTGCACCTCATTGAGGAGGTCCATCAAGGCTGAAAAATGTCTGGGGTTGCTTGGTTTTCTGTGCAGAGGGTACCTGGCCTAGCAGTTCGGGTTGGGCTGCTACCATTGGTGGTGGCAGCTGACTGATTTGCACATGGCTGGACCCCTTTTGCAATGGTGCAGACGGGCTAAAAAACAATGGTGTGGAAGGTTGCCCAGAGCAATTGCCAGTGGTTCAGATTCATTCGAAACCTTCCACCCATCACTTTTGTGGTCACAGTTTGTCTCTCCATGTGAGAGAGGGTATGCCCAGACGTGGGTCCCTTGCTCGCTGCGCCATAGGGAACCAGGCTGCACCTCGCTGAGGAGGTCCATCAAGGCTGAAACATGTCTGGGGTTGCTTGGTTTTCTGTGCAGAGGGGACCTGGCCTACCAGTTCAGGCTGGGCTGCTACCATTGGTGGCGGCAGCTGCCTGATTTGCCCATGGCTGGACCCCTTTTGCAATGGCGCAGACGGGCTAAAAAACGGTGGTGTGGAAGATTGCCCAGAGCAATTGCCAGTGGTTCAGATTAATTTGAAACCTTCCACCCATCACTTTTGTGGTCACAGTTTGTCTCTCCATGTGAGAGAGGGTATGCCCAGACGTGGGTCCCTTGCTTGCTGCACCATAGGGAACCAGGCTGCACCTCACTGAGGAGGTCCGTCAAGGCTGAAACATGTCTGGGGTTGCTTGGTTTTCTGTGCAGAGGGGACCTGGCCTAGCAGTTTGGGCCGGGCTGCTACCATTGATGGCGGCAGCTGACTGATTTGCACATGGCTGGACCCCTTTTGCAATGGCGCAGTCGGGCTAAAAAACGGTGGTGTGGAATGTTGCCCAGAGCAATTGCCAGTTGTTCAGATTCATTCCACACCTTCCACCCATCACGTTTGTAGTCACAGTTTGTCTCTCCATGTGAGAGAGGGTATGCCCCAGACGTGGGTCCCTTGCTCGCTGCAGCATAGGGAACCAGGCTGCACCTCACTGAGGAGGTCCATCAAGGCCAAAACATGTCTGGGGATGCTTGGTTTTCTGTGCAGAGAGGACCTGGTGTAGCAGTTCGGGCTGGGCTGCTACCATTGGTGGTGGCAGCTGACTTATTTGCACATGGCTGGACCCCTTTTGCAATGGCGCAGACGGGCTAAAAAACAGTGGTGTGGAAGGTTGCCCAGAGCAATTGCCAGTGGCTCAGATTCATTCGAAACCTTCCACCCATCCCTTTTATGGTCACAGTTTGTCTCTCCATGTGAGAGAGGGTATGCCCAGACGTGGGTCCCTTGCTCACTGCGCCATAGGGAACCAGGCTGCACCTCACTGAGGAGGTCCATCAAGGCCGAAAAATGTCTGGGGTTGCTTGGTTTTCTGTGCAGAGGGGACCTGGCCTAGCAGTTCGGGTTAGGCTGCTACCATTGGTGGTGGCAGCTGACTGATTTGCACATGGCTGGACCCCTTTTGCAATGGTGCAGACGGGCTAAAAAACAGTGGTGTGGAAGGTTGCCCAGAGCAATTGCCAGTGGCTCAAATTCATTCAAAACCTTCCACCCATCCCTTTTATGGTCACAGTTTGTCTCTCCATGTGAGAGAGGGTATGCCCAGGCGTGGGTCCCTTGCTCACTGTGCCATAGGGAACCAGGCTGCACCTCACTGAGGAGGTCCATCAAGGCCGAAAAATGTCTGGGGTTGCTTGGTTTTCTGTGCAGAGGGGACCTGGCCTAGCAGTTCGGGTTGGGCTGCTACCATTGGTGGTGGCAGCTGACTGATTTGCACATGGCTGGACCCCTTTTGCAATGGTGCAGACGGGCTAAAAAACAATGGTGTGGAAGGTTGCCCAGAGCAATTGCCAGTGGTTCAGATTCATTCGAAACCTTCCACCCATCACTTTTGTAGTCACAGTTTGTCTCTCCATGTGAGAGAGGGTATGCCCCAGACGTGGGTCCCTTGCTCGCTGCAGCATAGGGAACCAGGCTGCACCTCACTGAGGAGGTCAATCAAGGCCAAAACATGTCTGGGGATGCTTGGTTTTCTGTGCAGAGAGGACCTGGTGTAGCAGTTCGGGCTGGGCTGCTACCATTGGTGGTGGCAGCTGACTTATTTGCACATGGCTGGACCCCTTTTGCAATGGCGCAGACGGGCTAAAAAACAGTGGTGTGGAAGGTTGCCCAGAGCAATTGCCAGTGGCTCAGATTCATTCGAAACCTTCCACCCATCCCTTTTATGGTCACAGTTTGTCTCTCCATGTGAGAGAGGGTATTCCCAGACATAGAGTCCCTTGCTCGCTGCGCCATAGGGAACCAGGCTGCACCTCACTGAGGAGGTCCATCAAGGCCGAAACATGTCTAGGGTTGCTTGGATTTCTATGCTAGGGGACCTGGCCTAGCAGTTCTGGCTGGGCTGCTACCATTGGTGGCGGCAGCTGACTGATTTGCACATGGCTGGACCCCTTTTGCAATGGCACAGACGGGCTAAAAAACGGTGGTGTGGAAGGTTGCCCAGAGTAATTGCTAGTGGTTCAGATTCATCGAAACCTTCCACCCATCATTTTTGTGGTCACAGTTTGTCTCTCCATGTGATTGAGGGTATGCCCAGACGTGGGTTCCTTGCTCGCTGCGCCATAGGGAACCAGGCTGCACCTCACTGAGGAGGTCCATCAAGGCAGAAATAGGTCTGGGGTTTCTTGGTTTTCTGTGCAGAGGGGACCTGGCATAGCAGTTTTGGCTGGGCTGCTACCATTGGTTGCGGCAGCTGACTGATTTGCACATGGCTGGACCCCTTTTGCAATGGCGCAGACGGGCTAAAAACGGTGGTGTGTAAGGTTGCCCAGAGCAATTGCCAGTGGTTCAGATTCATTTGAAACCTTCCACCCATCACTTTTGTGGTCGCAGTTTGTCTCTCCATGTGAGAGAGAGTATGCCCAGACGGGGGTCCCTTGCTCACTGCGCCATAGGGAACCAGGCTGCACCTCACTGAGGAGGTCCATCAAGGCCAAATCATGTCTGGGGTTGCTTGGTTTTCTGGGCAGAGGGGACCTGGCCTAGCAGTTCGGGCTGGGCTGCTACCATTGGTGGTGGCAGCTGACTGATTTGCACATGGCTAGACCCCTTTTGCAATGGCGCAGACAGGCTAAAAAACAGTGGTGTGGAAGGTTGCCCAGAGCAATTGCCAGTGGCTCAGATTCATTCAGAACCTTCCACCCATCCCTTTTATGGTCACAGTTTGTCTCTCCATGTGAGAGAGGGTATGCCCAGACGTGGGTCCCTTGCTCACTGCGCCATAGGGAACCAGGCTGCACCTCACTGAGGAGGTCCATCAAGGCCGAAAAATGTCTGGGGTTGCTTGGTTTTCTGTGCAGAGGGGACCTGGCCTAGCAGTTCGGGTTGGGCTGCTACCATTCGTGGCGGCAGCTGACTATTTGCACATGGCTGGACCCCTTTTGCAATGGCGCAGACCGGCTAAAAAACGGTGGTGTGGAAGGTTGCCCAGAGCAATTGCCAGTGGTTCAGATTCATTCGAAACCTTCCACCCATCACTTTTGTGGTCACAGTTTGTCTCTCCATGTGATTGAGGGTATGCCCAGACGTGTGTTCCTTGCTCGCTGCGCCATAGGGAACCAGGCTGCACCTCAGTGAGGAGGTCCATCAAGGCCGAAACAGGTCTGGGGTTTCTTGGTTTTCTGTGCAGAGGGGACCTGGCATAGCAGTTTTGGCTGGGCTGCTACCATTGGTTGCGGCAATTGACTGATTTGCACATGGCTGGACCCCTTTTGCAATGGCGCAGACGGGCTAAAAAATGGGGGTGTGGAAGGTTGCCCTGAGCAATTGCCAGTGGTTCAGATTCATTCGAAATCTTCCACCCATCACTTTTGTGGTCACAGTTTGTCTCTCCATGTGAGAGAGGGTATGCCCAGACGTGGGTCCCTTGCTCACTGCGCCAGAGGGAACCAGGCTGCACCTCACTAAGGAGGTCCATCAAGGCCGAAAAATTTCTGGGGTTGCTTGGTTTTCTGGGCAGAGGGGACCTGGCCTAGCAGTTCGGGCTGGGCCGCTACCATTGGTGGCGGCAGCTGACTGATTTGCACATGGCTGGACCCCTTTTGCAATGGCGCAGACGGGCTAAAAAACGGTGGTGTGGAAGATTTCCCAGAGCAATTGCCAGTGGTTCAGATTAATTCGAAACCTTCCACCCATCACTTTTGTGGTCACAGTTTGTCTCTCCATGTGAGAGAGGGTATGCCCAGACGTGGGTCCCTTGCTCGCTGCACCATAGGGAACCAGGCTGCACCTCACTGAGGAGGTCCGTCAAGGCTGAAACATGTCTGGGGTTGCTTGGTTTTCTGTGCAGAGGGGACCTGGCCTAGCAGTTCAGGCTGGGCTGCTACCATTGGTGGCGGCAGCTGACTGACTTGCACATGGCTGGACCCCTTTTGCAATGGCGCAGACGGGCTAAAAAACGGTTGTGTGGAAGGTTGCCCAGAGCAATTGCCAGTGGTTCAGATTAATTCAAAACCTTCCACCCATCACTTTTGTGGTCACAGTTTGTCTCTCCATGTGAGAGAGGGTATGCCCAGACGTGGATCCCTTGCTCACTGCGCCAGAGGGAACCAGGCTGCACCTCACTATGGAGGTCCATCAAGGCCGAAAAATTTCTGGGGTTGCTTGGTTTTCTGGGCAGAGGGGACCTGGCCTAGCAGTTCGGGCTGGGCCGCTACCATTGGTGGCGGCAGCTGACTGATTTGCACATGGCTGGACCCCTTTTGCAATGGCGCAGACAGGCTAAAAAACAGTGGTGTGGAAGGTTGCCCAGAGCAATTGCCAGTGGCTCAAATTCATTCAAAACCTTCCACCCATCCCTTTTATGGTCACAGTTTGTCTCTCCATGTGAGAGAGGGTATGCCCAGATGTGAGTCCCTTGCTCAATGCACCATAGGGAACCAGGCTGCACCTCACTGAGGAGGTCCATCAAGGCCGAAACATGTCTGGGGTTGCTTGGTTTTCTGTGCAGAAGCGACCTGGTTTAGCAGTTCGGACTGGGCTGCTACCATTGGTGGCTGCAGCTGACTGATTTGCACATGGCTGGACCCCTTTTGCAATGGCGCAGACAGGCTAAAAAACAGTGGTGTGGAAGGTTGCCCAGAGCAATTGCCAGTGGCTCAGATTCATTTGAAACCTTCCACCCATCCCTTTTATGGTCACAGTTTGTCTCTCCATGTGAGAGAGGGTATGCCCAGGCGTGGGTCCCTTGCTCACTGCGCCATAGGGAACCAGGCTGCACCTCACTGAGGAGGTCCATCAAGGCCGAAAAATGTCTGGGGTTGCTTGGTTTTCTGTGCAGAGGGGACCTGGCCTAGCAGTTCGGGTTGGGCTGCTACCATTGGTGGTGGCAGCTGACTGATTTGCACATGGCTGGACCCCTTTTGCAATGGTGCAGACGGGCTAAAAAACAATGGTGTGGAAGGTTGCCCAGAGCAATTGCCAGTGGTTCAGATTCATTCGAAACCTTCCACCCATCACTTTTGTGGTCACAGTTTGTCTCTCCATGTGAGAGAGGGTATGCCCAGACGTGGGTCCCTTGCTCGCTGCGCCATAGGGAACCAGGCTGCACCTCACTGAGGAGGTCCATCAAGGCTGAAACATGTCTGGGGTTGCTTGGTTTTCTGTGCAGAGGGGACCTGGCCTACCAGTTCAGGCTGGGCTGCTACCATTGGTGGCGGCAGCTGCCTGATTTGCCCATGGCTGGACCCCTTTTGCAATGGCGCAGACGGGCTAAAAAACGGTGGTGTGGAAGATTGCCCAGAGCAATTGCCAGTGGTTCAGATTAATTTGAAACCTTCCACCCATCACTTTTGTGGTCACAGTTTGTCTCTCCATGTGAGAGAGGGTATGCCCAGACGTGGGTCCCTTGCTTGCTGCACCATAGGGAACCAGGCTGCACCTCACTGAGGAGGTCCGTCAAGGCTGAAACATGTCTGGGGTTGCTTGGTTTTCTGTGCAGAGGGGACCTGGCCTAGCAGTTCGGGCCGGGCTGCTACCATTGATGGCGGCAGCTGACTGATTTGCACATGGCTGGACCCCTTTTGCAATGGCGCAGACGGGCTAAAAAACGGTGGTGTGGAAGGTTGCCCAGAGCAATTGCCAGTGGTTCAGATTCATTCCACACCTTCCACCCATCACTTTTGTAGTCATAGTTTGTCTCTCCATGTGAGAGAGGGTATGCCCCAGACGTGGGTCCCTTGCTCGCTGCAGCATAGGGAACCAGGCTGCACCTCACTGAGGAGGTCCATCAAGGCCAAAACATGTCTGGGGATGCTTGGTTTTCTGTGCAGAGAGGACCTGGTGTAGCAGTTCGGGCTGGGCTGCTACCATTGGTGGTGGCAGCTGACTTATTTGCACATGGCTGGACCCCTTTTGCAATGGCGCAGACGGGCTAAAAAACAGTGGTGTGGAAGGTTGCCCAGAGCAATTGCCAGTGGCTCAGATTCATTCGAAACCTTCCACCCATCCCTTTTATGGTCACAGTTTGTCTCTCCATGTGAGAGAGGGTATTCCCAGACATAGAGTCCCTTGCTCGCTGCGCCATAGGGAACCAGGCTGCACCTCACTGAGGAGGTCCATCAAGGCCGAAACATGTCTAGGGTTGCTTGGATTTCTATGCTAGGGGACCTGGCCTAGCAGTTCTGGCTGGGCTGCTACCATTGGTGGCGGCAGCTGACTGATTTGCACATGGCTGGACCCCTTTTGCAATGGCGCAGACGGGCTAAAAAACGGTGGTGTGGAAGGTTGCCCAGAGTAATTGCTAGTGGTTCAGATTCATCGAAACCTTCCACCCAAAATTTTTGTGGTCACAGTTTGTCTCTCCATGTGATTGAGGGTATGCCCAGACGTGGGTTCCTTGCTCGCTGCGCCATAGGGAACCAGGCTGCACCTCACTGAGGAGGTCCATCAAGGCAGAAATAGGTCTGGGGTTTCTTGGTTTTCTGTGCAGAGGGGACCTGGCATAGCAGTTTTGGCTGGGCTGCTACCATTGGTTGCGGCAGCTGACTGATTTGCACATGGCTGGACCCCTTTTGCAATGGCGCAGACGGGCTAAAAACGGTGGTGTGTATGGTTGCCCAGAGCAATTGCCAGTGGTTCAGATTCATTTGAAACCTTCCACCCATCACTTTTGTGGTCGCAGTTTGTCTCTCCATGTGAGAGAGAGTATGCCCAGACGGTGGTCCCTTGCTCACTGCGCCATAGGGAACCAGGCTGCACCTCACTGAGGAGGTCCATCAAGGCCAAATCATGTCTGGGGTTGCTTGGTTTTCTGGGCAGAGGGGACCTGGCCTAGCAGTTCGGACTGGGCTGCTACCATTGGTGGTGGCAGCTGACTGATTTGCACATGGCTGGACCCCTTTGGCAATGGCGCAGACAGGCTAAAAAACAGTGGTGTGGAAGGTTGCCCAGAGCAATTGCCAGTGGCTCAGATTCATTCAGAACCTTCCACCCATCCCTTTTATGGTCACAGTTTGTCTCTCCATGTGAGAGAGGGTATGCCCAGACGTGGGTCCCTTGCTCACTGCGCCATAGGGAACCAGGCTGCACCTCACTGAGGAGGTCCATCAAGGCCGAAAAATGTCTGGGGTTGCTTGGTTTTCTGTGCAGAGGGGACCTGGCCTAGCAGTTCGGGTTGGGCTGCTACCATTCGTGGCGGTAGCTGACTATTTGCACATGGCTGGACCCCTTTTGCAATGGCGCAGACGGGCTAAAAAACGGTGGTGTGGAAGGTTGCCCAGAGCAATTGCCAGTGGTTCAGATTCATTCGAAACCTTCCACCCATCACTTTTGTGGTCACAGTTTGTCTCTCCATGTGATTGAGGGTATGCCCAGACGTGTGTTCCTTGCTCGCTGCGCCATAGGGAACCAGGCTGCACCTCAGTGAGGAGGTCCATCAAGGCCGAAACAGGTCTGGGGTTTCTTGGTTTTCTGTGCAGAGGGGACCTGGCATAGCAGTTTTGGCTGGGCTGCTACCATTGGTTGCGGCAATTGACTGATTTGCACATGGCTGGACCCCTTTTGCAATGGCGCAGACGGGCTAAAAAATGGGGATGTGGAAGGTTGCCCTGAGCAATTGCCAGTGGTTCAGATTCATTCGAAATCTTCCACCCATCACTTTTGTGGTCACAGTTTGTCTCTCCATGTGAGAGAGGGTATGCCCAGACGTGGGTCCCTTGCTCACTGCGCCAGAGGGAACCAGGATGCACCTCACTAAGGAGGTCCATCAAGGCCGAAAAATTTCTGGGGTTGCTTGGTTTTCTGGGCAGAGGGGACCTGGCCTAGCAGTTCGGGCTGGGCCGCTACCATTGGTGGCGGCAGCTGACTGATTTGCACATGGCTGGACCCCTTTTGCAATGGCGCAGACAAGCTAAAAAACAGTGGTGTGGAAGGTTGCCCAGAGCAATTGCCAGTGGCTCAAATTCATTCAAAACTTTCCACCCATCCCTTTTATGGTCACAGTTTGTCTCTCCATGTGAGAGAGGGTATGCCCAGATGTGGGTCCCTTGCTCAATGCACCATAGGGAACCAGGCTGCACCTCACTGAGGAGGTCCATCAAGGCCGAAACATGTCTGGGGTTGCTTGGTTTTCTGTGCAGAAGGGACCTGGTTTAGCAGTTCGGACTGGGCTGCTACCATTGGTGGCTGCAGCTGACTGATTTGCACATGGCTGGACCCCTTTTGCAATGGCGCAGACAGGCTAAAAAACAGTGGTGTGGAAGGTTGCCCAGAGCAATTGCCAGTGGCTCAGATTCATTTGAAACCTTCCACCCATCCCTTTTATGGTCACAGTTTGTCTCTCCATGTGAGAGAGGGTATGCCCAGGCGTGGGTCCCTTGCTCACTGCGCCATAGGGAACCAGGCTGCACCTCACTGAAGAGGTCCATCAAGGCCGAAAAATGTCTGGGGTTGCTTGGTTTTCTGTGCAGAGGGGACCTGGCCTAGCAGTTCGGGTTGGGCTGCTACCATTGGTGGTGGCAGCTGACTGATTTGCACATGGCTGGACCCCTTTTGCAATGGTGCAGACGGGCTAAAAAACAATGGTGTGGAAGGTTGCCCAGAGCAATTGCCAGTGGTTCAGATTCATTCGAAACCTTCCACCCATCACTTTTGTGGTCACAGTTTGTCTCTCCATGTGAGAGAGGGTATGCCCAGACTGGGTCCCTTGCTCGCTGCGCCATAGGGAACCAGGCTGCACCTCACTGAGGAGGTCCATCAAGGCTGAAACATGTCTGGGTTTGCTTGGTTTTCTGTGCAGAGGGGACCTGGCCTACCAGTTCAGGCTGGGCTGCTACCATTGGTGGCGGCAGCTGCCTGATTTGCCCATGGCTGGACCCCTTTTGCAATGGCGCAGACGGGCTAAAAAACGGTGGTGTGGAAGATTGCCCAGAGCAATTGCCAGTGGTTCAGATTAATTCGAAACCTTCCACCCATCACTTTTGTGGTCACAGTTTGTCTCTCCATGTGAGAGAGGGTATGCCCAGACGTGGGTCCCTTGCTCGCTGCACCATAGGGAACCAGGCTGCACCTCACTGAGGAGGTCCGTCAAGGCTGAAACATGTCTGGGGTTGCTTGGTTTTCTGTGCAGAGGGGACCTGGCCTAGCAGTTCGGGCTGGGCTGCTACCATTGGTGGTGGCAGCTGACTGACTTGCACATGGCTGGACCCCTTTTGCAATGGCGCAGACGGGCTAAAAAACGGTTGTGTGGAAGGTTGCCCAGAGCAATTGCCAGTGGTTCAGATTAATTCAAAACCTTCCACCCATCACTTTTGTGGTCACAGTTTGTCTCTCCATGTGAGAGAGGGTATGCCCAGACGTGGGTCCCTTGCTCGCTGCAGCATAGGGAACCAGGCTGCACCTCACTGAGGAGGTTCATCAAGGCCGAAACATGTCTGGGGATGCTTGGTTTTCTGTGCAGAGGGGACCTGGTTTAGCAGTTCGGGCTGGGCTGCTACCATTGGTGGCGGCAGCTGACTTATTTGCACATGGCTGGACCCCTTTTGCAATGGCGCAGACGGGCTAAAAAACAGTGGTGTGGAAGGTTGCCCAGAGCAATTGCCAGTGGCTCAGATTCATTCGAAACCTTCCACCCATCACTTTTGTGGTCACAGTTTGTCTCTCCATGTGAGAGAGGGTATACCCAGACGTAGGGTCCCTTGCTCGCTGCGCCATAGGGAACCAGGCTGCACCTCACTGAGGAGGTCCATCAAGGCCGAAACATGTCTAGGGTTGCTTGGATTTCTGTGCTAGGGGACCTGGCCTAGCAGTTCGGGCTGGGCTGCTACCAGTGGTGGCGGCAGCTGACTGATTTGCACATGGCTGGACCCCTTTTGCAATGGCGCAGACGGGCTAAAAAACGGTGGTGTGGAAGGTTGCCCAGAGCAATTGCCAGTGGTTCAGATTCATTCAAAACCTTCCACCCATCACTTTTGTGGTCACAGTTAGACTCTCCATGTGATTGAGGGTATGCCCAGACTTGGGTTCCTTCCTCGCTGCGCCATAGGGAACCAGGCTGCACCTCACTGAGGAGGTCCATCAAGGCCGAAACAGGTCTGGGGTTTCTTGGTTTTCTGTGCAGAGGGGACCTGGCATAGCAGTTTTGGCTGGGCTGCTACCATTGGTTGCGGCAGCTGACTGATTTGCACATGGCTGGACCCCTTTTGCAATGGCGCAGACGGGCTAAAAAACGGCGGTGTGGAAGGATGCCCAGAGCAATTGCCAGTGGTTCAGATTCATTCGAAACCTTCCACCCATCACTTTTGTGGTCACAGTTTGTCTCTCCATGTGAGAGAGGGTATGCCCAGACGTGGGTCCCTTGCTCGCTGCGCCATAGGGAACCAGGCTGCACCTCACTGAGGAGGTCCATCAAGGCCGAAAAATGTCTGGGGTTGCTTGGTTTTCTGGGCAGAGGGGACCTGGGCTAGCAGTTCGGGCTGGGCTGCTACCATTGGTGGCGGCAGCTGACTGATTTGCACATGGCTGGACCCCTTTTGCAATGGCACAGACCGGCTAAAAAACGGTGGTGTGGAAGGTTGCCCAGAGCAATTGCCAGTGGTTCAGATTAATTCAAAACCTTCCACCCATCACTTTTGTGGTCACAGTTTGTCTCTCCATGTGAGAGAGGGTATGCCCAGACGTGGGTCCCTTGCTCGCTGCGCCATAGGGAACCAGGCTGCACCTCACTGAGGAGGTCCATCTAGGCTGAAAAATGTCTGGGGTTGCTTGGTTTTCTGTGCAGAGGGGACCTGGCCTAGCACTTCGGGTTGGGCTGCTACCATTGGTGGCGGCAGCTGACTGATTTGCACATGGCTGGACCCCTTTTGCAATGGTGCAGACGGGCTAAAAAACGGTGGTGTGGAAGGTTGCCCAGAGCAATTGCCAGTGGTTCAGATTCATTCGAAACCTTCCACCCATCACTTTTGTGGTCACAGTTTGTCTCTCCATGTGAGAGAGGGTATGCCCAGACGTGGGTCCCTTGCTCGCTGCGCTATAGGGAACCAGGCTGCACCTCACTGAGGAGGTCCATCAAGGCCGAAACATGTCTGGGGTAGCTTGGTTTTCTGTGCAGAAGGGACCTGGTTTAGCAGTTCGGGCTGAGCTGCTACCATTGGTGGCGGCAGCTGACTTATTTGCACATGGCTGGACCCCTTTTGCAATGGCGCAGACGGGCTAAAAACGGTGGTGTGGAAGGTTGCCCAGAGCAATTGCCAGTGGTTGAGATTCATCGAAACCTTCCACCCATCACTTTTGTGTTCACAGTTTGTCTCTCCATGTGAGAGAGGGTATACCCAGACGTGGGTCCCTTGCTCGCTGCGCCATAGGGAACCAGGCTGCACCTCACTGAGGAGGTCCATCAAGGCCGAAACATGTCTGGGGTTGCTTGGTTTTCTGGGCAGAGGGGACCTGGCCTAGCAGTTCGGGCTGGGCTGCTACCATTGGTGGCGGCAGCTGACTGATTTGCACATGGCTGGACCGCTTTTGCCATTTCGCAGACAGGCTAAAAAACAGTGGTGTGGAAGGTTGCCCAGAGCAATTGCCAGTGGCTCAGATTCATTCAAAACCTTCCACACATCCCTTTTATGGTCACAGTTTGTCTCTCCATGTGAGAGAGGGTATGCCCAGACATGAGTCCCTTGCTCACTGCGCCATAGGGAACCAGGCTGCACCTCACTGAGGAGGTCCATCAAGGCCGAAAAATGTCTGCGGTTGCTTGGTTTTCTGTGCAGAGGGGACCTGACCTCGCAGTTCGGGTTGGGGTGCTACCATTGGTGGCGGCAGCTGACTGATTTGCACATGGCTGGACCCCTTTTGCAATGGTGCAGACGGGCTAAAAAACGGTGGTGTGGAAGGTTGCCCAGAGCAATTGCCAGTGGTTCAGATTCATTCGAAACCTTCCACCCATCACTTTTGTGGTCACAGTTTGTCTCTCCATGTGAGAGAGGGTATGCCCAGACGTGGGTCCCTTGCTCGCTGCGCTATAGGGAACCAGGCTGCACCTCACTGAGGAGGTCCATCAAGGCCGAAACATGTCTGGGGTTGCTTGGTTTTCTGTGCAGGAGGGACCTGGTTTAGCAGTTCGGGCTGAGCTGCTACCATTCGTGGCGGCAGCTGACTTATTTGCACATGGCTGGACCCCTTTTGCAATGGCGCAGACGGGCTAAAAACGGTGGTGTGGAAGGTTGCCCAGAGCAATTGCCAGTGGTTGAGATTCATCGAAACCTTCCACACATCCCTTTTATGGTCACAGTTCGTCTCTCCATGTGAGAGTGGGTATGCCCAGACGTGGGTCCCTTGCTCACTGCGCCATAGGGAACCAGGCTGCACCTCACTGAGGAGGTCCATCAAGGACGAAACATGTCTGGGGTTGTTTGGTTTCTGGGCAGAGGGGACCTGGCCTAGCAGTTCTGGCTGGGCTGCTACCATTGGTGGCGGCAGCTGACTGATTTGCACATGGCTGGACCCCTTTTGCAATGGCGCAGACAGGCTAAAAAACAGTGGTGTGGAAGGTTGCCCAGAGCAATTGCCAGTGGCTCAGATTCATTCGAAACCTTCCACCCATCCCCTTTATGGTCACAGTTTGTCTCTCCATGTGAGAGAGGGTATGCCCAGACGTGGGTCCCTTGCTCGCTGCGCCATAGGGAACCAGGCTGCGCCTCACTGAGGAGGTCCGTCAAGGCTGAAACATGTTTGGGGTTGCTTGGTTTTCTGTGCAGAGGGGACCTGGCCTAGCAGTTCGGGCTGGGCTGCTACCATTGGTGGCGGCAGCTGACTGATTTGCACATGGCTGGACCCCTTTTGCAATGGCGCAGGTGGGCTAAAAAATGGTGGTGTGGAAGGTTGCCCAGAGCAATTGCCAGTGGTTCAGATTTATTTGAAACCTTCCAACCATCACTTTTGTCGTCACAATTTGTCTCTCCATGTGAGAGAGGGTATGCCCAGACGTGGGTCCCTTGCTCGCTGCAGTATAGGGAACCAGGCTGCACCTCACTGAGGCGGTCCATCAAGGCCGAAACATGTCTGGGGTTGCTTGGTTTTCTGTGCAGAGGGGACCTGGTTTAGCAGTTCGGGCAGGGCTGCAACCATTGGTGGCGGCAGCTGACTGATTTGCACATGGCTGGACCCCTTTTGCAATGGCGCAGACAGGCTAAAAAACAGTGGTGTGGAAGGTTGCCCAGAGCAATTGCCAGTGGCTCAGATTCATTCAAAACCTTCCACCCATCCCTTTTATGGTCACAGTTTGTCTCTCCATGTAAGAGAGGGTATGCCCAGACGTGGGTCCCTTACTCACTGCGCCATAGGGAACCAGGCTGCACCTCACCGAGGAGGTCCATCAAAGACGAAACATGTCTGGGGTTGTTTGGTTTTCTGTGCAGAGGGGACCTGTCCTAGCAGTTCGGGCTGGGCTGCTACCATTGGTGGCGGCAGCTGACTGATTTGCACATGGCTGGACCCCTTTTGCAATGGCACAGACAGGCTAAAAAACAGTGGTGTGGAAGGTTGCCCAGAGCAATTGCCAGTGGCTCAGATTCATTCGAAACCTTCCACTCATCCCCTTTATGGTCACAGTTTGTCTCTCCATGTGAGAGAGGGCATGCCCAGACGTGGGTCACTTGCTCACTGCGCCATAGGGAACCAGGCTGCACCTCACTGAGGAGGTCCATCAAAGGCCGAAAAATGTCTGGGGTTGCTTGGTTTTCTGTGCAGAGGGGACCTGACCTAGCAGTTCGGGTTGGGCTGCTACCATTGGTGGCGGCAGCTGACTGATTTGCACATGGCAGTACCCCTTTTGCAATGGTGCAGACGGGCTAAAAAACAGTGGTGTGGAAGGTTGCCCAGAGCAATTGCCAGTGGTTCAGATTAATTTGAAACCTTCCACCCATCACTTTTGTGGTCACAGTTTGTCTCTGCATGTGAGAGAGGGTATGCCCAGACGTGGGTCCCTTGCTCGCTGCGCCATAGGGAACCAGGCTGCACCTCACTGAGGAGGTCCGTCAAGGCTGAAACATGTCTGGGGTTGCTTGGTTTTCTGTGCAGAGGGGACCTGGCCTAGCAGTTCGGGCTGGGCTGCTACCATTGGTGGCGGCAGCTGACTGATTTGCACATGGCTGGACCCCGTTTGCAATGGCGCAGGTGGGCTAAAAAACAGTGGTGTGGAAGGTTGCCCAGAGCAATTGCCAGTGGTTCAGATTTATTTGAAACCTTCTACCCATCACTTTTGTGGTCACAATTTGTCTCTCCATGTGAGAGAGGGTATGCCCAGACGTGGGTCCCTTGCTCGCTGCAGCATAGGGAACCAGGCTGCACCTCACTGAGGCGGTCCATCAAGGCCAAAACATGTCTGGGGTTGCTTGGTTTTCTGTGCAGAGGGGACCTGGTTTAGCAGTTCGGGCTGGGCTGCTACCATTGGTGGCTGCAGCTGACTTATTTGCACATGGCTGGACCCCTTTTTCAATGGCGCAGACGGGCTGAAAAACATTGGTGTGGAAGGTTGCCCAGAGCAATTGCCAGTGGCTCAGATTCATTCGAAACCTTCCACCCATCCCTTTTATGGTCACAGTTTGTCTCTCCGTGTGAGAGAGGGTATGCCCAGATGTGGGTCCCTTGCTCACTGCGCCATAGGGAACCAGGCTGCACCTCACTGAGGAGGTCCATCAAGGCCGAAACATTTCTGCGGTTGCTTGGTTTTCGGTGCAGAGGGGACCTGGCCTAGCAGTTCAGGCTGGCCTGCTACCATTGATGGCGGCAGCTGACTGATTTGCACATGGCTGGACCCCTTTTGCAATGGTGCAGACGGGCTAAAAAACAGTGGTGTGGAAGGTTGCCCAGAGCAATTGCCAGTGGTTCAGATTAATTTGAAACCTTCCACCCATCACTTTTGTGGTCACAGTTTGTCTCTGCATGTGAGAGAGGGTATGCCCAGACGTGGGTCCCTTGCTCGCTGTGCCATAGGGAACCAGGCTGCACCTCACTGAGGAGGTCCGTCAAGGCTGAAACATGTCTGGGGTTGTTTGGTTTTCTGTGCAGAGGGGACCTGGCCTAGCAGTTCGGGCAGGGCTGCTACCATTGGTGGCGGCAGCTGACTTATTTGCACATGGCTGGACCCCTTTTGCAATGGCGCAGACGGGATAAAAAACATTGGTGTGGAAGGTTGCCCAGAGCAATTGCCAGTGGCTCAGATTCATTCGAAACCTTCCACCCATCCCTTTTATGGTCACAGTTTGTCTCTCCATGTGAGAGAGGGTATGCCCAGATGTGGGTCCCTTGCTCACTGCGCCATAGGGAACCAGGCTGCACCTCACTGAGGAGGTCCATCAAGGCCGAAACATGTCTGGGGTTGCTTGGTTTTCTGTGCAGAGGGGACCTGGCCTAGCAGTTCGGGCTGGCCTGCTACCATTGATGGCGGCAGCTGACTGATTTGCACATGGCTGGACCCCTTTTGCAATGGCGCAGAAGGGCTAAAAAACGGTGGTGTGGAAGGTTGCCCAGAGCAATTGCCAGCTGTTGAGATTCATTTGAAACCTTCCACCCATCACTTTTGTGGTCATAGTTTGTCTCTCCATGTGAGAGAGGGTATGCCCAGACATTGGTCCCTTGCTCGCTGTGCCATAGGGAACCAGGCTGCACCTCACTGAGGAGGTCCATCAAGGCCGAAAAATGTCTGGGGTTGCTTGGTTTTCTGTGCAGAGGGGACCTGGCCTAGCAGTTCGGGTTGGGCTGCTACCATTGGTGGCGGCAGCTGACTGATTTGCACATGGCTGGACCCCTTTTGCAATGGTGCAAACGGGCTAAAAAACGGTGGTGTGGAAGGTTGCCCAGAGCAATTGCCAGTGGTTCAGATTCATTCGAAACCTTCCACCCATCACTTTTGTGGTCACAGTTTGTCTCTCCATGTGAGAGAGGGTATGCCCAGACGTGGGTCCCTTGCTCGCTGCGCCATAGGGAACCAGGCTGCACCTCACTGAGGAGGTCCATCAAGGCCGAAACATGTCTGGGGATGCTTGGTTTTCTGTGCAGAGGGGACCTGGCCTAGCAGTTCGGGCTGGCCTTCTCCGATTGATGGCGGCAGCTGACTGATTTGCACATGGCTGGACCCTTTTTGCAATGGTGCAGACGGGCTAAAAAACAGTGGTGTGGAAGGTTGCCCAGAGCAATTGCCAGTTGTTGAGATTCATTCAAAACCTTCCACCCATCGCTTTTGTGTTCATAGTTTGTCTCTCCATGTGAGAGACGGTATGCCCAGACATTGGTCCCTTGCTCGCTGTGCCATAGGGAACCAGGCTGCACCTCACTGAGGAGGTCCATCAAGGCCGAAAAATGTCTGGGGTTGCTTGGTTTTCTGTGCAGAGGGGACCTGGCCTAGCAGTTCGGGTTGGGCTGCTACCATTGGTGGCGGCAGCTGACTGATTTGCACATGGCTGGACCCCTTTTGCAATGGCGCAGGCGGGCTAAAAAACAGTGGTGTGGAAGGTTGCCCAGAGCAATTGCCAGTGGCTCAGATTCATTCAAAACCTTCCACCCATCCCTTTTATGGTCACAGTTTGTCTCTACATCTGAGAGAGGGTATGCCCAGACGTGGGTCCCTTGCTCACTGCGCCATAGGGAACCAGGCTGCACCTCACTGAGGAGGTCCATCAAGGACGAAACATGTCTGGGGTTCTTTGGTTTACTGGGCAGAGGGGACCTGGCCTAGCAGTTCGGGCTGGGCTGCTACCATTGGTGGCGGCAGCGGACTTATTTGCACATGGCTGGACCGCTTTTGCAATGGCGCAGACAGGCTAAAAAACCGTGGTGTGGAAGGTTGCCCAGAGCAATTTCAAGTGGCTCAGATTCATTCAAAACCTTCCACCCATCCCTTTTATGGTCACAGTTTGTCTCTCCATGTGAGAGAGGGTGTGCCCAGACGTGGGTCCCTTGCTCACTGCGCCATAGGGAACCAGGCTGCACCTCACTGAGGAGGTCCATCAAGGCCGAAACATGTCTGGGGTTGCTTGGTTTTCTGTGCAGAGGGGACCTGGTTTAGCAGTTCGGGCTGGGCTGCTACCATTGGTGGCGGCAGCTGACTTATTTGCACATGGCTGGACCCCTTTTGCAATGGCGCAGACGGCTAAAAAACGGTGGTGTGTAAGGTTGCCCAGAGCAATCGCCAGTGGTTGAGATTCATTCAAAACCTTCCACCCATCACTTTTGTGTTCACAGTTTGTCTCTCCATGTGAGAGAGGGTATGCCCAGACGTGGGTCCCTTGCTCGCTGCGCCATAGGGAACCAGGCTGCACCACACTGAGGAGGTACATCAAGGCCGAAACATGTCTGGGGTTACTTGGTTTTCTGGGCAGAGGGGACCTGGCCTAGCAGTTCGGGCTGGGCTGCTACCATTGGTGGCGGCAGCTGACTGATTTGCACATGGCTGAACCGCTTTTGCAATGGCGCAGACAGGCTAAAAAACCATGGTGTGGAAGGTTCCCCAGAGCTATTTCCAGTGGCTCAGATTCATTCGAAACCTTCCACCCATCCCTTTTATGGTCACAGTTTGTCTCTCCATGTGAGAGAGGGTATGCCCAGACGTGGGTCCCTTGCTCACTGCGCCATAGGGAACCAGGCTGCACCTCACTGAGGAGGTCCATCAAGGCCGAAACATGTCTGGGGTTGCTTGGTTTTCTGTGCAGAGGGGACCTGGCCTACCAGTTCAGGCTGGGCTGCTACCATTGGTGGCGGCAGCTGACTGATTTGCACATGGCTGGACCCCTTTTGCAATGGCGCAGACAGGCTAAAAACAGTGGTGTGGAAGGTTGCCCAGAGCAATTGCCAGTGGCTCAGATTAATTCGAAACCTTCCACCCATCACTTTTGTGGTCACAGTTTGTCTCTCCATGTGAACGAGGGTATGCCCAGACGTGGGTCCCTTGCTCGCTGCGCCATAGGGAATCAGGCTGCACCTCACTGAGGAGGTCCATCAAGGCAGAAACATGTCTGGGGTTGCTTGGTTTTCTGTGCAGAGGGGACCTGGCCTACCAGTTCAGGCTGGGCTGCTACCATTGGTGGCGGCAGCTGACTGATTTGCACATGGCTGGACCCCTTTTGCAATGGCGCAGACAGGCTAAAAACAGTGGTGTGGAAGGTTGCCCAGAGCAATTGCCAGTGGTTCAGATTAATTTGAAACCTTCCACCCATCACTTTTGTGGTCACAGTTTGTCTCTCCATGTGAGAGAGGGTATGCCCAGACGTGGGTCCCTTGCTTGCTGCACCATAGGGAACCAGGCTGCACCTCACTGAGGAGGTCCGTCAAGGCTGAAACATGTCTGGGGTTGCTTGGTTTTCTGTGCAGAGGGGACCTGGCCTAGCAGTTCGGGCCGGGCTGCTACCATTGATGGCGGCAGCTGACTGATTTGCACATGGCTGGACCCCTTTTGCAATGGCGCAGACGGGCTAAAAAACGGTGGTGTGGAAGGTTGCCCAGAGCAATTGCCAGTGGTTCAGATTCATTCCACACCTTCCACCCATCACTTTTGTAGTCACAGTTTGTCTCTCCATGTGAGAGAGGGTATGCCCCAGACGTGGGTCCCTTGCTCGCTGCAGCATAGGGAACCAGGCTGCACCTCACTGAGGAGGTCCATCAAGGCCAAAACATGTCTGGGGATGCTTGGTTTTCTGTGCAGAGAGGACCTGGTGTAGCAGTTCGGGCTGGGCTGCTACCATTGGTGGTGGCAGCTGACTTATTTGCACATGGCTGGACCCCTTTTGCAATGGCGCAGACGGGCTAATAAACAGTGGTGTGGAAGGTTGCCCAGAGCAATTGCCAGTGGCTCAGATTCATTCGAAACCTTCCACCCATCCCTTTTATGGTCACAGTTTGTCTCTCCATGTGAGAGAGGGTATTCCCAGACATAGAGTCCCTTGCTCGCTGCGCCATAGGGAACCAGGCTGCACCTCACTGAGGAGGTCCATCAAGGCCGAAACATGTCTGGGGTTGCTTGGTTTTCTGTGCAGAAGGGACCTGGTTTAGCAGTTCGGACTGGGCTGCTACCATTGGTGGCTGCAGCTGACTGATTTGCACATGGCTGGACCCCTTTTGCAATGGCGCAGACAGGCTAAAAAACAGTGGTGTGGAAGGTTGCCCAGAGCAATTGCCAGTGGCTCAGATTCATTTGAAACCTTCCACCCATCCCTTTTATGGTCACAGTTTGTCTCTCCATGTGAGAGAGGGTATGCCCAGACATGGGTTCCTTGCTCGCTGCGCCATAGGGAACCAGGCTGCACCTCACTGAGGAGGTCCATCAAGGCAGAAATAGGTCTGGGGTTTCTTGGTTTTCTGTGCAGAGGGGACCTGGCATAGCAGTTTTGGCTGGGCTGCTACCATTGGTTGCGGCAGCTGACTGATTTGCACATGGCTGGACCCCTTTTGCAATGGCGCAGACGGGCTAAAAACGGTGGTGTGTAAGGTTGCCCAGAGCAATTGCCAGTGGTTCAGATTCATTTGAAACCTTCCAACCATCACTTTTGTGGTCGCAGTTTGTCTCTCCATGTGAGAGAGAGTATGCCCAGACGGGGGTCCCTTGCTCACTGCGCCATAGGGAACCAGGCTGCACCTCACTGAGGAGGTCCATCAAGGCCAAATCATGTCTGGGGTTGCTTGATTTTCTGGGCAGAGGGGACCTGGCCTAGCAGTTCGGGCTGGGCTGCTACCATTGGTGGTGGCAGCTGACTGATTTGCACATGGCTGGACCCCTTTTGCAATGGCGCAGACAGGCTACAAAACAGTGGTGTGGAAGGTTGCCCAGAGCAATTGCCAGTGGCTCAGATTCATTCAGAACCTTCCACCCATCCCTTTTATGGTCACAGTTTGTCTCTCCATGTGAGAGAGGGTATGCCCAGACGTGGGTCCCTTGCTCACTGCGCCATAGGGAACCAGGCTGCACCTCACTGAGGAGGTCCATCAAGGCCGAAAAATGTCTGGGGTTGCTTGGTTTTCTGTGCAGAGGGGACCTGGCCTAGCAGTTCGGGTTGGGCTGCTACCATTCGTGGCGGCAGCTGACTATTTGCACATGGCTGGACCCCTTTTGCAATGGCGCAGACGGGCTAAAAAACGGTGGTGTGGAAGGTTGCCCAGAGCAATTGCCAGTGGTTCAGATTCATTCGAAACCTTCCACCCATCACTTTTGTGGTCACAGTTTGTCTCTCCATGTGATTGAGGATATGCCCAGACGTGTGTTCCTTGCTCGCTGCGCCATAGGGAACCAGGCTGCACCTCAGTGAGGAGGTCCATCAAGGCCGAAACAGGTCTGGGGTTTCTTGGTTTTCTGTGCAGAGGGGACCTGGCATAGCAGTTTTGGCTGGGCTGCTACCATTGGTTGCGGCAATTGACTGATTTGCACATGGCTGGACCCCTTTTGCAATGGCGCAGACGGGCTAAAAAATGGGGGTGTGGAAGGTTGCCCTGAGCAATTGCCAGTGGTTCAGATTCATTCGAAATCTTCCACCCATCACTTTTGTGGTCACAGTTTGTCTCTCCATGTGAGAGAGGGTATGCCCAGACGTGGGTCCCTTGCTCACTGCGCCAGAGGGAACCAGGCTGCACCTCACTAAGGAGGTCCATCAGGGCCGAAAAATTTCTGGGGATGCTTGGTTTTCTGGGCAGAGGGGACCTGGCCTAGCAGTTCGGGCTGGGCCGCTACCATTGGTGGCGGCAGCTGACTGATTTGCACATGGCTGGACCCCTTTTGCAATGGCGCAGACAGGCTAAAAAACAGTGGTGTGGAAGGTTGCCCAGAGCAATTGCCAGTGGCTCAAATTCATTCAAAACCTTCCACCCATCCCTTTTATGGTCACAGTTTGTCTCTCCATGTGAGAGAGGGTATGCCCAGATGTGGGTCCCTTGCTCAATGCACCATAGGGAACCAGGCTGCACCTCACTGAGGAGGTCCATCAAGGCCGAAACATGTCTGGGGTTGCTTGGTTTTCTGTGCAGAAGGGACCTGGTTTAGCAGTTCGGACTGGGCTGCTACCATTGGTGGCTGCAGCTGACTGATTTGCACATGGCTGGACCCCTTTTGCAATGGCGCAGACAGGCTAAAAAACAGTGGTGTGGAAGGTTGCCCAGAGCAATTGCCAGTGGCTCAGATTCATTTGAAACCTTCCACCCATCCCTTTTATGGTCACAGTTTGTCTCTCCATGTGAGAGAGGGTATGCCCAGGCGTGGGTCCCTTGCTCACTGCGCCATAGGGAACCAGGCTGCACCTCATTGAGGAGGTCCATCAAGGCTGAAAAATGTCTGGGGTTGCTTGGTTTTCTGTGCAGAGGGTACCTGGCCTAGCAGTTCGGGTTGGGCTGCTACCATTGGTGGTGGCAGCTGACTGATTTGCACATGGCTGGACCCCTTTTGCAATGGTGCAGACGGGCTAAAAAACAATGGTGTGGAAGGTTGCCCAGAGCAATTGCCAGTGGTTCAGATTCATTCAAAACCTTCCACCCATCACTTTTGTGGTCACAGTTTGTCTCTCCATGTGAGAGAGGGTATGCCCAGACGTGGGTCCCTTGCTCGCTGCGCCATAGGGAACCAGGCTGCACCTCACTGAGGAGGTCCATCAAGGCTGAAACATGTCTGGGGTTGCTTGGTTTTCTGTGCAGAGGGGACCTGGCCTACCAGTTCAGGCTGGGCTGCTACCATTGGTGGCGGCAGCTGCCTGATTTGCCCATGGCTGGACCCCTTTTGCAATGGCGCAGACGGGCTAAAAAACGGTGGTGTGGAAGATTGCCCAGAGCAATTGCCAGTGGTTCAGATTAATTTGAAACCTTCCACCCATCACTTTTGTGGTCACAGTTTGTCTCTCCATGTGAGAGAGGGTATGCCCAGACGTGGGTCCCTTGCTTGCTGCACCATAGGGAACCAGGCTGCACCTCACTGAGGAGGTCCGTCAAGGCTGAAACATGTCTGGGGTTGCTTGGTTTTCTGTGCAGAGGGGACCTGGCCTAGCAGTTTGGGCCGGGCTGCTACCATTGATGGCGGCAGCTGACTGATTTGCACATGGCTGGACCCCTTTTGCAATGGCGCAGTCGGGCTAAAAAACGGTGGTGTGGAATGTTGCCCAGAGCAATTGCCAGTTGTTCAGATTCATTCCACACCTTCCACCCATCACGTTTGTAGTCACAGTTTGTCTCTCCATGTGAGAGAGGGTATGCCCCAGACGTGGGTCCCTTGCTCGCTGCAGCATAGGGAACCAGGCTGCACCTCACTGAGGAGGTCCATCAAGGCCAAAACATGTCTGGGGATGCTTGGTTTTCTGTGCAGAGAGGACCTGGTGTAGCAGTTCGGGCTGGGCTGCTACCATTGGTGGTGGCAGCTGACTTATTTGCACATGGCTGGACCCCTTTTGCAATGGCGCAGATGGGCTAAAAAACAGTGGTGTGGAAGGTTGCCCAGAGCAATTGCCAGTGGCTCAGATTCATTCGAAACCTTCCACCCATCCCTTTTATGGTCACAGTTTGTCTCTCCATGTGAGAGAGGGTATGCCCAGACGTGGGTCCCTTGCTCACTGCGCCATAGGGAACCAGGCTGCACCTCACTGAGGAGGTCCATCAAGGCCGAAAAATGTCTGGGGTTGCTTGGTTTTCTGTGCAGAGGGGACCTGGCCTAGCAGTTCGGGTTAGGCTGCTACCATTGGTGGTGGCAGCTGACTGATTTGCACATGGCTGGACCCCTTTTGCAATGGTGCAGACGGGCTAAAAAACAGTGGTGTGGAAGGTTGCCCAGAGCAATTGCCAGTGGCTCAAATTCATTCAAAACCTTCCACCCATCCCTTTTATGGTCACAGTTTGTCTCTCCATGTGAGAGAGGGTATGCCCAGGCGTGGGTCCCTTGCTCACTGTGCCATAGGGAACCAGGCTGCACCTCACTGAGGAGGTCCATCAAGGCCGAAAAATGTCTGGGGTTGCTTGGTTTTCTGTGCAGAGGGGACCTGGCCTAGCAGTTCGGGTTGGGCTGCTACCATTGGTGGTGGCAGCTGACTGATTTGCACATGGCTGGACCCCTTTTGCAATGGTGCAGACGGGCTAAAAAACAATGGTGTGGAAGGTTGCCCAGAGCAATTGCCAGTGGTTCAGATTCATTCGAAACCTTCCACCCATCACTTTTGTAGTCACAGTTTGTCTCTCCATGTGAGAGAGGGTATGCCCCAGACGTGGTTCCCTTGCTCGCTGCAGCATAGGGAACCAGGCTGCACCTCACTGAGGAGGTCAATCAAGGCCAAAACATGTCTGGGGATGCTTGGTTTTCTGTGCAGAGAGGACCTGGTGTAGCAGTTCGGGCTGGGCTGCTACCATTGGTGGTGGCAGCTGACTTATTTGCACATGGCTGGACCCCTTTTGCAATGGCGCAGACGGGCTAAAAAACAGTGGTGTGGAAGGTTGCCCAGAGCAATTGCCAGTGGCTCAGATTCATTCGAAACCTTCCACCCATCCCTTTTATGGTCACAGTTTGTCTCTCCATGTGAGAGAGGGTATTCCCAGACATAGAGTCCCTTGCTCGCTGCGCCATAGGGAACCAGGCTGCACCTCACTGAGGAGGTCCATCAAGGCCGAAACATGTCTAGGGTTGCTTGGATTTCTATGCTAGGGGACCTGGCCTAGCAGTTCTGGCTGGGCTGCTACCATTGGTGGCGGCAGCTGACTGATTTGCACATGGCTGGACCCCTTTTGCAATGGCACAGACGGGCTAAAAAACGGTGGTGTGGAAGGTTGCCCAGAGTAATTGCTAGTGGTTCAGATTCATCGAAACCTTCCACCCATCATTTTTGTGGTCACAGTTTGTCTCTCCATGTGATTGAGGGTATGCCCAGACGTGGGTTCCTTGCTCGCTGCGCCATAGGGAACCAGGCTGCACCTCACTGAGGAGGTCCATCAAGGCAGAAATAGGTCTGGGGTTTCTTGGTTTTCTGTGCAGAGGGGACCTGGCATAGCAGTTTTGGCTGGGCTGCTACCATTGGTTGCGGCAGCTGACTGATTTGCACATGGCTGGACCCCTTTTGCAATGGCGCAGACGGGCTAAAAACGGTGGTGTGTAAGGTTGCCCAGAGCAATTGCCAGTGGTTCAGATTCATTTGAAACCTTCCACCCATCACTTTTGTGGTCGCAGTTTGTCTCTCCATGTGAGAGAGAGTATGCCCAGACGGGGGTCCCTTGCTCACTGCGCCATAGGGAACCAGGCTGCACCTCACTGAGGAGGTCCATCAAGGCCAAATCATGTCTGGGGTTGCTTGGTTTTCTGGGCAGAGGGGACCTGGCCTAGCAGTTCGGGCTGGGCTGCTACCATTGGTGGTGGCAGCTGACTGATTTGCACATGGCTAGACCCCTTTTGCAATGGCGCAGACAGGCTAAAAAACAGTGGTGTGGAAGGTTGCCCAGAGCAATTGCCAGTGGCTCAGATTCATTCAGAACCTTCCACCCATCCCTTTTATGGTCACAGTTTGTCTCTCCATGTGAGAGAGGGTATGCCCAGACGTGGGTCCCTTGCTCACTGCGCCATAGGGAACCAGGCTGCACCTCACTGAGGAGGTCCATCAAGGCCGAAAAATGTCTGGGGTTGCTTGGTTTTCTGTGCAGAGGGGACCTGGCCTAGCAGTTCGGGTTGGGCTGCTACCATTCGTGGCGGCAGCTGACTATTTGCACATGGCTGGACCCCTTTTGCAATGGCGCAGACGGGCTAAAAAACGGTGGTGTGGAAGGTTGCCCAGAGCAATTGCCAGTGGTTCAGATTCATTCGAAACCTTCCACCCATCACTTTTGTGGTCACAGTTTGTCTCTCCATGTGATTGAGGGTATGCCCAGACGTGTGTTCCTTGCTCGCTGCGCCATAGGGAACCAGGCTGCACCTCAGTGAGGAGTTCCATCAAGGCCGAAACAGGTCTGGGGTTTCTTGGTTTTCTGTGCAGAGGGGACCTGGCATAGCAGTTTTGGCTGGGCTGCTACCATTGGTTGCGGCAATTGACTGATTTGCACATGGCTGGACCCCTTTTGCAATGGCGCAGACGGGCTAAAAAATGGGTGTGTGGAAGGTTGCCCTGAGCAATTGCCAGTGGTTCAGATTCATTCGAAATCTTCCACCCATCACTTTTGTGGTCACAGTTTGTCTCTCCATGTGAGAGAGGGTATGCCCAGACGTGGGTCCCTTGCTCACTGCGCCAGAGGGAAACAGGCTGCACCTCACTAAGGAGGTCCATCAAGGCCGAAAAATTTCTGGGGTTGCTTGGTTTTCTGGGCAGAGGGGACCTGGCCTAGCAGTTCGGGCTGGGCCGCTACCATTGGTGGCGGCAGCTGACTGATTTGCACATGGCTGGACCCCTTTTGCAATGGCGCAGACGGGCTAAAAAACGGTGGTGTGGAAGATTTCCCAGAGCAATTGCCAGTGGTTCAGATTAATTCGAAACCTTCCACCCATCACTTTTGTGGTCACAGTTTGTCTCTCCATGTGAGAGAGGGTATGCCCAGACGTGGGTCCCTTGCTCGCTGCACCATAGGGAACCAGGCTGCACCTCACTGAGGAGATCCGTCAAGGCTGAAACATGTCTGGGGTTGCTTGGTTTTCTGTGCAGAGGGGACCTGGCCTAGCAGTTCAGGCTGGGCTGCTACCATTGGTGGCGGCAGCTGACTGACTTGCACATGGCTGGACCCCTTTTGCAATGGCGCAGACGGGCTAAAAAACGGTTGTGTGGAAGGTTGCCCAGAGCAATTGCCAGTGGTTCAGATTAATTCAAAACCTTCCACCCATCACTTTTGTGGTCACAGTTTGTCTCTCCATGTGAGAGAGGGTATGCCCAGACGTGGATCCCTTGCTCACTGCGCCAGAGGGAACCAGGCTGCACCTCACTATGGAGGTCCATCAAGGCCGAAAAATTTCTGGGGTTGCTTGGTTTTCTGGGCAGAGGGGACCTGGCCTAGCAGTTCGGGCTGGGCCGCTACCATTGGTGGCGGCAGCTGACTGATTTGCACATGGCTGGACCCCTTTTGCAATGGCGCAGACAGGCTAAAAAACAGTGGTGTGGAAGGTTGCCCAGAGCAATTGCCAGTGGCTCAAATTCATTCAAAACCTTCCACCCATCCCTTTTATGGTCACAGTTTGTCTCTCCATGTGAGAGAGGGTATGCCCAGATGTGAGTCCCTTGCTCAATGCACCATAGGGAACCAGGCTGCACCTCACTGAGGAGGTCCATCAAGGCCGAAACATGTCTGGGGTTACTTGGTTTTCTGTGCAGAAGCGACCTGGTTTAGCAGTTCGGACTGGGCTGCTACCATTGGTGGCTGCAGCTGACTGATTTGCACATGGCTGGACCCCTTTTGCAATGGCGCAGACAGGCTAAAAAACAGTTGTGTGGAAGGTTGCCCAGAGCAATTGCCAGTGGCTCAGATTCATTTGAAACCTTCCACCCATCCCTTTTATGGTCACAGTTTGTCTCTCCATGTGAGAGAGGGTATGCCCAGGCGTGGGTCCCTTGCTCACTGCGCCATAGGGAACCAGGCTGCACCTCACTGAGGAGGTCCATCAAGGCCGAAAAATGTCTGGGGTTGCTTGGTTTTCTGTGCAGAGGGGACCTGGCCTAGCAGTTCGGGTTGGGCTGCTACCATTGGTGGTGGCAGCTGACTGATTTGCACATGGCTGGACCCCTTTTGCAATGGTGCAGACGGGCTAAAAAACAATGGTGTGGAAGGTTGCCCAGAGCAATTGCCAGTGGTTCAGATTCATTCGAAACCTTCCACCCATCACTTTTGTGGTCACAGTTTGTCTCTCCATGTGAGAGAGGGTATGCCCAGACGTGGGTCCCTTGCTCGCTGCGCCATAGGGAACCAGGCTGCACCTCACTGAGGAGGTCCATCAAGGCTGAAACATGTCTGGGGTTGCTTGGTTTTCTGTGCAGAGGGGACCTGGCCTACCAGTTCAGGCTGGGCTGCTACCATTGGTGGCGGCAGCTGCCTGATTTGCCCATGGCTGGACCCCTTTTGCAATGGCGCAGACGGGTTAAAAAACGGTGGTGTGGAAGATTGCCCAGAGCAATTGCCAGTGGTTCAGATTAATTTGAAACCTTCCACCCATCACTTTTGTGGTCACAGTTTGTCTCTCCATGTGAGAGAGGGTATGCCCAGACGTGGGTCCCTTGCTTGCTGCACCATAGGGAACCAGGCTGCACCTCACTGAGGAGGTCCGTCAAGGCTGAAACATGTCTGGGGTTGCTTGGTTTTCTGTGCAGAGGGGACCTGGCCTAGCAGTTCGGGCCGGGCTGCTACCATTGATGGCGGCAGCTGACTGATTTGCACATGGCTGGACCCCTTTTGCAATGGCGCAGACGGGCTAAAAAACGGTGGTGTGGAAGGTTGCCCAGAGCAATTGCCAGTGGTTCAGATTCATTCCACACCTTCCACCCATCACTTTTGTAGTCATAGTTTGTCTCTCCATGTGAGAGAGGGTATGCCCCAGACGTGGGTCCCTTGCTCGCTGCAGCATAGGGAACCAGGCTGCACCTCACTGAGGAGGTCCATCAAGGCCAAAACATGTCTGGGGATGCTTGGTTTTCTGTGCAGAGAGGACCTGGTGTAGCAGTTCGGGCTGGGCTGCTACCATTGGTGGTGGCAGCTGACTTATTTGCACATGGCTGGACCCCTTTTGCAATGGCGCAGACGGGCTAAAAAACAGTGGCGTGGAAGGTTGCCCAGAGCAATTGCCAGTGGCTCAGATTCATTCGAAACCTTCCACCCATCCCTTTTATGGTCACAGTTTGTCTCTCCATGTGAGAGAGGGTATTCCCAGACATAGAGTCCCTTGCTCGCTGCGCCATAGGGAACCAGGCTGCACCTCACTGAGGAGGTCCATCAAGGCCGAAACATGTCTAGGGTTGCTTGGATTTCTATGCTAGGGGACCTGGCCTAGCAGTTCTGGCTGGGCTGCTACCATTGGTGGCGGCAGCTGACTGATTTGCACATGGCTGGACCCCTTTTGCAATGGCGCAGACGGGCTAAAAAACGGTGGTGTGGAAGGTTGCCCAGAGTAATTGCTAGTGGTTCAGATTCATCGAAACCTTCCACCCATCATTTTTGTGGTCACAGTTTGTCTCTCCATGTGATTGAGGGTATGCCCAGACGTGGGTTCCTTGCTCGCTGCGCCATAGGGAACCAGGCTGCACCTCACTGAGGAGGTCCATCAAGGCAGAAATAGGTCTGGGGTTTCTTGGTTTTCTGTGCAGAGGGGACCTGGCATAGCAGTTTTGGCTGGGCTGCTACCATTGGTGGTGGCAGCTGACTGATTTGCACATGGCTGGACCCCTTTGGCAATGGCGCAGACAGGCTAAAAAACAGTGGTGTGGAAGGTTGCCCAGAGCAATTGCCAGTGGCTCAGATTCATTCAGAACCTTCCACCCATCCCTTTTATGGTCACAGTTTGTCTCTCCATGTGAGAGAGGGTATGCCCAGACGTGGGTCCCTTGCTCACTGCGCCATAGGGAACCAGGCTGCACCTCACTGAGGAGGTCCATCAAGGCCGAAAAATGTCTGGGGTTGCTTGGTTTTCTGTGCAGAGGGGACCTGGCCTAGCAGTTCGGGTTGGGCTGCTACCATTCGTGGCGGTAGCTGACTATTTGCACATGGCTGGACCCCTTTTGCAATGGCGCAGACGGGCTAAAAAACGGTGGTGTGGAAGGTTGCCCAGAGCAATTGCCAGTGGTTCAGATTCATTCGAAACCTTCCACCCATCACTTTTGTGGTCACAGTTTGTCTCTCCATGTGATTGAGGGTATGCCCAGACGTGTGTTCCTTGCTCGCTGCGCCATAGGGAACCAGGCTGCACCTCAGTGAGGAGGTCCATCAAGGCCGAAACAGGTCTGGGGTTTCTTGGTTTTCTGTGCAGAGGGGACCTGGCATAGCAGTTTTGGCTGGGCTGCTACCATTGGTTGCGGCAATTGACTGATTTGCACATGGCTGGACCCCTTTTGCAATGGCGCAGACGGGCTAAAAAATGGGGATGTGGAAGGTTGCCCTGAGCAATTGCCAGTGGTTCAGATTCATTCGAAATCTTCCACCCATCACTTTTGTGGTCACAGTTTGTCTCTCCATGTGAGAGAGGGTATGCCCAGACGTGGGTCCCTTGCTCACTGCGCCAGAGGGAACCAGGATGCACCTCACTAAGGAGGTCCATCAAGGCCGAAAAATTTCTGGGGTTGCTTGGTTTTCTGGGCAGAGGGGACCTGGCCTAGCAGTTCGGGCTGGGCCGCTACCATTGGTGGCGGCAGCTGACTGATTTGCACATGGCTGGACCCCTTTTGCAATGGCGCAGACAAGCTAAAAAACAGTGGTGTGGAAGGTTGCCCAGAGCAATTGCCAGTGGCTCAAATTCATTCAAAACTTTCCACCCATCCCTTTTATGGTCACAGTTTGTCTCTCCATGTGAGAGAGGGTATGCCCAGATGTGGGTCCCTTGCTCAATGCACCATAGGGAACCAGGCTGCACCTCACTGAGGAGGTCCATCAAGGCCGAAACATGTCTGGGGTTGCTTGGTTTTCTGTGCAGAAGGGACCTGGTTTAGCAGTTCGGACTGGGCTGCTACCATTGGTGGCTGCAGCTGACTGATTTGCACATGGCTGGACCCCTTTTGCAATGGCGCAGACAGGCTAAAAAACAGTGGTGTGGAAGGTTGCCCAGAGCAATTGCCAGTGGCTCAGATTCATTTGAAACCTTCCACCCATCCCTTTTATGGTCACAGTTTGTCTCTCCATGTGAGAGAGGGTATGCCCAGGCGTGGGTCCCTTGCTCACTGCGCCATAGGGAACCAGGCTGCACCTCACTGAAGAGGTCCATCAAGGCCGAAAAATGTCTGGGGTTGCTTGGTTTTCTGTGCAGAGGGGACCTGGCCTAGCAGTTCGGGTTGGGCTGCTACCATTGGTGGTGGCAGCTGACTGATTTGCACATGGCTGGACCCCTTTTGCAATGGTGCAGACGGGCTAAAAAACAATGGTGTGGAAGGTTGCCCAGAGCAATTGCCAGTGGTTCAGATTCATTCGAAACCTTCCACCCATCACTTTTGTGGTCACAGTTTGTCTCTCCATGTGAGAGAGGGTATGCCCAGACTGGGTCCCTTGCTCGCTGCGCCATAGGGAACCAGGCTGCACCTCACTGAGGAGGTCCATCAAGGCTGAAACATGTCTGGGTTTGCTTGGTTTTCTGTGCAGAGGGGACCTGGCCTACCAGTTCAGGCTGGGCTGCTACCATTGGTGGCGGCAGCTGCCTGATTTGCCCATGGCTGGACCCCTTTTGCAATGGCGCAGACGGGCTAAAAAACGGTGGTGTGGAAGATTGCCCAGAGCAATTGCCAGTGGTTCAGATTAATTCGAAACCTTCCACCCATCACTTTTGTGGTCACAGTTTGTCTCTCCATGTGAGAGAGGGTATGCCCAGACGTGGGTCCCTTGCTCGCTGCACCATAGGGAACCAGGCTGCACCTCACTGAGGAGGTCCGTCAAGGCTGAAACATGTCTGGGGTTGCTTGGTTTTCTGTGCAGAGGGGACCTGGCCTAGCAGTTCGGGCTGGGCTGCTACCATTGGTGGCGGCAGCTGACTGACTTGCACATGGCTGGACCCCTTTTGCAATGGCGCAGACGGGCTAAAAAACGGTTGTGTGGCAGGTTGCCCAGAGCAATTGCCAGTGGTTCAGATTAATTCAAAACCTTCCACCCATCACTTTTGTGGTCACAGTTTGTCTCTCCATGTGAGAGAGGGTATGCCCAGACGTGGGTCCCTTGCTCGCTGCAGCATAGGGAACCAGGCTGCACCTCACTGAGGAGGTTCATCAAGGCCGAAACATGTCTGGGGATGCTTGGTTTTCTGTGCAGAGGGGACCTGGTTTAGCAGTTCGGGCTGGGCTGCTACCATTGGTGGCGGCAGCTGACTTATTTGCACATGGCTGGACCCCTTTTGCAATGGCGCAGACGGGCTAAAAAACAGTGGTGTGGAAGGTTGCCCAGAGCAATTGCCAGTGGCTCAGATTCATTCGAAACCTTCCACCCATCACTTTTGTGGTCACAGTTTGTCTCTCCATGTGAGAGAGGGTATACCCAGACGTAGGGTCCCTTGCTCGCTGCGCCATAGGGAACCAGGCTGCACCTCACTGAGGAGGTCCATCAAGGCCGAAACATGTCTAGGGTTGCTTGGATTTCTGTGCTAGGGGACCTGGCCTAGCAGTTCGGGCTGGGCTGCTACCAGTGGTGGCGGCAGCTGACTGATTTGCACATGGCTGGACCCCTTTTGCAATGGCGCAGACGGGCTAAAAAACGGTGGTGTGGAAGGTTGCCCAGAGCAATTGCCAGTGGTTCAGATTCATTCAAAACCTTCCACCCATCACTTTTGTGGTCACAGTTTGACTCTCCATGTGATTGAGGGTATGCCCAGACTTGGGTTCCTTCCTCGCTGCGCCATAGGGAACCAGGCTGCACCTCACTGAGGAGGTCCATCAAGGCCGAAACAGGTCTGGGGTTTCTTGGTTTTCTGTGCAGAGGGGACCTGGCATAGCAGTTTTGGCTGGGCTGCTACCATTGGTTGCGGCAGCTGACTGATTTGCACATGGCTGGACCCCTTTTGCAATGGCGCAGACGGGCTAAAAAACGGCGGTGTGGAAGGATGCCCAGAGCAATTGCCAGTGGTTCAGATTCATTCGAAACCTTCCACCCATCACTTTTGTGGTCACAGTTTGTCTCTCCATGTGAGAGAGGGTATGCCCAGACGTGGGTCCCTTGCTCGCTGCGCCATAGGGAACCAGGCTGCACCTCACTGAGGAGGTCCATCAAGGCCGAAAAATGTCTGGGGTTGCTTGGTTTTCTGGGCAGAGGGGACCTGGGCTAGCAGTTCGGGCTGGGCTGCTACCATTGGTGGCGGCAGCTGACTGATTTGCACATGGCTGGACCCCTTTTGCAATGGCACAGACCGGCTAAAAAACGGTGGTGTGGAAGGTTGCCCAGAGCAATTGCCAGTGGTTCAGATTAATTCAAAACCTTCCACCCATCACTTTTGTGGTCACAGTTTGTCTCTCCATGTGAGAGAGGGTATGCCCAGACGTGGGTCCCTTGCTCGCTGCGCCATAGGGAACCAGGCTGCACCTCACTGAGGAGGTCCATCTAGGCTGAAAAATGTCTGGGGTTGCTTGGTTTTCTGTGCAGAGGGGACCTGGCCTAGCACTTCGGGTTGGGCTGCTACCATTGGTGGCGGCAGCTGACTGATTTGCACATGGCTGGACCCCTTTTGCAATGGTGCAGACGGGCTAAAAAACGGTGGTGTGGAAGGTTGCCCAGAGCAATTGCCAGTGGTTCAGATTCATTCGAAACCTTCCACCCATCACTTTTGTGGTCACAGTTTGTCTCTCCATGTGAGAGAGGGTATGCCCAGACGTGGGTCCCTTGCTCGCTGCGCTATAGGGAACCAGGCTGCACCTCACTGAGGAGGTCCATCAAGGCCGAAACATGTCTGGGGTAGCTTGGTTTTCTGTGCAGAAGGGACCTGGTTTAGCAGTTCGGGCTGAGCTGCTACCATTGGTGGCGGCAGCTGACTTATTTGCACATGGCTGGACCCCTTTTGCAATGGCGCAGACGGGCTAAAAACGGTGGTGTGGAAGGTTGCCCAGAGCAATTGCCAGTGGTTGAGATTCATCGAAACCTTCCACCCATCACTTTTGTGTTCACAGTTTGTCTCTCCATGTGAGAGAGGGTATACCCAGACGTGGGTCCCTTGCTCGCTGCGCCATAGGGAACCAGGCTGCACCTCACTGAGGAGGTCCATCAAGGCCGAAACATGTCTGGGGTTGCTTGGTTTTCTGGGCAGAGGGGACCTGGCCTAGCAGTTCGGGCTGGGCTGCTACCATTGGTGGCGGCAGCTGACTGATTTGCACATGGCTGGACCGCTTTTGCCATTTCGCAGACAGGCTAAAAAACAGTGGTGTGGAAGGTTGCCCAGAGCAATTGCCAGTGGCTCAGATTCATTCAAAACCTTCCACACATCCCTTTTATGGTCACAGTTTGTCTCTCCATGTGAGAGAGGGTATGCCCAGACATGAGTCCCTTGCTCACTGCGCCATAGGGAACCAGGCTGCACCTCACTGAGGAGGTCCATCAAGGCCGAAAAATGTCTGCGGTTGCTTGGTTTTCTGTGCAGAGGGGACCTGACCTCGCAGTTCGGGTTGGGGTGCTACCATTGGTGGCGGCAGCTGACTGATTTGCACATGGCTGGACCCCTTTTGCAATGGTGCAGACGGGCTAAAAAACGGTGGTGTGGAAGGTTGCCCAGAGCAATTTCCAGTGGTTCAGATTCATTCGAAACCTTCCACCCATCACTTTTGTGGTCACAGTTTGTCTCTCCATGTGAGAGAGGGTATGCCCAGACGTGGGTCCCTTGCTCGCTGCGCTATAGGGAACCAGGCTGCACCTCACTGAGGAGGTCCATCAAGGCCGAAACATGTCTGGGGTTGCTTGGTTTTCTGTGCAGGAGGGACCTGGTTTAGCAGTTCGGGCTGAGCTGCTACCATTCGTGGCGGCAGCTGACTTATTTGCACATGGCTGGACCCCTTTTGCAATGGCGCAGACGGGCTAAAAACGGTGGTGTGGAAGGTTGCCCAGAGCAATTGCCAGTGGTTGAGATTCATCGAAACCTTCCACACATCCCTTTTATGGTCACAGTTCGTCTCTCCATGTGAGAGTGGGTATGCCCAGACGTGGGTCCCTTGCTCACTGCGCCATAGGGAACCAGGCTGCACCTCACTGAGGAGGTCCATCAAGGACGAAACATGTCTGGGGTTGTTTGGTTTCTGGGCAGAGGGGACCTGGCCTAGCAGTTCTGGCTGGGCTGCTACCATTGGTGGCGGCAGCTGACTGATTTGCACATGGCTGGACCCCTTTTGCAATGGCGCAGACAGGCTAAAAAACAGTGGTGTGGAAGGTTGCCCAGAGCAATTGCCAGTGGCTCAGATTCATTCGAAACCTTCCACCCATCCCCTTTATGGTCACAGTTTGTCTCTCCATGTGAGAGAGGGTATGCCCAGACGTGGGTCCCTTGCTCGCTGCGCCATAGGGAACCAGGCTGCGCCTCACTGAGGAGGTCCGTCAAGGCTGAAACATGTTTGGGGTTGCTTGGTTTTCTGTGCAGAGGGGACCTGGCCTAGCAGTTCGGGCTGGGCTGCTACCATTGGTGGCGGCAGCTGACTGATTTGCACATGGCTGGACCCCTTTTGCAATGGCGCAGGTGGGCTAAAAAATGGTGGTGTGGAAGGTTGCCCAGAGCAATTGCCAGTGGTTCAGATTTATTTGAAACCTTCCACCCATCACTTTTGTCGTCACAATTTGTCTCTCCATGTGAGAGAGGGTATGCCCAGACGTGGGTCCCTTGCTCGCTGCAGTATAGGGAACCAGGCTGCACCTCACTGAGGCGGTCCATCAAGGCCGAAACATGTCTGGGGTTGCTTGGTTTTCTGTGCAGAGGGGACCTGGTTTAGCAGTTCGGGCAGGGCTGCAACCATTGGTGGCGGCAGCTGACTGATTTGCACATGGCTGGACCCCTTTTGCAATGGCGCAGACAGGCTAAAAAACAGTGGTGTGGAAGGTTGCCCAGAGCAATTGCCAGTGGCTCAGATTCATTCAAAACCTTCCACCCATCCCTTTTATGGTCACAGTTTGTCTCTCCATGTAAGAGAGGGTATGCCCAGACGTGGGTCCCTTACTCACTGCGCCATAGGGAACCAGGCTGCACCTCACCGAGGAGGTCCATCAAAGACGAAACATGTCTGGGGTTGTTTGGTTTTCTGTGCAGAGGGGACCTGGCCTAGCAGTTCGGGCTGGGCTGCTACCATTGGTGGCGGCAGCTGACTGATTTGCACATGGCTGGACCCCTTTTGCAATGGCACAGACAGGCTAAAAAACAGTGGTGTGGAAGGTTGCCCAGAGCAATTGCCAGTGGCTCAGATTCATTCGAAACCTTCCACTCATCCCCTTTATGGTCACAGTTTGTCTCTCCATGTGAGAGAGGGCATGCCCAGACGTGGGTCACTTGCTCACTGCGCCATAGGGAACCAGGCTGCACCTCACTGAGGAGGTCCATCAAAGGCCGAAAAATGTCTGGGGTTGCTTGGTTTTCTGTGCAGAGGGGACCTGACCTAGCAGTTCGGGTTGGGCTGCTACCATTGGTGGCGGCAGCTGACTGATTTGCACATGGCAGTACCCCTTTTGCAATGGTGCAGACGGGCTAAAAAACAGTGGTGTGGAAGGTTGCCCAGAGCAATTGCCAGTGGTTCAGATTAATTTGAAACCTTCCACCCATCACTTTTGTGGTCACAGTTTGTCTCTGCATGTGAGAGAGGGTATGCCCAGACGTGGGTCCCTTGCTCGCTGCGCCATAGGGAACCAGGCTGCACCTCACTGAGGAGGTCCGTCAAGGCTGAAACATGTCTGGGGTTGCTTGGTTTTCTGTGCAGAGGGGACCTGGCCTAGCAGTTCGGGCTGGGCTGCTACCATTGGTGGCGGCAGCTGACTGATTTGCACATGGCTGGACCCCGTTTGCAATGGCGCAGGTGGGCTAAAAAACAGTGGTGTGGAAGGTTGCCCAGAGCAATTGCCAGTGGTTCAGATTTATTTGAAACCTTCTACCCATCACTTTTGTGGTCACAATTTGTCTCTCCATGTGAGAGAGGGTATGCCCAGACGTGGGTCCCTTGCTCGCTGCAGCATAGGGAACCAGGCTGCACCTCACTGAGGCGGTCCATCAAGGCCAAAACATGTCTGGGGTTGCTTGGTTTTCTGTGCAGAGGGGACCTGGTTTAGCAGTTCGGGCTGGGCTGCTACCATTGGTGGCTGCAGCTGACTTATTTGCACATGGCTGGACCCCTTTTTCAATGGCGCAGACGGGCTGAAAAACATTGGTGTGGAAGGTTGCCCAGAGCAATTGCCAGTGGCTCAGATTCATTCGAAACCTTCCACCCATCCCTTTTATGGTCACAGTTTGTCTCTCCGTGTGAGAGAGGGTATGCCCAGATGTGGGTCCCTTGCTCACTGCGCCATAGGGAACCAGGCTGCACCTCACTGAGGAGGTCCATCAAGGCCGAAACATTTCTGCGGTTGCTTGGTTTTCGGTGCAGAGGGGACCTGGCCTAGCAGTTCAGGCTGGCCTGCTACCATTGATGGCGGCAGCTGACTGATTTGCACATGGCTGGACCCCTTTTGCAATGGTGCAGACGGGCTAAAAAACAGTGGTGTGGAAGGTTGCCCAGAGCAATTGCCAGTGGTTCAGATTAATTCGAAACCTTCCACCCATCACTTTTGTGGTCACAGTTTGTCTCTGCATGTGAGAGAGGGTATGCCCAGACGTGGGTCCCTTGCTCGCTGTGCCATAGGGAACCAGGCTGCACCTCACTGAGGAGGTCCGTCAAGGCTGAAACATGTCTGGGGTTGTTTGGTTTTCTGTGCAGAGGGGACCTGGCCTAGCAGTTCGGGCAGGGCTGCTACCATTGGTGGCGGCAGCTGACTTATTTGCACATGGCTGGACCCCTTTTGCAATGGCGCAGACGGGATAAAAAACATTGGTGTGGAAGGTTGCCCAGAGCAATTGCCAGTGGCTCAGATTCATTCGAAACCTTCCACCCATCCCTTTTATGGTCACAGTTTGTCTCTCCATGTGAGAGAGGGTATGCCCAGATGTGGGTCCCTTGCTCACTGCGCCATAGGGAACCAGGCTGCACCTCACTGAGGAGGTCCATCAAGGCCGAAACATGTCTGGGGTTGCTTGGTTTTCTGTGCAGAGGGGACCTGGCCTAGCAGTTCGGGCTGGCCTGCTACCATTGATGGCGGCAGCTGACTGATTTGCACATGGCTGGACCCCTTTTGCAATGGCGCAGAAGGGCTAAAAAACGGTGGTGTGGAAGGTTGCCCAGAGCAATTGCCAGCTGTTGAGATTCATTTGAAACCTTCCACCCATCACTTTTGTGGTCATAGTTTGTCTCTCCATGTGAGAGAGGGTATGCCCAGACATTGGTCCCTTGCTCGCTGTGCCATAGGGAACCAGGCTGCACCTCACTGAGGAGGTCCATCAAGGCCGAAAAATGTCTGGGGTTGCTTGGTTTTCTGTGCAGAGGGGACCTGGCCTAGCAGTTCGGGTTGGGCTGCTACCATTGGTGGCGGCAGCTGACTGATTTGCACATGGCTGGACCCCTTTTGCAATGGTGCAGACGGGCTAAAAAACGGTGGTGTGGAAGGTTGCCCAGAGCAATTGCCAGTGGTTCAGATTCATTCGAAACCTTCCACCCATCACTTTTGTGGTCACAGTTTGTCTCTCCATGTGAGAGAGGGTATGCCCAGACGTGGGTCCCTTGCTCGCTGCGCCATAGGGAACCAGGCTGCACCTCACTGAGGAGGTCCATCAAGGCCGAAACATGTCTGGGGATGCTTGGTTTTCTGTGCAGAGGGGACCTGGCCTAGCAGTTCGGGCTGGCCTTCTCCGATTGATGGCGGCAGCTGACTGATTTGCACATGGCTGGACCCTTTTTGCAATGGCGCAGACGGGCTAAAAAACAGTGGTGTGGAAGGTTGCCCAGAGCAATTGCCAGTTGTTGAGATTCATTCAAAACCTTCCACCCATCGCTTTTGTGTTCATAGTTTGTCTCTCCATGTGAGAGACGGTATGCCCAGACATTGGTCCCTTGCTCGCTGTGCCATAGGGAACCAGGCTGCACCTCACTGAGGAGGTCCATCAAGGCCGAAAAATGTCTGGGGTTGCTTGGTTTTCTGTGCAGAGGGGACCTGGCCTAGCAGTTCGGGTTGGGCTGCTACCATTGGTGGCGGCAGCTGACTGATTTGCACATGGCTGGACCCCTTTTGCAATGGCGCAGGCGGGCTAAAAAACAGTGGTGTGGAAGGTTGCCCAGAGCAATTGCCAGTGGCTCAGATTCATTCAAAACCTTCCACCCATCCCTTTTATGGTCACAGTTTGTCTCTACATCTGAGAGAGGGTATGCCCAGACGTGGGTCCCTTGCTCACTGCGCCATAGGGAACCAGGCTGCACCTCACTGAGGAGGTCCATCAAGGACGAAACATGTCTGGGGTTCTTTGGTTTACTGGGCAGAGGGGACCTGGCCTAGCAGTTCGGGCTGGGCTGCTACCATTGGTGGCGGCAGCGGACTTATTTGCACATGGCTGGACCGCTTTTGCAATGGCGCAGACAGGCTAAAAAACCGTGGTGTGGAAGGTTGCCCAGAGCAATTTCAAGTGGCTCAGATTCATTCAAAACCTTCCACCCATCCCTTTTATGGTCACAGTTTGTCTCTCCATGTGAGAGAGGGTGTGCCCAGACGTGGGTCCCTTGCTCACTGCGCCATAGGGAACCAGGCTGCACCTCACTGAGGAGGTCCATCAAGGCCGAAACATGTCTGGGGTTGCTTGGTTTTCTGTGCAGAGGGGACCTGGTTTAGCAGTTCGGGCTGGGCTGCTACCATTGGTGGCGGCAGCTGACTTATTTGCACATGGCTGGACCCCTTTTGCAATGGCGCAGACGGGCTAAAAAACGGTGGTGTGGAAGGTTGCCCAGAGCAATTGCCAGTGGTTGAGATTCATTTGAAACCTTCCACCCATCACTTTTGTGTTCACAGTTTGTCTCTCCATGTGAGAGAGGGTATACCCAGATGTGGGTCCCTTGCTCGCTGTGCCATAGGGAACCAGGCTGCACCTCACTCAGGAGGTCTGTCAAGGCCGAAACATGTCTGGGGTTGCTTGGTTTTCTGTGCAGAGGGGACCTGGGCTAGCAGTTCGGGCTGGGCTGCTACCATTGGTGGCGGCAGCTGACTGATTTGCACATGGCTCGACCCCTTTTGCAATGGCGCAGACCGGCTAAAAAACGATGGTGTGGAAGGTTGCCCAGAGCAATTGCCAGTGGTTCAGATTAATTCAAAACCTTCCACCCATCACTTTTGTGGTCACAGTTTGTCTCTCCATGTGAGAGAGGGTATGCCCAGATGTGGGTCCCTTGCTCGCTGCGCCATAGGGAACCAGGCTGCACCTCACTGAGGAGGTCCATCTAGGCTGAAAAATGTCTGGGGTTGCTTTGTTTTCTGTGCAGAGGGGACCTGGCCTAGCAGTTCGGGTTGGGCTGCTACCATTGGTGGCGGCAGCTGACTGATTTGCACATGGCTGGACCCCTTTTGCAATGGTGCAGACGGGCTAAAAAACGGTGGTGTGGAAGGTTGCCCAGAGCAATTTCCAGTGGTTCAGATTCATTCGAAACCTTCCACCCATCACTTTTGTGGTCACAGTTTGTCTCTCCATGTGAGAGAGGGTATGCCCAGACGTGAGTCCCTTGCTCGCTGCGCTATAGGGAACCAGGCTGCACCTCACTGAGGAGGTCCATCAAGGCTGAAACATGTCTGGGGTTGCTTGGTTTTCTGTGCAGTAGGGACCTGGTTTAGCAGTTCGGGCTGAGCTGCTACCATTGGTGGCGGCAGCTGACTTATTTGCACATGGCTGGACCCCTTTTGCAATGGCGCAGACGGGCTAAAAACGGTGGTGTGGAAGGTTGCCCAGAGCAATTGCCAGTGGTTGAGATTCATCGAAACCTTCCACCCATCACTTTTGTGTTCATAGTTTGTATCTCCATGTGAGAGAGGGTATGCCCAGACGTGGGTCCCTTGCTCGCTGCGCCATAGGGAACCAGGCTGCACCTCACTGAGGAGGTCCATCAAGGCCGAAACATGTCTGGGGTTGCTTGGTTTTCTGGGCAGAGGGGACCTGGCCTAGCAGTTCGGGCTGGGCTGCTACCATTGGTGGCGGCAGCTGACTGATTTGCACATGGCTGGACCGCTTTTGCCATTTCGCAGACAGGCTAAAAAACAGTGGTGTGGAAGGTTGCCCAGAGCAATTGCCAGTGGCTCAGATTCATTCAAAACCTTCCACACATCCCTTTTATGGTCACAGTTTGTCTCTCCATGTGAGAGTGGGTATGCCCAGACTTGTATCCCTGCTCACTGCGCCATAGGGAACCAGGCTGCACCTCACTGAGGAGGTCCATCAAGGACGAAACATGTCTGGGGTTGTTTGGTTTCTGGGCAGAGGGGACCTGGCCTAGTAGTTCGGGCTGGGCTGCTACCATTGGTGGCGGCAGCTGACTGATTTGCACATGGCTGGATCCCTTTTGCAATGGCGCAGACATGCTAAAAAACAGTGGTGTGGAAGGTTGCCCAGAGCAATTGCCAGTGGCTCAGATTCATTCGAAACCTTCCACCCATCCCCTTTATGGTCACAGTTTGTTCTCCATGTGAGAGAGGGTATGCCCAGACATGGGTCCCTTGCTCACTGCGCCATAGGGAACCAGGCTGCACTTCACTGAGGAGGTCCATCAAGGCCGAAAAATGTCTGGGGTTGCTTGGTTTTCTGTGCAGAGGGGACCTGACCTCGCAGTTCGGGTTGGGCTGCTACCATTAGTGGCGGCAGCTGACTGATTTGCACATGGCTGGACCCCTTTTGCAATGGTGCAGACGGGCTAAAAAACAGTGGTGTGGAAGGTTGCCCAGAGCAATTGCCAGTGGTTCAGATTAATTCAAAACCTTCCACCCATCACTTTTGTGGTCACAGTTTGTCTCTCCATGTGAGAGAGGGTATGCCCAGACGTGGATCCCTTGCTCACTGCGCCAGAGGGAACCAGGCTGCACCTCACTATGGAGGTCCATCAAGGCCGAAAAATTTCTGGGGTTGCTTGGTTTTCTGGGCAGAGGGGACCTGGCCTAGCAGTTCGGGCTGGGCCGCTACCATTGGTGGCGGCAGCTGACTGATTTGCACATGGCTGGACCCCTTTTGCAATGGCGCAGACAGGCTAAAAAACAGTGGTGTGGAAGGTTGCCCAGAGCAATTGCCAGTGGCTCAAATTCATTCAAAACCTTCCACCCATCCCTTTTATGGTCACAGTTTGTCTCTCCATGTGAGAGAGGGTATGCCCAGATGTGAGTCCCTTGCTCAATGCACCATAGGGAACCAGGCTGCACCTCACTGAGGAGGTCCATCAAGGCCGAAACATGTCTGGGGTTGCTTGGTTTTCTGTGCAGAAGCGACCTGGTTTAGCAGTTCGGACTGGGCTGCTACCATTGGTGGCTGCAGCTGACTGATTTGCACATGGCTGGACCCCTTTTGCAATGGCGCAGACAGGCTAAAAAACAGTGGTGTGGAAGGTTGCCCAGAGCAATTGCCAGTGGCTCAGATTCATTTGAAACCTTCCACCCATCCCTTTTATGGTCACAGTTTGTCTCTCCATGTGAGAGAGGGTATGCCCAGGCGTGGGTCCCTTGCTCACTGCGCCATAGGGAACCAGGCTGCACCTCACTGAGGAGGTCCATCAAGGCCGAAAAATGTCTGGGGTTGCTTGGTTTTCTGTGCAGAGGGGACCTGGCCTAGCAGTTCGGGTTGGGCTGCTACCATTGGTGGTGGCAGCTGACTGATTTGCACATGGCTGGACCCCTTTTGCAATGGTGCAGACGGGCTAAAAAACAATGGTGTGGAAGGTTGCCCAGAGCAATTGCCAGTGGTTCAGATTCATTCGAAACCTTCCACCCATCACTTTTGTGGTCACAGTTTGTCTCTCCATGTGAGAGAGGGTATGCCCAGACGTGGGTCCCTTGCTCGCTGCGCCATAGGGAACCAGGCTGCACCTCACTGAGGAGGTCCATCAAGGCTGAAACATGTCTGGGGTTGCTTGGTTTTCTGTGCAGAGGGGACCTGGCCTACCAGTTCAGGCTGGGCTGCTACCATTGGTGGCGGCAGCTGCCTGATTTGCCCATGGCTGGACCCCTTTTGCAATGGCGCAGACGGGCTAAAAAACGGTGGTGTGGAAGATTGCCCAGAGCAATTGCCAGTGGTTCAGATTAATTTGAAACCTTCCACCCATCACTTTTGTGGTCACAGTTTGTCTCTCCATGTGAGAGAGGGTATGCCCAGACGTGGGTCCCTTGCTTGCTGCACCATAGGGAACCAGGCTGCACCTCACTGAGGAGGTCCGTCAAGGCTGAAACATGTCTGGGGTTGCTTGGTTTTCTGTGCAGAGGGGACCTGGCCTAGCAGTTCGGGCCGGGCTGCTACCATTGATGGCGGCAGCTGACTGATTTGCACATGGCTGGACCCCTTTTGCAATGGCGCAGACGGGCTAAAAAACGGTGGTGTGGAAGGTTGCCCAGAGCAATTGCCAGTGGTTCAGATTCATTCCACACCTTCCACCCATCACTTTTGTAGTCATAGTTTGTCTCTCCATGTGAGAGAGGGTATGCCCCAGACGTGGGTCCCTTGCTCGCTGCAGCATAGGGAACCAGGCTGCACCTCACTGAGGAGGTCCATCAAGGCCAAAACATGTCTGGGGATGCTTGGTTTTCTGTGCAGAGAGGACCTGGTGTAGCAGTTCGGGCTGGGCTGCTACCATTGGTGGTGGCAGCTGACTTATTTGCACATGGCTGGACCCCTTTTGCAATGGCGCAGACGGGCTAAAAAACAGTGGTGTGGAAGGTTGCCCAGAGCAATTGCCAGTGGCTCAGATTCATTCGAAACCTTCCACCCATCCCTTTTATGGTCACAGTTTGTCTCTCCATGTGAGAGAGGGTATTCCCAGACATAGAGTCCCTTGCTCGCTGCGCCATAGGGAACCAGGCTGCACCTCACTGAGGAGGTCCATCAAGGCCGAAACATGTCTAGGGTTGCTTGGATTTCTATGCTAGGGGACCTGGCCTAGCAGTTCTGGCTGGGCTGCTACCATTGGTGGCGGCAGCTGACTGATTTGCACATGGCTGGACCCCTTTTGCAATGGCGCAGACGGGCTAAAAAACGGTGGTGTGGAAGGTTGCCCAGAGTAATTGCTAGTGGTTCAGATTCATCGAAACCTTCCACCCATCATTTTTGTGGTCACAGTTTGTCTCTCCATGTGATTGAGGGTATGCCCAGACGTGGGTTCCTTGCTCGCTGCGCCATAGGGAACCAGGCTGCACCTCACTGAGGAGGTCCATCAAGGCAGAAATAGGTCTGGGGTTTCTTGGTTTTCTGTGCAGAGGGGACCTGGCATAGCAGTTTTGGCTGGGCTGCTACCATTGGTTGCGGCAGCTGACTGATTTGCACATGGCTGGACCCCTTTTGCAATGGCGCAGACGGGCTAAAAACGGTGGTGTGTATGGTTGCCCAGAGCAATTGCCAGTGGTTCAGATTCATTTGAAACCTTCCACCCATCACTTTTGTGGTCGCAGTTTGTCTCTCCATGTGAGAGAGAGTATGCCCAGACGGGGGTCCCTTGCTCACTGCGCCATAGGGAACCAGGCTGCACCTCACTGAGGAGGTCCATCAAGGCCAAATCATGTCTGGGGTTGCTTGGTTTTCTGGGCAGAGGGGACCTGGCCTAGCAGTTCGGACTGGGCTGCTACCATTGGTGGTGGCAGCTGACTGATTTGCACATGGCTGGACCCCTTTGGCAATGGCGCAGACAGGCTAAAAAACAGTGGTGTGGAAGGTTGCCCAGAGCAATTGCCAGTGGCTCAGATTCATTCAGAACCTTCCACCCATCCCTTTTATGGTCACAGTTTGTCTCTCCATGTGAGAGAGGGTATGCCCAGACGTGGGTCCCTTGCTCACTGCGCCATAGGGAACCAGGCTGCACCTCACTGAGGAGGTCCATCAAGGCCGAAAAATGTCTGGGGTTGCTTGGTTTTCTGTGCAGAGGGGACCTGGCCTAGCAGTTCGGGTTGGGCTGCTACCATTCGTGGCGGTAGCTGACTATTTGCACATGGCTGGACCCCTTTTGCAATGGCGCAGACGGGCTAAAAAACGGTGGTGTGGAAGGTTGCCCAGAGCAATTGCCAGTGGTTCAGATTCATTCGAAACCTTCCACCCATCACTTTTGTGGTCACAGTTTGTCTCTCCATGTGATTGAGGGTATGCCCAGACGTGTGTTCCTTGCTCGCTGCGCCATAGGGAACCAGGCTGCACCTCAGTGAGGAGGTCCATCAAGGCCGAAACAGGTCTGGGGTTTCTTGGTTTTCTGTGCAGAGGGGACCTGGCATAGCAGTTTTGGCTGGGCTGCTACCATTGGTTGCGGCAATTGACTGATTTGCACATGGCTGGACCCCTTTTGCAATGGCGCAGACGGGCTAAAAAATGGGGATGTGGAAGGTTGCCCTGAGCAATTGCCAGTGGTTCAGATTCATTCGAAATCTTCCACCCATCACTTTTGTGGTCACAGTTTGTCTCTCCATGTGAGAGAGGGTATGCCCAGACGTGGGTCCCTTGCTCACTGCGCCAGAGGGAACCAGGATGCACCTCACTAAGGAGGTCCATCAAGGCCGAAAAATTTCTGGGGTTGCTTGGTTTTCTGGGCAGAGGGGACCTGGCCTAGCAGTTCGGGCTGGGCCGCTACCATTGGTGGCGGCAGCTGACTGATTTGCACATGGCTGGACCCCTTTTGCAATGGCGCAGACAAGCTAAAAAACAGTGGTGTGGAAGGTTGCCCAGAGCAATTGCCAGTGGCTCAAATTCATTCAAAACTTTCCACCCATCCCTTTTATGGTCACAGTTTGTCTCTCCATGTGAGAGAGGGTATGCCCAGATGTGGGTCCCTTGCTCAATGCACCATAGGGAACCAGGCTGCACCTCACTGAGGAGGTCCATCAAGGCCGAAACATGTCTGGGGTTGCTTGGTTTTCTGTGCAGAAGGGACCTGGTTTAGCAGTTCGGACTGGGCTGCTACCATTGGTGGCTGCAGCTGACTGATTTGCACATGGCTGGACCCCTTTTGCAATGGCGCAGACAGGCTAAAAAACAGTGGTGTGGAAGGTTGCCCAGAGCAATTGCCAGTGGCTCAGATTCATTTGAAACCTTCCACCCATCCCTTTTATGGTCACAGTTTGTCTCTCCATGTGAGAGAGGGTATGCCCAGGCGTGGGTCCCTTGCTCACTGCGCCATAGGGAACCAGGCTGCACCTCACTGAAGAGGTCCATCAAGGCCGAAAAATGTCTGGGGTTGCTTGGTTTTCTGTGCAGAGGGGACCTGGCCTAGCAGTTCGGGTTGGGCTGCTACCATTGGTGGTGGCAGCTGACTGATTTGCACATGGCTGGACCCCTTTTGCAATGGTGCAGACGGGCTAAAAAACAATGGTGTGGAAGGTTGCCCAGAGCAATTGCCAGTGGTTCAGATTCATTCGAAACCTTCCACCCATCACTTTTGTGGTCACAGTTTGTCTCTCCATGTGAGAGAGGGTATGCCCAGACTGGGTCCCTTGCTCGCTGCGCCATAGGGAACCAGGCTGCACCTCACTGAGGAGGTCCATCAAGGCTGAAACATGTCTGGGTTTGCTTGGTTTTCTGTGCAGAGGGGACCTGGCCTACCAGTTCAGGCTGGGCTGCTACCATTGGTGGCGGCAGCTGCCTGATTTGCCCATGGCTGGACCCCTTTTGCAATGGCGCAGACGGGCTAAAAAACGGTGGTGTGGAAGATTGCCCAGAGCAATTGCCAGTGGTTCAGATTAATTCGAAACCTTCCACCCATCACTTTTGTGGTCACAGTTTGTCTCTCCATGTGAGAGAGGGTATGCCCAGACGTGGGTCCCTTGCTCGCTGCACCATAGGGAACCAGGCTGCACCTCACTGAGGAGGTCCGTCAAGGCTGAAACATGTCTGGGGTTGCTTGGTTTTCTGTGCAGAGGGGACCTGGCCTAGCAGTTCGGGCTGGGCTGCTACCATTGGTGGCGGCAGCTGACTGACTTGCACATGGCTGGACCCCTTTTGCAATGGCGCAGACGGGCTAAAAAACGGTTGTGTGGAAGGTTGCCCAGAGCAATTGCCAGTGGTTCAGATTAATTCAAAACCTTCCACCCATCACTTTTGTGGTCACAGTTTGTCTCTCCATGTGAGAGAGGGTATGCCCAGACGTGGGTCCCTTGCTCGCTGCAGCATAGGGAACCAGGCTGCACCTCACTGAGGAGGTTCATCAAGGCCGAAACATGTCTGGGGATGCTTGGTTTTCTGTGCAGAGGGGACCTGGTTTAGCAGTTCGGGCTGGGCTGCTACCATTGGTGGCGGCAGCTGACTTATTTGCACATGGCTGGACCCCTTTTGCAATGGCGCAGACGGGCTAAAAAACAGTGGTGTGGAAGGTTGCCCAGAGCAATTGCCAGTGGCTCAGATTCATTCGAAACCTTCCACCCATCACTTTTGTGGTCACAGTTTGTCTCTCCATGTGAGAGAGGGTATACCCAGACGTAGGGTCCCTTGCTCGCTGCGCCATAGGGAACCAGGCTGCACCTCACTGAGGAGGTCCATCAAGGCCGAAACATGTCTAGGGTTGCTTGGATTTCTGTGCTAGGGGACCTGGCCTAGCAGTTCGGGCTGGGCTGCTACCAGTGGTGGCGGCAGCTGACTGATTTGCACATGGCTGGACCCCTTTTGCAATGGCGCAGACGGGCTAAAAAACGGTGGTGTGGAAGGTTGCCCAGAGCAATTGCCAGTGGTTCAGATTCATTCAAAACCTTCCACCCATCACTTTTGTGGTCACAGTTTGACTCTCCATGTGATTGAGGGTATGCCCAGACTTGGGTTCCTTCCTCGCTGCGCCATAGGAAACCAGGCTGCACCTCACTGAGGAGGTCCATCAAGGCCGAAACAGGTCTGGGGTTTCCTGGTTTTCTGTGCAGAGGGGACCTGGCATAGCAGTTTTGGCTGGGCTGCTACCATTGGTTGCGGCAGCTGACTGATTTGCACATGGCTGGACCCCTTTTGCAATGGCGCAGACGGGCTAAAAAACGGCGGTGTGGAAGGATGCCCAGAGCAATTGCCAGTGGTTCAGATTCATTCGAAACCTTCCACCCATCACTTTTGTGGTCACAGTTTGTCTCTCCATGTGAGAGAGGGTATGCCCAGACGTGGGTCCCTTGCTCGCTGCGCCATAGGGAACCAGGCTGCACCTCACTGAGGAGGTCCATCAAGGCCGAAAAATGTCTGGGGTTGCTTGGTTTTCTGGGCAGAGGGGACCTGGGCTAGCAGTTCGGGCTGGGCTGCTACCATTGGTGGCGGCAGCTGACTGATTTGCACATGGCTGGACCCCTTTTGCAATGGCACAGACCGGCTAAAAAACGGTGGTGTGGAAGGTTGCCCAGAGCAATTGCCAGTGGTTCAGATTAATTCAAAACCTTCCACCCATCACTTTTGTGGTCACAGTTTGTCTCTCCATGTGAGAGAGGGTATGCCCAGACGTGGGTCCCTTGCTCGCTGCGCCATAGGGAACCAGGCTGCACCTCACTGAGGAGGTCCATCTAGGCTGAAAAATGTCTGGGGTTGCTTGGTTTTCTGTGCAGAGGGGACCTGGCCTAGCACTTCGGGTTGGGCTGCTACCATTGGTGGCGGCAGCTGACTGATTTGCACATGGCTGGACCCCTTTTGCAATGGTGCAGACGGGCTAAAAAACGGTGGTGTGGAAGGTTGCCCAGAGCAATTGCCAGTGGTTCAGATTCATTCGAAACCTTCCACCCATCACTTTTGTGGTCACAGTTTGTCTCTCCATGTGAGAGAGGGTATGCCCAGACGTGGGTCCCTTGCTCGCTGCGCTATAGGGAACCAGGCTGCACCTCACTGAGGAGGTCCATCAAGGCCGAAACATGTCTGGGGTAGCTTGGTTTTCTGTGCAGAAGGGACCTGGTTTAGCAGTTCGGGCTGAGCTGCTACCATTGGTGGCGGCAGCTGACTTATTTGCACATGGCTGGACCCCTTTTGCAATGGCGCAGACGGGCTAAAAACGGTGGTGTGGAAGGTTGCCCAGAGCAATTGCCAGTGGTTGAGATTCATCGAAACCTTCCACCCATCACTTTTGTGTTCACAGTTTGTCTCTCCATGTGAGAGAGGGTATACCCAGACGTGGGTCCCTTGCTCGCTGCGCCATAGGGAACCAGGCTGCACCTCACTGAGGAGGTCCATCAAGGCCGAAACATGTCTGGGGTTGCTTGGTTTTCTGGGCAGAGGGGACCTGGCCTAGCAGTTCGGGCTGGGCTGCTACCATTGGTGGCGGCAGCTGACTGATTTGCACATGGCTGGACCGCTTTTGCCATTTCGCAGACAGGCTAAAAAACAGTGGTGTGGAAGGTTGCCCAGAGCAATTGCCAGTGGCTCAGATTCATTCAAAACCTTCCACACATCCCTTTTATGGTCACAGTTTGTCTCTCCATGTGAGAGAGGGTATGCCCAGACATGAGTCCCTTGCTCACTGCGCCATAGGGAACCAGGCTGCACCTCACTGAGGAGGTCCATCAAGGCCGAAAAATGTCTGCGGTTGCTTGGTTTTCTGTGCAGAGGGGACCTGACCTCGCAGTTCGGGTTGGGGTGCTACCATTGGTGGCGGCAGCTGACTGATTTGCACATGGCTGGACCCCTTTTGCAATGGTGCAGACGGGCTAAAAAACGGTGGTGTGGAAGGTTGCCCAGAGCAATTGCCAGTGGTTCAGATTCATTCGAAACCTTCCACCCATCACTTTTGTGGTCACAGTTTGTCTCTCCATGTGAGAGAGGGTATGCCCAGACGTGGGTCCCTTGCTCGCTGCGCTATAGGGAACCAGGCTGCACCTCACTGAGGAGGTCCATCAAGGCCGAAACATGTCTGGGGTTGCTTGGTTTTCTGTGCAGGAGGGACCTGGTTTAGCAGTTCGGGCTGAGCTGCTACCATTCGTGGCGGCAGCTGACTTATTTGCACATGGCTGGACCCCTTTTGCAATGGCGCAGACGGGCTAAAAACGGTGGTGTGGAAGGTTGCCCAGAGCAATTGCCAGTGGTTGAGATTCATCGAAACCTTCCACACATCCCTTTTATGGTCACAGTTCGTCTCTCCATGTGAGAGTGGGTATGCCCAGACGTGGGTCCCTTGCTCACTGCGCCATAGGGAACCAGGCTGCACCTCACTGAGGAGGTCCATCAAGGACGAAACATGTCTGGGGTTGTTTGGTTTCTGGGCAGAGGGGACCTGGCCTAGCAGTTCTGGCTGGGCTGCTACCATTGGTGGCGGCAGCTGACTGATTTGCACATGGCTGGACCCCTTTTGCAATGGCGCAGACAGGCTAAAAAACAGTGGTGTGGAAGGTTGCCCAGAGCAATTGCCAGTGGCTCAGATTCATTCGAAACCTTCCACCCATCCCCTTTATGGTCACAGTTTGTCTCTCCATGTGAGAGAGGGTATGCCCAGACGTGGGTCCCTTGCTCGCTGCGCCATAGGGAACCAGGCTGCGCCTCACTGAGGAGGTCCGTCAAGGCTGAAACATGTTTGGGGTTGCTTGGTTTTCTGTGCAGAGGGGACCTGGCCTAGCAGTTCGGGCTGGGCTGCTACCATTGGTGGCGGCAGCTGACTGATTTGCACATGGCTGGACCCCTTTTGCAATGGCGCAGGTGGGCTAAAAAATGGTGGTGTGGAAGGTTGCCCAGAGCAATTGCCAGTGGTTCAGATTTATTTGAAACCTTCCACCCATCACTTTTGTCGTCACAATTTGTCTCTCCATGTGAGAGAGGGTATGCCCAGACGTGGGTCCCTTGCTCGCTGCAGTATAGGGAACCAGGCTGCACCTCACTGAGGCGGTCCATCAAGGCCGAAACATGTCTGGGGTTGCTTGGTTTTCTGTGCAGAGGGGACCTGGTTTAGCAGTTCGGGCAGGGCTGCAACCATTGGTGGCGGCAGCTGACTGATTTGCACATGGCTGGACCCCTTTTGCAATGGCGCAGACAGGCTAAAAAACAGTGGTGTGGAAGGTTGCCCAGAGCAATTGCCAGTGGCTCAGATTCATTCAAAACCTTCCACCCATCCCTTTTATGGTCACAGTTTGTCTCTCCATGTAAGAGAGGGTATGCCCAGACGTGGGTCCCTTACTCACTGCGCCATAGGGAACCAGGCTGCACCTCACCGAGGAGGTCCATCAAAGACGAAACATGTCTGGGGTTGTTTGGTTTTCTGTGCAGAGGGGACCTGGCCTAGCAGTTCGGGCTGGGCTGCTACCATTGGTGGCGGCAGCTGACTGATTTGCACATGGCTGGACCCCTTTTGCAATGGCACAGACAGGCTAAAAAACAGTGGTGTGGAAGGTTGCCCAGAGCAATTGCCAGTGGCTCAGATTCATTCGAAACCTTCCACTCATCCCCTTTATGGTCACAGTTTGTCTCTCCATGTGAGAGAGGGCATGCCCAGACGTGGGTCACTTGCTCACTGCGCCATAGGGAACCAGGCTGCACCTCACTGAGGAGGTCCATCAAAGGCCGAAAAATGTCTGGGGTTGCTTGGTTTTCTGTGCAGAGGGGACCTGACCTAGCAGTTCGGGTTGGGCTGCTACCATTGGTGGCGGCAGCTGACTGATTTGCACATGGCAGTACCCCTTTTGCAATGGTGCAGACGGGCTAAAAAACAGTGGTGTGGAAGGTTGCCCAGAGCAATTGCCAGTGGTTCAGATTAATTTGAAACCTTCCACCCATCACTTTTGTGGTCACAGTTTGTCTCTGCATGTGAGAGAGGGTATGCCCAGACGTGGGTCCCTTGCTCGCTGCGCCATAGGGAACCAGGCTGCACCTCACTGAGGAGGTCCGTCAAGGCTGAAACATGTCTGGGGTTGCTTGGTTTTCTGTGCAGAGGGGACCTGGCCTAGCAGTTCGGGCTGGGCTGCTACCATTGGTGGCGGCAGCTGACTGATTTGCACATGGCTGGACCCCGTTTGCAATGGCGCAGGTGGGCTAAAAAACAGTGGTGTGGAAGGTTGCCCAGAGCAATTGCCAGTGGTTCAGATTTATTTGAAACCTTCTACCCATCACTTTTGTGGTCACAATTTGTCTCTCCATGTGAGAGAGGGTATGCCCAGACGTGGGTCCCTTGCTCGCTGCAGCATAGGGAACCAGGCTGCACCTCACTGAGGCGGTCCATCAAGGCCAAAACATGTCTGGGGTTGCTTGGTTTTCTGTGCAGAGGGGACCTGGTTTAGCAGTTCGGGCTGGGCTGCTACCATTGGTGGCTGCAGCTGACTTATTTGCACATGGCTGGACCCCTTTTTCAATGGCGCAGACGGGCTGAAAAACATTGGTGTGGAAGGTTGCCCAGAGCAATTGCCAGTGGCTCAGATTCATTCGAAACCTTCCACCCATCCCTTTTATGGTCACAGTTTGTCTCTCCGTGTGAGAGAGGGTATGCCCAGATGTGGGTCCCTTGCTCACTGCGCCATAGGGAACCAGGCTGCACCTCACTGAGGAGGTCCATCAAGGCCGAAACATTTCTGCGGTTGCTTGGTTTTCGGTGCAGAGGGGACCTGGCCTAGCAGTTCAGGCTGGCCTGCTACCATTGATGGCGGCAGCTGACTGATTTGCACATGGCTGGACCCCTTTTGCAATGGTGCAGACGGGCTAAAAAACAGTGGTGTGGAAGGTTGCCCAGAGCAATTGCCAGTGGTTCAGATTAATTTGAAACCTTCCACCCATCACTTTTGTGGTCACAGTTTGTCTCTGCATGTGAGAGAGGGTATGCCCAGACGTGGGTCCCTTGCTCGCTGTGCCATAGGGAACCAGGCTGCACCTCACTGAGGAGGTCCGTCAAGGCTGAAACATGTCTGGGGTTGTTTGGTTTTCTGTGCAGAGGGGACCTGGCCTAGCAGTTCGGGCAGGGCTGCTACCATTGGTGGCGGCAGCTGACTTATTTGCACATGGCTGGACCCCTTTTGCAATGGCGCAGACGGGATAAAAAACATTGGTGTGGAAGGTTGCCCAGAGCAATTGCCAGTGGCTCAGATTCATTCGAAACCTTCCACCCATCCCTTTTATGGTCACAGTTTGTCTCTCCATGTGAGAGAGGGTATGCCCAGATGTGGGTCCCTTGCTCACTGCGCCATAGGGAACCAGGCTGCACCTCACTGAGGAGGTCCATCAAGGCCGAAACATGTCTGGGGTTGCTTGGTTTTCTGTGCAGAGGGGACCTGGCCTAGCAGTTCGGGCTGGCCTGCTACCATTGATGGCGGCAGCTGACTGATTTGCACATGGCTGGACCCCTTTTGCAATGGCGCAGAAGGGCTAAAAAACGGTGGTGTGGAAGGTTGCCCAGAGCAATTGCCAGCTGTTGAGATTCATTTGAAACCTTCCACCCATCACTTTTGTGGTCATAGTTTGTCTCTCCATGTGAGAGAGGGTATGCCCAGACATTGGTCCCTTGCTCGCTGTGCCATAGGGAACCAGGCTGCACCTCACTGAGGAGGTCCATCAAGGCCGAAAAATGTCTGGGGTTGCTTGGTTTTCTGTGCAGAGGGGACCTGGCCTAGCAGTTCGGGTTGGGCTGCTACCATTGGTGGCGGCAGCTGACTGATTTGCACATGGCTGGACCCCTTTTGCAATGGTGCAGACGGGCTAAAAAACGGTGGTGTGGAAGGTTGCCCAGAGCAATTGCCAGTGGTTCAGATTCATTCGAAACCTTCCACCCATCACTTTTGTGGTCACAGTTTGTCTCTCCATGTGAGAGAGGGTATGCCCAGACGTGGGTCCCTTGCTCGCTGCGCCATAGGGAACCAGGCTGCACCTCACTGAGGAGGTCCATCAAGGCCGAAACATGTCTGGGGATGCTTGGTTTTCTGTGCAGAGGGGACCTGGCCTAGCAGTTCGGGCTGGCCTTCTCCGATTGATGGCGGCAGCTGACTGATTTGCACATGGCTGGACCCTTTTTGCAATGGTGCAGACGGGCTAAAAAACAGTGGTGTGGAAGGTTGCCCAGAGCAATTGCCAGTTGTTGAGATTCATTCAAAACCTTCCACCCATCGCTTTTGTGTTCATAGTTTGTCTCTCCATGTGAGAGACGGTATGCCCAGACATTGGTCCCTTGCTCGCTGTGCCATAGGGAACCAGGCTGCACCTCACTGAGGAGGTCCATCAAGGCCGAAAAATGTCTGGGGTTGCTTGGTTTTCTGTGCAGAGGGGACCTGGCCTAGCAGTTCGGGTTGGGCTGCTACCATTGGTGGCGGCAGCTGACTGATTTGCACATGGCTGGACCCCTTTTGCAATGGCGCAGGCGGGCTAAAAAACAGTGGTGTGGAAGGTTGCCCAGAGCAATTGCCAGTGGCTCAGATTCATTCAAAACCTTCCACCCATCCCTTTTATGGTCACAGTTTGTCTCTACATCTGAGAGAGGGTATGCCCAGACGTGGGTCCCTTGCTCACTGCGCCATAGGGAACCAGGCTGCACCTCACTGAGGAGGTCCATCAAGGACGAAACATGTCTGGGGTTCTTTGGTTTACTGGGCAGAGGGGACCTGGCCTAGCAGTTCGGGCTGGGCTGCTACCATTGGTGGCGGCAGCGGACTTATTTGCACATGGCTGGACCGCTTTTGCAATGGCGCAGACAGGCTAAAAAACCGTGGTGTGGAAGGTTGCCCAGAGCAATTTCAAGTGGCTCAGATTCATTCAAAACCTTCCACCCATCCCTTTTATGGTCACAGTTTGTCTCTCCATGTGAGAGAGGGTGTGCCCAGACGTGGGTCCCTTGCTCACTGCGCCATAGGGAACCAGGCTGCACCTCACTGAGGAGGTCCATCAAGGCCGAAACATGTCTGGGGTTGCTTGGTTTTCTGTGCAGAGGGGACCTGGTTTAGCAGTTCGGGCTGGGCTGCTACCATTGGTGGCGGCAGCTGACTTATTTGCACATGGCTGGACCCCTTTTGCAATGGCGCAGACGGGCTAAAAAACGGTGGTGTGGAAGGTTGCCCAGAGCAATTGCCAGTGGTTGAGATTCATTTGAAACCTTCCACCCATCACTTTTGTGTTCACAGTTTGTCTCTCCATGTGAGAGAGGGTATACCCAGATGTGGGTCCCTTGCTCGCTGTGCCATAGGGAACCAGGCTGCACCTCACTCAGGAGGTCTGTCAAGGCCGAAACATGTCTGGGGTTGCTTGGTTTTCTGTGCAGAGGGGACCTGGGCTAGCAGTTCGGGCTGGGCTGCTACCATTGGTGGCGGCAGCTGACTGATTTGCACATGGCTCGACCCCTTTTGCAATGGCGCAGACCGGCTAAAAAACGATGGTGTGGAAGGTTGCCCAGAGCAATTGCCAGTGGTTCAGATTAATTCAAAACCTTCCACCCATCACTTTTGTGGTCACAGTTTGTCTCTCCATGTGAGAGAGGGTATGCCCAGATGTGGGTCCCTTGCTCGCTGCGCCATAGGGAACCAGGCTGCACCTCACTGAGGAGGTCCATCTAGGCTGAAAAATGTCTGGGGTTGCTTTGTTTTCTGTGCAGAGGGGACCTGGCCTAGCAGTTCGGGTTGGGCTGCTACCATTGGTGGCGGCAGCTGACTGATTTGCACATGGCTGGACCCCTTTTGCAATGGTGCAGACGGGCTAAAAAACGGTGGTGTGGAAGGTTGCCCAGAGCAATTTCCAGTGGTTCAGATTCATTCGAAACCTTCCACCCATCACTTTTGTGGTCACAGTTTGTCTCTCCATGTGAGAGAGGGTATGCCCAGACGTGAGTCCCTTGCTCGCTGCGCTATAGGGAACCAGGCTGCACCTCACTGAGGAGGTCCATCAAGGCTGAAACATGTCTGGGGTTGCTTGGTTTTCTGTGCAGTAGGGACCTGGTTTAGCAGTTCGGGCTGAGCTGCTACCATTGGTGGCGGCAGCTGACTTATTTGCACATGGCTGGACCCCTTTTGCAATGGCGCAGACGGGCTAAAAACGGTGGTGTGGAAGGTTGCCCAGAGCAATTGCCAGTGGTTGAGATTCATCGAAACCTTCCACCCATCACTTTTGTGTTCATAGTTTGTATCTCCATGTGAGAGAGGGTATGCCCAGACGTGGGTCCCTTGCTCGCTGCGCCATAGGGAACCAGGCTGCACCTCACTGAGGAGGTCCATCAAGGCCGAAACATGTCTGGGGTTGCTTGGTTTTCTGGGCAGAGGGGACCTGGCCTAGCAGTTCGGGTTGGGCTGCTACCATTGGTGGCGGCAGCTGACTGATTTGCACATGGCTGGACCGCTTTTGCCATTTCGCAGACAGGCTAAAAAACAGTGGTGTGGAAGGTTGCCCAGAGCAATTGCCAGTGGCTCAGATTCATTCAAAACCTTCCACACATCCCTTTTATGGTCACAGTTTGTCTCTCCATGTGAGAGTGGGTATGCCCAGACTTGTATCCCTGCTCACTGCGCCATAGGGAACCAGGCTGCACCTCACTGAGGAGGTCCATCAAGGACGAAACATGTCTGGGGTTGTTTGGTTTCTGGGCAGAGGGGACCTGGCCTAGTAGTTCGGGCTGGGCTGCTACCATTGGTGGCGGCAGCTGACTGATTTGCACATGGCTGGATCCCTTTTGCAATGGCGCAGACATGCTAAAAAACAGTGGTGTGGAAGGTTGCCCAGAGCAATTGCCAGTGGCTCAGATTCATTCGAAACCTTCCACCCATCCCCTTTATGGTCACAGTTTGTTCTCCATGTGAGAGAGGGTATGCCCAGACATGGGTCCCTTGCTCACTGCGCCATAGGGAACCAGGCTGCACTTCACTGAGGAGGTCCATCAAGGCCGAAAAATGTCTGGGGTTGCTTGGTTTTCTGTGCAGAGGGGACCTGACCTCGCAGTTCGGGTTGGGCTGCTACCATTAGTGGCGGCAGCTGACTGATTTGCACATGGCTGGACCCCTTTTGCAATGGTGCAGACGGGCTAAAAAACAGTGGTGTGGAAGGTTGCCCAGAGCAATTGCCAGTGGTTCAGATTAATTCAAAACCTTCCACCCATCACTTTTGCGGTCACAGTTTGTCTCTGCATGTGAGAGAGGGTATGCCCAGACGTGGGTCCCTTGCTCGCTGCAGTATAGGGAACCAGGCTGCACCTCACTAAGGCGGTCCATCAAGGCCGAAACATGTCTGGGGTTGCTTGGTTTTCTGTGCAGAGGGGACCTGGTTTAGCAGTTCGGGCTGGGCTGCAACCATTGGTGGCGGCAGCTGACTGATTTGCACATGGCTGGACCCCTTTTGCAATGGCGCAGACAGGCTAAAAAACAGTGGTGTGGAAGGTTGCCCAGAGCAATTGCCTGTGGCTCAGATTCATTCAAAACCTTCCACCCATCCCTTTTATGGTCACAGTTTGTCTCTCCGTGTGAGAGAGGGTATGCCCAGACGTGGGTCCCTTGCTCACTGCGCCATAGGGAACCAGGCTGCACCTCACTGAGGAGGTCCATCAAGGCCGACAAATGTCTGGGGTTGCTTGGTTTTCTGTGCAGAGGGGACCTGACCTCGCAGTTCGGGTTGGGCTGCTACCATTGGTGGCGGCAGCTGACTGATTTGCACATGGCTGGACCCCTTTTGCAATGGTGCAGACGGGCTAAAAAACAGTGGTGTGGAAGGTTGCCCAGAGCAATTGCCAGTGGTTCAGATTAATTCAAAACCTTCCACCCATCACTTTTGTGGTCACAGTTTGTCTCTGCATGTGAGAGAGGGTATGCCCAGACGTGGGTCCCTTGCTCGCTGCAGTATAGGGAACCAGGCTGCACCTCACTGAGGCGGTCCATCAAGGCCGAAACATGTCTGGGGTTGCTTGGTTTTCTGTGCAGAGGGGACCATGTTTAGCAGTTCTTGCTGGGCTGCAACCATTGGTGGCGGCAGCTGACTGATTTGCACATGGCTGGACCCCTTTTGAATGGCACAGACAGGCTAAAAAACAGTGGTGTGGAAGGTTGCCCAGAGCAATTGCCAGTGGCTCAGATTCATTCGAAACCTTCCACTCATCCCCTTTATGGTCACAGTTTGTCTCTCCATGTGAGAGAGGGCATGCCCAGACGTGGGTCACTTGCTCACTGCGCCATAGGGAACCAGGCTGCACCTCACTGAGGAGGTCCATCAAGGCCGAAAAATGTCTGGGGTTGCTTGGTTTTCTGTGCAGAGGGGACCTGACCTAGCAGTTCGGGTTAGGCTGCTACCATTGGTGGCGGCAGCTGACTGATTTGCACATGGCAGGACCCCTTTTGCAATGGTGCAAAAAAACAGTGGTGTAGAAGGTTGCCCAGAGCAATTGCCAGTGGTTCAGATTAATTTGAAACCTTCCACCCATCACTTTTGTGGTCACAGTTTGTCTCTGCATGTGAGAGAGGGTATGCCCAGACGTGGGTCCCTTGCTCGCTGCGCCATAGGGAACCAGGCTGCACCTCACTGAGGAGGTCCGTCAAGGCTGAAACATGTCTGGGGTTGCTTGGTTTTCTGTGCAGAGGGGACCTGGTTTAGCAGTTCGGGCTGGGCTGCTACCATTGGTGGCTGCAGCTGACTTATTTGCACATGGCTGGACCCCTTTTTCAATGGCGCAGACGGGCTGAAAAACATTGGTGTGGAAGGTTGCCCAGAGCAATTGCCAGTGGCTCAGATTCATTCGAAACCTTCCACCCATCCCTTTTATGGTCACAGTTTGTCTCTCCATGTGAGAGAGGGTATGCCCAGATGTGGGTCCCTTGCTCACTGCGCCATAGGGAACCAGGCTGCACCTCACTGAGGAGGTCCGTCAAGGCTGAAACATGTCTGGGGTTGCTTGGTTTTCTGTGCAGAGGGGACCTGGCCTAGCAGTTCGGGCAGGGCTGCTACCATTGGTGGCGGCAGCTGACTTATTTGCACATGGCTGGACCCCTTTTGCAATGGCGCAGACGGGATAAAAAACATTGGTGTGGAAGGTTGCCCAGAGCAATTGCCAGTGGTTCAGATTAATTTGAAACCTTCCACCCATCACTTTTGTGGTCACAGTTTGTCTCTGCATGTGAGAGAGGGTATGCCCAGACGTGGGTCCCTTGCTCGCTGCGCCATAGGGAACCAGGCTGCACCTCACTGAGGAGGTCCGTCAAGGCTGAAACATGTCTGGGGTTGCTTGGTTTTCTGTGCAGAGGGGACCTGGCCTAGCAGTTCGGGCAGGGCTGCTACCATTGGTGGCGGCAGCTGACTTATTTGCACATGGCTGGACCCCTTTTGCAATGGCGCAGACGGGATAAAAAACATTGGTGTGGAAGGTTGCCCAGAGCAATTGCCAGTGGTTGAGATTCATTCAAAACCTTCCACCCATCACTTTTGTGTTCACAGTTTGTCTCTCCATGTGAGAGAGGGTATGCCCAGACCTGGGTCCCTTGCTCGCTGCGCCATAGGGAACCAGGCTGCACCTCACTGAGGAGGTCCATCAAGGCCGAAACATGTCTGGGGTTGCTTGGTTTTCTGGGCAGAGGAGACCTGGCCTAGCAGTTCGGGCTGGGCTGCTACCATTGGTGGCTGCAGCTGACTGATTTGCACATGGCTGGACCCCTTTTGCAATGGCGCAGACAGGCTAAAAAACAGTGGTGTGGAAGGTTGCCCAGAGCAATTGCCAGTGGCTCAGATTCATTCGAAACCTTCCACCCATCCCTTTTATGGTCACAGTTTGTCTCTCCATGTGAGAGAGGGTATGCCCAGACGTGGGTCCCTTGCTCACTGCGCCATAGGGAACCAGGCTGCACCTCACTGAGGAGGTCCATCAAGGCTGAAACATGTCTGGGGTTGCTTGGTTTTCTGGGCAGAGGGGACCTGGCCTAGCAGTTCGGGCTGGGCTGCTACCATTGGTGGTGGCAGCTGACTGATTTGCACATGGCTGGACCCCTTTTGCAATGGCGCAGACAGGCTAAAAAACAGTGGTGTGGAAGGTTGCCCAGAGCAATTGCCAGTGGCTCAGATTCATTCGAAACCTTCCACCCATCCCTTTTATGGTCACAGTTTGTCTCTCCATGTGAGAGAGGGTATGCCCAGACGTGGGTCCCTTGCTCACTGCGCCATAGGGAACCAGGCTGCACCTCACTGAGGAGGTCCATCAAGGCCGAAACATGTCTGGGGTTGCTTGGTTTTCTGGGCAGAGGGGACCTGGCCTAGCAGTTCGGGCTGGGCTGCTACCATTGGTGGTGGCAGCTGACTGATTTGCACATGGCTGGACCCCTTTTGCAATGGCGCAGACAGGCTAAAAAACAGTGGTGTGGAAGGTTGCCCAGAGAAATTGCCAGTGGCTCAGATTCATTCAAAACCTTCCACCCATCCCTTTTATGGTCACAGTTTGTCTCTCCATGTGAGAGAGGGTATGCCCAGACGTGGGTCCCTTGCTCACTGCGCCATAGGGAACCAGGCTGCACCTCACTGAGGAGGTCCATCAAGGCCGAAAAATGTCTGGGGTTGCTTGGTTTTCTGTGCAGAGGGGACCTGGCCTAGCAGTTCGGGTTGGGCTGCTACCATTGGTGGCTGCAGCTGACTGATTTGCACATGGCTGGACCCCTTTTGCAATGGTGCAGACGGGCTAAAAAACAGTGGTGTGGAAGGTTGCCCAGAGCAATTGCCAGTGGTTCAGATTAATTCAAAACCTTCCACCCATCACTTTTGTGGTCACAGTTTGTCTCTGCATGTGAGAGAGGGTATGCCCAGACGTGGGTCCCTTGCTCGCTGCAGTATAGGGAACCAGGCTGCACCTCACTAAGGCGGTCCATCAAGGCCGAAACATGTCTGGGGTTGCTTGGTTTTCTGTGCAGAGGGGACCTGGTTTAGCAGTTCGGGCTGGGCTGCAACCATTGGTGGCGGCAGCTGACTGATTTGCACATGGCTGGACCCCTTTTGCAATGGCGCAGACAGGCTAAAAAACAGTGGTGTGGAAGGTTGCCCAGAGCAATTGCCAGTGGCTCAGATTCATTCAAAACCTTCCACCCATCCCTTTTATGGTCACAATTTGTCTCTCCGTGTGAGAGAGGGTATGCCCAGACGTGGGTCCCTTGCTCACTGCGCCATAGGGAACCAGGCTGCACCTCACTGAGGAGGTCCATCAAGGCCGAAAAATGTCTGGGGTTGCTTGGTTTTCTGTGCAGAGGGGACCTGACCTCGCAGTTCGGGTTGGGCTGCTACCATTGGTGGCGGCAGCTGACTGATTTGCACATGGCTGGACCCCTTTTGCAATGGTGCAGACGGGCAAAAAAAACAGTGGTGTGGAAGGTTGCCCAGAGCAATTGCCAGTGGTTCAGATTAATTCAAAACCTTCCACCCATCACTTTTGTGGTCACAGTTTGTCTCTGCATGTGAGAGAGGGTATGCCCAGACGTGGGTCCCTTGCTCGCTGCAGTATAGGGAACCAGGCTGCACCTCACTGAGGCGGTCCATCAAGGCCGAAACATGTCTGGGGTTGCTTGGTTTTCTGTGCAGAGGGGACCATGTTTAGCAGTTCTTGCTGGGCTGCAACCATTGGTGGCGGCAGCTGACTGATTTGCACATGGCTGGACCCCTTTTGAATGGCACAGACAGGCTAAAAAACAGTGGTGTGGAAGGTTGCCCAGAGCAATTGCCAGTGGCTCAGATTCATTCGAAACCTTCCACTCATCCCCTTTATGGTCACAGTTTGTCTCTCCATGTGAGAGAGGGCATGCCCAGACGTGGGTCACTTGCTCACTGCGCCATAGGGAACCAGGCTGCACCTCACTGAGGAGGTCCATCAAGGCCGAAAAATGTCTGGGGTTGCTTGGTTTTCTGTGCAGAGGGGACCTGACCTAGCAGTTCGGGTTGGGCTGCTACCATTGGTGGCGGCAGCTGACTGATTTGCACATGGCAGGACCCCTTTTGCAATGGTGCAAAAAAACAGTTGTGTAGAAGGTTGCCCAGAGCAATTGCCAGTGGTTCAGATTAATTTGAAACCTTCCACCCATCACTTTTGTGGTCACAGTTTGTCTCTGCATGTGAGAGAGGGTATGCCCAGACGTGGGTCCCTTGCTCGCTGCGCCATAGGGAACCAGGCTGCACCTCACTGAGGAGGTCCGTCAAGGCTGAAACATGTCTGGGGTTGCTTGGTTTTCTGTGCAGAGGGGACCTGGTTTAGCAGTTCGGGCTGGGCTGCTACCATTGGTGGCTGCAGCTGACTTATTTGCACATGGCTGGACCCCTTTTTCAATGGCGCAGACGGGCTGAAAAACATTGGTGTGGAAGGTTGCCCAGAGCAATTGCCAGTGGCTCAGATTCATTCGAAACCTTCCACCCATCCCTTTTATGGTCACAGTTTGTCTCTCCATGTGAGAGAGGGTATGCCCAGATGTGGGTCCCTTGCTCACTGCGCCATAGGGAACCAGGCTGCACCTCACTGAGGAGGTCCGTCAAGGCTGAAACATGTCTGGGGTTGCTTGGTTTTCTGTGCAGAGGGGACCTGGCCTAGCAGTTCGGGCAGGGCTGCTACCATTGGTGGCGGCAGCTGACTTATTTGCACATGGCTGGACCCCTTTTGCAATGGCGCAGACGGGATAAAAAACATTGGTGTGGAAGGTTGCCCAGAGCAATTGCCAGTGGTTCAGATTAATTTGAAACCTTCCACCCATCACTTTTGTGGTCACAGTTTGTCTCTGCATGTGAGAGAGGGTATGCCCAGACGTGGGTCCCTTGCTCGCTGCGCCATAGGGAACCAGGCTGCACCTCACTGAGGAGGTCCGTCAAGGCTGAAACATGTCTGGGGTTGCTTGGTTTTCTGTGCAGAGGGGACCTGGCCTAGCAGTTCGGGCAGGGCTGCTACCATTGGTGGCGGCAGCTGACTTATTTGCACATGGCTGGACCCCTTTTGCAATGGCGCAGACGGGATAAAAAACATTGGTGTGGAAGGTTGCCCAGAGCAATTGCCAGTGGTTGAGATTCATTCAAAACCTTCCACCCATCACTTTTGTGTTCACAGTTTGTCTCTCCATGTGAGAGAGGGTATGCCCAGACCTGGGTCCCTTGCTCGCTGCGCCATAGGGAACCAGGCTGCACCTCACTGAGGAGGTCCATCAAGGCCGAAACATGTCTGGGGTTGCTTGGTTTTCTGGGCAGAGGAGACCTGGCCTAGCAGTTCGGGCTGGGCTGCTACCATTGGTGGCTGCAGCTGACTGATTTGCACATGGCTGGACCCCTTTTGCAATGGCGCAGACAGGCTAAAAAACAGTGGTGTGGAAGGTTGCCCAGAGCAATTGCCAGTGGCTCAGATTCATTCGAAACCTTCCACCCATCCCTTTATGGTCACAGTTTGTCTCTCCATGTGAGAGAGGGTATGCCCAGACGTGGGTCCCTTGCTCACTGCGCCATAGGGAACCAGGCTGCACCTCACTGAGGAGGTCCATCAAGGCCGAAACATGTCTGGGGTTGCTTGGTTTTCTGGGCAGAGGGGACCTGGCCTAGCACTTCGGGCTGGGCTGCTACCATTGGTGGTGGCAGCTGACTGATTTGCACATGGCTGGACCCCTTTTGCATTGGCGCAGACAGGCTAAAAAACAGTGGTGTGGAAGGTTGCCCAGAGAAATTGCCAGTGGCTCAGATTCATTCAAAACCTTCCACCCATCCCTTTTATGGTCACAGTTTGTCTCTCCATGTGAGAGAGGGTATGCCCAGACGTGGGTCCCTTGCTCACTGCGCCATAGGGAACCAGGCTGCACCTCACTGAGGAGGTCCATCAAGGCCGAAAAATGTCTGGGGTTGCTTGGTTTTCTGTGCAGAGGGGACCTGGCCTAGCAGTTCGGGTTGGGCGGCTACCATTGGTGGCGGCAGCTGACTGATTTGCACATGGCTGGACCCCTTTTGCAATGGTGCAGACGGGCTAAAAAACAATGGTGTGGAAGGTTGCCCAGAGCAATTGCCAGTGGTTCAGATTCATTCGAAACCTTCCACCCATCACTTTTGTGGTCACAGTTTGTCTCTCCATGTGAGAGAGGGTATGCCCAGACGTGGGTCCCTTGCTCGCTGCGCCATAGGGAACCAGGCTGCACCTCACTGAGGAGGTCCATCAAGGCTGAAACATGTCTGGGGTTGCTTGGTTTTCTGTGCAGAGGGGACCTGGCCTACCAGTTCAGGCTGGGCTGCTACCATTGGTGGCGGCAGCTGCCTGATTTGCCCATGGCTGGACCCCTTTTGCAATGGCGCAGACGGGCTAAAAAACGGTGGTGTGGAAGATTGCCCAGAGCAATTGCCAGTGGTTCAGATTAATTCGAAACCTTCCACCCATCACTTTTGTGGTCACAGTTTGTCTCTCCATGTGAGAGAGGGTATGCCCAGACGTGGGTCCCTTGCTCGCTGCACCATAGGGAACCAGGCTGCACCTCACTGAGGAGGTCCGTCAAGGCTGAAACATGTCTGGGGTTGCTTGGTTTTCTGTGCAGAGGGGACCTGGCCTAGCAGTTCGGGCTGGGCTGCTACCATTGGTGGCGGCAGCTGACTGACTTGCACATGGCTGGACCCCTTTTGCAATGGCGCAGACGGGCTAAAAAACGGTTGTGTGGAAGGTTGCCCTGAGCAATTGCCAGTGGTTCAGATTAATTCAAAACCTTCCACCCATCCCTTTTATGGTCACAGTTTGACTCTCCATGTGATTGAGGGTATGCCCAGACATGGTTTCCTTCCTCGCTGCGCCATAGGGAACCAGGCTGCACCTCACTGAGGAGGTCCATCAAGGCCGAAACAGGTCTGGGGTTGCTTGGTTTTCTGTGCAGAGGGGACCTTGCATAGCAGTTTTGGCTGGGCTGCTACCATTGGTTGCGGCAGCTGACTGATTTGCACATGGCTGGACCCCTTTTGCAATGGCGCAGACGGGCTAAAAAACGGCGGTGTGGAAGGATGCCCAGAGCAATTGCCAGTGGTTCAGATTCATTCGAAACCTTCCACCCATCACTTTTGTGGTCACAGTTTGTCTCTCCATGTGAGAGAGGGTATGCCCAGACGTGGGTCCCTTGCTCGCTGCGCCATAGGGAACCAGGCTGCACCTCACTGAGGAGGTCCATCAAGGCCGAAAAATGTCTGGGGTTGCTTGGTTTTCTGGGCAGAGGGGACCTGGCCTAGCAGTTCGGGCTGGGCTGCTACCATTGGTGGCGGCAGCTGACTGATTTACAAATGGCTGGACCCCTTTTGCAATGGCGCAGACAGGCTAAAAAACAGTGGTGTGGAAGGTTGCCCAGAAAAATTGCCAGTGGCTCAGATTCATTCGAAACCTTCCACCCATCCCTTTTATGGTCACAGTTTGTCCCTCCATGCGAGAGAGGGTATGCCCAGACGTGGGTCCCTTGCTCACTGCGCCATAGGGAACCAGGCTGCACCTCACTGAGGAGGTCCATCAAGGCCAAAAAATGTCTGGGGTTACTTGGTTTTCTGGGCAGAGGGGACCTGGCCTAGCAGTTCGGGTTGGGCTGCTACCATTGGTGGCGGCAGCTGACTGATTTACACATGGCTGGACCCCTTTTGCAATGGTGCAGACGGGCTAAAAAACGGTGGTGTGGAAGGCTGCCCAGAGCAATTGCCAGTGGTTCAGATTCATTCGAAACCTTCCACCCATCACTTTTGTGGTCACAGTTTGTCTCTGCATGTGAGAGCGGGTATGCCCAGACGTGGGTCCCTTGCTCGCGGCGTCATAGGGAACCAGGCTGCACCTCACTGAGGAGGTCCGTCAAGGCCGAAACATGTCTGGGGTTGCTTGATTTTCTGTGCAGAGGGGACCTGGCCTAGCAGTTCGGGTTGGGCTGCTACCATTGGTGGCGGCAGCTGACTGATTTACACATGGCTGGACCCCTTTTGCAATGGTGCAGACGGGCTAAAAAACGGTGGTGTGGAAGGCTGCCCAGAGCAATTGCCAGTGGTTCAGATTCATTCGAAACCTTCCACCCATCACTTTTGTGGTCACAGTTTGTCTCTCCATGTGAGAGAGGGTATGCCCAGACGTGGGTCCCTTGCTCACTGCAGTATAGGGAACCAGGCTGCACCTCACTAAGGCGGTCCATCAAGGCCGAAACATGTCTGGGGTTGCTTGGTTTTCTGTGCAGAGGGGACCTGGTTTAGCAGTTCGGGCTGGGCTGCAACCATTGGTGGCGGCAGCTGACTGATTTGCACATGGCTGGACCCCTTTTGCAATGGCGCAGACAGGCTAAAAAACAGTGGTGTGGAAGGTTGCCCAGAGCAATTGCCAGTGGCTCAGATTCATTCAAAACCTTCCACCCATCCCTTTTATGGTCACAGTTTGTCTCTCCGTGTGAGAGAGGGTATGCCCAGACGTGGGTCCCTTGCTCACTGCGCCATAGGGAACCAGGCTGCACCTCACTGAGGAGGTCCATCAAGGCCGCAAAATGTCTGGGGTTGCTTGGTTTTCTGTGCAGAGGGGACCTGACCTCGCAGTTCGGGTTGGGCTGCTACCATTGGTGGCGGCAGCTGACTGATTTGCACATGGCTGGACCCCTTTTGCAATGGTGCAGACGGGCTAAAAAACAGTGGTGTGGAAGGTTGCCCAGAGCAATTACCAGTGGTTCAGATTAATTCAAAACCTTCCACCCATCACTTTTGTGGTCACAGTTTGTCTCTGCGTGTGAGAGAGGGTATGCCCAGACGTGGGTCCCTTGCTCGCTGCAGTATAGGGAACCAGGCTGCACCTCACTGAGGCGGTCCATCAAGGCCGAAACATGTCTGGGGTTGCTTGGTTTTCTGTGCAGAGGGGACCATGTTTAGCAGTTCTTGCTGGGCTGCAACCATTGGTGGCGGCAGCTGACTGATTTGCACATGGCTGGACCCCTTTTGAATGGCACAGACAAGCTAAAAAACAGTGGTGTGGAAGGTTGCCCAGAGCAATTGCCAGTGGCTCAGATTCATTCGAAACCTTCCACTCATCCCCTTTATGGTCACAGTTTGTCTCTCCATGTGAGAGAGGGCATGCCCAGACGTGGGTCACTTGCTCACTGCGCCATAGGGAACCAGGCTGCACCTCACTGAGGAGGTCCATCAAGGCCGAAAAATGTCTGGGGTTGCTTGGTTTTCTATGCAGAGGGGACCTGACCTAGCAGTTCGGGTTGGGCTGCTACCATTGGTGGCGGCAGCTGACTGATTTGCACATGGCAGGACCCCTTTTGCAATGGTGCAAAAAAACAGTGGTGTAGAAGGTTGCCCAGAGCAATTGCCAGTGGTTCAGATTAATTTGAAACCTTCCACCCATCACTTTTGTGGTCACAGTTTGTCTCTGCATGTGAGAGAGGGTATGCCCAGACGTGGGTCCCTTGCTCGCTGCGCCATAGGGAACCAGGCTGCACCTCACTGAGGAGGTCCGTCAAGGCTGAAACATGTCTGGGGTTGCTTGGTTTTCTGTGCAGAGGGGACCTGGTTTAGCAGTTCGGGCTGGGCTGCTACCATTGGTGGCTGCAGCTGACTTATTTGCACATGACTGGACCCCTTTTTCAATGGCGCAGACGGGCTGAAAAACATTGGTGTGGAAGGTTGCCCAGAGCAATTGCCAGTGGCTCAGATTCATTCAAAACCTTCCACCCATCCCTTTTATGGTCACAGTTTGTCTCTCCATGTGAGAGAGGGTATGCCGAGATGTGGGTCCCTTGCTCACTGCGCCATAGGGAACCAGGCTGCACCTCACTGAGGAGGTCCGTCAAGGCTGAAACATGTCTGGGGTTGCTTGGTTTTCTGTGCAGAGGGGACCTGGCCTAGCAGTTCGGGCAGGGCTGCTACCATTGGTGGCGGCAGCTGACTTATTTGCACATGGCTGGACCCCTTTTGCAATGGCGCAGACGGGATAAAAAACATTGGTGTGGAAGGTTGCCCAGAGCAATTGCCAGTGGTTCAGATTAATTTGAAACCTTCCACCCATCACTTTTGTGTTCACAGTTTGTCTCTGCATGTGAGAGAGGGTATGCCCAGACGTGGGTCCCTTGCTCGCTGCGCCATAGGGAACCAGGCTGCACCTCACTGAGGAGGTCCGTCAAGGCTGAAACATGTCTGGGGTTGCTTGGTTTTCTGTGCAGAGGGGACCTGGCCTAGCAGTTCGGGCAGGGCTGCTACCATTGGTGGCGGCAGCTGACTTATTTGCACATGGCTGGACCCCTTTTGCAATGGCGCAGACGGGATAAAAAACATTGGTGTGGAAGGTTGCCCAGAGCAATTGCCAGTGGTTGAGATTCATTCAAAACCTTCCACCCATCACTTTTGTGTTCACAGTTTGTCTCTCCATGTGAGAGAGGGTATGCCCAGACCTGGGTCCCTTGCTCGCTGCGCCATAGGGAACCAGGCTGCACCTCACTGAGGAGGTCCATCAAGGCCGAAACATGTCTGGGGTTGCTTGGTTTTCTGGGCAGAGGAGACCTGGCCTAGCAGTTCGGGCTGGGCTGCTACCATTGGTGGCTGCAGCTGACTGATTTGCACATGGCTGGACCCCTTTTGCAATGGCGCAGACAGGCTAAAAAACAGTGGTGTGGAAGGTTGCCCAGAGCAATTGCCAGTGGCTCAGATTCATTCGAAACCTTCCACCCATCCCTTTTATGGTCACAGTTTGTCTCTCCATGTGAGAGAGGGTATGCCCAGACGTGGGTCCCTTGCTCACTGCGCCATAGGGAACCAGGCTGCACCTCACTGAGGAGGTCCATCAAGGCCGAAACATGTCTGGGGTTGCTTGGTTTTCTGGGCAGAGGGGACCTGGCCTAGCAGTTCAGGCTGGGCTGCTACCATTGGTGGTGGCAGCTGACTGATTTGCACATGGCTGGACCCCTTTTGCAATGGCGCAGACAGGCTAAAAAACAGTGGTGTGGAAGGTTGCCCAGAGAAATTGCCAGTGGCTCAGATTCATTCAAAACCTTCCACCCATCCCTTTTATGGTCACAGTTTGTCTCTCCATGTGAGAGAGGGTATGCCCAGACGTGGGTCCCTTGCTCACTGCGCCATAGGGAACCAGGCTGCACCTCACTGAGGAGGTCCATCAAGGCCGAAAAATGTCTGGGGTTGCTTGGTTTTCTGTGCAGAGGGGACCTGGCCTAGCAGTTCGGGTTGGGCTGCTACCATTGGTGGCGGCAGCTGACTGATTTGCACATGGCTGGACCCCTTTTGCAATGGTGCAGACGGGCTAAAAAACAATGGTGTGGAAGGTTGCCCAGAGCAATTGCCAGTGGTTCAGATTAATTCGAAACCTTCCACCCATCACTTTTATGGTCACAGTTTGTCTCTCCATGTGAGAGAGGGTATGCCCAGACGTGGGTCCCTTGCTCACTGCGCCATAGGGAACCAGGCTGCACCTCACTGAGGAGGTCCATCAAGGCCGAAACATGTCTGGGGTTGCTTGGTTTTCTGGGCAGAGGGGACCTGGCCTAGCAGTTCGGGTTGGGCTGCTACCATTGGTGGCGGCAGCTGACTGATTTGCACATGGCTGGACCCCTTTTGCAATGGTGCAGACGGGCTAAAAAACAATGGTGTGGAAGGTTGCCCAGAGCAATTGCCAGTGGTTCAGATTCATTCGAAACCTTCCACCCATCACTTTTGTGGTCACAGTTTGTCTCTCCATGTGAGAGAGGGTATGCCCAGACGTGGGTCCCATGCTCGCTGCGCCATAGGGAACCAGGCTGCACCTCACTGAGGAGGTCCATCAAGGCTGAAACATGTCTGGGGTTGCTTGGTTTTCTGTGCAGAGGGGACCTGGCCTACCAGTTCAGGCTGGGCTGCTACCATTGGTGGCGGCAGCTGCCTGATTTGCCCATGGCTGGACCCCTTTTGCAATGGCGCAGACGGGCTAAAAAACGGTGGTGTGGAAGATTGCCCAGAGCAATTGCCAGTGGTTCAGATTAATTCGAAACCTTCCACCCATCACTTTTGTGGTCACAGTTTGTCTCTCCATGTGAGAGAGGGTATGCCCAGACGTGGGTCCCTTGCTCGCTGCACCATAGGGAACCAGGCTGCACCTCACTGAGGAGGTCCGTCAAGGCTGAAACATGTCTGGGGTTGCTTGGTTTTCTGTGCAGAGGGGACCTGGCCTAGCAGTTCGGGCTGGGCTGCTACCATTGGTGGCAGCAGCTGACTGACTTGCACATGGCTGGACCCCTTTTGCAATGGCGCAGACGGGCTAAAAAACGGTTGTGTGGAAGGTTGCCCTGAGCAATTGCCAGTGGTTCAGATTAATTCAAAACCTTCCACCCATCCCTTTTATGGTCACAGTTTGACTCTCCATGTGATTGAGGGTATGCCCAGACATGGTTTCCTTCCTCGCTGCGCCATAGGGAACCAGGCTGCACCTCACTGAGGAGGTCCATCAAGGCCGAAACAGGTCTGGGGTTGCTTGGTTTTCTGTGCAGAGGGGACCTGGCATAGCAGTTTTGGCTGGGCTGCTACCATTGGTTGCGGCAGCTGACTGATTTGCACATGGCTGGACCCCTTTTGCAATGGCGCAGACGGGCTAAAAAACGGCGGTGTGGAAGGATGCCCAGAGCAATTGCCAGTGGTTCAGATTCATTCGAAACCTTCCACCCATCACTTTTGTGGTCACAGTTTGTCTCTCCATGTGAGAGAGGGTATGCCCAGACGTGGGTCCCTTGCTCGCTGCGCCATAGGGAACCAGGCTGCACCTCACTGAGGAGGTCCATCAAGGCCGAAAAATGTCTGGGGTTGCTTGGTTTTCTGGGCAGAGGGGACCTGGCCTAGCAGTTCGGGCTGGGCTGCTACCATTGGTGGCGGCAGCTGACTGATTTGCAAATGGCTGGACCCCTTTTGCAATGGCGCAGACAGGCTAAAAAACAGTGGTGTGGAAGGTTGCCCAGAGCAATTGCCAGTAGTTCAGATTAATTTGAAACCTTCCAGCCATCACTTTTGTGGTCACAGTTTGTCTCTGCATGTGAGAGCGGGTATGCCCAGACGTGGGTCCCTTGCTCGCTGCGTCATAGGGAACCAGGCTGCACCTCACTGAGGAGGTCCGTCAAGGCCGAAACATGTCTGGGGTTGCTTGATTTTCTGTGCAGAGGGGACCTGGCCTAGCAGTTCAGGTTGGGCTGCTACCATTGGTGGCGGCAGCTGACTGATTTACACATGGCTGGACCCCTTTTGCAATGGTGCAGACGGGCTAAAAAACGGTGGTGTGGAAGGTTGCCCAGAGCAATTGCCAGTGGTTCAGATTCATTCGAAACCTTCCACCCATCACTTTTGTGGTCACAGTTTGTCTCTCCATGTGAGAGAGGGTATGCCCAGACGTGGGTCCCTTGCTCGCTGCGCCATAGGGAACCAGGCTGCACCTCACTGAGGAGGTCCATCAAGGCTGAAACATGTCTGGGGTTGCTTGGTTTTCTGTGCAGAGGGGACCTGGCCTACCAGTTCAGGCTGGGCTGCTACCATTGGTGGCGGCAGCTGCCTGATTTGCCCATGGCTGGACCCCTTTTGCAATGGCGCAGACGGGCTAAAAAACGGTGGTGTGGAAGATTGCCCAGAGCAATTGCCAGTGGTTCAGATTAATTCGAAACCTTCCACCCATCACTTTTATGGTCACAGTTTGTCTCTCCATGTGAGAGAGGGTATGCCCAGACGTGGGTCCCTTGCTCACTGCGCCATAGGGAACCAGGCTGCACCTCACTGAGGAGGTCCATCAAGGCCGAAACATGTCTGGGGTTGCTTGGTTTTCTGGGCAGAGGGGACCTGGCCTAGCAGTTCGGGTTGGGCTGCTACCATTGGTGGCGGCAGCTGACTGATTTGCACATGGCTGGACCCCTTTTGCAATGGTGCAGACGGGCTAAAAAACAATGGTGTGGAAGGTTGCCCAGAGCAATTGCCAGTGGTTCAGATTCATTCGAAACCTTCCACCCATCACTTTTGTGGTCACAGTTTGTCTCTGCATGTGAGAGAGGGTATGCCCAGACGTGGGTCCCTTGCTCGCTGCGCCATAGGGAACCAGGCTGCACCTCACTGAGGAGGTCCATCAAGGCTGAAACATGTCTGGGGTTGCTTGGTTTTCTGTGCAGAGGGGACCTGGCCTACCAGTTCAGGCTGGGCTGCTACCATTGGTGGCGGCAGCTGCCTGATTTGCCCATGGCTGGACCCCTTTTGCAATGGCGCAGACGGGCTAAAAAACGGTGGTGTGGAAGATTGCCCAGAGCAATTGCCAGTGGTTCAGATTAATTCGAAACCTTCCACCCATCACTTTTGTGGTCACAGTTTGTCTCTCCATGTGAGAGAGGGTATGCCCAGACGTGGGTCCCTTGCTCGCTGCACCATAGGGAACCAGGCTGCACCTCACTGAGGAGGTCCGTCAAGGCTGAAACATTGCTGGGGTTGCTTGGTTTTCTGTGCAGAGGGGACCTGGCCTAGCAGTTCGGGCTGGGCTGCTACCATTGGTGGCGGCAGCTGACTGACTTGCACATGGCTGGACCCCTTTTGCAATGGCGCAGACGGGCTAAAAAACGGTTGTGTGGAAGGTTGCCCTGAGCAATTGCCAGTGGTTCAGATTAATTCAAAACCTTCCACCCATCCCTTTTATGGTCACAGTTTGACTCTCCATGTGATTGAGGGTATGCCCAGACATGGTTTCCTTCCTCGCTGCGCCATAGGGAACCAGGCTGCACCTCACTGAGGAGGTCCATCAAGGCCGAAACAGGTCTGGGGTTGCTTGGTTTTCTGTGCAGAGGGGACCTGGCATAGCAGTTTTGGCTGGGCTGCTACCATTGGTTGCGGCAGCTGACTGATTTGCACATGGCTGGACCCCTTTTGCAATGGCGCAGACGGGCTAAAAAACGGCGGTGTGGAAGGATGCCCAGAGCAATTGCCAGTGGTTCAGATTCATTCGAAACCTTCCACCCATCACTTTTGTGGTCACAGTTTGTCTCTCCATGTGAGAGAGGGTATGCCCAGACGTGGGTCCCTTGCTCGCTGCGCCATAGGGAACCAGGCTGCACCTCACTGAGGAGGTCCATCAAGGCCGAAAAATGTCTGGGGTTGCTTGGTTTTCTGGGCAGAGGGGACCTGGCCTAGCAGTTCGGGCTGGGCTGCTACCATTGGTGGCGGCAGCTGACTGATTTGCAAATGGCTGGACCCCTTTTGCAATGGCGCAGACAGGCTAAAAAACAGTGGTGTGGAAGGTTGCCCAGAGAAATTGCCAGTGGCTCAGATTCATTCGAAACCTTCCACCCATCCCTTTTATGGTCACAGTTTGTCCCTCCATGCGAGAGAGGGTATGCCCAGACGTGGGTCCCTTGCTCACTGCGCCATAGGGAACCAGGCTGCACCTCACTGAGGAGGTCCATCAAGGCCAAAAAATGTCTGGGGTTACTTGGTTTTCTGGGCAGAGGGGACCTGGCCTAGCAGTTCTGGTTGGGCTGCTACCATTGGTGGCGGCAGCTGACTATTTGCACATGGCTGGACCCCTTTTGCAATGGTGCAGACGGGCTAAAAACAGTGGTGTGGAAGGTTGCCCAGAGCAATTGCCAGTAGTTCAGATTAATTTGAAACCTTCCAGCCATCACTTTTGTGGTCACAGTTTGTCTCTGCATGTGAGAGCGGGTATGCCCAGACGTGGGTCCCTTGCTCACTGCGCCATAGGGAACCAGGCTGCACCTCACTGAGGAGGTCCATCAAGGCCGAAAAATGCCTGGGGTTGCTTGGTTTTCTGTGCAGAGGGGACCTGGCCTAGCAGTTCGGGTTGGGCTGCTACCATTGGTGGCAGCAGCTGCCTGATTTGCCCATGGCTGGAACCCTTTTGCAATGGCGCAGACTGGCTAAAAAACGGTGGTGTGGAAGGTTGCCCAGAGCAATTGCCAGTGGTTCAGATTAATTCAAAACCTTCCACCCATCACTTTTGTGTTCACAGTTTGTCTCTCCATGTGAGAGAGGGTATGCCCAGACGTGGGTCCCTTGCTCACTGCGCCATAGGGAACCAGGCTGCACCTCACTGACTAGGTCATCAAGGCCGAAACATGTCTGGGGTTGCTTGTTTTCTGGGCAGAGGGGACCTGGCCTAGCAGTTCGGGCTGGGCTGCTACCATTGGTGGCGGCAGCTGACTGACTTGCACATGGCTGGACCCCTTTTGCAATGGCGCAGACGGGCTAAAAAACGGTTGTGTGGAAGGTTGCCCTGAGCAATTGCCAGTGGTTCAGATTAATTCAAAACCTTCCACCCATCACTTTTGTGGTCACAGTTTGTCTCTCCATGTGAGAGAGGGTATGCCCAGACGTGGGTCCCTTGCTCGCTGCAGCATAGGGAACCAGGCTGCACCTCACTGAGGAGGTTCATCAAGGCCGAAACATGTCTGGGGATGCTTGGTTTTCTGTGCAGAGGGGACCTGGTTTAGCAGTTCGGGCTGGGCTGCTACCATTGGTGGCGGCAGCTGACTTATTTGCACATGGCTGGACCCCTTTTGCAATG